>NC_140124.1:58399982-59006339 GCF_964035555.1 Netta rufina
ACAATGCTCAGACCGTAAGGAAAGCAAATCACAGTAAAAATTGCATTCAGCCACCTTCCCCCAAACTGAAGTATTACAGCTTTGCAGCGTTGTCTAGCTAAGGAGTATACATGAGAACTAGGCTTCCAAATAGTAGTAAGACTCAGACCAACAAACAACATTAGACATGGGAAATAATGAGGAAGATGAAGCATAGAGTTCTGAAGTGTTAGCAGTGCAAACATTTCTTTCATGGTGATGCTAACAGGCAAAGAACCCTGGAGAGAGTGCGCTGTGAGCATAATGCAAAGCTCGTGTAGGACTAATGCACTAAAATCTTAGCTTCCTATCCCCAGAATTGCACAAGGCCAGCACTGTGCTTATCGCCTCTGTATCTCACAGAAGTTTGCCAGATTGCCAGCACAAACAGCAACACAGGAAAAGCTAGGTGTACACAAGAAACTCTTGGTGTACGTCCAAACAAAAGATGGAATCCAGGGCAAAGAAGCATGAATGTTAATAATCGTGCCAGAGATCCTTTCTTCAAGGCTAATAGTTCAGTAACCTCCTTTGATGTATGACTTGAATATATCACAGCATCTGTGTGCCTCCAGCACCTCCCCTAATGCATGACTGCAGCCAGAATTAATTAGTAAGCAGGAGTGGGAAGGAGCAAATGACCCTGTATGATGCAGATCAGTTTGTTCTTACTGGTAATGCACCACTACCAATAATCAAAGAAGAATTTTAATAAAGCACACATAGTGGCTAGTTCCTGTGGTAGACTTCACGCCCTATAGCCTTTAATTATTCATCTCTATGAACAACAAAACCCAGAGATGCCTAAGGTACTGGACGAATCCCTTGACCTGCTCAGACAAGAGATGAATGTCCATTGGATTCATTCTTCTATTTACCAGTCATTTTCATTACTCCAAATCTAATTAATTTTGTTTGCACTGAGGGATAGTGCTATCCCGCAAGTGATCACATCAGCAGTGCAGGGAATTCAGCTGGGTTTAATCTAAATGGTTTCAGGGGAGTAGTTTGATTTTTCTTGCCCTGCTAGAATTAGTGAAAGCTGAAATGTAAGAAACTTTGCCCACCCCCAGCTACAAGCTCTGCAACCATGAGCTGAGATGTGAAATCAAGTTCTTGGTGCATGGTGCATTTTCTGCCTGTAACCAAGTTTGGTTCACAGTCTGAGAGACAAAAAATAAATAAAAAATCCTCTTTACTGTTTCACAATTTTCGTACTCTGACAATCAGAAATATATCCAACACAGAGAGAAGACAGTTGGAAGGGAAAGGCATTCTTCCTGTCTTGCCCTTAGGATCCTTTGCGTTAGCCCCAGCGATGTTCTGTGGGGACATCAGGTGTCCTCCTCCCTCACCTCACCATAGTTCCTTTTCCTTTATTTTTTTTTCCATGCTATCCCGTTGCTTTAACTCTGCGATGCATGTAGCTGGCATACCACATCTATTTGTCAAGGTATATCGATACCTACTGTTTATCTATAATTGTCTAGGAAGGATTCCCCAGTCTAACATTATAAATACAAAATAAATACAATAATTTACAAATACAAATAATTACAAATAAGGAATAAATACAAAAATCCTTAGCCCATCTACAGTCTTTGGATATATCATAAATGATAACAATAATAACAAAAGCAATGACTCCTAACAATTATATAAAGTCACTTTTGTGCTCAGAAAACATTCCACATTTAATGTTCTGCCTATTTAATCTTTGTGTGATTAGCAAGATTGCTGTGGACCACATTTACATAAGTGGAATCACCACCGTGTAGAGGTGAACACGAAAACAACTAAGTTCTCTTCAAGTCCATTTTTCGAGTCCAAAGCACACTAAAGAAAAAACATTTGAGGTCAAAACTATCACTGAAGTAATAAAACTAATCCCCCAAGCTAAACTCAGTGACTCAAGTCAGTGGGGTTATACGGGGGTGAGTTTGGCCCATTATTTTTTAATTGTTTCCAAATGTGCCTCTGCCCAGTGAACTGTGCTGATAAAAAGAAGGGATTCTCATGAACTCGTCAGGCAGCATTGACATCCAAGGCAGTGCTCAACTGTGTCTACTGGTGAAACCTCAGCTCTGTGTCTCCAGAAGTAGAAACACGTACAGGTAGAAGGCTGACCCAGAGGGAATATCTGAACACAAGACGCTGGCCAGAGAGTGGTGTTGCAATCACATGGCAGATCCCAGGATTGCCGTGGAGTGGCCACAGGGCACAGCCAGGTTAGCTCTCTCACCTTTCTTGCCAGCCTTGTTTGGCCCAACAGCCTTCAGAGCTGGGATTGCACCAGAAAGGATGCAGTAGTCCTCATCAGTCCCAACCTGAGACTGACAACCTCAGACAGCCCTTCTATGAATGTCTGTGGGGCAGAGAGAAAATGCCTGGCTGCGTGCATTCCACATGTTAGGCAAATGGAACAGAAACAGAAGTGATTGTTTTGTTCCAACTAAATGTAATTCCTGGTCCCACAGGTCTCTGAAATGCTCTTCTGATGCTGCAAGCTCTTGCACGTTTTGAAATCCTGTATGCCTAAGCAAGAATGGACATTTTTCTCCCAGAATGCAGACTTTCATACTGGTAAAGAGGAGATAGGCAGATACGGTATCAAGTTAGACTGTTAAGAACACACTGTCGTTAGGTGATTTTTGGGCAGAAGTGGTCCCTAATCTTCCCAGAGAATTAGGGTAAGGTGATCAGCTTATTTCTTGAATCTTTTTAGTTGCCTGTCATGAAGATGGGCCCAATGCTTGCCTTTTTCCAGTGCTTAGGAACCTTCCTTCATCACCATGGCCTTTCAAAGATGACAGGCAACAGCCTTCACGGTGACTTCCACCAGCTCCCTCAGCACCCCTGAATACATCCCCCTTTCATCTGTTGGACTTGTGCATGCCCTGGCTGTATCTTCTGCTCCTGCAGGGAATCCTTCATCCCACAGGCTTTGCTGTGCTGGAAAATGGGAGGCTTGCAGGCACACCTTGCACCTGGGAACTGAGAGAAAGCATTCCTCAGTTTGTAGGTCTGGTTCCTTCCTATTGGTGACTCTCACCACCTGGTAAGTGCTGCTGGCATTTTGCCTCCCGTCTGACCTGGACAAATAGGTTTCCTTTCTAAGGGTGGGAGAGCATTTCATCTCCTGAGTTACAGCACATAACTCTTTGTTTCCCTTCCACTTCTTCAAAATTGCTGTAACGTCACAGCACCTGCATCTTATTTCCTCCCACTTTGGGATACTGGCGGGGTACTTTTCAGCAGCAGCACCCCTAGCCACACACATAGCCACTTCACCAGCTCATGATTGAATTCTGTTGTCTCTTTCATAACAAAGATGCAGGTTTTGAAAAGAATGATACAGGTATTTCATTCAAAGTTCTTCAATACTTCTGACTAGACTGCAAACAGAGAAAGACGTGTCCTATTTAATCTTTGTGTGATTAGCAAGATTGCTGTGGACCACATTTATATAAGTGGAATCACCACCATGTAGAGATGAACACGAAAACAACTAAGTTCTCTTCAAGTCTGTTTTTCGAGTCCAAAACACACTAAAGAAAAAATCATTTGAGGTCAAAACTATCACTGAAGTAATAAAACTAATCCCCCAAGCTAAACTCAGTGACTCAAGTCAGTGGGGTTATATGGGGGTGAGTTTGGCCCACACAACTGCTGTCTTAAGTAACCTTCTGTCATGATCTTCCAGAATATTGAAATTGCTGTCCTAACCCAATACCATGTAAGAAAATCATCCTTTTATCTCCAGCACACTTCAGTGTTACTACTTTTGGTAGTCAGAGCAGCAAAGACCTGCATAAAAGCAAACAAACAAACAAAAATAAAGCTTTATTCTCCCAGCTTGGATCTCTACTCTCTTTAGTATTACAGAATCACAGAATTTCTAGGTTGGAAGAGACCTCAAGATCATCGAGTCCAACCTCTGACCTAACACTAACAATCCCCACTAAACCATATCCCTAAGCTCTACATCTAAACGTCTTTTAAAGACTTCCAGGGATGGTGACTCCACCACTTCCCTGGGCAGCCTGTTCCAATGTCTAACAGCCGTTTCGGTAAAGAAGTTCTTCCTAAGATCCAACCTAAAACTCCCCTGGCGCAACTTTAGCCCATTCCCCCTCATCCTGTCGCCAGGCATGTGGGAGAACAGACCAACCCCCACCTCGCTACAGCCTCCTTTGAGGTACCTATAGAGAGCGATAAGGTCGCCCCTGAGCCTCCTCTTCTCCAGGCTGAACAAGCCCAGCTCCCTCAGCCGCTCCTCGTAGGACTTGTTCTCCAGGCCCCTCACCAGCTTCGTCGCCCTTCTCTGGACCCACTCAAACACCTCCATGTCCTTCTTGTAGCGAGGGGCCCAAAACTGAACACAGTACTCGAGGTGCGGCCTCACCAGAGCCGAGTACAGGGGGACAATCACCTCCCTAGCCCTGCTGGCCACACTGTTTCTTATGCAAGCCAGGATGCCGTTGGCCTTCTTGGCCACCTGAGCACGCTGCTGGCTCATATTCAGCCGACTATCCACCATCACTCCCAGGTCCTTCTCTGCCTGGCAGCTCTCCAACCATTCCTCTCCCAGCCTGTAGCTCTGCCTGGGGTTATTGCGCCCCAGGTGCAGGACCCGGCACTTGGCCTTGTTGAACTTCATGCAGTTGACCTCAGCCCATCGGTGCAACCTATCCAGATCCTCCTGCAGAGCCTTCCTACCCTCAAGCAGATCGACACACGCACCTAACTTGGTGTCATCTGCAAACTTACTGAGGGTGCACTCAATGCCCTCATCCAGATCATCAGTGAAGATATTAAAGAGGACCGGCCCCAGCACCGAGCCCTGGGGAACGCCACTAGTGACTAGTTTCATCAGGAGTATGATACAGCACACAGTCTCATCTACCTGTTTCCCAAGGTCAAAGAATTATGAGCACATTCAAATGGCAGCGTTCTTGGCCAGCATGCATGGAAGTGTCATCACACCTCCAGTTCATCAGATGTACTGAGAAAAAAAAAAAAGATCCTAAAGGTAGGAATAAAACATGGAAGAGCTGCTTTGCTGTGAAAACTGGTTCTACAGAAATAAAATACCTGTGTGAGCTCCTGAGCCCATCTGGCTTTAAGGTCTTTAACTCCACAGCCAGGAAGGGAGTGGGCCATGGTGTAAACTATATTTCTTTATCTATATTTATATGTGGAACCATGGAGTGGACTGGCAGGTATCCAGCATAGGTGACTGGAGCCCTGTAAGCAAAACAGTGCTTTTTTGTTTGTTTGTTTTTCTTTTGTTTTTGCCTGCTACATCATCTCTTCTCCCAGTTGGAGTTAAAAAAACAAACAAACAAACAAACAAAGTCATTGCTTACTCATGTATTTTTATGTCTTTTCTTTTCTTTCTTTCTTTTTTTTTTTTTTTTTTTTTTAACATTTGCCTAGTTCTGTTGTGCTCAGGAGACAGACTATGAAACCCAACTTAGCACCGTGGCAACATCAGTTAGAATGAAAAAACACTCGTTCCGTCACATTGGAATTGTAGCTAAAATGCTAAGAGACCAAGAAGTAGCAAGGTAGAAAAAGGCAGTTCTGAACATACACAGGCTTGGGGGGCTGTTGTATGTGGGGAACTGTTTCTGTCACATCACTTTTCAGAGCAGAATATCCCCAAATTAATCACCATTATAATGCAATTCACATTACTCAACATTTTATTTTTCTTTCTGACTATGGTCTTCAGTGTGTATTCATTAACTCATGTCTGTAAAAGCAATAATAATCAATTTAGGATCTCAGATGAGATTTGAGTAAACATCTGTATTATCTGCAAATTGGTGTTAACTCTTATTTACTTCAGACAAAGTCAGGAATAACTGACAATTTCAATCAGAATCAGGCAGTCTGGATCAGGTGTTAGGACATATATAGCCTGATTCCTTTCAAGTATTTCTTCAGTAAACATTACAACCAATAGGTACAGCCTACATTCAACATAAAAGACTCGGGACATGTTTACATGAGGCGCTGGAGCATGTTACTCCTTAGGGAAGAAGACCCAGATGTAGCTTAAGAATTAAAAACAATTCTGCTATGGCAATTAAGGGGTTGCAAAAACACAGAACATATAAACAAAAGGTTGATCCTCAACATGAGCAGCTACGTCCTTTATGGAGGTCATAAACGTAACTTTGCTCCTAATAAACGTATCAGGACTAAAGGTATACCTAGTTAGCTAACACCTAACAATTCTATACTCCATCACAGAGTACAAACAGGCCTGCACAATTCATTCAAGTATCCCACTGAGATAGGGAGAAAAAAGAGTAGTCAAAATAATGTGGGAAACACAAGTGTTATTAAGAATGATGTTAGCTGTCAGTGTTCCCTTTGCTATCCTAGAGCACATCTAAAATATTAATTGCATGGGAAATAGTACTGGGGATACTGTGGTGAGTCAAACCAAACATGAGTTCAGATATGGCTTTCTTCTACATCTCTAATATGGACAACTCCAATACAGGCACAGGATGAAGAGGGAGCTGGAGACCCCACAGATCCCTGTGCCCCAGGGGCAGGCATTTTCTCTGGCAAACCAGGGGATCCATCCCCAGGAAGGGGCTCTCAGCACAGCCGTTCTTCCTCGTCCTCCAAAACTGGGGCTGCTCTCAGGCCATCGGCCCCAGCTACCAGCACTGCCATGTTTTGGTCACCATGGGACAGTGTCAGAATCATGTTGCCATGGCCCCCTGACGTCACTGCCGTTCCATCCAACCCCTATAAATAGGGGGACCCTGTGGCCAGACCGTCAGTCGCTGAGTGGCTAGGGCTTCTAACAGCCAGAGATTTTGGTTGGAGGAGGCCCAGAGAAGCGCGTAGAGATTTGATTTTGCCATAGATAGGCAATAGTTTATCTTCCATTGAGGAAGAATGAATCCTCCTCCCCTAAAGAAGCTGAGGCTCATGGGGAGGAGATGCATGCCAGAGCCAATGGACATCGATACGGCTGATGGCGACGTGGAGCCCAAGGAGGTGGATCCACATCCAGATGAAGAACAACCAATGGAAGTGGATCCACCTCCATCAGGGCAGGCCGGGCACCACACCATCGTGCACAGGCTGCCTGTGAAGAGACGGCACCTGAATATTCACAGGAGCGCTAGGGGCTCTTCATATTCCACCAAACGGCGCACTCCACGGAGGCATTGACTGTAAGGCGTTTTCCATCAGCCTGGAGAGACCCAAGTCCGTTAACATCTCGCGGACTCCCAGGTAACATCTGCCTCCTGGCAACTCTTCAAGCCAAAGCTTGGAGGATCCCTCCTTTGCCATCCCCCACTCCAGCACTTCCCAAAGAGCTGGCATCTCCTCTGCGCTGAGCCCTGAGGAAGAGGAGAGGACAGGGACTGGCGTCCTCTGAGCTGCTGCACCAGGGTCAACAGGAGGAGTCTGTCCGACAGCCTGCGGGCTCCTTGGGACCTCTGGGTGGTGCCACAGAAGCGAGAGAGGCAGCTGTTCCTCTGGGGAAGCAGAAGACCTCCCTTCCAACAGGAGGAAGAAGTGCTGGACTTTGGTGCTGAGGTCCAGTGTAGATGCTTCCTTAGGACTCTTCATTGGGAGTGGGAAATAAAGAGTTCTAAATAACTATGCAAAATAATAAAAATAATAAAAAAGCAAAAGCAACCAAGAGTAAAAGCAAACCAGTGTGTGTCTCCCTGTCTTTTTTGGAACTTTGGAGTTTGGTTGTGCTTTCCCGTTTCCCCTTCAGGTCTCCCCAGTACAGGGAACACATTGCCATGTGTCGCAAGGGCCCAGCCCAGGTCCTCAAAGCTGGGGAGGTGCCCACGCACACGGCATCCATGGGCAAGCTGAGGGACCTGCCTTTGGTCGGCATTAACCTAAAAGGGCTTGAGGGAGGGAGAGATGGGGGGACACGCCTGGGTGTTGACTACAGGTGCCTACTGGGAGCGTAGGAGAAGATCATGCATTCGGTGAAATGATGAGAGGCAGCAGGCCCATGCTGGAGGATGGACAACTCGCAGCTAGGCAAAGGAGAAGGCTCGTCCCGGTGAGGGTGCTCAGTCATGGAACCTGTGCCCAGAGCCTGCGGGGTCTCCATCCTCTCCAGTTTATCCCAAGGTGACTGAGCTTGACGGAATATAACCTGCAGAACTGTCAACCTGTCCTTTACACGTGGTCCACACCAGAGGCCTTCACAAAAAGGCAGGAGTTGAAGGAAGCAAAGAAGCCAAGAATTAGTCAGTATGACCTCCTGCTACATCTCTGCAAGCTGTGAAAGCAAAACCCTGGACCCAGCCATGAAAATGGGGTGTTGGGATCACCTGCAACCATGCCAACACAGGCACATCAAGCCGACAACAGAAACACCAAGACAACCAGCTTAGTTTTTCTTAGTTCAACAGCCGTCTGTACAACTTCTTGGCACGTTGCTTGTAATTTAGTTACTGTACTGGAAACAGAAACACCTCCCTTTCCTCTTTACCTGATGTTAGGCTCTGAACCTTTCCCCAGTCCTCGAGGTGCATAGGAATCAGTTGATGGTGGCGGACAGAAACCTATGCACACGTGCCACTTCCCCATCAGCCCTCCTCCTTATTGACTGTGTCTCCCTTGTCCTCCATCGGGATTTTGGTCCACTTTGTCCCCTCTTTGCCACTCTCATGGACCACGACAACTCCACCTGCAGGCATATGAGCATCTAGGCAGTAGTGGAGGTCCCCCGATCCTCCTGGGACTTACATGTTTTCTCACCATTAAGAATGCTGTAGGGGTTTAAGATGTGTGTGTTTTTAATGGCATTTTTAAGTGTATCCTTTAAAAGGGTAATGTTTTGAAAGCCTGTACCCTATCTTCTGAAAGTCATTCAGTTTGGGAGGGGGAAAGATCTGCCTTTTATGAAAGGCAGATCCTGCTTGATGAACCTGATCTCCTTCTATGACAAAGTGACGCGCTGGGTGGACGAGGGAAAGGCTGTGGATGTGGTCTACCTTGACTTCAGCAAGGCTTTTGACACCGTCTCCCACAGCATTCTCCTCAAGAAGCTGGCTGCTCTTGGCTTGGACTGGCACACGCTTCGTTGGGTTAGAAACTGGCTGGATAGCCGGGCCCAAAGCATCGTGGTGAATGGAGTCAAGTCCAGTTGAAGGCCAGTCACTAGTGGCGTCCCCCAGGGCTCGGTGCTGGGGCTGGTCCTCTTTAATATCTTCACTGATGATCTGGATGAGGGCATTGAGTGCACCCTCAGTAAGTTCGCAGATGACACCAAGTTAGGTGCATGTGTCGATCTGCTTGAGGGTAGGAAAGCTCTGCAGGAGGATCTGGATAGGCTGCACCGATGGGCTGAGGTCAACTGCATGGAGTTCAACAAGGCCAAGTGCCGGGTCCTGCACCTGGGGCTCAATAACCCCAAGCAGAGCTACAGGCTGGGAGAGGAATGGTTGGAGAGCTGCCAGGCAGAGAAAGACCTGGGAGTGATGGTGGATAGTCAGCTGAATATGAGCCAGCAGAGTGCTCAGGTGGCCAAGAAGGCCAACGGCATCCTGGCTTGTATCAGAAACAGTGTGGCCAGCAGGGCTAGGGAGGTGATCGTCCCCCTGTACTCGGCTCTGGTGAGGCCGCACCTTGAGTACTGTGTTCAGTTTTGGGCCCCTCGCTACAAGAAGGACATGGAGGTGCTTGAGCGGGTCCAGAGAAGGGCGACGAAGCTGGTGAGGGGCCTGGAGAACAAGTCCTACGAGGAGCTGCTGAGGGAGCTGGGCTTGTTCAGCCCGGAGAAGAGGAGGCTCAGGGGCGACCTTATTGCTCTCTATAGGTACCTCAAGGGAGGCTGTAGCGAGGTGGGGGTTGGCCTGTTCTCCCACGTGCCTGGTGACAGGACGAGGGGGAATGGACTTAAGTTGCGCCAGGGGAGTTTTAGGTTAGATGTTAGGAAGAACTTCTTTACTGAAAGGGTTGTTAGGCATTGGAACAGGCTGCCCAGGGAAGTGGTGGAGTCACCATCCCTGGAAGTCTTCAAAAGACGTTTAGATGTAGAGCTTAGGGATATGGTTTAGTGGGGATTGTTAGTGTTAGGTCAGAGGTTGGACTCGATGATCTTGAGGTCTCTTCCAACCTAGAAATTCTGTGATTCTGTGATTCTGTGGGGGGTCACAAACTCCAGTGATAGAGAAAGACCTCCCTGTTGTCACTTCTATCTGTTGTCCAGTGCTCCCTAAATGCCTCACAGCCTCTGCAAGAAAAATTTGGCTGAATTTCAATTGAAATAAAAACGAGAATGTGCTTGTGGTCCCAGGGAATCTGCACTCAACATTGTTGAGTACATATAAGAGAAAGATCTGTGATAGATATATTACTAGTGGCATTGCCCTCAAAATGCCAGCCTTCTCTCAAATAACTGTGGCAGTAGATATTCACACCTTCCTCACCTTTACGCTATCATTTATGACTTCAAGTTGTTGTGCTACTGCAGTGGTAAAACATGGTTAACCATTATTTTTCCTTGGAATCAGAGCAGTTGATTCAGGAATTTTATCCCTCTAATATTGGTCCAGCTGGTTAATAAGTCTAGATTAATTTTATGAAATCTCTGTAGCAACTTGGCCATGCAGGTCCTGAGCAAAGGTCCAGTCCCTTGAGGCAGCTTTCACTGGTGCTGGCTGGGACCAGCGGCCCCCACTCTCTGCTCTGTTTTTCATTTGAATTCTGTGCTGAGCTCAAGCATAGCTCTGTGAAACAAGGATGCTGAGGTGTCCCAGCTATTTTATTGTATGGACATGAGTCAGCTGGTGTATAGGCAGGAAGCCTGCACTGAGATTGTATGCAGGGCTGCAGGCACAGGGAAAATCAAATTTACATCAAAAGCAGACTGAGACCAGGTTCAGCCTTGACTGCATGAGTCCAGTTTTACTGTGTGGCTATCACAGGGTTGTACTGTATGTGTATGCATTAAATGCCTGAGGTCCTTTCATGTTGGCTATTTTGGCCCTATTCGGGTTCATGAGTTTTTTAAGTAGCTTGTGATGAGAGCTACGCATGCCACTGAATGCTATCTTATGAGTACAATACATAGAGTTGTCAGTACCTAAGTGAATGTTTTTTACAGTGTTGGGGTAAAACTTGGAAGCCAAAAGTAATGTATTGGCTATCAACTTCTCTTGCCTTTGTTAGTGGTACAGAGCAAATGTAAAGACCTAACAGGGGAAAGTGTAGTAGCATTGATACTGATTCCAGATGTTCTGCTAAAAGGTGCTATTTATGAGAGGATATTATTGGGAACAGTCCTGACCTAATACCTAAAGGATTACACTAACTATACACTACACACACACGCTCACATGTATGCATACACATTCCCACCAGCAATGTGAGACTTATATAAGTCTGGAAGGACAAAATGAAAAACAGTGGATCAGTGAAAACGTAATTGTAAAACTGTCTCTCTTCAGGTTTAAAGTAGAAATTTAAAGACTTAGGTTTCCCCACTAGAAGTACCTCGAATTTCCAAAACAACTCTGAGAATTTCTTGGTTCTTATCAAAATTAGTTGAGATAAGATCAGAACCTCAAGCTCAGTTCTCTTCAGTCTACAGATTAGAAAAGCTGAGTTTATCTGAAAGTCTCTATCCAATCTGCAAAACCAAGCTGGATATTGCAAAACTTGTGAAGTTGCATCTAGGGCTTGAAAGAGAATTATTTCAAGAACAGATGCTGTGCTAGTGCTTGGACACCTCCAATTCTAATGCCAAGTGAAGAAAAAAATGAAAATGGAGAGAAAAATTGGAAGTGGAGATAAACATTTTCCAAAACCTGAATGAGATTTGCTCAAATTCTAGGTGAGCTCCAGACTGAGCAGAATCTGCAGAATTCAAATGTAATCAAAACCACAGCATCCATTTTTAGTAGATGGGGAACAAATGAAAACGATTTAAAGACTAGAGGTGAGAAAGATAAAGAAAACCCTGACACAACAGAACCACGTGGCCTTTTCACTTCCCTATTCCATACATCCATCTTCTTATTAGATATGGGAACAAAAGTGTGCCTGATGCTTTTTAGCAATGTCTCTAAACTAAATTTCTCTTAGACTCCTGTCTAAGACACACTCCATGTGTGTCTGGACTGCCTGCACAGCCCTCATTAAAGAATGCATTTTTTTTCTGAACAGCTTGTACCTATTCACATGTCGTAGGATAATCTTCCAATTACCCTGGAATGAGAGTGAAACAATGTTAGGAGATGCCCAGTCTCAAACTAAATCTCAAAGAATTTGGAGATTAAATAGAGAAACTGAAGGATGTGTGTTTCAGATCAATCCTTGTGTATTAAAGAATGTGTTTGTTTTAATTGCAACTTGAATACAGCATCACCTTCTCTAATAGGGAAGCAATTAAACCTTCAGATATGTCAATTAGCTACTGATGGGCTGATTTCCTGTTTGTAAGTGTACTATTAGAGAGTCATATGGCTCTGGAAAGTTTCAAGACTGCTGTCTGGGACTTTTTGCAATTCAGGGACATTTCTTGCAGACATTAAATCCCTGCTTGATTCCTGATCATTAAATATCAGCTAAAGTCCAGGAGTGGAGGAGAACTCCAGGCTTGAAACCAGCAAAACTACAGAAAGTGAGCTGCTACCTCATTATGATCATAGAGTCAATAAAGTCACCTGATGGCAGATTTAGAGGAACTCATTAGGAGATGGAATTTGGTTGTGCAGACAAGCTGCTGTGATTCTGGAACCAGGCCCTTTCATTAAAGGTCTTCAAATAAGGTACGAGGCAGAGGGAGGGGAAGCCTGCAGGGCACTTCAGCTGAGGAGCATGGCAGTAAGGATTCTATATGCATCCAGCCTTCTGAGTTGCATAGCAAAGGAGGTAAGCTCTTAAGTGAGGTTTAAGCAAAAATAAATGTAAAAGGAATTTAATATACCTATATCCCCTTAAAAGTGATACTTTGTAATTCTGTCTTGGAGTGCAAGCTATGACATCCAACGAGAATGCAATGCAACAGACCTTTTATTACTCAATCTCTATGTAAATTTACTTAGTTCTCCTTCTTGGATTTTTTTTTTTTTTAAGCGTAATTGAATTAATCTAAGTCGAAACAAACCCAAAGCTTTTCTTGTGCCAATCCATTTTTCCTTTGTTTCTCTAGTCTGATTGCTGTAAATGCAAACATCTTGTACCCTGACTGTAATCAGCGTGCTCTGTTCCTGCAGCACTTGGCTTTACCTTAGAAAGGTGAAAAGATGAAGCTCCTACAGAGCACAGGTCTGAGGTACAAAAGTCGTACAGATGTCCTGTAAAGCCAGCCTGTAGCAGGAGAAATGCTGTTGTGTAAGCAATGTGCACGCTGGTGCATTGCGCATAGAGAAGTAGAAATAGGTGCTATAATTTTGAGCCAGAGAGAAAACCACCACTAACGATTGTCTTTCTGGGAATCACCGATGTAGCAAAAGTCTAGCTGTAATGAAAGAGAATAAAGCTCAGGAATTCTTCCACTGTAGATGCTGCAATTTTGGTTACTGTGAACTTAGAAAGAAAGTGAATGGAGGGGCTTAGCTTAATTATAAGAGGTCTCACTGTGGTTAGTTTAAAATCTTGGATACAGTGTAGGGTACTTTTTCTCCCAGCCGTCTCTCTGGAATTAAGGAAGGCCAGGAGTGTTCTGGATAATGCCCCCAAAAGCACACAGTCAGTGCTGTATATATTTGAGACTTGCTATTTTTAATTATTTATTTATTTATTTATTTTATTAAGTGTAAAAATGTTTAGCATAAAACTTTGTTCAACAGTATTGCGATAGAAAGAAGCACTAACCAAGCTAGCTCTGTTAGTGAGATGGGGGCTTGGAAACAGCAAGCAAATAACAGATTATTAATGAACCACTGACTAATTTGAAGTGATCGCCAATGCCAGCCCTGCTTAATAAATAAATAAATAAATAAATAGAAACCTGGAGAAAGAAAGCATGCATCTTTTTATGCACTGGAAGCTCAGCCCAACTCAAAACTGCCTCATACTGTGTTTGCTGTAACTGACCTGGCTCTGTGAGCATTTCCAAAGCCACATTTCTAGAAAATACAGCCTGTGTTTAGCTTATGGCCATGAATATGTAAAGGTCTTTACTCGTGTGTTATTTGTCTGCCATGCTCCTGTGCCTGTGCCTGGCTGTCCAAATCTGAACAAGCAGCCTAGTCTTCCTTTTTGCACTGAATGAAGCCAGCAGGAAGTTTCTTGCAAAAGTTCATTCAAAATGTTAAAAAAGCTCCCCCTGCACTGCTTGCGTGTTTGCTTTTCAGGGGTAGCCTCGTGAACCAGCCTCACACTTTCCTTTACGCTTACTTTTTTCTCATTTGTGTCACTGCAGCACCTTGCTGTCCAAATTGTGGTCTAGATCCACTGTGCTGCAAGTGCTGCAGAAACGTAAAACAGGCAGCCAGCCTCTGCCCCAGAGGGTTTCTGATAATATAATCGAAATACAAGACCAGTGACCACAGATGGACAAGGGTAAGGGAATAACAAGATCATACTGGGGGGTGCTTTCCATGTGCCTGTAAGCTAACCATTTTCAAGTTTTTGGCAAAGGAGAATTTTAATAAGGGATTCAAAGGAGGATAACAGTTGGTTTTATGAATGCACATGCAGGCTCTTCTCAAGCCTGAGGGGCAGCAAGGGAGAAAGCACAAAAGATGCTTGTTGGAAAATTTAACAAATTGATCAATTGAAGCTGGCATCTGGGGCTGACTGATGCTGGGCATTTATATTTTGATAGTGAATAAAAAGTGACAAGTTGGGAGTAAGCCATGAAGGGCTTTGCAAGTTAAGAGAGTCACAATAAGCTTGATGTCCCAGAGGAAAAAGGAATCATTGAAAGCGTTCAAAGATAATGGGTATAGTCAGAACAACAGGCCAGGAAAATGATTTATATAGCTGGGGCCTGAAATGAACAGGGCAAGAGTGCTTTTGTCAGGGCCAGAGAAAAGGGCATTGCGCTAATCAAGAGGAGCGGCAGGACAAGAACTTTCACAGTAAGTAGAGACAATAAAGACTATTGTTTAGAGAGAGAGTGTGGAAATATGATGCGCGCTGAATAGGAACACAGATGGGAGGTTCAGCAAGGAGATGGGATCTCGTGTTTCTGCATGTGAACGTCCATGGCTGGAAGTGGTGTTGCTCGCCACGATCACAGATGAAGATAAGGGAGAGGACTGAGAAACATCAAGGCCTTTCAGTCACCCGAAGTGTGACAGCCAGAGACAGGCCAGCTCCCGTTTGGATGGAAGGAGGCACGTCTGGCATACACTGATATGGAGCAGGTCTCTGAAACTGTGTTATGGACTTTGTGATCAGTTTGCTTGGATGTATGAGGCTATCCACAGACAACGCATAGAAGTGGAAGACAAGTGAATCTAGTGGAATGCCTAATGAAAGCAGAAGAATGGAAAATGCCCTGAGGAAAAGGGCAAGGGCATATCAAGAAAGGAGGGGAGTTCAAGATGAGTCTAGCTGATAGTCTTAGTGACAGTGGCAGGACAGGAGGGTGAAGTTCAAGTACTGAGATTTAGGTAGGGAGGTGCCATTATGGCTTCTGCAAGGTGCAAGGAGAGGAGAGCACAGTGGGGTAGCCAGAAGGTAGGGGCATAAGAGAGAGCACATAGGGTAGAACCAGAAGGACTGTAAAGTGCATCTTCAGCCTGCTTACAGAGAAAAGAGGTATGAGGTGGAAATTATAGATGTAAGTGAGGTGAAAGGTGGGAGATCTCAGATAGGAGAAGGAACAAGGCATATTTGTAATATGAAGAGGGAGAGGAACCAAATGAGAATGAGAGGTGAAGGAAAGAGGAAGGGAGCAGATAAGGGGAAACGCTGACACTGGAAGAAAGGGTAAGATGAGGTCACTGTGACAAGCAAAAGGTCAGCAAGAAAGAATGTTAAACAAAATATCTGATTTTTAAATATATCTTACAGGCTATTTGTGGGAAATGCATCTGGGAATTGGATATCCACAAGAATTTGCCCTGAAGATCTGCTTTGAAGACCTAAGCACAGGCAGTCAAGGGACAAAAGTATAGACAAATAAGACGTGCTAATGGAAGCAGCTCAGTTTTCATCACAGGTTTCTGAAGCAGGACATTTGAAAAGAAAACTACATCTTTTGACAGAGGAAGAAAGAAAATAAATTTTTGAAGGCATATGTGTTTCTGGACTTGCACTGACCTACTTCAAAGGTAGAATACCATTGGAGACTGCAGAACCATAAATAAGTGAGTTCATTTTTAATCAGAATAATACTTAATATTGTGTTCACAGTGACATTATATTCTTTACTCATGTGTCTTCATGTTTTAGATTTTGGAATCTCAAGGACATCATGATCTGATTCTTGCTCAAAGTGAGATCTCATTCAATTACTTCTACAACTTGCTTGAGCAGAAAAATCCTGAAAATCCGACAGGAAAAAAAAAAAAAAAAGAAATGTTCTAAAAATAAAATATTTTCCAGGTGCCTACCTGTTTTAAAACCTTCTGACAAAGTGCTAATGACATCCTGATGAAATTCTGCCTTTTTCCCAAACATCTTGCCTGCCCAGGGAGCCAGGTCTCCAGGACCTCTTGCTCTGTGAGAGCATTTCTATGTTGAAAGGGAGGCAGGAGACTCAGGGCTTAGCCTTCCATATTTCATCTGGGTTTGAAAGCACCAGTTTTGAATATCTTCAAATAGTTTTCTTTTCCCTCTTTGGGAGACTTACGATGTTTACTCAAAAGTGAAATTAATTATTTTTCCCCAGCACTTCTGAACATGTTGTGGAACACAAATACCAGCTTTCGAACAGCATAAAACAGAGGAGAAAAATCAACACATGCCTTTCAGTCATTAAGAAACAGTATGAAATGAGACAAGTCTTTCTTGCACATTGTCAAATGTGTGCATTTTGGGGAAAATTTCAGTAAATTAATGAATGCGTTGAATTCACATTAAAACTTCCATTGAACAGTGCTTGTATTGCAATACTTAACAAATGTTGCCTGTGTTATATGGAGCAGAAGAAAATTAGCTGCAGTTTGGGGTGAGGAGAATGTATAATTTGATACTGGCAGTGCTTCCCAAGGAGTGTTACAGACACTGGGTTTGTAATTTTTTTGACTGGATTTAAGGATGAATCAATTGATCAGGACAAGTGGCCCTATTAAAATCGCAATTTAATGTGTTATCTTTACAAATCACATTATGTTATGTGGTCTTAAAAACAGATGATACTTTTAAAGAGAATGCTTTCTCTCTAAACTAGGGCTATGTAAAGATACAGAAAAAATGCTTACTGACAAGGTAAACTACACTGAAATGGGTGTATTTGGGGGATATTAAGAACAGATTGAGGTCAGTCCTGTAAATGCAGATAGGTAAGGCAGCTGTGTTGGACCCCTCCTGCAGAGTAACAGCTTCAAGTGGCAGTCACCATTAGTAAGTTGATTTGTATTTCATGGGACAAAAGGGTAAGAGTAAGCTACTGGGACAGCACCCTGCTGTTACTACAGTAAAGGTATCCTATGCTATAAGAAATCATAATTTTGCATGATTACTTACGAGTTAAATGGATCCAGGACAAAAAGGTCAAGCAATCACTTTAACTTCATTTGTAGAACTGGAGAGGAACAAAGAGAAGTTTACCATATACATTTATATTATTTATTTATTTTAGGGTAAACTAGTATGTTCTGATCCTAAACAAAACTAATTTCCAAGTAGCCTGGAAAGGCTACTTTAGCTTCTGAAATAAATTCTGTAGAAAGGAGGTCATTGGAAGGGCAACATCATGGAGATGGAAACAGCTTGAGAACCACCGAGAGCATGCAGCATCTCTTCCCAGCATCCCCATTTGCTGCATGGAAATCACAATGTGCTGCCTATTATCCATCTGCAACCATCTTCGAATGTTTTGGCACCTAACGTAATAGGACCTTGCCCCAAATACTCACTTCTGCTGCCTTCACGATGGTTTCTGCCATGGCTGAACATCTTTTCTAAGCTGCCTCGTTAAGTCAGAGTGTGTATTTGTGATGTATTCCTTAATGTTGAAATGCTTTGGAAAGAGATTTAGGAAATGCTTCTAGTTTTTGGATGTTTACCAACAACCAAAACAGTAAGCACTGTGATGTTTAGCATGTGTGTATAATTGTGACATTGCTCAGCTTTAATAACAGTGTGTGACAACAATTTTGTATTTGAATAAAATAGCGCAACTGCACAAATATCTCAATGCTATTTACTGCAGGTTGACACTACCGTGCCATAAAGGTCTTTCTCCTTCCTCGTATGAAGTCAAAACTTCCAAAATTACAATAAGGACCATTTTTGTTTCCTTTCATGAAAATCAAAGCATTTCATTCTTCAGGAAATGTAAAAACAGTGTTTTCCTCAGATATACAAGCAGGGACAATGTTTGCCTATCTGTATGTTTTCAGGTTGTTGTTTCTGTGTATATAATGTGATTAACTGACTCTCTTTATTTCTCCAAACAGGACTGCAGTTTGTAAATTGATCCGGAAATCAGAAAAGAAGCCAAAAAAAAAAAAAAAAAAAAAAAAGACAAGGAAATGAAGGGAAAAAAGCAAGATGGAAATATATAAAATAGGGGAAAAAAAAAAAAAAACAGACCAGATCCTTCTGGAGTAAAAATCCTGTCAGCTGATATAGTTTTCGTAGGAAAAACTGGTAGGAATAATATACCAATATATGTATGATTAGAGGAACTGTGAATCATACATAATTAAATGAAAGCTAAATTACCAGGCAAAATGGTGTGCTATCTAACTGTTCGCAGGGATCTTAAAGAAATATTGTCTCTGTAGTATGAGTTTAAGTTTTTATATCTACAAGGCTGCTGCTTATCATAAAAACTGATGGATGCATCAAAGAGTGTAGGAGCAAAGATAAAATGGATTAATTGTGTTTTGCAGTTGTAGCAAGCTGCAGTGTAACCTATAGCAAAAGACTGAGTGCCAGTCTGTTGCAAAGTGATGCAAACTCTAAGAGATCTT
Organism: Netta rufina; assembly: GCF_964035555.1. Classification (NCBI taxonomy): domain Eukaryota; kingdom Metazoa; phylum Chordata; class Aves; order Anseriformes; family Anatidae; genus Netta; species Netta rufina. Next base: position 58,419,053 of record NC_140124.1, read on the forward strand.
GGTGAAATTCCATGACACCTGCAATAACACCCAAATAGCATAATCATAACTATTTATTAGGTTATAAGTGCATGGTTTTGGCCTTGTGCAAAAGCTTCCATGATGTCAACAGTGTTAACTGTTTTCTGTGTGGAATAAAATGTGAATTATAAAGTATAAATTCTAAAGTTTTGACAGTATAGAAAGAAAGATACCTTGATGAGAAAAGGTATTTCTTTTTCGCAGTTTATGTAGACCTAGAGATTCTCTGGGAACAGGAAGAAAAAAAGAACTAAAATTCCCTGGGACTTTAGTACAACCTTCTTTCCTGTTCGCTAATCTTCAGCTTTTACTTCTAACATTGATTGTGACAAAAGTGGTTTTCTCTTCAACAGAAATAACATTATTTTACTCCCTCTACATCAAAACTTCTAGTGTTTTTTAAGATGTACCTAGGAGTTCATCAACAGTCAGCTTGGGACCTTATTATGGCATTCATTGAGGAAAATAGTAATTCAGATTTGTATTAACAAAGTTTTTTTCTAGAGTCTCCAAATTGGAAGGCATTTCCAGTATGTGGGAAGATCAAAATACCTTGGAGGAAGGACCATGTGAGTGGTTTTGAGAAGAAGGATAGTAGTAAAGGGATGAAACTTAAGACTAGAAAATGTTCATTTGGGGACTAATAACTAGGATTTTTGCTCCAGGCCAGTAGCTTGTGACTTGGCAACAACTGTGGAAAAAGGCTGATGGATATATGGCTACACCAGTAACATGTCATCCCAATTGCAGCAGTAAGGCATTTCCAGTAGAGATAGAGAACTCATAATAGCGTTGTGTAAGGTGTGAGCAAGAGCCAGCTAGAATTACTCCGTGTGTAGTTGTGTCGTCCCATATTAGGAAACATTAACTGAATCTAGAACAAGTTAAAAAAAAGAGCTCATAGGATGATCTGGGAGTGGCGCGTTTGATGGAAGAGATGAAAGTGGAGCGGACTGGCAAAGCAGAGTCTGGGAGTATGTAATTCTATGGGTAGGGAGGATAAAGAGCAGGTGGGGAAAGCACTATTTCAACATTATTCAGGTCAATGTCGGTACAAAAACAAGGGAATAGACCTGGCCACAAATATATCTGTATTAAAAGTTAGAAGGTTTTCATGGAATCATAGAGTCATTAGGGTTGGAAAAGACCTCCCAGATCATCTGTTCCAACCATCCCACTAGCACCAATATTACCCACTAAACCATGTCCCTAAGCACCATGTCCAACCCTTCCTCAAACACCCCCAGGGATGGTGACTCCACCACCTCCCTGGGCAACCCCTTCCAATGCCTAAACACTCTTTCTGAGAATAATTTGTTCTTAATTTCCAACCTGTCAAATGTCATATGGCATTGAGTAACAGTTGTAAAAACAGAACATCTTGTGGAGTATTTGGAGGGAAAAAAAAAAAAAAAAAAAAGAATTTTTCCAGTACAGAATTTCACCACAGGCTAAATCCTTACATGGCTCAAACTGGGGTAGCTTCGTCTTAAGACAGTGGAGTTGTGCCAGTTTATTTCAGTGACAAATTCTGCCTATTTTTTCCAGACTTCTTGAAACAGAACTATGTGCAAGAACAACTCAAGACTGAAACAAGCTCTCTCTGATTGCCTGATAGTATTTGACAGAAGCGGATTGTCCTCCATAGACTGATTTTACTGCACTCCTGAATGCAAGAGCCTCAGCCACTTAATCCTTACCAAAGACACAGGTAAGAATTCCAGGTTGCTACCTTAAATTACCAGTGAATACACTATTAGATTAAATTCTCCTTACAACTGGAGCAAATACACACTCCACTTAGATACACATTTGCATTGCACCAAATGTCAGAATCCCTTTGTGGACCTATGTAGATGATGCGAAGGTAGGTAAATAATGAGCTGCTGTTTTTGCCATCCCTTTCAATCCAGTTGGTCCTGCTGACTTACTGCTGCACGTTGTTTGGCTGTCTCATGTTTGGTGGGATTTTACAGGTCTAACAACCACAGACCGGGTCTCTAATAGCTATCACAAGAGTTTGTGACACTGGGGTTTTACAATCAGAGTGGTGAAGAACTAGAATGTCTTTCCTGCAGGAGTTTTTAGAGGCAAATAATATAGCTAGTTTTACAGTAAGTGTGGGATAAGTTCTGGGAAGCTTGGGAAGAGGTTCTGGAGGAAAAAAAAGTAATTGCTTTTGTTTTGACAAGAATCAAAATGTTCTTAACGTATTGTTGGTTGGTTGAGAACATAAGGTTTTGGACTTAATTGATCAGAAGCTCTCTTTCAGTCTGTTTTTGCATAAATATAAATATTTATTTGCATAATATTTATCTGTATAATATAAATATTATGTTTATGTAATTTCTCAGTACAGCACTGAGGTATTCACTCCTCATGGTCAAAGACATGGTCATAGAAAATTAGTTGTAAAAATGGAAGAGAAGAATGCTGAGACAAAAAGAATGCTACACTTCGAGGAGCTGCTCTTATGTTGTATTAAGAATTAGTTTATTGTTCCAGAAAATTTGGTATAATAAAATTTGGCCCTTCAAGCACAAATATATAACTCTTAATTTTTTCCTTCTCTATGATCTTACGTGGGAGACAACCTGACTGTCTCCCAAGGATTACAACAGCAGAATACTAAATGCTAAATTTGGGTAGCAACATTTTGATCCCACTCTTTCCTACGGTATTTCTGGTAGCCAAGTCAACCTAGTAACCTAAAAAGCATAAAGTACCCTTTCAAAGGTGCTTCTCTGTATTGCTCTTCAGCACATCCATTTTGGACACTCACAGGCCTCTTCCACTAGTATAAAGCATGGTGAAAGCCAATGTAACAGTGCCTGTAAGTTAGTCTCTGGTGTGGGAGTTGTAAGAGTGTGAAAGAAGTTGTTAAATACCTTCTTTCCCTCCCCGCCCTTAATGGTCACTGAAATGTGCTTAAATTTTATTTTATTTTTTAAGCTGTTGCTGTTACGATAATATTTTATGAAGCCTTTTTTCTTTTTCTTTTCTCTAAACCTAAATTTTGGACCTATTCTAAATTAACAGTGTCCCTTTGACATTCATGGGATTTACAGGCATGCATGGAGGGAAAATACATCCTTTTGCTGGATTTGAGTCAGGAGGATCCCAGAGGCATATACTGTACTTCTGAATTTCCTTCTGCTTTTCATGACTGTAATTCTTGTGTCCTCTTTTGCATACATAATTGATTAATCTGTATTTTTAAAGGTTTAATACATTTCCTCTTTTTAATCTGGAGCCACATGATTTCATTTTCATTATACTCCCAAGGTCTCTGACTTCTGTTTTTGATTTGCCCGCCCTGTCATCTGTAGGAACAAATTAAAGAGAAAATAACACTTTTGGATTATTGGGATAAAGAGAGAATAATACAAGCAGCAAAGAAAAAAAGGGGAATTATATGGAAATTCAAAGATATAGACATGGATTCCCTGAAACAGGAGTGGGGAGATTTAAATTACACTTTGTTGTGCCAGTATCTCTCTTGAGCTGCAAGGGAAGAAAAAACATATTTCCACCAGTGCCCTGTGGCCACAGTTCCCACTGGGGACAGCTGAGTCCAGGATCCCACAGAATTCCCACTGATGGAGGTCAATCAACAAATTCTTCAGATTCTCTGGCTGTACCTCCCTACCTTTTTAAGGCTTAAGGGAAGATCCATTAAGAGACTTAAGGGCTTTTCAGGTACTTAAGTGTTTCCAGGCATGTGCTGATCTATGTAGACATTGTGGTGTCCTTTGTATCCTCCACTTTCACCCCTATGACACATTTGCAGGGAAGCATGACATTTTTGCCCTGGATCATGACCCACAAAGCCTCTCTAATCAGACTGCTCAACTTGCATATTGCATGGCTGAGCACCCCAAAGCTCTTCATGGAATATGCCTCTGGCAAATCCTGATATCCTTGGTATGGAGAAAATGCTGTTTTTGTGCCTTGACCCTCTCCTGGTGAATTCTTAGCCTGTGGGTTTCTGCTCTCGCAGATCACCATGAACCCAGGGTGAGTCTAGCTGGTTCAATAGACCTGGCCTAGTATTTTTCTAGGTTTCGTACCCCATTATCCAGACAAATGAAAATAAAAGGAATGAAGTGTGAGTGAAGAGAGATGGGGCGTTTTCTTCATCTTCTCATGAGTGTACTATGAGTCAGATTGCAGAGAATCAAATTCAACACTAGCCAAGATGCATTTTTACTTCTAACTCACAGTAATAATTAAAAGTGTAGATTTGCAGTGACATACAAGTTCCAGAAAATTGAAACAAAAATGCATTAACAGGACTATGTGTAGTCTCAATAGACATGTAACAATAGTGTTAAGTCATCGCAACAGGCTTAGGTGGCTGACTGTTTGAACTCTATACCCCATGCAAGCCTTGGACAGTCCTTCAGCCTGCATCTTTCCTCACGTCTTAAAGCTGAGAGCAGCAGCCACTCCAAACTACTGCCCTGAGAAGCTCGTCTGGCCAAAGGTGTAATGACCTCCTCCTTCCTCTCTTTTCCTGTTTACCTGCCCTCGGTCTCTGTGACTGGGCACTGAGCGATTGGGAATTAGCTCATTTCCTTCCCCCCCTCCTTAAGGTTGCTTAATTATTATTTCTATTGTGTTTGCACCTTCCTTCTACCTTCTGAAAACATGCTGGTACAATTTTATGTGGGACATCATTAAACATACTGAATACACAATCTTCTTACCAGAACTGTAACTGTCCTCACTCAACAAATATCATACAAAAGCAAAATGTGATACCAGAACAGTGATGGTGGAAGAGGAGCTTCAAACATCTGTTTCCGGTGGGAATTTTAGCAGGGGACTAAGGAGGGTGACTGTGTGCTTGCCTAGTTTGTTAAGGTGCTGGTAGTCCTTTTTTTTTTTTTTCCCTTTTATTTTGGCAATACCAAGTTGCAAACCTCTCTTATTGGTTGATATTTTGAGTGTGATTAGCAGTTCAAAGGATTGAGATGGCCAGGTGGTTAATTGGGATTGACTTGTCTCAACACAGGAGTGAGTCCTGCTTCCTGGCCCAAGGATGAATGAAATATTTTCCCTTTGGATCATTAAATGATGCATCAAGACAGGGCTGGGAGGAGGGAAGAGTTCCTATTTTCCTGATTCATGGAGGGAAACCTTTTGTTTTGCTTTGTTCCTTTCTCAGCCCCTGTTAAGCTCCCGGTCCTTCACCACTGTGGCCTCACCTCTTCAGGTGAAAAGAGTGACATACCCAACCAATACCCAACCAATACTACTGGGTTGTCGTGGTTTAACCCGACCGGCAGCTAAACACCACGCAGCCGTTCGCTCACCCTCCCCCCTCCCTCTCTGGGACGGGGGAGAGAAATGGAAAGTGAAGCCCGTGAGTTGAGATAAAGACAGTTTAATAAGACAGGGAAAAAAAAAATAACAAAAATAATAATAACAATAATAATAATGATGATACAATGGGGATAATACGAAAGTAATAATAGTATGTACAAACAAGTGATGCACAATGCAATTGCTCACCACCCGCTGACCGATGCCCAGCCTAACCCCGAGCAGTCCGGCCCCCTCCCCCCGGCTAGCCACCCCTATATATTGTTTAGCATGACGTCAGATGGTATGGAATACCCCTTTGGCTAGTTTGGGTCACCTGTCCTGGGTCTGTCCCCTCCCAGCTCTTACTGCACCCCCCAGCCTGCCCGTTGGCAGGACAGAGCAAAGGCTGAGATGTCCTTGGCTTAGTATAAGCACTGCTCTGCAACAATTAAAGCATCGGGGTGTTATCAGCACTCTTCTCATTCTAAGCCAAAACACAGCATTCCACCAGCTACTAGGAAGAAAATTAATTCTGTGCTAACTGAAACCAGGACATCTATCCACCCCTTATTCCATACCATTTATGTCATGCTCAGGTTACACTCTTTTCCATACATTCTAATTAGTCACCTATAGTAATCATGGTAGTGATAACATACAGTATAATATACTATTTAACATGGTGCAATTCAGTTCATGGGCTATTCTCACCCAGTATTAAATCTCCTTGAGGTACACACCGGACCTCTCCGTTCTTTTGCATCACCCACCAAGTATATCCAGGTCCCTGAGCGAAAACAATTCCACGAATAGGTTTGCCTTTTCCTGAGGCAGGAGTAGCCCAGACTGTTTTACCCAGCATATTTTTTACATGCACTACAGGAACTTTATCCCCATCTACAGTACGTAACAGGTTTGATTGGGCAGGTCCAGCTCGGTTGGTAGATCCCCTAGTATTGACTAACCAGGTGGCCTTTGCCAAATGCGTATCCCAGTTTTTGAACGTCCCAGCGCCCATTGCTTTCAAGGTAGTCTTTAACAGGCCATTGTATCGTTCAACTTTCCCGGAGGCTGGTGCATGATAGGGGATGTGATACACCCATTCAATACCATGTTCTTTGGCCCAAGTGTCTATAAGGTTGTTTCGGAAGTGAGTCCCATTATCTGATTCTATTCTTTCTGGGGTGCCATGTCGCCATAGGACTTGCTTTTCAAGGCCCAGGATGGTGTTCCGGGCGGTAGCATCAGGCACAGGATATGTTTCCAGCCATCCGGTGGTTGCTTCCACCATTGTAAGTACGTGGCGCTTGCCATTGCGAGTTTGAGGGAGTGTGATGTAATCAATCTGCCAGGCCTCTCCATATTTATATTTCAGCCATCGTCCTCCATACCAAAGAGGCTTTGACCGTTTGGCTTGCTTGATTGCAGCACATGTTTCACAGTCATGAATAACCTGTGCTATAGCGTCCATGGTCAAGTCCACCCCTCGATCACGAGCCCATCTGTATGTTGCATCTCTACCTTGATGGCCTGAGGTGTCATGGGCCCATCGGGCTATAAATAATTCACCTTTATGCTGCCAATCCAGGTCCACCTGAGCTACTTCAATCTTAGCAGCCTGATCCACCTGCTGGTTGTTTTGATGTTCTTCAGTAGCCCGATTCTTGGGCACATGAGCATCTACGTGGCGTACTTTCACAGCCAGGTTCTCTACCCAAGCAGCAATATCTTGCCACAATGCAGCAGCCCAGATAGGTTTGCCCCTACGCTGCCAGTTGTTTTGCTTCCATTGCTGTAACCATCCCCACAGGGCATTTGCTACCATCCATGAATCGGATCCATGAATCGGTGTAGAGATAGAGAACTGGCCATTTTTCTCGTTCAGCAATGTCTAAAGCCAGCTGAATGGCTTTCACTTCTGCAAACTGACTCGATTCACCTTCTCCCTCAGCAGCTTCTGCAACTCGTCGCGTAGGACTCCATACAGCAGCCTTCCATCTCCGATGCTTCCCCACAATACGACAGGACCCATCAGTGAACAGGGCATATTTCTTTTCATTCTCTGGCAACTGGTTGTACAGTGGGGCTTCTTCAGCACGACCCACCTCCTCCTCTGATGATATCCCAAAGTATTTGCCTTCTGGCCAGTCCATGATCACTTCCAATATTCCTGGGCGACTGGGGTTTCCTATTCGAGCCCGCTGAGTAATCAGTGCAACCCACTTGCTCCATGTAGCATCAGTTGCATGATGCGTAGAGGGGACCCTTCCCTTGAACATCCAGCCTAGTACCGGTAATCGGGGTGCTAGGAGGAGCTGCGCTTCAGTACCGACCACCTCCGAAGCAGATCGAACTCCTTCATATGCTGCCAATATCTCCTTTTCAGTTGGAGTATAGCGGGCCTCAGATCCTCTGTATCCCCGACTCCAAAACCCCAGAGGCCGACCTCGAGTTTCCCCAGGTTCTTTCTGCCAGAGGCTCCAGGTGGGGCCGTTCTCCCCGGCTGCAGTGTAGAGCACATTCTTTACATCTGGTCCTGTTCGAACTGGCCCAAGGGCTACTGCATGGACTATTTCCTGCTTGATTTGTTCAAAGGCTTGTCGTTGTTCAGGGCCCCATTCAAACTCATTCTTCTTGCGAGTTACTTGGTAGAGTGGGTTTACAATCAGACTGTAATTTGGGATGTGCATTCTCCAAAACCCCACAACACCTAGGAAAGTCTGTGTTTCTTTTTTGTTAGTTGGTGGAGACATAGCTGTTATTTTGTTGATCACATCCATTGGGATTTGACGACGTCCATCTTGCCATTTTATTCCTAAAAACTGGATCTCCCGTGCAGGTCCTTTGACTTTATTTTGTTTTATGGCAAAACCGGCTTTCAGAAGGATTTGGACTATTTTCTTCCCTTTCTCGAAAACTTCCTCTGCTGTGTCACCCCACACAATAATGTCATCGATGTACTGCAGGTGTTCAGGAGCTTCCCCCCGCTCTAGTGCAGACTGGATCAGCCCATGGCAAATGGTAGGGCTGTGTTTCCACCCCTGGGGCAGCCTATTCCAAGTATATTGGACTCCCCTCCAAGTGAAGGCAAATTGTGGCCTGCACTCTGCTGCTAGAGGGATGGAGAAAAATGCATTAGCGATATCAATTGTGGCGTACCACTTGGCTGCCTTCGATTCAAGTTCATACTGAAGTTCCAGCATGTCCGGCACTGCAGCACTCAGTGGTGGCGTGACTTCGTTCAAGCCGCGATAGTCCACTGTTAGTCTCCACTCGCCATTAGGATACAGGGGTGGTGAAGGAGAAAGGGAGAGTAAGCAAGTAAGGAAAAATATCCTCCCCTTTCCCCTCCACAGACTGACTCTCTAATGGAGAAAAACAATAGGTATAATTGCTAATAGTTCCCAAGATGCTGTTTCCAAAGTACAGAGTCCACGATGTTACTGAGTATAAATACCAAGTTAGAGTCATGACCAGATATCTTATCGTCTCATAAGCCATTGCTATAACACTTAGTACCATAATGGTCTGAAACCAGGGCCCGGAGAGGAGAAACAACACTACAGAGAGCAAATACGGAAAATAATGTACTATAATACTCAATTTGGAAAACAGGCGCAGCAGAGTTGTGATTAAAGCAATCAGCATCATGACAAGTGACTATTAAGCAGGTCTAATCCTTACACCAATTTTAGTTTAACACACTCTGATCGGATCTGCCGTTATCTCAACCTTTCGGGCCCCACGTTGGGCGCCAAAAAGACTGTCGTGGTTTAACCCGACCGGCAGCTAAACACCACGCAGCCGTTCGCTCACCCTCCCCCCTCCCTCTCTGGGACGGGGGAGAGAAATGGAAAGTGAAGCCCGTGAGTTGAGATAAAGACAGTTTAATAAGACAGGGAAAAAAAAAATAACAAAAATAATAATAACAATAATAATAATGATGATACAATGGGGATAATACGAAAGTAATAATAGTATGTACAAACAAGTGATGCACAATGCAATTGCTCACCACCCGCTGACCGATGCCCAGCCTAACCCCGAGCAGTCCGGCCCCCTCCCCCCGGCTAGCCACCCCTATATATTGTTTAGCATGACGTCAGATGGTATGGAATACCCCTTTGGCTAGTTTGGGTCACCTGTCCTGGGTCTGTCCCCTCCCAGCTCTTACTGCACCCCCCAGCCTGCCCGTTGGCAGGACAGAGCAAAGGCTGAGATGTCCTTGGCTTAGTATAAGCACTGCTCTGCAACAATTAAAGCATCGGGGTGTTATCAGCACTCTTCTCATTCTAAGCCAAAACACAGCATTCCACCAGCTACTAGGAAGAAAATTAATTCTGTGCTAACTGAAACCAGGACATGGGTGAGAAGTGGTCATCCTCCCCTTCTGTTCCTGGTGCTGCTCATACATTCATCCAATGACTTCTAAAAGCAAACGTGTTGTAGTCATTGGTAGGTAAGCGGGGAGTAGGACATAGTATGATCTGGGATACCAAGGTGGCACACCAGCGTAAATGCATGTAGTGTGTCTGGCTTTATCTTATCTCCCTATCAAGGTGTGTGAAAGGAATTAATCAGTAATTTGTACTGTCAACAATGCTGTCTGGCCTGTTAGCCAAACTGCTGAGCTTGAGAAGAGAGACACTAACATAAATGGGCTTTGTATTATGCATCAAGCTCAACTAATGAAGACATTGGTGTTTTCCTAACATGGATCTATTTTAACTGTTCAGCTGCAAATACACTTGCTGCCTCCAAGGCAGTTTAAAATAGTTCCAAGAACTTCTTCACATTTCTCAAGCAGATTATCAAGTTACAAATATTACATCATCAACAAAAAGTCTCTTTGGCTGACCACTCTGCTAAACCCAGTCCTTTAGATTTTGCTACGTAGGCATTTCTGAGTGTCATGCATGCTCTGCTAGCTCATGTTCTCAGAGACTTTGTAATTCACCATTGCACAACTCGGGGGTTGAATCCTGGAGAAGTTCTTTTCAGTAGTTTTTCCCAAGTCCACCTAAGTGCGCCTGCTTCAGTGCTGGCATCCATCTGACTTCTGTGGTCTTCTGGAGGACAGCTGGTGTTTTTTGCTGGATATCTTCCATTTCTTTCTTATCTAAATGTTGAAGGAATATGATCCCAGCTTTGAAAGAAAAACAAATGATTGCTTAGTCACTTTGGAGGTGAGGGGGGGAAAGGGGGAGGATTCCCATCTTCTTTTGCCTGACTTGAGCTGTCATTAACAAAAGCGGATGCTAGTCTGATGATGATTAAGAAAAAGATTTTTTGAAGGCCAGGCTATAAGCTCCATGTGAAGTCACCATACATCCTCACACAGGCTAAAAACGAGCAGCTGTTTTTCTGCTGCATATGAAGAGGTTGAGGAGGGATGTGAGAGGAGTGTTGCACGCACTGCCCAGTTATTGGCCTCAGTAGGTCACCTCGTGTAGGTGCTGTCACCAATGGTTCCTGGGCAGACCAGCAGCATGGTATCATCCACCTGCAACAAAGGAGGCTCTTAGTAACAAAACTTCATACGATGGTGGCATAACATTATTTTCCGTTCAAGACATGATACACCCTTAAATGTTTTGCACTGATCTCATTAATTCTCTATTACAATAATTCCTCTTGAGTTTGCACCCCTAAAAAGTTTGTCAAATATATATATATATTTTAATATGCTGTTCGCTGTTTTGATGATATGGGACTTGCTATAGGAAAAAAAAAAGGTGTCTTTATATACATATATTTTAAATTAACATGGGGAAGAAAATATTTTTGCAAGCAGATCAGCTTCAGAGTGGTTCCACCAGGCTCTATCCTCCTTTTAGAGATGAACCCCAGTTGATTTAGGGTGGGATGCTTTCCTTTCTTGGGGAAGTCACGCAAGATTCCTAAACTAAATTTGAAAAATGGTTTCTGTTGCATCTCACTATTTCCATTGGAAAGTTATCCTAATTGAATCAGTTTACCTTTTGAAACATTAATTCAATTAAAAAGGTCTAGTGTTGCCAACAAAACAGAAAAATGCTTTTTTAATGTACAGCGGAAATCAATTATCCAGTATCTGTGGATATAACTGAAAGAATATTATTATAGTTTTCATTTTGTTTTCTTGGGGGGAAGAAAGACTAATTGTTTTTTAAATGAAATGTTAAGTAGTGTAGTTTACCAAGAAGTATAACCACAGACTGGTTTGATGTGTGTTGCACAGCTGGAATTAGAAACACACACAAAAAGAAAAAAAAAAAAAAAAAAGAAACCACAGAGCTATTAAGCTGAGACAGTAAAGTAACAGCGAAATTGGCCTGGCTTTTCTTTTTCCACTTAAAGATATTATTCACTTGGATAAACAGTATAGTCTTCACAAATAAATAAGCTTAAATTTTTAACAACAACAAAACAAAAATAAAGAAACAGAAGAAGGAAATACAAAAAAAAAAAACCCTAAACCAAACAAAAGAGCAAGAACATAGGGATCATTAAGTATGTGATTTCAAACAAAAATGCTGTTAATTAAGGGCAACGCCCAGCAGCAGGAATCTGGGAAAGAGGTTGAAACAAGAAACAAATATCATGTCCTTCAAGTTTAATTAATTTCTTTGGACAATATCCAAATATGCAGGGAAAAAAAAAAAAAAAAGGAACATAAAATAGCCAAAGGAAGAAAAATATTAGAAGCAAGAGTTCCTGAAATTTGAAACAGCAGCATTTACAGAAATGCAAAAACTAGTATGTGTTGTCCTCCTGAAAAGCTATAACTATAACATGAAAGGTTAAGAAAATGAAGTTAAAACTCTGCTGTGTTTAACCAAATGGGCTCGTTCAAAGTGTTTGTAGCAGCTGTGCCGTGGCTGCTGCTGCTTCATGCGGCACAAAGGCATTTCATGGCAGAATACTCAGAAAAGTGGTTCCTTCTTGTAGAAAATACATGTTTCTCCCACGCATTTTAGTTGCCTGGGTCATCACTGTCTGCAGCCCTGACCATACCCCCAGCAAGGCTCTTCCCATCAGTTCAGCAATGCCCACAAGTCTGTTTGTAGCTGGAAATGGGACCAATGTAACCTGAGAGCAGCAGCACGGTGAAGTGCCCCTGGCAGAGCAAATCTCTGCCAGGTCTTATGGAAAAAAAACAAAGGCAAAATAAATGAGTCAAAGCAAAAGAATATGCATTACCTTCCCACTGCATTGGCTTTTCTTTCTTTCTTTCTTTCTTTCTTTCTTTCTTTCTTTCTTTCTTTCTTTCTTTCTTTCTTTCTTTCTTTCTTTCTTTCTTTCTTTCTTTCTCTCTCTCTCTCTCTCTCTCTCTCTCTCTCTCTCTCTCTCTCTCTCTCTCTCTCTTTCTCTTTCTCTTTCTCTTTCTCTCTTTCTGTTTCCAAATATCAGTCTTCCAGTTCTTCATGTATTAGCCTACCTCTCCAACCCCAATTCATCCTACAGCTATATCGCATGAAAGTGAGCCAACCATGGACTAATGTGTCTCTAACCTCCTTTTCTTTTTTTTTTTTTTTTTTTTTTTTTTAACATTTCCTGAGTTTTCCAACCAGATGTCCAGATGTCTGACTCCCTTCCACTCCTGTGCCTTCTCTCTTCCTTCCACCCTTAACACTTTCCATCACTCCCTAATGAATCCCTCCCATCACCAGGCAACTTCCCTATCTCTGCTTGGAGCTGAATTTCCTTGTCTGGCCCCAGCAGCCCTGTTACTCCCCACAAGGTTTTAAGAGCTTTTCCCACTGTGAGAGAAGAGGCAAAGCCTGACAGGGTAGTAAGCAGCCAAAGGTTGGAAAATAAATGGGTTCACACATTCCAGGTGTATCAGTGGTGCTGCAGACTCCAGGAGGAAGGAAAGGGACAGGTAGTGTGAACAGACACAGCAAACTTGTTTACGCCAAGCACTCATGGGACTGATAAAGATCAGTGTCTTAATGGAAGTGGGTTTTCTATAAACACTGAGTGGATTCCTACTGAGTGTCCTGTATGGATATTTTGGGCAGAATTGCATTATGCCTATTAAAATATTTATAAAAAGGCAAAAATCTTTTCAAAATACATCTTTTAAGGATGTAAAAAGAGTGGCTTGGATGATTATGGCACTGTATTCTGTTCTAATTGTGGGCAACCATCCCTTGGATAGATTAACTGCATAAATGTTGGCTGAATCTGCAAATAGCTCAGGACACAAAATGAGCAGCCAGCCTGGTCATCACCCCTCCGAGGTGCTCCCTGTCTCCTGTGGGACTTAAGGATACTCAGCTTTAAAGGATCATTTGACCAAAAACATTAAGTGCTGGTAATGAGGAAACATGAATGAAAATAGAATTGTCTTGCCCTTAAAAAAATCATAGCTTGATAGTTGCTCTGAAGAACATTAACCAGATTTTAAGTGTTTATTTGTATTTATTATTGTGCGGTCTAAGAGGGGAATTAAGCGTCTGAATAATGACGTGTTTACATTTTAAAGAACATCCTAACGGTCATATTCCTTCCTCTGCAGAAATGCTTGCAGACTTCTGAAGAAGATATTTGTTTATCTGTGTTGTTTATTGATCTACTGTCTGGCTAATACACCACTTGAGAAGATTCTGAGCCAAATGTACCGCTAATGTAAGCAGCGAATGCAATGACATCGAAATCGGTTGTGAGTCTGGCCCTCTGAGTTTACTCACGAAAAAACATTAATTTTACAATGACCGGTCAAAACATATACATTTATTTTAGTTCAAGCCTCTCGCTGAAACCAGATTTACACTGAGATAATTTCAGTGAGTTCAGCAGAATTGCTCTGAATGTGCTCTAGGATGATGAAAACCAAGCATACCTGTTTTTAAAGAGTTCCTCCTAAACACCAACACGTCAGAGAATAAAAAAATGTTCTCTTTTTTTTTTTTTTTCTTTTTTTTTTTTTTCTGATGTTTATGTTGGGAAGTGAAACTAGAGCAGCCTATTTATCCCAAAGTTCTCCTGGTTTGTACGTACTCATACAATTAGAGAAATTCAAAGTTCTGAGCTCTGTAAAGGAGAGATCAGGCTTTTTTGGTCAGATGACAAAGAAAATTTTAAAACTTGTTCACAAAGATTAAAGCTGATGCTCCCAAAGCCAGTTTGGTATTTAGATGTTTACCTTACACTAAAAATAACAAGATTTACTTGTCTAAATACTCTATCTTTGAAAAATTTAACTCTTCAAACACTTATAATTTTTTCCCTAAATCTGGGCTGTGGCCTACCCACAAACACATGAGAAGTCTCCCCAGTGTCACAGCCAGTTCACGGACTGGAAATCCTGCATATTTGTTCATGTGCAAATGTGAGCCTACGTATATGTTTGAAACTTCAATAACAGATGTAGCATTTTTATACGATAAGAAAAACCTTAGCAAATGATGTGAGAAGGTGGGTGTCAGTCAGGTGGTTTCCTCTACCTACATTTCAAAGGCAATCCATTTGAAATATGATGAAAGGTGGACCATGTCCATCCTGACACTGTTTCAAAAGCTTTTCCCTACCCTGTCTTTAAATAACAAGAGGGAGATGATGCTTTCAAAGCAGTCCTTGTATCAAAGGTCGGTATTGTGAAGAAGGATAACATTGTTTCAGAGAAATACATATTTATTTTTCTTGGCAGCCCATTGGTTGTCATCAGGGTTGCTTTGGTGGAAATATTTTTCTTTTTTTTTTAAATTAAGAGAAACAAATTGTGAATTTTTCAGCCTTTTGAAAGGTGAGGCAAGGTAAGGTCAGCATTGAAATAGACATAACGGAGTAAGGTTGATGTAGTTATCTTTTAGTAGAAAGTGTTATCTTTTAGTTTCATGACTACTGTGTCCAGCAGAGTGGTACTCTGGTCTCAGTTGTACACTAGAGAAATAACTCCAGAAATAAGAAGGAATGAGATTTTGTTGTATGAGTCCCATAGTTCTGCATTCTTTATCAGTGAAAAAAAAATATACATATATATAATATATGTATATTATATTATATATATATATTTATTTTTTTTCCATGTATTTCAGACAAAATTAAGAAAATCACTATATGTCTGTTGTACAAGCCAGAACATGCTCAGGCATTTATGACGTTCTGGAAAACAAAACAAACAAACAAAACCAAACACGCACACAATTATGCCCTGTAGAAAGGAAGGTTTTCTCAGCCCGTGAAATGGATCCTAAGTAGAAGCAGCTTCACCAGTGATCTGGGAGTAAGTGCAGGGGAACCTGCTGAAGGCACAGGTCCACGTGTGTGCCTTCCAGCTCACCACAAAGTCCTCTGTGGGTTTTTCCACAGAAGGGTTTCTCACTCACTTCTGGAGCTGCCAGAGCCACTCTAAGGAGCGGGTTGTTTTGTGTGTTGATCAGGCAGGTAGTGAAGAAGCGTGGGTTGCTTTTTGTCTTGGGTTTTGCAGATAAAATGCAGCTCTGTGTTTTTGTCTTTTCCAATATGGTTAGGAGGGTTGGTTGTCTCTCCTGGCATGCGAGGTTGGGGCCTGGAGGAAGGCCAGCTGGCTGCGGTGCCATCCAGATAAGAGTGCGTTGCTGTTAATAACACGGGGAAAACAATCAGAAGTTATGGTAGGGATAATATCTGCCGCTTTGGAAGGGCGTGTACCTGCCATTTATTACTCACATTCACAGTTCTGGTTAGCTTTCCACTTCTTGCTGGATAGCTGGAATCCAGCTGTAATTGAGAAGGACACTTTTCCTCACATTTATCTGTGCTTACCTTTTCTCCAAAGCAGACCTCATTCCTGTGATTCATGCCTTTATCACCTCCAGACTCACCGCTGCCTCACCCACCCTCACCATGGCTCCATCTCAGATGCGTTTGGAAGCTGGCTTGAAAGGCAGGGACCTGCTTGCAGTTGGCCTGTCTTGCTCTGGGCACACGGTGCTGGCACTGGCTGTGGTTTGTGAAGCCCACAGTGTCCTGAGGCTGGCTCCCATCCCCTGCCAAGTGTCAGGAGCAGCCTTCCTGCTGATGCTACCCCAGTTAAGAGAGGGAGCCACCAGCAGAGCCCAGGGAGGCAGGCCCCTCAGTAAGCCCCTTGCATTTCTGCCAGCCCACGAGGCTCACAACAGCCTCGTACAAGCTGGGTAGCAAAATTCATCAGAGGTGAGTCCTCGTCCTTCCCTGGAGGATAGGCTGCTGTTCTGATTTTTTGCTATTTGGGACACAGGAAGAGTTGCTGCTGGTCTGCCTCTGTACTTCAATCTGTGCTGTTCAAAACTCAGGGTCTGGAGAAGCTGCAGCCTCCTTTTGTTACCACACATCTAAATAGATTTTCAAAAGATAGCAGACCAAATACAGGACCACTTTTTGAAGTCTTTATTTGGCTTTTCTTGCTGAGGGTAGCTTTCTCATTGATGTCTCCCAGACTTAGGCAGTAAAACACAGAGAGGCAACTGGATAAGGGCTGCAGAATATGGCCCACTGATCTTAGCCCTGGCAGAAGGAGCAGAACACACCAATCAATCACAGTTTGATACCTGGCCTTATAAAAAGCTTACTGGAATAGTATGTATAAATGTATAATGCATCTGTGACTCTGAAGCCAAGGCATTTTCTCCCTGTTCCATGGAAATTGCCTGGGTTAGACCGTAAAGATATGCTGCTTTTTGTGTGGTACATAAAGAATATCAATACCAAAAGAATTTATGTATGATCCAAGAAATTTTTAATAAACTGTGTGTTCTCTGTCCATTGCTTCTGTTCTTTATGAATAGATATAAGGAGTGATAAAATTTCATCTAAGATCATACACCAAAGGTGGATTGCTAGCTGTCTGTAACCTCCTTGAGCAGGCTGAGCTCTGGAAGAAGGAGCTTGTAATGGTTTGATATAGTGAGTGATATTAGACTGCTCATATATCAGGGCTCAGCACACCCTCTTATACAACCCAACATGGCAGAACAAATTAATCATGCTTTGGCTGCTAAATGGGATTTGGGGGGCATAACTATAAATTAAGCTTTCCGGCACTCCACTTCAGAACAATTCCTCCTCCACATTGCTCATAAGTCATACCTTTCCCGAGCGCCATGCAGCTGAGTGAACCCTGTTCGTTGTCATATTGCACACAAACTTTGGAGGTCTGCTGTGATGGTTGGATGTTTTCTGTTTATTTTTCATTGCTTGTGCTTCTCTTCCCTTCCCAGTATGGAGATGGCAGGTAGGAGCTCGCAGCTCAGCTGTTGGAACAGAAGACAGCAAGGATTGTTTCTCAGCGTTGCGTTACCCCAGTTTCCTGTACAAACAAGGCTCACCATAGGAGGCTCCAGGGTGTCTGAGGAATGATGTTATTATTGTGGTTATCACCTCTGAGCATTAGGCGGGTTTTTCATTTGCACTGAGCTGAAGAATCTCATGTTCCTTGGGTTTCTTCAGGAAGCAGGTATAGAAGACAAGGGACGGGATTGTTTTGCTTGCAGTAGTCTATACTGCTGAGGAGCCTTCATGAGCAGGGTTCCTTTTATGTTATCATAGTAGAAGTATTATATGGGAGGCTTTTATCAGGCAAAGGTGAAGAGGGCAGATGCAGAAGTCAGAGACGAGGTCACTGGCAGCCAGGAAGGAAGCACAGATGGAATAAAGCACTTCTCAGGGAGCTGCAATGTCAGGGCCCAGGTGGGATTTGTCTCACCAGGCAGCACTGGGGCAGCTGGATGCCTGCGCCTGACCTCCTCCAGTGACTTCCTCGCAGACAGCAAGACAAATCAGCCCTGGGTTTCCAGAGGCTGATTCATCTCCCCTGTCTTAGTCACCTGCTCTAGGAGGGGTGAATCACCATGTGAGGACTGTCAAGGGTGTCCAGATGAGAAGGTTCAAACTGGAGAATGAGCTTTTAGCCTCTTAAAGTGGAGTAGACATGAGGTCTGCTCATAACTGTGAGTGAGGAAGGAGCTCTTCTGAACACAGGCCTGCACTGACCAAAGTTCATCTGTTTAGGTGAAAGAGACAGCATCATGGCTGCAAATTCTCCATAAAGCTCTTGTCTGCTCATCATTTCTTTACTTTCCTGTTTTCCATAAATTAGCTGATCTTATCTAAGCCTGGGACATGGTGTTGTTAGTCTTGAAGTTGTATATGGTGAAGGATGAGCTGTGCTCTCTGTCTATGATCTTGGGATCTTACTACTGCCTTCTGCATATGAATTTCTTCTGCTTTATCTATTTACAAAAATGGAAAGGACCCATCAGCCTTCTTAAATTCACCTGTGCAGTGTCCTCAGACATCCAATTCTTTGCTCAAGTATCCTATATCACATGGGTTTTTGCACATTCTTATTAATCTCAAACTCCAGACCCCAGAATCATGTGAGCATTGGCTATCACTCTGCTTTAGCCATGTCTTCCCTGCCTTTGCAGCTGCAAAGCAAAAGTTGCAAGCCTAGAACAGTTTCAATTTTTACAGCATATCCTTTACTAAGAAACCCTGGCCAAATTGAACAAGCAGAAGGAACTGTAGAGATTTCAGCTGTATTTCGTACTGTGTGCGTCATTCACACAACATATCCAGAAAGCTACCTAAAATGAAAGCAGTTTAGATCCCATTTGTGCTCATATTAAATAAGGTTTTGAAAAGTGGCAGACATCTGATTTCCAAACCTAGCCTAATAGTTCTACTAACTCTAATGGTAATTGGAAGAAAAATATAAGTCAGAATAAATTTGACAGGGTAAAATAATAGATCAAGGAAAAGAGAAAAGAATCATCCATCTGCACCATAGATGGTGTAGTATTTTATTGTAGTATTTTGAAAGCTTATGGTGAACATAGGATGGATACCATTTATAGTTTTTGGCATTCTTCCTTTGGATTGTGTAAAACTGTTTTGCTTGCTTAACACTAAATGCATGTAAAATGAATACCTGGAACCAATTTTTGGTGTCTTGGTATTTTTTCTAGTCTGTTTGTCTTATTTTTAATAGCTTATTTTTCACTTTGAGATATTTTGCAAGCTTGCTTTTTCTCTATAGCTATTTGTGGTGGTTCCTTGAACTGAAGATGATAATCATAAAACCATGGTTGGTCTCCACTGCAAAATGTTCTAGTGCCTTTGAAGGGGCATTGGTCTTACTGTGCTGGGTAAACATACAGATCTTGAAGTGATATTTCCAACCTAAAAACTGTAATTCTTGCGATATTTTTTTTCAAAACTTGTGTTTGGTTTTGTCTTACCGGCTTGAAATGCAGGGCTATATATTATAGCACATCTTACATTGTTTTCCTTGTGTTCTCTTGGTTGGCCAATTCCTGGGCTGTGTCAGTACCAATAACAAGTTAGCACCAGCCTGCAATGTTTGTTCAAGTAAAATTTCACAGGCTTTTTGTTTGCTTGAGCACTACAGGACTGTCCTGGTTTCAGTTAGGACAGAGTTAATCTTCCTCCTAGTAGCTGGTAGGGTGCTATGTTTTGGATTAGGCTGAGAAGAGTGCTGATAACACCCCGATGTTTTAATTGTTGCAGAGCAGTGCTTACACCAAGCCAAGGACGTTTCAGCTTCTCACTCTGTCCTGCCAGCAGGCAGGCTGCGGGTGCAGCAAGAGCTGGGAGGGGACAGACCCAGGACAGCTGACCCAAACTGGCCAAAGGGATGTCCCATACCATCTGGGGTCATGCTGAGCAATATATAGGGGTGGCTAGCCAGCGTTGGGGCGGCCGGACTGCTCAGGGTTAGGCTGGGCATCGGTCAGCGGGTGGTGAACAATTGCATTGTGCATCACTCGTTTGTACACATTATTAATAGTAGTACTATTATCATCATTATTGTTATTATTATTGTTATTATTATTTTCCTGTCTTAATAAACTGTATTTATCTCAATTCACGGGCTTCACTTTCCCGTTTCTCTCCCCCACCCCATAGAGGGAATGGGGAGGGTGAGCAAATGGCTGTGTGTTTAGCTGCCGACCGGGTTAAACCACAATAAGGACTGAAACCTTTTAGGTTCAAGCAAAATAACACACAGTTCTTCCAATTTATTAGGTAGCTCTCAGATTTTCTTGCCAACAGTTGACAAATTAGATGCCTGTTGACAAAGGTGGGGGTTGGCCTGTTCTCCCACGTGCCTGGTGACAGGACGAGGGGGAATGGACTTAAGTTGCACCAGGGGAGTTTTAGGTTAGATGTTAGGAAGAACTTCTTTACTGAAAGGGTTGTTAGGCATTGGAACAGGCTGCCCAGGGAAGTGGTGGAGTCACCATCCCTGGAAGTCTTCAAAAGACGTTTAGATGTAGAGCTTAGGGAAATGGTTTAGTGGGGACTGTTAGCGTTAGGTCAGAGGTTGGACTCGATGATCTTGAGGTCTCTTCCAACCTAGAAATTCTGTGATTCTGTGATTCTGTAATTTCATAAGGCAAATGCTCCTTTACTTTTTATTTTCCAAATAGCTTCCTTAGGATGAAATGCTGCAAACATACCAAACATTGACATTTACTTTAAGCATGGGGGTAACTCCAGTAAATTCAATCGAATTAGCTGCATTCCCTCATGCCCATCCAAACCCATGGCAAAAATTCCACTGACTTCAGTGCTGTGGAGTGAAATCTGGACGGGCTTAGGAAGCAGGATTCTTATTTGACAAAAAATTGAAAAAAAAAAAAAAGTTGCTAAGGCAAAATGTCATTTATGCTTTAATTTAAGACCTACAGGCACATGTGTGTCCCTGGCTGCTGAAGGACATTGAAAACTGCTGGGAAGCTCAGTGATTGTTAGCTTCCACCTGGCACTGGGTTTGACTTCAGAGTGCCAGGGGTTCGGATCACAGCCGGACCAGAGTAGGAGAAGGCAGGTTTTGCACTGGGACTCCTCTCCAAACTTCCATGGAAGACTTCTATGAATTTGTGTGATGAAAGGTAGGAAGATCACAGTCTTTTCTTCCCCAAATATCTGCAGGTTTCTCAGCCTTTCTTTTGTGCCTTTGCTTGCTAGGTCCTAGGAAGAAACAAAGCTTGCTTATCTCACTTTGTGTAACTAGCTAGGTGTAATATTGAAAACTTAAGTCTTTCAGACCAGGGCCTTAAATTTAGACAGAGGGAGCTCAACTTTACTGTATTTTCTATCATCAGCTGTTTTGTGATTAATACATTTTTTTTTAAAAGTAGTACCAGAGAACTAAATATAAGGCTATTTTCAAAAAGAGGGAGCGTGTTTCAAGTTCAGAACAGCCAGTTCCTCCCAGGTTCTTGTGAATGTTTTTCATTGCAGGAGAGGAAAAGGGAGGGCTCAAATTGGCTGGTGCAAATGACCAGCAAGGGAAAATAACTATAGGAAAGATGAGAGGCTATAAAAGGATTTTTGTATGTGTGCATGCATACATATTTGTGCATGTGACTGCTCTGTCGTTAACAAGAGCTCTGCACAGTGCTGGGCCTCACACCAGCAGCAGCTTGATCTCTGTGAACATTTGACCATCTTTCTGTTGAATTAACCAAATACAGGTATGCTGGCTGCAGGCGAACAGAAAATCTCTCATCTGGTATAAATTCTGACTGTTCAAGCTTGTTAGCGTTTCATGATGTACTAACTTTTTACCAACAGAACAGCTTTATGTTGTTGCGTGGCATTGTTCATCTATTACTAGAAGCTGTAAAGCTAGATTTGCTGTATTTCTGGACTGTCGCCGGATTTGGAGCATGATGCCAGGGTTAAGGGTGGGAGCAGAGTCACCGACAATCCCTCCAAAGTATCACCTCGTGCGATATGTGTGCATTTATTTGATCCAGTTGGGGAGTGCGCAGCTCAGTGCCTTGTTCACAACAGGACTAAGCCAGCAAGTGGTGCAGACAGATGGATGTGAGACTGAGAGATTAAGAGAGGTAGATATAGATAGATAGATCACATGAGGTCTTGGTGGATGAGAAATTCATTCCTTAGATTCACTAATCCCAGATGTCACCTGTCTAGATATCATCAAATATGTTGTGCTGCATCTTTCTGTAGGGACAAATGTCCATCGAGGACAGATTAAGGCCAGTAAACCAGCTAGATTCCTGACGTGATTTGAGTTTGCACCCAGGTGGCCAGAGAGGATAAACCAGCACTTCCCAGGGATGCCTGAAAGCACATGGAAAGCTAACTAACATACAGACACTACTGTCACGCTTTACGCAGGACAACCTTAACTGGGGATACTGCTGTAGTGGTAAAGCATTAAAACTATGAAAAAGATACCCAGAAATGCTCACTAAGTGGTCTCATTATACATATGTAGGGCCAAGATTAAATTGCTTAGGAGTCGTTTATCTGTTTTTCCTGTTGCCATTAAGAAAAAGCAAATGAATCCCTTGTATGTTCGTTTGAACTATGACAGTGGGTATCAACTAGCTATTAAAATAATTGTTTAAGAACCTGATGAAAAGTCTGAAGACTGCAAGATTTCTGTGGTATTTGAGAATGCTTTAACTCTAAAATATGGGCTAGTAGATTTAAAGCTTAGGGAAAAACCTAGTCATTTCTTTGGGGAATGCCTGAATGCCATGTTTCACCTCAGAATGCATATTTCCAACTCACTGCATCAACAGCTGGAAAAAAAAAAAAAGACATTTTGATGGATCCTTTATATATATGATATTTCCCACCATGACAGACACAACTGTACTAGGTAATGTTAAAGTAGGATTGGATATACTAGGAAAACTGTCTTTTTTTTTCTGATTATTTCATTCAAGGAACCGGGTTAAATTCTGCCAGCAGAAGAATCTCTGTAAACTCCATGCCCTGTAGAAGGGCTTGTGACTACACCTTGCAAAATACTGCCAAATCCTTGTACGTGAAGTTCAGCGTCTCACTCAGGAGAGAAGCTGAGACAATTCTCTCGAGAGAGGTCGAAACTATTTCAGATCATTTAAAGGGGATGTTAATGATGATCTAGCTAATTATAACAACCTAAATATCAGCACCATTAGCAATTTCATTTCTTATTATAGCATGGCAAAAAGGAGATAAACAGATTATTTATGCTTGTTCTGAGTGGAATTTTATTATTTTGGTGTCTTTATTGGAAGCAGCCTGTTAGACTCTGCTTTTCCCTGTATGCTTCCTACCTGATAATTAGTATGTAGAGTTTCTTTTAAATAGCAAACATAGGAAACTCCCTCTGCTTGTTTACTTGATATGTTTACACTCATATAAACCAAAGTGTCCCCCTCCCCTCCCCTCAAAAAAAAAAAAAAAGTTTAAATTTATTGGAAGAAAACTTGCTTCTTGTGAAATCAATGTTCATAATAATGATGTGGTTTAATGCAACTATATATTAAATTAGAGAGGGTAAAAGTATCTTAAACAAAAGTTTATACTTAAGAACTGGAGAGCGCAGGCTTTCTCTGTAGCCAGCCCACAAGTATAGAAAATCCTGCAGAAATTAATGCATTTTTGGTCCATGTGTAAACCACACATCTTTGCGTTACTTTTCCTTCAGTAATCACAGCAAAGTTAAAATAAATAAAGAAGAGGTTATCTTTATGTATTTAAGATGGAAAGTGAGTGAAAATATCATTATTTCACAAATATCACTTGATCTGTTTGATTTTATTGCAAGACATTCAAACCTAGTGATGGGTACGGTATAAATAGCTAGCTAGATTACTTAGATTAAATAGTGAAAGAAAGGACGGTGGATGAGAGATGATCTGCTGGAGTAGAAAGATAATCCTGATCACAAGGGATCAGTCCCTCTTCCACTGAAATCTCGCAAGATTACGTCCCCCCAAAATTTGTTGACTTCCATGTACCAGCTCTATATCCTACTTTAGGCCACACACCCTTCCCTGTATCCCCAGCTTCTCCTCCTGCAGACTTGGAGGATTTTCTCCTGCTACCACCTCATACCTCTGTTCTTCTTCCACCAGCTATCTCTTGAGACCTCTGTGCTGTGCTAGACAGCCATGCAACATTTTGCAAGTTGTGCAGCCAAGTTCTCTTGAGAGAGAATCAGCGTCTGCCCCTCCACTCCCCCTCGCGAAGAAGCTGTAGGCCGTGATGAGGTCCCCCCCTCAGCCTTCTGTTTTCCAGGCTGAACAGGCCCAGTGACCTCAGCCGCTCCTCGTACATCTTCCCCTCTAGGCCCTTCACCATTTTTGTTGCCCTACTCTGCACACTCTGCAACAGTTTAATGTCCTTTTCATACTGTGGTGCCCAGAGCTGCTCGAGGTGAGACTGCACCAGCACCAAGTACAGTGGGACAATCCCTTCCCTCGACTGACTAGTGATGCCATGCTTGATGCACCCCAGGATATGGTTGGCCTTCCTGGCTGCCAGGGCACACTGCTGGCTTATATTCACTTTGCTGTCAGCCACAATTCCCAGATCTCTCCCTGCAGGGTTGTTCTCCAGTATCTCATTGCCCAGTCTGTACATATAGCCAGGGTCGCCCCATCCCAAGTACAGGACCCAGCACTTGCTCTTGTTAAACTTCATGTGGTTGGTGATTGCCCAGCTCTCCAATCTGTCCAGATGGATATTGCTTTATGGATATTGCAAAAATGACCAGAAATCAGTGCTGTGTTTCCATACTTCAGTACTTCACCTGTGCTCCCTGAGATCATTGCAGGGAGACCCTGAGAAGGCACAGTAGATGTGCCCATTTCATAGGATTTATTCCAATAGGGTATTTTTTTTTTATTTTTTTGGACACCAAGAAAAGTAACTGTCTTGATAGTTTTGTCTGCTAGGGGGTGACACTTACCTGGATAACAAGAAGCAGCAGCTGAGGGTCTGGCTGCCAATGGGGAAGTGGGTGCCAGTGCTTCAAATTTTTTGTGTGTGTGTATAATGGGGGGGGGAGCCCAAGGGGTAGCAGGTACCAGGAATACAGAAGATGGCAATCTCCAGAGGCCAAATGCTCACTGGCATTGGAGAGAAAGTGGAGGGTGGTGCTGCTGGTGGCGCTAAGAAGACCAGCTCTTGGTGTGACCTAATGTCAGGTCTCTTGCATTGCAACTGGTGTTGGCAGGTTACCTGCAGCTAAAGGGGAACATGAGCACACAACCTGTTATTTTCAAGGCATAGTCAGAGAAGAAGTGGGGAAATAAGGCAGACTGAAGAAATGCACTAGGATTGTGCATGATACAAGTTTTGGCAGAAATGTCCCATGGCTGTGGAATCTTCTGTCAGAGAGATGGGTTTGGGCACTGACCATTACAGCAGACATTACAGGTCTGCTGTAAGAGCCAGTGCCCATTTGCAGGGAAACAACATAGACAAGTCTCACAGTTCGGGCAGTTGGAAGGGCAGTACAGATGTGTAGAAAAATCAATGCGTTTCGTTAATACATACTTTTTGTTTTGCTGTTGCCTCTTTAAAGTTCGATTCCTCTGAAGCAGACATGAAAGATTTTAAGAAAGGCAACTCCCTCAACAGAGCTGCCCATTTTCATTTTGCTTAGCTGAAGGGTCTTGGATGCTCTAAGCTTCTGTTACGTGCTTCATTGTCAAGGTGTTGAAACATTTACAATACATTTCAAATGGCAAATGTCACCCTCTCTCCTTCATTTTTTATTTTCTGCTTGGCCTGACCATTCAGACAGGCACAGGCAGAAACCTTCGTTGTTTTTTTCTATGTTTCTCTCAAGACTTTCACTGCTCAGAAATACATCAGAAGTTTTTTGTTGTTGTTGTTGTTTTCTTTTTTTTTTTTCCCCTCCATATAAACAGAGCTCAAAGCATTGTAACTGCTCTTTAGTTTTTAAAATTTCTTGACTGTCTTCATTTTGATAGAATTTGATTGTAATGAAAGGGGTTCGTTTGTTTGTTTACATCAGAAATGTGTGCCTTAAATGGAGCTGGTGTGAATCAGAAAATAAAAAAAAAAAAAAAAAAAAAACATCACCACCAAAAACCAACCCTATGAAATATAATTTTATGATATAACAAGATGTCCACACTCCCAGGAAACAGGAAGCTCTTTTTTTCTTAAGTCCAAGAGGGCTGTACTGATCTGAAGGGCTGTCCTCAACTTTAAAATCATAGCCCTGTTCAGACATTTTTCTTTCTATTAACAAAATTAGTATCTTAAGTTCATCAATACTGAATTATAATTGGTTTGATAAGCAGATTAATTTGTGTCTTTTATAAAGTAACACCTTGTGTGTAAGTTAATTTCCCCTATTACTTTTGAAGACTTTCACTATCCAAACTGAAAAAAAAAGTTTGAGGAAAAAAAAAAAAAAACTGCAACAATATAAAACAGGCAGTACAGAGAAAAGGAAAAAAGGGAACTATGATCTGAAGGAATCATATAGCTCTTAAACTGACCTCTAAAGTGACTAGAGGTTTACCTGAACACCCTCCTGTTTATAAATGTGTATTTAAACCAAAACGTCCTCAATGCCATATAGCTATTGCAGTATGATGAGGCAGCTAACAATATACCAGGACTCAAAAAGGAAGTCCTCTGAGATGAAAAAGGTGGAAGAGAGTCAGCTCTTGGTGTCTGTCTTCAGATTCTGCTGTTGCACATGCAGGGCCATGATTTGCCCCTTGGTTCATGGTCAGATCGCTGGCTATGGCATCATGGTGCTGGGCTCTCAGACTGCTGCCCTCTCCATGCCATGATCCCCCCAGTGCCCAGGAGCCAGGTTTGGGGGATCTGCTGGCCCTAGAGTGTGAGGCGGGTCAGAGGACATGCACCTCTCCCTGGCTGTGGGGGTGTCTAGCTGCTGTGTGTCTGTCCTCAAAGCCAGGGTGCTCCCGGCACCGTGAAGTGGGCTCACAAACCAGGATGCCTGGCACAGCTGGGGCTTGAGGCACCCCTGAATTACAGCCATCTCTAAAAAGCTATCTTTCCTCACCCAGAGAATATTTCCAGGTGAAAGCAAAGCAAAACAAAACAACAGGAAATTCAGACACGTGGTGGTGGCCTTTGGGTCAGATAAGATTGCCTTCTCCTGGTTTCTAAAAAAAAAATCCTGAACCAAGGCTCCCCAAACCACAGAGTGACTACGGCTTTGTTTTGTGATAAAACCCTGCACCTTTTCGACAGCAATGTGAAGGGGAGCTTCATCAAACGCACAGTGTCAAAGGCTGGTCGTTCATTTTTGGGGAGCGAATGGGCCTGTCTTGGAGCACTGCTGATTTTTGTGGGACGTGCTTGGGGCAGTCCTAGCTCGGGTACCTTGCTGAATCACATCGGTAACTATCTCTGCTCGGCGCTGTTGCCAGCCAGGTTATGAACAAAGGTGCCTATGAAGCATTTGACATTGTGATGGCAACAACTTAAATATATACATTTTTTCTTGGCCCCGCCTTTGGCTTGATGGAAAATGGCTGTGGAAATGGCTCGTTTATGTTTTCTGAGACTTTTATTTTAGCATCGGGGGAGCGGTCTGGAGCCGAGGTGTCGCTCCCAAAGGAGGGGGAAGAGGGGAAGGAGTAAGCCCGGTGCTCTTTTAGGCTTCCCCTGCAGCTGCCGTGCCTGAGGCCGGGGGAGTCGTGCAGGGAGGCCGGGAGGAGCTGTGGGCACCGCTGCCACCATTCCTGCCCCTCCGTCTGGTCCCACAAAAATCGCTGTTTTTAGGTCAAGTCGCTCGGCTTCGGCGAAACTTTGCCTTCAAGCCCCCCGCTCCTCTCAGCCTGCAGCCCACCCGGGGAGGGTGGGGGGGCGCGTTTTGCTCCCCAAAATCCTCCCCAAAATCCTCGCAAAATTCCTCGGGGGGAGGAAGAGGTGCAGCTGGGGACGCAGGACGAGCTGGAGGATGAAGGAGGAGGAAGAGGAGGAGGAGGGGGGTGAGGAGGGGGCCGCCCCGGGGGGGGGGGCCCGGCGTCGCCCCGCGCTGCCTCCCGGCTGTGGGCGGGCTGTCGCCGCCTTCGGGCCGGGCCGGGGGGATGGCGGCGGGGGGAGGAGGAGGAGGAGGAGGAGGAAGGGGGAGCGGGGGTGTCATGCCGAGAGGGCGCCTCGCAGCCCGCCAGGCCGCGGCCCGACCCGCACCCCGGGGCGCCGCCCCCGGCAGCGCCGCCGCTTCGGGGAGCCCGCCCGGCCCCATCCCGGCCCCGTCCCGGCCCCATCCCAGCCCCGTCCCACCCCGATCCCACCCCAGCCCGGCCGAGGGGCGGCGGGGAGGGGAGAGCAGGGAGACAGAGGGAGGAGGGGGGGAAAGTTTAGCGGAGGGCGCTGAGGAGTAGGGAGCGTCCCGGAGCGGAGCCTTTCCCCTGCTCCGAGGCAGGGGGCAGCGCTGGGAGGAGGAGGAGGAGGAGGAGGAGGAGGAGGAGGAGGAGGAGGGAGGAGGGGGCGGTGTTGGCGCTGCAACATCTGTAAAACTTGGCGGCGAGCAGAGGCGAGGGACAACTTTTCCGACACGTGAGTACCACGGCGCCCCGCTTTTATTTCCCTCCTCGGCGGCCGCGCCGAGACAAAACAGCGCCGGGGGGGTCGCGACGGGACCGAGGGGTGTCCCCCTGTGTGTATGTGTCCCCCCCCGGGCTGCTGGGTGCGAGGCGGCGGCTTTTTCTTTTTCCCTCTTCTTTTTGCTTCTTTTTCTTTCCCCCCCTCCCCGCCTCCTCCGCTCTTTCCCTCGGAGCGGCTCGGCGATGCCAGCCCAGCACTCAGGCTGGGAGCTGGGCTTACCAGAGCCCCCCAAAAACCCCAAAAAAGTGCGGGGAGGCGGGCAGGGGGCGAGCCAGCACCCAGCACCCCCCCCCACGTCCCCCCCGCCGCCTCCCCTGCCCGCTACCACCCTTTGGGGGGGCGGGAGACCCCGACCCCCTTCACCCATGGGTGCTGTGGGGTCGTGGGCGGCAGGTTCGTCCCCCATATGGGGCGGCGGGCTCTTTGTTCGCCGGCCTCCGAGCCCCCCTCGCCGACCCCCGACCCCTTTCCCCTTCCCCCCCCCCCCCCCCCAAACTCAGGGCCCGGGGGGGGTCCGGCCCCGAAATGGCTGGCGCTGGGGTGTGCGTGTGTGTGGGGAAACTTTAACGGGGAATAAAGGGGATGAAATGGGGTCGGGGGCGCTGTCACAGCCCGAGGGGCGAGGGGAAGCTGCGTCCCTCCCCGGTGTGTGTGGGGTTTGTGGGTTTTTGTTTTTTTTCGGGGTGTGTTTGAGGTGGGCGCCCCGCGTGGGGGGGTGGGGGTGGAAAGTTAAAGTCAGGGAGGAAAAGTTAAAGTAAAACTTGGGAGGAAAGTGGATGCTCGGCGCTTCCAGGGAGCCCTCAAGCCAGGCCCTTGACACACAATTCCTGTTCCTCCCTGCCAGCTCGCCCGCTGCCGTGCCCACTCCCAAACCCTCACACACCACGTGAAGAGAAAAGGTAAAAGGACCCCCCCCCACACCCCCCACCTCCACCCCCCATATATTTTATTTATTTTTTTTAACCCTCTGGTGCATAGTTTTGATCCGGTCCTTTGGGTACAGCGTCCGTGGCCTTCTGCCAGTTCGTATGTAGATATATTTATGTAAAACATTTTCTCTCAGCTCCTTGCCAGCTGTTCCACATTTTCCAGCTGCCACTTCAGTTTGAAATGATGGGCTGTACGGATCTCAGAGAGCCTTTTAGTCAAAGGTACGGATAGCTGTCCACTTGATATACAGTGTCACGTTTTCGAGGCTACTTAACTAAAGGAGCGTTGGCTGGCCGTCCACAGCGAAATGCTGGTTGCCGCCGCGCTCCTGCTACTTCCCGCTTGATTTGCAAGGCTCAATAAACGTGATTTTTTAAGCTTCGACGTGCATACTTCGTTTCTTTTGTGCGTGCTGCGGCGAAACTTGGAAGTGGAGTTTCTCCGAGGCCCTGAGATAATGCGGCTAATTAAATTAACAAACGTTTTTCAGAGGGCACCGCTGCCCCCTCTTTCTGCGCGCGCTGCGGGTACCTGTTCTGAAAGCGCTGAAGTCAGCAGAATAGTGAGAAATCAGCAAGTTCGTCCTCCCTCCGTGTTACAAAACTGCTTTTGGTGCTGAGCGAGGTTACGTAGTGAAATCTGCAGGAACTAGCCTTAAGTAGTTTGAATATTTGTGCAATTGCATTGTAATTTGGAAAGGTGCCTCACTGATTGATTCCTGTAATTATTTCATTTAGGTCCTTTATTAAAAATTAATGATGATCTGACACTTTCTTAATTACGTATGTCACGATTATTTTGAAGGAAGACGAATGCTGTGTTTTAAAAGTAAAGTAACCTTAAAATGTGAAAATCGCTTTGACCACACCACTGCGTTTTCAGCTGAGGAAATATATAGCCAAAGTAATGGTGAATGAGCCTAACAATGTAAACTGTAGGCAGCCTCCTGAGAGTCTGTTTATACAATGAAGCTTTGGGTTTAACTAGCTAGTATGTAAATACTATCAGCCTGGTGTATAGCCCAATTTTAAAAACATAAATAATAGTAACTATGAGAGAAGGCTGCGTGAAGGGGGAGGACTATTTCTTTTAAAAGCGGGATTATGTGATTTTGAATGAGTAAGAGGAATGAGTAAGAAGTGCGCTCCCTTAGCGTACGCACACTCTTTCTCTTTTAAGCAGAAGTGGAAGTAAAACTATGGCTTAAGGTGCCTGAATGAATGCACAGTTGCGTTCAGATAATTGCACATGCTTTTCAGTATGACACGCTGTTTTCCAAGGCATTTCTGCGGAAGTACTACAAAACAAAGACATCACCTGCATTTTCCTGCCTAAGTGGAGTAATGTTTTTGGCTTGAGAACGCGTGCAGTGGCCAAGACAGCGTTTACGGCTATAAGTAATCTTCAGCTGTGAAAGGTACATTGTGTATTTTCAAACACAAAAACATTTTGTAACTGAGAAATTAAAGTATTGATCGTTGTAAATCATTTCTGTTTGTTTTGGAGTTGGTGCTAGAGGAACCAAATTGTTAAAGTTTTGAGATGGAATTTGTTCATCTCGCAGATTACTTATTTTTTTTTTATTTATTTGTTTCTAACGTGATAAATGTGTGCGTTTGATACCCACCCTCAAAAGTTTCAGTTACACTTCCTGCCTCGTTTTTGGGAAGGCTATTTCATTACCTGCACTCTGCAGTGTGTTTGAATTTCATCCTGTGTATTCAAGCGAGGAATGGCATGTTTTTGTGTTGCAGAGTGTTAGTGAAAAGTTAGTCATCTTTGCCAGATAAATAAGGAATCTGATGGTTATTAAAGCAGGATTTATTTGGAGTTATGGAAGGAAGCAGTTTAATGATCAGTGTTGCATGCACTCAGCTATATAGAGACAGTAATGTACAAAGAAAAAGCAGACTTGAAGGAAGAGTGAATCAATGAGTCATGAAATCCTCAGGAAAACCTTAGTAATGGAATGTTAATGCTTTTAGACTATAGTAGATTATCTTAAAAGTCAGACTTTTCTTCTTTATGCAATTGTTGTAAATCCCTAGCTAAAGAATACTTTGAAGAAGGCTTTAGTTTTTCTGGCACTCATATTCTGTAGTCATTCTGATTGTTTTGGAAGATTCAGGAAATTTTCTGCCAACTTGCAGTTAGGCAATTAAAATGCTAAAATGGCTACAGAGGAAGCTTTTTATTCAACAAAAGGTTCAGCTGTAATAATGATTTCAAGTTGTCTTTTAAGCATAGGTTTTATAGACATCCTCCCTTTAGACTTTGTCATTTTTATAAGGCAATTGATTTGTTATACTTTAAAATCAAATAAAATGAGACAGAATAAACAAAAATAGGGCATGGGTGCTGCTGCAAACTTTTCAAGTTCTTTCAGTGTATTTTTCATCTTTACTTTTATTTGATAGGTCTGTGAAATAGAGCTGTAGACTGGCAAAGACTTTAAATGAAATTTCACACTTTGATGATTTTTTTTTAACTTTGATATATTGACAGCAAAAGGAGCTGCAAAGCTTTTATATAACTTGAGCAGTAACGCCAAGCAGCAGTCAAACGTCTCTATGCATTTGTGTTTAACTGCAGAAGAAAAACATGTCCATGGGCAGTAGAGGGTTCTTATCAACTCCCTAATCCCAGATCCCAGCAAACCTTGAGGGCATGCCTCAGATCTTGCTGAAATCATTGTAGACTCTCACAGTTTGCAGATTAAATATGCTATGTGTTCCTGGCTCCAACAACAGTTTTATGAGCTCACTAAGCTTCCTGTTTTAAGATCCTTTTCTGAAGTTTTTAGGAGCTGCTAAAGGCGATGCTGTCTAGGGCAAGTGGTACTTGTTAATTTAGAGACACTTTAGATATTTCATTCTGTCTGTAAAAATAGCCAAAATTGCTATTTCCAAATTGGAAGGCGAGTTACGCTGAAAAAAGAGCCCCTTTAAAGAGTGATTCTGTTGTTTTAATGTGTTTGTCAGTACACAAGGTTACAAAGTTTATGTGAGGCTTGATTTGTTTTATGGGGGCTTGACTTTGACTAGGCCCTTTAGATCGAGACTTCTCCTGTTGTAATTCTAAGCACAGCATAGCTTTTAGTACATAATTTCTGAGCCTCTTTTAACCAATTGTATTTGTAGCAGCTCATTAAACATACCTTTGAAGTTCTTATTCTCCTTTAAGTGTCAAAGAAGGGAAAATGTATTCTGCCAGTGGTGAATTTCAGTGAATCAGGTAGTTAACCCTGGGATTTGTTGACCCTTATGAAGGAAGGGTGGGTGTTGCACCTCGCATTCTGGGTCTTGCACCTCGCATTCTGGGTCTTGCCTTGTTTCCTAGCTCTGAAAGAGTTAACTCTTATATCTCACTCCCTGTAATCATGTTTATGCATTTGGTGTAATAGTTTTAATTAAAAAGGAAAATACTTATTGTCCAACAACATGTGTCATGTTATTCCCAGGAGAACTTGAGCCAATTTTGTGCTTAAAGGTTATTCAATGAATGAAATTTTGAAAGCCCATTTGTCAAGGTGCTGCGCGGTTTCTGTTAGTTTTCAGCCCCCAAATTCATTGTCTGCATGGCCCAGTCATTAGTCATCAGTGTATTAGTGCTGCCTTCAGGCAATGCTGCCCAGCACTTCTTCACACCATTATAGCTCTAAAAGTGTACTCTGCCGACTTGTAGAATTACCGCTCTGATTTCCGCTTGGCTGGGTCTGAGGTAAGTCCCCTCCCTACCTTCCAGCTCACTCTAATCCCTGCTTTCTTTTAAGGCTGCTTTCTGCGGAGATCTAGGGGAAAACTTTCTTAAAGATTGCCCTGGCATCACACTGTGGTTTTGTTGTGGTGTACGCCGTACATATAAATTGTACCTGCATTACCTTGAATGCGAATTAAATTGGCTGCTGATCTGAAGAGTTGGTTTGTCTCTCTCTTTAAGAACACAAAAAGAAACAAGACAGTACATTGATCTTTAAAAATGCCTGCAATAACATCTAGATTGCAACAAGGGACAAACTAATTGGGAGAGAACACATTTGTCTCCTAAAAGTTGCTGGGTATCAGAACTGGTAAGATCGGAATCCACTAACCAGAGATCTGGTGGAATAATTTTGTTAGCTGAAGTTGTCACTGTTCTGTCAGTTGTTTTCCTTCCTTTTTTTTCCTTTTTTTTTTTTTAATTTTTTTTTTCCTTCACTGATTACCAAGACCAATACTCCCTTTTTAAAATGATGCTCAAAATGCTGCTGTGTGTTTTTGGTACCTGCTGGTTAGGTTAGGGCTGACAGACCCAACTAACCTTTCAGTGGTTCAAGAAGTGAGCTTCCCCTCAGCAGCGTTTGCTGCTTTGTACGAAATTCTGTTTTCTTTATATACAAATCTGTTAATGTCAAGCAAATCAACTGTGTGTAAAGAGTACTTCATCCAGCTGCTGAGAGAATGAAGCCTTCATTAAATAAGATGTATGAATACCTGAAACCGAATAGTCAGAAACACAGATCGAGTTAGTGTCGCTTCAGTACAATGTCTGCTGTTCTGAACTGCCTGCATTAAAATGAAATCCTAGCACTACCGATTCATAACTAGCAGGGCATGTGGTCTGGTGTGGTTTTCCTTATCTTTTCAAGTCACTATGGATTTTTTTCTTGGAAAATCAGACAGCTGGATAATGCTGTGATTACACGATTCGAAGAGGGATAGTGGGTTTTGAAGCAGTTTGTACTGCAGCAGTTCAGAGTTGTGCTGTTGTATTTTGTCAAGGTAAAAAAAAAAAAAACTTGAAGGAATCACGATACAGTTTTACTGCTACTATGAGACAGGTGTAAAACCTAAAATAAACTGTAAAAGCTGAAGATAAAGTTTTATAAAGTACCTTTCACACTTGAAGTCCTTCTCGGCTGTGCGGAGCTTTCCTTGCTCCTTTTACTTGTGAAAACATCTGTCTTGGGTTAGAACGTGAAATTCTGGATCGAGGCATCCCGTAACCTGAAAGTGTGCTGAGCAGATAAATGGGATTCCAGGAGTGGGAATGGTGATCAAAACATGGCGCTTTCAAGAACGTTCTACTCGAGTCCTTTAATCTCGTTTTAAAATGCTAATTGTAAAATACCGGATACAGTCTTTTCTTCTTTCATTTGCATATCATAAGTTGAAAACAGAAGGCACATCTCTGCAATAGCTGTATATTAAATATGTTCTTCCTTGAGCTTAGTTCCTGCATAGATTGACATTGATATATAGGTCTAGTTTTGATTCTAAAGAAACTTTCATCTGTTGGGATTGATGACATAAAGCAAAAAGTGGGAAGAAAATGGTCTCGCCACTGGAATTCACGGTTAGCTTTAGCTCTCAAAATTAGAATATTTTGGCATTTTTCTGTGGCAGTTGTAGCGACTTCTTATTTGAGGAACTAAATAAATGATAATGCAAAGCAGAGCCATTACAAATGTTTGTAATTTTGCTTTACCAGGTTGTTTGTTGAAATACCAGCGAGAGGGGAAAGTAGAAAGCCTTGTATACCCTCAGCATAAATGTTTCTGGTGCTAATAACAGTATCAGTGCAGGAAGTCGTAGGGTTCGTTATCAACACAGCAAGACTTGCTGATTGTCTTCCTCTGGGCATATTCCTGCCCCTTCAAATCTTGAGCATACGAATGCTCTAAATCAGGTTTCATAAAACAAGTGTTTTACAGAAGGAAGTCACTATGCTAATATTTAAGTTTGTTTTGGATTTAGTGCTACTGAATTCCTGAAGAAAAATATGGGCAAAAAGTGAATGTAGACTTAACTCAAAGTAAGTATTCAAACTTCCCTACTGCTGCTACAAACAGTCCACAGGAGATTATTCCTCCACGTTAATTCTTTCACAGGTAATCTTATTTTGACATAATTATTAGAGCTTTTCCTGTTCTACAGCTTGAAGGACAAGGGCATGCAGGATTGCAAAACAAGCTTACTCTGAATTTTCTAACAATATTAGTTTAATTGGGCAGGAGTTACGATTTGTGAAGGGTAAGCGTATTGCTGTTTTTAACACCCTCCCTCTCCTGCCATAGTATATACTTACTGATTTGGAGACTTGAAAAGTATGT
Organism: Netta rufina; assembly: GCF_964035555.1. Lineage (NCBI taxonomy): Eukaryota > Metazoa > Chordata > Aves > Anseriformes > Anatidae > Netta > Netta rufina. The sequence goes on from NC_140124.1 coordinate 58,454,754, forward strand.
GGCACTTCCTATTTTTTAAGAAATAAAATTTGTTTTATTTTCTGTGATTAGATGGTTTGTAAGAGAGTCAAAGTTAAAATGAGAAATAGAAAGAATCCCAAGACCATCTGATTAAAGTAAATATTTAGATGCAGTGTTAACAGCATAGTTTGTTTTGTTTGGGTATGGGTCTTTCACTGTAAAGTTCAGTTACTAAATCTAAAGAGTCTTGGATAATGGCTGGATTATAAATTTTAACCTCAGAGGACGTATCAGCTCTGAAATGAAAAGCCACTAAAATGTATTGTAAGTTCTAGCTCAGTAACCCTCAGCCTTGTGCTGCTTGTCCCCAGACAGCAACTTCTGTGAGGGATGGAGAGAGGGGCTGTTAGGAGTCGGGCAGTTTGACCCAAATCCCACAGTCCTGTTATCCATTACATTCTGTTTCTTCCTGGGTAAGAAACTATGAATCACTGCTTTCCATGTGGAAAGCTGTTTTATTTAGATACAGGCTTTAATCTGTTGAAGTAATAGTAAAAACATTTAATTGGAGTTACACTTAACAGCAAGATAAATACCGTAGCAGGAGCAGAGATAATCTACTTGCAGGAGTATGTGGGTGATGTGTATGAAGTGCAGCCGAGGTGCTGCCTCAGTAGAAATTGTCACTCTCATCTTTGCTGATCCTGCTGTATGTGGGCATGTTTTAAATATTTTTTTGTAACTTTTGGCAATTCAGTTTATCTGCACCAGAAAGATGTAAGCAAATGTAATTCCTCTGGAGTCAAGCAATTATTACACTTGATCAGTAGTTCAATGTACTCCATAGAATAATTTCTCACTTAGGATCTTAATCATGAGGATGATAATAGTACTGCTTTGCCTAGCTGATTGCCTTTGTGTTTGTGATCCTGCATTATTGTTGCCACAAGCTATTTAACCTATCATGAACAGATCAGATCATCATTAACCAGGCTTTAGGTCTACTTGTTTTTCAGTCTTTATGGGGGAAAGAAATCAAAGGAAAGCAACCCACAGGAAAAGACAGCAGATAGTAATGAATTTGGAAAGATTGTATTAATACATATGGTGCCCTATAACTTGGGGTATTTTTTAATTTCAAGCAACAAATCTGCCTATCTGATCCAATCATTTTGTTTTGTCTTTTTTTCTAATTTTACTTTGCATTTCAAAACAGATTTAGAAGTATGCAGTTCGCAACTAGCGCATTTATAAATCATGCATGTAAATTATACAGAGATAAGTATTGTGAAGTATAAGGCACCTTTTTTTTTTCCCCCAATATACTAGTGATTTGATGTATTTTTATTCTTAGTGGTTATAAGACTTTTTTTTTGCCAATAAGACTTAAGTTTTTGCTTGGGTTGTATCAGTCTTAGTCTCATTGTGACCAGCTGGCTCAACAGGGACGAATCTGCATGAAATTTGCCCAGGAGTAGTTAATGGGGTTTGCAGAGTTCTGACTGAGCTTACAAAGAACTGAGGAAAGATGAAACTAGTTAGAAAACATATAGCATCTAGATTAGTTCCTATAGCTGTTATAAAAATGGTTTGGCGTACCAGGAGGAGGTTAGTGTTGCAACTGGAATATATTTTTGAAAATACCTGAGCACTACTCATGTATTTTTCGGTGAATGCTGTCAGGGGTAACTTTGGCAGTGCAGCTTTGCCAGCAGGCTTGATGAAGAGCAATGCTGAAATCGAGGTGGGTTTTAGAAGTTGAATGTACCTGAATCAAGCCTGTATAAATCAGCGTGAAACAGCTCCCGTATAATAGCATAGAATTGTCTCACGAAAATTTTGCATTTGAATGTGTCTGAACAAGACAGGTTTTTTTTTTTTTTTATATCCTTAAATAATCCCAAGGAACAGTGTAACTGGTTTTGATAAAATTGATAAAGGGTCCTTTATGGTTGAGAGAGACTGTAATTTCCTGATTGTTCTTCGTGCCTCCCCTTGTGTTTTTCACTTTCCTACAGTTGTGCTGTTCAAGATGTGTTGTATCCCCAAAGACTGCTTCCAGTAGTGTGGATCAAAGTAGTACCTATGAACACCCTAAATACCCAGAGCCATTTCTGAAAAATTAAACATGCTATGTTTGCTTGCACGCTGATTGGGGCACTCTGGTTGCTGATAGCAATCAGTCTGAACTTCCCTACTGCTGATGTAATGATGATGAATGCTGTGACACTGCTATTTCAGACAGCTCTTCTCAGCGGATGCAAACCACTTGTTAATGAATTGAATACAACTACAGCAGCTTCAAATGAAACTGGGAAAGGCTCTTTTTTTTTTTTTTTTTTTTTTTTTTATGCATTAAAAGATACCTCCTCGAAAACGTACCTAATAAAGGCAGAAGGTTTAAGTTTGCAAGAAACATAACCCATTCTAACAAGCAAATTGTCAGTTTTTGATTTTGGTTCCTGACAGCTCACAGTGAAGCAGGTATTCTTGTGGAAGTCAGTGAGACTATTTGCATGAATAAAGATGGGCGTGATCTGGTCCTTTAAAACTAATTAAATATAAAAACAATGATCTAAAAAGTAATTCAGAGAGGAAGAGGAATGCAGAGCTGAAGATTTCTTGTAAAACTGACGTTTATGTTCAGAAAGGGTCGTGTTTCCTGCTCTTCTGGGGACAGGGCTGCTCCACTGCTTTCAGTTAGTTGGCATTGTGAGTAAGTGAACAGAGAGATTCCCACCCCCCCAGTGTACTAATATGATTATTTTTACTACTGCGAGGCACAGTTTTATGACCAGCATACGTAAGGACCGGAAATTATATCATTTCAAATTGCTTGAAAGATTTTTTTTTGTTTGAAATACACTGCCAACATATTGCCATTTGCTGATACTCCTTTTAAAAGAGACAGTTTTCCTTGTGTAACTAAGCTTGTTCCTAAATTTTTCTGCAATTTAACATGTGTCTGTGAAAGTTTACATTTATGATTCAGAAAGAAGAGACACACCTGCAGGCAGGTTGCTGTTTTGAGAGGGATTAGGTCGAAAATGGGGGTCTGGAATTAATTGTGCAGGGGGTTCAGGCTTTAGGGATATTACAAAAGATTCAAGCATGGTTGAATGGGAAAAAGCCATGAATGTTTGCTTTCAGGAAGGAATGTTTATCCCTCTATTTACCTATGAAAGTTCAGACTTTCACCCATATACTGTTATAGCATTTTCTTGCCATTCATATGCACATGGAGATGCTGGATAGCTGACAGAAACTAGCTTTCTGTTTTTTTTGAATGCGGAGCTTGTTCTTGCAGAAGAGATATATATTGTCTCAGGCCTGGGGGCAGGATCCGGGAAGTCACTGACCCACATGCTGCGAGAGCCATGTACACGATAAAGCAAACCCCATCGTATTCTAATGTGGGGATGACGTCAGGCTGGCCGATTTTAGGAGTGCTTTTTGATAGGGATTAGTGGCCAGTAGAAATGAATCTTCATGTTGTCCTGGACCTTTTATTTTTTTCTCTTTTTCTTTTGCAGACGACAATTCTCATATGTTGGTACAACTTGTGAGAGAAAATAAAAATCACAGCCAAAATTACAGAGAAAAATTCTAGAAGAACTGTGTGTCTGGTTTGTGTTTTCAACCTGGGCTTAAGTTTGTGTTCATGGAAAAAAAAAAAGATATTTTTTTTCGGGCACCATATTGGTTTCCAGTTGTCTGCTTCCATATCAGACGTGCTTGGCAAAACACCCCAAAATGCATGCCTTCTATCGTTAGTCCTGCAATCTCCCTGGTTTTTCTGCCTTCTGTAGCCGTGCTTATCACCACGTAGCTGATGCAGCGCTGATGGAGCTGCTGGAGTTCTTGCAGATGCCCTTGGACCACGCGCGTGGGTTGGGAGCAGAGGGAGGAAGGCACAGGAGGGAACGCCCGCAGCCATCGGCTAGTGATGCAGAGTGGGACTGAGCAAGAAAGTTTACTTCTGTGATGCTCTCTCTTCAGTGCTGACATTAATAAAACAGCCTCCTATATGTAAACTAAGCAGACATGAACCAGAACAGGTACCAAGAGCAGATGTTTATATTAGCACATAGCCAATTCTGCAATTTTCTGTCCAAAATTCCACTTCAGCTGCTACTTCAGACCTGCGTGCTGCACCATTGTCCACGGTAGGTAGCGTACAGCAGGAGGGTGATAGAGAGTGTTAGGAAATACAGGATTACATCTCCTAGTCGTCTCTGCATTAAAACAAACAAAAATTTAAGGAATGGATGGATGCCTCTCTGGGCAGCCACATGTTGCTCTTGAATTACAGATGATCCAAGGGTGCATTTTAGGAGATTAAAGCGGTGTTACCTCCTTACTGTACCTTTGTCTCTGTCCTATTCTGGGCAGCACTAGGATCAGGTCGTAGTGGAGGCACTGTCCTGCCATGGTGGAGAGGGGAAGGAGGTGGAGATACGTGAGTGTTTCTTGCTCCTATCTGCCCAGACATCGGCGTTTCAGGAGGTGCTGGACTGCCATAGACACCTGTCAGCATTTTCATGGCCTTTGCCCATGTGTTTCATGCCACTCTGCTGGCCTTGTGAAGTGGGGTGAAGTATGTGGCGTCTTCCTTTTTAGCTGAGGAGTGGCTACAATTGTGTCCTTTCATGACTATTAGCCAAAGACACAGGCTTGGGCACTGAGGACAGAAGAAAATGAGGGAAAAATTCTGCAGCTTCCCCCTCCGAGCTCTCACACAGCCAAACTCATTGATGTAAATGAAAACGCTGCCTCAATAGATGACTTGGCCCTTAGAATGCCAAACAGATGAAAAATAGCCACAACTGGAAATGTATAGCTTTCAAAACTCCTTCAGAGAAAGCCTTGAAATTTGTTCTTTTTCAAGAATATGATGTAACTCAAATGGCAGTAGTCAGAGCACATTGAAGGACTAGCTTGTGCACTGGCTAGAGAATGGGCAGTGGCAGATTTTGAAGCTCATGTGGCCAAGGCTGTGCAGAGAAAACCAGCATGTTCTGGGCTGCATGAGTTGCAAAGCTTGGCAGCAGTGCTAGCTTCTCCTGGTTTCTGCCATCACAAGGCACTGAGAAGTGCAATGTGAATGAAAATTGACCGAAGCTGTGAATGCTTTTGCATAGGGTCTGCAAAGGGAAAGAGGGAGAAAGCATATGAGAAATTTGGAAAGGTCCTCTACAAAGCTTGTGTGAGATCTCACCTCAAGGTTTGAGCATTGTTGGGTACAAGTGAGGAGTGATCTGAGTATTGTTAGATCTCTCCGGCTTCGTATTTGAAGACACCTGACATCCCCTTCATGTACTGTGTTCTGTTACAAGTCATTTCTCACGTCACGATAATATTTACTGCGCTTTAACAAGTAGGTCTTGAAAGTACTCTTGAGTGTGTTCTGTCCAGGCAGACAAAGCTCCGTTATGCTTAGTTTTTAGCCAGGGAGAAACTGGAGAGGGAAAAATGCCGTGCCGAAGGGTAGACCAGTAGGTCAGTGGCAGGGAGGCTCTGGTATCTAGTCCAGTTCTTTGGCTGTGTTGCCCAGCTGAATAATGATTCATTTAGTGATTGGGCTCCTCTTTGATCCCTACTGTATAACAATGAGGCTTTGGAGTGTTTTATTGTGCTATTAAAAAGAACTCCTACCAGGGAGGTGGGAAAGGGGAAGGTTTACTAGACAGCTGTGTTTGTGATGAATTGGCTTTGTAGCCTTTTTTTTTTTTTGCCTTTTTTTTTTTTTTTCTTCCTGGACTGTCAGAATTGGGGAAACAGGTTGCTAATGTAATTACACTTCATTATAGTTCAGTTTGTGGCTTATTTTGAAGCCTTTGTTACTTGAATTTGTTTAAATCTTGTTCTAGAACAGCACAATTTACTTCCATCTCGGACCTGCTTAGCTAATGACTGCAGTGCTGTTCGGAGCTGGAAACGTGCTCTTTAATTTATTACTGATTTTTGTTGTTGTTGGATAGGATCTTGTCCAAAGTACCTCGGCACAAGCACTTCAGCTCTAAGCATGGTGTGTGCTAAATACCAGTTATTGGTGGAAAGCTCACGTGGACGGCTTGGTGTGCATCGAGTGAGCGGTCTCGGTGGCCTGGTGAGGCTGCACAAGAAGTTGTGCCATTTGGGATGCTTGTGGGCCCTTTTAGGTTTATGTGATGAGTATAAAACCTCTGAGAAGAAGGTGAAGTGATCTGAGGGGTATAAAATGAACGTGTTGCTGGAGATGGCCCTGAGAGGAGTCAGGGAAGGCAGAATAATCAGATAGGCCCCTCTGCAGGGCTTTCCATTTTCAGAGTTTTCATGCGAAGGAAAGTGATCTCATTAGCTGCCACTAGCAATAATATTTGCCTTTCCCTGTGGTTTTCAGGGTGTTGCTCCAATGCACTTTTGTTTGAGTTAGATTTCTGAACAAACAAAATGAGAGATGTTTACACAAGTAGGACAAGGTGTAGAGATAGACAGGATAATTCTTACTGCTTTGTGTTCAGATAGTGTGAATGTTGAAATTTAAATATTTGGCTTCTATAGTCAACATGAATGTCTGTCTGATTTCTTTTGCATTGTTCCAAAGTGCTGTGGACATAGGAGAGAAATACTGGCTTTTTTCCCCTGGGTCCATTAAAACCCCAGAGGCTTGAAAAAAAAAAAAAAGACCTATCCATCAAGCAGTGTAGAGGTTTGTGATGCTGATTCTCTTTAAAGGCAAACATACTTGCTTTTAGTGTTAGCTTTTCCTTGAATTCCTCAGGAATTCATGCATGCAAACCTGATTTGATGAGCACCCAGAAATGTCCTCTGGCCTGCTAACACACTTGCGCTGCAGGCTCTTCTTCAGTTGAGAAGTGTGACGGGTTTGGGGCTAAGCTTTCCAATGGTCCTTAAAGCGTACAACTCTCTTGTTTCATTCAGGTATTAGGACAAGGAGAGCTGAAGTAATGAGAAGTCACCATGGAGGCACAGTCCCATAGCTCTACCACGACGGAGAAGAAAAAAGTGGAGAATTCCATCGTGAAATGCTCCAGTCGAACAGATGTCAGTGAGAAGGCTGTTGCCTCCAGCACAACTTCCAATGGTGAGTAACAGCAGGGATTTACTAGAAGCCAAACCTACGGTAATTTTATGTTCACTACATTCCTTGTGAATTGAGCGTTTGCACCTGGATTGGTGTTTGTTCTAAGGAAAGGCTAAAGAAAACAAACGGGGGGGGGGGGGGGGTGGTGGTGGTGGTAATGGAAAAGTGGTAGGACACAATAAGGCCTGTTTTGGCATCAGGCATGGTCTTTTTTCTTCCAGATGTTCTAATTTGAGATGTAAATGTGCAAAGTTATTTATTATAGGAAGTTCCTGTTTTCGGCGTTTTGGAAATTGTCTTGATTAGCCTGGCAGGGCTTGTGAGCGCTTTGTGTTTTACCATTGAAATCTCTTACACGAGTTGGATAATTAGTTAATACAAAAGAGACAGAAGTAGCCCTGTCAAAATTAATGGCGAAGGGCTTTTGTCTTCTCTTCTTCTTTCACCAATAAACTTGCTCCTCCCAAAGTGCTGCCCCCACCTCCCCAGAGTTCTTTAACGGCCAGCAAGAAACCATCAGGCTACGAGCATATCCTCCCATGAGTTCATTTCAAAGTTGTGAATGCATAACTTGTTGATTTGCAAAAATGGAGTAGTTTACTTAATTCTCCACAGAGATTACCTCACTTGACAATTTTACGTATTCTCTGCTTCTCCAGAGAGTGTGTGAGAGCAAGCCCAGCCCTTTCATTGTTCAGTTTAAGAGGGCCAAGTGTATTGGTCTCTGCTAACACTAAACTCCCTTTGCAAGCTAAGAAAAAAAAACTGCTTGAAGAACTGCAGGCAGAGTTTGGCCCTATGGATTTTGGGTAGCTGCAGATGAACTATTATTTGGTGGTTGGTTGGTTGGTTTGTTTCCAAATGAGTCCAGTAATTGCTACAAATGGAAAATGGCTTTCTGCATATTTTGGAGTCCTGGTGGATCCCTGGCAAAATGTTTTCTGTCCACCCTTTCTGCTTCTGTCATGCTCACTCTGATATCTGGTCTTGTGGTCCAGGTCAGTTTCTCACTTCAGTAACTTGAAGAAAGGTTTGTGCTTTCTCAGAGAGCCATCTGTCTCCAACTTGTGTAAAGCAGAAAATCCACGAATCCTCCAGCCATACTAGGGGAGGAATCTCTGTGGGTCAGTGAAAATTAGATGGCACATGTCCCAGCATCCTTCTATGTGAACTGGACTTCAGATTCAAAGCAAACTCAGCACCTGCTGACCTAATAGTTCAAGTTGATCCCCAGGAGAATACAGAAACTTTTGAACAGCTATGGAAAAAGTTGCATCAGTTTTCTAAGGCACATGAAATTAGATCCTCAGCTGGTGTAAGTCATCACGGATCCATTGCTGTCAATAGAATTACAGAGGTTCACATTAGCTGAAGAGCTCCCCATTGTGTTGTGTTTTGTTTTTTGTTTTTTTTTTTTTTTCAATAATAGGATTTTCCACATTGGCCCAACTTCTCAGACAGATGCACACTTACACACATATACATATTCTTCCATGTGTTGGGGGGGTTGCGCTCAAACTCAATATTGGCACACGTCTCTTGACTGTTTGGGCTAGCTTTAGCAGTATCATCAAACGTTTCAATTAGAGGGCCACAAGTAAAGCCTTCAGGATGTTTTTGCCTAATTCTGACACTTGGTTTACTAAAACCGTTTGGTCAAATCATTTTCTCTCTGTTCTACCTATCAGCTTATTGGGAGTTATAAGTTCGTATCTACCTGCTGCATCTGCATGGTGTATTACTGCATGTCAGTGTCATCAAACTCCCAGGAGCTGAAAAGATTCTAGGTCTAATAAATAACTAGAAAATTTTGTCACTGTAATTTTCTCCTGTTAATGGATGGAGATGTTAATGTGGTACACATCCTGGGGCCTAAGCCTGTGTTTGTTAAGGTAGTAACCTCTTACTTTCAGTGGATAAAGGTTGATCTTCTTGCAAGAGTCTTTTTATACTTAAGGGAAGTCACCTGGACCTCCAAGGTCTGGGTTTCTAATCTGCCTTCATGTGTAACTAAGCAAAAAAAATTCAGAGGTACAGGGTTGGGCTTCACAGGGATAAAAATTCCTTCCTGGAGATGAAGAATTTTCTCTTGGTCTAAAGGTTTCATGGAGCATGTACCAAAACAAAATCTACTACCAAAACTTTAGGAATTTAAGTTTTACTGTTGCAATGTTTTAAAGTTTTGCTTCTTGCAGATGTGATTGTCATGATAATGAATTTTGGTTACAAAGGACCAATTTGCATAAGACCTGGGCTTGCATCATCTCATTTGCATCTTTTGTTCTTAATGCTGGAATGAGTATTACTACAGAAACATCATCAGTTGATACAAGACACCACTCCTACAAAACTTGCAGCTTTTGTTGATTCAGTGCCTCCTTTTTGCAGGGGGCTCTGGTTATGTTAAATTGTTGTGATTTGCATTTGAATGCTCTGTTAAACAAGGTAAGATACCTTCAAAAATAACAGAGAAACAGAATCAACCTTGCTGTCTTTGTCAGGAGACTCTGCTGTGCTTGCAGAGCGACATCTGCCTATCATATCAATGTCACCTTGTAAACATGTCTAATATCAGTGTTTCTCTTTCTGGACAACATATTAATTAGCAAAGTTTGCAGGGTAACATGTACTTGAGTGACAGCTGTCTGAGAGACAGCTCTGCTGTTTTCTGAAATAGCCAGAACTCGGCTCATAAATAAGTTGAAAGCTATTAGTTATGTTTTTTTATGAAAAGCTTGCAATCGTGAAAAAGCATACATTAATGACAAAGAAAATACCATTATTTCAACAGTTCCCCAAAGTGGGTAACACACCCAGTAGTAGAAACTATTTTAAAATGAATGCTGGGTGTGGAAACCTTTTAAATCTTACCATGTGCAAACTGGGTACTGAAGAGCCTGCTGTAAGACCTATGTGCAAGGTAAAGAAGGTGGGGAAGGTGAAGTGGAAGGGCAGCTGGTGTTAACCCTAACTCTGCAACGAAAGGTATGAGCCTGGACTTGGGGATGCCCCTCACAAGGCAATAGCTTCCCAGTGGGCTCCAGCAACAAGCAAGCATGGCCAGAGTTTGTTAGCCACTTTTGCTGAGTTACTGTGCCTGCTTAATGCAAAAAGATTTCTGCTGCACTCACCTATCCACAAGCTCTTACTCTATCGCTAAGATGCTTGCACTGTGTTAGATAAGGGCCTGCCAGCATTTCCATTATCAACCCGTAATTTCAGGGATTTATAACTAAGCCATTAAAATGTGCTCCAGGCCCAAACATGCGGGGAAGGTCTTAGTGCTGGAGCAAATTAAAACTTCTTTTAAAACACGTGTGATCAAAAAAAAATATTAAAAAAACAATAATCATAATTTGTAAAAACAAAAAAATCTTTGGTGCACTCTGATGCCTGGTGGGACTTTGTAATTTGGAACCTCTCTTACTTTGTTTTGAATTTGTCTTTGCAGGCTTTTGATCTTTTCTACTGGGTGCTTCGTTTAGTGTATCTCAACCAAACTGCATGCGGTTTGCTAGGATGTATTTCTCTGCAAATTTCGTTTCCTCCTTCTTTGTTTGACTGCTATGTTTAGTTACTGCTAGGGGAAAAAAAGGCGAAGAAAACTGCTGAGATGCTTATTCACAGAAGGCTGCATGAGTAAAACTTTTTGCTAGGGTATAAGATAAGCTTACTCTTGTGTGTTGAGTGATTTGGTAGCCTCAGACTGATCTGCTTTGGTAAAGTAACAGATAAATACGTTTTTTTATGTCCTGACCACATCACTGGTATCATATGGGAATACCGAGGCTGGGGTCTTGGTCTGCCTTGCTGCCCTGGTGCAGTGCAGTGCAGTCAGGCCTTCTCTTTTTGTGCGCGCATCCCTGCCATGATTCATGATTGCAGTGATAGTCTTGGGGCATCAGAAACGGTAAGACCCTGTTCCCTGCAATGTCTGTGCGTGGATTTAGGTCATCATCCTGAAAACTGCTGCATGCACAGAAAGGTTTTCAAGTGGTGCATGGAGCGGCTTTCTGAAGAGAAGTGTATCTCTCAATATGTTCAAGTTAGCTTTACGCTCCCCTCAGGGAGCCTTCAGCTAATAGTGCAGGTCACGAAACCTGTGTTGCTGGACCTCTGTTGGATCATGTGGCACTTCCTGTAACGTTAGGTAATCCTAAGGTTAAAAAGCAGCCTTCAGGCGAACGCTTTCAGCATTGCAGGGATGTGCACGGGGAGCTGCCTTGTGCTGAAGTGTGTTGAGTGCCGACACGGGCAGGTTCGGTCTCGGCTGCTCGTACACGCCTGATCAGCAGCACACCAGAGTGAGAGCAGTGCAGTCAGGTCTTGAGCTCCTCTCCAGCAACTTCTCAAACAACTGCCTTGCTTTGGGCATGGGAATAGCCCCACTGGGCCCAGTGTAGGTATTTGCATGCTTACAGTTAGGCAGCAGCTTCAATGCTGTCCCGGGCTGGCCACCTCAGTGCTCCACTCTGCTCTGCTTTGTGGATGAACCAGATTTATTGCTACAATACATCCTAAGAGGTGTTGACCAAAAAAAAAAAAACCCTACGCAAACCCAACACAGCCCTTATCTACATGCAAATTATTTTTTTCACTGAATCTGCAGTATAGATATAACTGATTATTCATTTTATTTTCTGAAAAGTACAGGGAATTACTGTGCAGGGTGAATTAATGTTTTTTTGGGGCAAACCTGTGCTCTGCAGCATTGCTTGGAGAATGTTAGGAGATTTTAATACTGTGTTTAGCCTTGAATTATTTGCTGCTTGGCTTGCGAGTTTTGTCAGTGACTAAAATGTTTTCCACTTTTGCACATTTTGACTCGAAACTGATTTTTTTAAAGTTGCCATAGAACAATGAAGTTATTGTATAGGGACTCCTTCAGCGTCTGACAGGCAAGCACTTATTTTCAGTTTGATGTGTTTTGTCTAGTTTTTGACCCGTGAGCTCGTTCCAGTGTAATCTGATATTTCTTATTAACCTATTACTCTGCCTTAGAAAAAAGCTAATTATAAACGTATGTAGGTTGTGGACTTGACTACCTTTATCAGAATCAGATAGTTATTGAGAACATGCTTTAAAGTGATAGAAAGCAGAAATTATTATCTTAATGATGATGTAACTTAAAACCAAGCTTGATAGATGAATAAATGAGAGGAAGTTCATTCGTCCACGTTGATTCTTTTAGAAGAAGAGCCAGCTTCATCCAGGTCTCTTTTTTTCCTTTTCCCTAATAGTTCTTTCAGGATTGAATGAGGAGAGTATGCGGCAGCCTACAACTCCATAGGAATCACATTTCCTGTTTAAACTTTCAGTTGGTTACCAGTCCTGCTGCTTGCTTTCAAGCTCACCATAAAGTAGGTGTTAATCATAATGCCCGTTCGTGGCCCCCTAGCTGGATTGATGTGCTCAGGGTCCTGTTGAGAGGTCAGGGTTCAAAAGAGATTGTTGGGTATCAAGAAACGTTGCCTGCGCTATTTTAGCGGCCTGCAAATTGAGTCCCAGAATGATTATATGAGACCTGATTCCGCACAGCGATCAGGAGATCCCCTCCTCCTCTGCTGGAATCAAAGGGAGCCGAGAGGCCCCGCTCGCTTCTCGTTTTCAGGTGAGGGAGGAAACAACAGCCTTTAGTATTAGATATTGGAAGTGACAGTCTCTGGTGTGTAAGTTTCTCTGAGATCTTTTCTTTTTTTTTTTTTTCAGCAGAACAAATATTCCAAGTAGCTCCCACCTGTAATGGTGACACATGGTACCATGAAAAGTAAGGGTAGAATAGTTACATCCAGTGGTATCAAAAAGTCAAGGGAGAGACCTGAACGTAAAAGATTTTGTGAGTACTTCTGTTCTAATAATTGCAGCCAGATCCTATGAGAATAACCTCAAAGAAGGTACCTATCCTTGGGGAGGGTAAGCTCTCCTGGTGCTTGGGAGTATCACAAGCAAAAGTAGTCGAGGTTGTAATTAAGTGTGGGCTGTGTGTCTTGGTATATAGTAATCTGATGTGAGTAGCTGATTAAATGCGTGTTCATTCAGAGCAGTGCACCCGTGGTCCTTTATGCTTACTAATAAAATTTCAGTCATCAAGTTAGGGTTTGTCGTTGACTGTAATAACTCATTCTGCCTGATGCTATTTTCCAGCGTTGTTCCTCAGCGAGCCAGCCCTACCAGTATCCTGCTCTAAACAAAATGATCTGCAAGTGCAATACAGTATTGCTTCATTAATTCTGCAGAGATTTCCCTCCTGTTTTCCCCCCTTCTTTCCCCTCCCTATAGTGGTTAATAGCATAAGGGATATTAAATGTCAATCCTGCTGTATCCCTTTGCAAGTTCCAGAAAGAGATGATTGAGTGGCTTATCCTTGCAATCACTGTAATCAGTAAGTAATGACTTAACATCCTGCTGGATAACACGAGGTGGAATTGGCAGAAAACATTAGTTAGCAGTACAGTCTTGCCACCTGAACAGGGTGGGGGTTAAATTTAGTGAATTATATACTGGGAACGTGTTTTTTTTTTTTTTTTTTTTTTTTTTTTTTTTTTTTTCTTGAAGAGAAACAAAACCCAACAATGACAAAAAAATCACAGCACCCAACAACCATATTACAGTTGTACCTGGGTTGTGAAATAGAGTGATATGACAACAAAAAGGCTCAAAATGGGTCTCTGCAGTATGGCAGTGGTGCTTGCTTTGCAGGAGCTGAGCATCACCCATCAGACCTGAAAAAATTCAGGCATTGCAAGCCCCAGCACTAGGCTGGGGAGCAACCCAGCTGTTAGGTTTTTAGTAGGAAAAGGGCTGCCGGCAGCTGCAGCCACGGTGGTGGCATTAGCCTTGCAGGAAAAGGCTCGCTGCTGTTAAGTGCTGGTCTCTGGGGACGACATCCTGCAGGAGAAGGGGGCTCCGGATGATCCCGCTGTATCCAAAAGCACTGCACCTTCCTCCCGGCCGCTGGCAGGGGTGGCAGGCACAAGGGGGTGGCAGGCACACGCATGCCAGACGGCTGGGGGTGGTGGGAAGGGTCCAGGAGAAAGAAAGGCAGAAACCTTTCGCCTCCTGAAAGTTTTCCTGGGCTCTGAAAAGAGACCAAACTTGGGAATCTGAGAGTGAAGGAGCAATGTGGCAAAGATCTTCAAGTAAATAAAGAGATTTAAAAAAAATCCTTCTAATTGACTTAAAACCAGGCAACCCCTCTGGCAGGCACAGTATTTGCTGTACAGTTTGAGCTGTGTAAATTAAGGCAATTGAAGTAATTAAATTACTTAACAGGTTTTTAAATGGCATTCATCTTTTCTTTTCTAGATGTTTTCTATTTCATATCTGTCTCGAGTTAGAAGGAAACAATCAGGCGTCAGTGTTGCATTTGATTAAGTTCCTGCTCTGTATGTTTCTGTTTATTTTTTTTGATTTGTTTTGTTTTTAAGATACAGGACTTCAGCTTCTGCTTACATACAAATGGTTACTAAGTACGTATGCCAGTAAGTGGGAGAAGTGAGCTTAGGGTACGGTATGTGACTATGTAAAGGAGGTACTGCATTAAAACTGCATTCTCCGTCTTCTTTCCAAGTCCTATCTCATTATTTTGGGGTGGGGGGGAGGGAGATGCATGCTTCTGCCATCCCAGCTAAGAGGGACTGAGATGGATTTTATTACTTTCTTATTATCTTATTTCCCATTAAATGTCTGTGCCTTTGATGTATATATACTGCAAGTGGTCACAATTTAATTTGCAGATTCTGTGTTTGTTTGTGAGGCTGGCAGCTGAGAAGAATGTTGGCTTACTTGTAGATGTGATCTGGCCCTACTGATGCATGCATATTTCAAGTGTGCAGAGGCACTTTGAAAAAGAGAAGGCTACAGGAAATACTGTGTTTTGTTCAGATGATTTTAAAATATGACTTGTAAGGCTTTAGGGAACAGGTTTTCAAAAAGCAGTTCTTAATCTTCTGCCTGCTATCAGCCTTGCTACACGGGAGCTGCGTGTGCACATTCTTTGCACATGCCAACCACTTAAAATCTGCTTGCTTCCATTCATGTGGTATGACTTGCCGTGCATGTAACAACCGTCCCGCTTTCAGCCGCGTTGTAAATGTAAAAGCTAAAGTCCCGTGTATGCAACGCTTCAATGTATGTCTGGGTATACCAAACTGAGGGGATTTCTCCGTTTTACTGAATGGAATGGATTTGTAGTGATGGGGTTTTTCCTAATATGAGACGCTAAATTACTAGAACTTAGGCAGGTATTTTAAATTGCGTGCCTCTATCTCCCCATCGTGTACTTGCTTTTCTGTTCTTTTCCAGCATAGGGGTTCATACATAACAACAGAGGATTTTGCAGAAAAGTTGCTTCTGGTCCTGACTGCTAGCGTTTTTCCCTCCTTGGTCTCTCTCTGTTCGTTCCTTCTTTCTCTCCTTTTTCTTCTCTTTTCTTTTTCTTTTCTTTTCTTTTTTTTTTTTTTTTTATTCTTTCTTTCTTCCTTTTAGTTTTCAGAAAGTTGAGTTCCATCCCAATTATTAAATCTTCGGAGACCATTCCCACATGGTTCTGTAAATGGTAGCTTCATCCTGAGTTCTTTCATCTCTTTTCCTGCTCTCCTGGCTTGACAGTTGAAAAGGTCTGACTGTGCCACACAATGGTTTGATTGGTTTCTCTAGGGGAGGCTTTACCCTGCCTCATCATTCGCCAGGCAGGTGGACCAGAAAGTCTCTTGATTCTTTTGTTGCCTCTCAAAGTCCGAGGTCTTTGACTGAATAAATCCTCCGTCATGGGATAATTTGCTAAAAGGAGACTGAAAGATGTGAGAGAAAAGCCTCACTACTTGGGTGCTGAATTAATGAAATAACTGGGCCTTAGAGTTTGCAATTGAAAAATCACCAGGAATGCAATGGGTGGAGACAGACTGCAGAATGCAAGGCTGTTGCTTCCCCGTAATAAACTATGAGAGCTTTAAATGATATTGCTAAATACGCCAGCTCGCCTGGCAGCCTCTGGTTATTTGCATTTGTAGCCCCATTCTGCAGGGGAAGCCCGGGCCGAATAAAAGGCGTTTTGGTGCAGCCTCTAGTTAGTCATTAGATTATTACGAGGG
Organism: Netta rufina; assembly: GCF_964035555.1. NCBI lineage: Eukaryota > Metazoa > Chordata > Aves > Anseriformes > Anatidae > Netta > Netta rufina. The sequence goes on from NC_140124.1 coordinate 58,470,894, forward strand.
GCCGGGAAGAATTCCATATGACAGAACTAGGGTTGAGTTAACACAGGACGAAAAGTAATTTACAGATAGGCTGTCCTCAGCCATCTTCGTAGACCCTGATAAGGTTTCATTTCAGAATGGATAGGCGACATTTCCACTTACGGGCCCATTCTGCGACACCTGTGATAACAGCTTCTGGATCCTAATTGAAATTGGTTTCAAAATGGATTTTCACTTTTCTCTGTCTGTGGAAAATATTGAATGGACTCAGAGCTGCCACAGAGAATCCCAGACCTTGGAAAATGGAGCAAGAAGCCAGGATCATCTTTCATAACTGTGTCGATGATATGACAGTTTTGTTATCTGTCTTATTAATGAAATCATTGATCACCTGATGAGGGAGATAATAAACTACATTTTGCTGCCGTTCAGGAAGCTCAATTAGATTTTTTTTGAAAATACGGAAAGGGGGGAAAGCCAAACCAAAACAATGAAGTGACAATTTTAAGGTCTATTTACAACTTCTCCTTTGCAGAAGATTTTCAGACAGAAGAAGTCCCCGAGACTATAAAATGCTGACTGCATCTTGAGCTTATTTAAAGTAGAAAGGAGGAAAGAAAGCCTGGTACTTGTGCTAAGACTTAGTTATTGGTTTTTTGTTTTTAACAAACTGCACTGAGTAAATAACACTTAAGTCGTAGTAAGTGCCATGGAAACTCAGATGAAGTGAGAAACAATGGAGCTCGATTTTAGCTGAAGTGGGATTAGCGAGCGAACGCCCTGAATGCCCTGCCGTGGACAAAGGCCGCCGCTCAGGGTAGCGAATGCTTGCCGGGAGGATGGTTCTCCTGAAAATGATTTCTCCTTTAAATATGGATGTCAGTCTTTAGGCGTCAGAGCCACTCGGGCATCTTGGAAAAATAAGTTCCTTTCTGTCTGTTTTGTGCTAATGGACTTCAGAGGATTTTTAAACGCGAGCAGAAGTACTAAGTTGCCTGCTTGGGACAAAGTGGGCAGGCTTAGGAAATAAAATCGGGAAGGATTTTGCGATAACGCTGTTTCTCTGTTTATTTTCTAATTATTAGGGAAAGAGGTAAATATGCTGTTTGTGCTCGGTTGCTCTGGAATGTGCGCTGTGTTCCTTGAGGAAGGTAGGAAGGGCGAGTTTTCCTGAAGAGGGATGCCGGTGACTTCTCATATTTCACTCTGAATTGTATCCTAGGTGTCTCTTCAGCCTCTCTGCTAGCGTGGGTCAATCTAGCCCCCTTTTTAAGCTTGAAAGAGGAGCTCTGATCAAAGGCTTTAATGATGTCACTGATCTCTGGTGATTGATTAGGAACAGAAGTTCTGGAGCATTTTGCATGTCCGCCTTTTCCTTATCACTTCAAATCCATTAGTGCCTGCCCATTAGAGTAGCTTTCAATCAGGGGGGAAAAAAGGCAACAAAAAAACCCCCACGTGCTTATATAAGTGTGTGCGTGTGTATATATGTGTATATATATATGTGTATATATATATATATATATATATATACACACTCCTGGTGTGTATGTACATATAAAGAAAAATAATAGTAGAGCTGACAGGGTTCATAGTCTGAGCTACAAATTTATTTTTCTTTATTGTAAAGGGAAACATTTTTTTATTGGTCTGTGTTGAAACAAGAAGGTATTTATTAGTTGCTAAACTTAGGCATAATTCTCCCCTGCTCTTCTGCAGCAGCTCTAAATTCATATACATGTAGGTCCCTGTCTACAGTGGGTTTTTGGCAGCTTTACCTTCATTTACTATAGTTTACCCAGAGCAGAATCAGGCCCATGCTTTTTATGTCTTTGCTGTGCTGCGATGTACTTTAAGATCCACTGTGTGTGCCAGTTGCTCAGAGATACTGTTAATTAGAGATTTAAAAATAAATATTTTACATGTACATCTCTTGGAATTTCAGAGTTAGCCAAAATGTATGCTAAGCTGTTTGAAAGATTAAAAAAAAAGTCTTTCACTCTATGGGAAGAGGGGTTCTCTGGCTGTCAGCTGTGGGAGAGGTTGTGAAATTGGTTTTACTCCTGTAAGTAAGGGTGGTGTGTGTGAGCAAGTGATGCAGGATGGAGTCTAAAGGGTTTGGATGTGACTTCACCGTGGCATGGACGAGGAAACGGGTAGTGTGAAGCAGGAGTCTGTTCCTGAATATCCTGCTTTTAACAGAATATTGTGATTTAAATGAAGAATTTAAAAACTCTGCGCAGGCTTTAAAAATCTTGAGTTAATTAATTATTCTGGTAAATTGAAGCTCTCAATATGTAGGATAATTCAAAAATGTTAATGTTATTTTCATGTATCTCTTTTCCCCTTTCTTTTCTGAGAGGTTGGTTCATTTTTTTTCTCCCTCTCTCAAATCTCCTCCGCTCTCTCTTCTACTGTTGTGCATTTCACACCAGGAGATGACAAGTCTTGTGATTGCAGCAGAGGCAATTGAAAGAAAATAAAAAGAGAGTTCTTTTTCTCTGGTGCTGGCCCATGAACATACCGTAAAAATTGGATTAGACACACCTAGAGTTGGGATTGATTGCATCTTGAATGGAAAATTAGAACATCTGAAAAATTCCTTTTTGGATGGAACAGAAGCACAAGAAGGAAAAGTTGGATGGAAACCAGAGAAGAACTGTAAATCACTATTAAAGTTACTTCCTATGGTTTACCATTGGCTGTCAAAGAAAATTGCCTCAGGCTTGTTTATAGCTAATTCCCTCTATAGAAAACTTCAATTTGTGGACTGGCCTCTGAACGGGATTGATAACTCTGTTTATAGACCAGGATGGGTATCTAAAGATAACAGATAATGCAAATGAGCCCTTTTTTTGATAAGCCAGGGAAGCAATTATGGATACAACTTGGTTGATGGATTCCAGAGTGCCTTTTCGCAGATTATAGATTTTTTTTTTGCATTATACTTTTCTGAGCAGTGTTGGAAAAACAAAATCAAAGTCACTCGAATAGAACTAAGAAGATGGAGCGGTTGATATGGCCAGCTTTCCTGCTACTTGTAAACACGGTGAATCAGATTAAAATATAAACAGGCAGTCCTCAGCCTTCTCTGGAAGAAATATGATTTGATAAAACGTGCATTTAATATTCAATTTACAGTTTCATCCAAAGTGTGTAAACGTAGGTGTCCCATGGGAGTTCACAGCCCACTCCGGATTTAATCCGGATAAAGTGGTCCATGTAAACTGACCTTCTGGTTTCAAATCTGTATTGCTCCTCAAGGGGAGAAGCACAGAGGCTTGACCCTGTGAGTTGTTCAGTGTCTCCTGGGAAGTGCTCAGCGCCTTTATTAATGAAGCCTTTAATCCTGGGGTGCCTGCTGGCTGCAAGGCGCAGGCTCAGAAAGCAATCTTGCTGAGTGGCACCTTCCTCTCTTTGAGCTCCGTGGGTTTTCTGACTTGAAGTGTCTGGGAAGCTGCTGCTTCTCCCAGTGGCATTGCTGTGTGTGAGGTCAGGGCAAGTCTCCTTCTCTGGACCACTGGAGGAAGGCGATCGTGTGCTTTGCTGAGAAGATGTTGTGGGGGAAAAGTCCATGGGCAGGTGGAAGGGTGAGTGCTCTGGATGGAGGTACAGCAGCAGATGACTCTCAGTTTATTTATTTTTTTTAACTCTTTCAGTAAAAGTCTACGCATGAGAAGAAGCTGTACTGTGGAAATGATGTAACTTCAGCAAGTGTTACTTCGATGTGTTCTCAGAAAACAGAGAGCAGCAGGATATGGACATCCAAAGTAACTTTTCCTTACTGCCAAACAGTAAGGAAAACACCCTCTGAAGGTTAAGAGGCAACCACTTTTGAAGTTCAAAACAGGGAGTGTGAATTGCAGAATCCCAAGTGAGATAAAGATGAGAGAGCCTTAATCCTATAAAAGTCATGGCAAGGTGCTTTCATAATCATAATTTAATATTGTTCGTTAGTGTTAAAACTGGCTTTATTTCATTTAGGGCCCCAATCCAAAACTCACTGAAAACCTGAAAGGATTTTTAGCAAGTTTAACTGGTTCAAGCTTTAAATATTCAGTCTTATTTGTAGCTTTCCAGTTTCCTTACTCAAGCAAATGTATTTCATATGGTTCGCTTCAGTCAATGTTCTGGGCTCCTGACACCCTTTATTGGTGAACTATAATCTCCATCTCTGGTATAAAACGCAGTCTTGGCAATATTTTTTCTTCTAAAGATGTCTTATTTGAAAGTTCTTTTTTGTGATCAGAAAAAGAGAAAACAGCCTAATTGGATGAGTTAGTTACTATTGAGTTGTAATAATTAAAAATGACTCACTGTAATATTTTAGATTTCAGGGATTTGGTAGGGTACGAGCTTTGTGTCTATCATGAAGTCAGGGACACAACTGCCATTGACTTCCATGGGAGCAGCAGAAAGATGGCAGAAGTGAGCTGTAAGGGATTTTTTTTTTTTTTTAATATTTAAACAGTCACAAGATGCTGTAAAGCTCATCAGTTTTTCACAGTCGCTTTCAGTAGCTTTCAGTAATGGTTCATACCTTTCACTGGAAAACAAAATTGAAACCAGCATAATTTTGCTTACAGAAATACCAAACTTCTAAGCTGTTCCTTAAATCCCCTTTTCTAGATGGGTGTGTGATGAATTATTTCTTATCTTCAGAGACTTTTGGCTGAAGAATTAGAATGGATGTTGTCATCTTTCAAACACAGTGACAGCTACAAGATCACAGTACCTCTGCCAAAAAAACCTACTTATGGTATTCTTCCATGGCACTGGAATCCCCTAGTGGATTTTTCCCAACTTCATTCTCAGCATTCATCCAAAGCAAAGTCAGTGCCATGTTTTCCAAGTATTGGCCAAGGGAAAATATTTACAGTAGGTTGTCTTTCATATTTTCAATTTAATGTGGGTGAGCATCGTCTTTTGATGGTCCCTCTCCCTGAGCTTAAAATGTCTGCTCTGAGACTCTAGTTTGTTTCCTGAGATGATGATAGAGGTTAACATTGCATATATAAGAATGGGAACAATTTAAAAGTTCTGTTCTCAGCTTTGACCACATTTTTTTTTTTTTTTGATAGTTCAGAGGATAGGGGGAGGTAGGTTAGTTTAACTGCTTACATTTCCAAAGATGCTTTTCTTCAGCCATCTAACTTAAATCCACTTTACAGCTTTCATACAATTTTTCTGCGACACTGCAAAAACTTTTTTTTTTTTTTTCTGAGAAATAACTTAGGTATGAAAGATACCTAAACATCACAAATAATGCAAGTATTTTAAGGCACTGTGGTTTATTGCTACATTTATCTTCAAGGCTCAAAACAGGTAATGAAATGAAGTCTACTTTAAAAATAAATAAATAAATAAATATATGAAAGTGAATGCCATCTATTACAAAAATATTAACAAATTCCACCAGGTGTTTCGCAAGAAATGCAGAGATACAGAAAGAGTGAAAGAAAAGGAGAAAAGCAGAAAAGAAAGAAAAAGGAAGGACAGAAAGAAAAGTAAGAAAGTGAGAGTTCCGTGCTCTTCTGTGCTGTTCTCATTTAAACATTTTTTAAATGATTGTTTTGGTTGTCATCATCACAGCATGTCTGATTTTTGAAAGATTAAGAACCTGTCAAAAACCAGTAGTTTAGCACTACTAGACGGAAGTCACTATTTTTCATGGGACTGGTACTTCATCTGCAGAAGTCCAAGAGCTTGTATATAGGTGCAGTGCAGTTGATACAGAGTATTTTTTCACTAATTTTCTCAATGAATCTCCAAAAAACAGTTCTATTTTAAACTCCCTAACTATAGGGGAGAAGTTACCTATTACCTTCCAAGATCTGCAGACATTTTGGGAAGTGAAGGCAGAACCTTGGCCCCAAGGGATAATAGAGCACAACATGGGCAATGTTTGATGGCTTTTTGCAGTCCTCATAAGCGCAGATCTTGTGCGTGGTCTGGCTATATGCAGTGCTGCATTTTACAGATGCTTCTGGATTTCCAAGGAATTTTGGCTGCTGTGGAAACCAAATCCTTGGCAGTCTGGTTGTGAGAGACCCCTGTCTTGCAGGATTAAACTTATTTTAACATGGAACATACCTAAACAATGAGAAATTTAGGCGATGGGGTGGGGAAAGTTTTTATCCTTATTTTGTTGGATTTATACTTTGCCTTAGCAGTAAAGAGAACAGGAAAATTGCTTTTCCTTCGCTTTGCTGGCGGAGTTGCAGAGGGTAGCAGTGTGTATATCTCAAGCTATCGAGCTGTAATTGAAACGGGGAACATTTAGATCTTAGCAGCAGTTAATTCTTCAAAATGTAAAGAGTCCTTGAAGTTAGGTGGATGTTAACTAAAGTAAACACAAGCCATAAAGAGGTATGAAATGACCTCACTGAGAATCTGTTTCCCAGCTTTCTGTCCCTGCAGGTTGTACAGTTCTCTTTCCCCAGCTCTGGAGGTCAGGCGGAGACAATTTCCGACCTGAAAAAGCGAGGCACAGAAATAAAAATGTGCAGATGTTGCAGGCAGAATGGTAACATTGCTCCTTCATCTGTTCCCTTCTAGGTAGGTGCAAGCAGTCCAAACTTCCTGTAAAGAGGTTAGTGAAGAGTTGGGAATTGGCTTGTGAGACTGCTACCATGTGAGCCCAATAATACCAGTTTATTTCAAGGAATGGAAGGAAAGGAGAAGCTAGAAGGAGGTGGAAAGGAAAAAAAAAGAGATTACACTTTACAGTGCTTTCTTTAAACTTGTTTTTCTTTTTACTTAAAAAAGTATCTTGTACAAGAGTGTTTTCATATTCTCAGAAGGCTTCTATTCATAAACACTTGTTTTTGTTTCAGTGCTACAGATGCCTGGCAGTGACATACAATGAAAAGGGGACCATGTAAGCAGGGGAAAGGAGGAGGATATTTTACATTTCAGGGTTTAGGAGTGTTATGCTCAGGAAATAAAAAATTAGCAAGCACTTATAGGTGTCTGTTCTTTCCCATTCTTTATTAAAATGCGTATGATGTGGATCAAATGACTTTATTCAGCGCTTAGCATTTCAGCTACCTTGAAATGGGAGACTGCAGGCAGTTGGATAAATACATTGGAAAGCTGCCCAGTTTTACTACTGCTTATATAAGCTTGCCTGTATGCTCTGGGGAATCCTGTTTTGTTACATGTCACATCAGGATGAGTATCCCTAGTTTCCCTTTAGCTCTGGGATGCCAGAAGTAGATGAGTGGTGGGAGCGATGATGATGGCTGTCCCACTCTCTCCATTTTGGGGTAACAAAAGACCGTCATTAGGGACTTTGGCCAAATCAGGGTGCTACCCCTCTCTGCTTTGCTGTCATCTGAAAATAACACGTGATGTACATTGCTCATGATAAGTAGTTACGGTCCAGTTATAAATTATTTTGAAATTGCCATTTTTTTGGAGTTGCCTAAATGATAATTAAAGCAACTTATTGTGAAGCTGGTATAATTAAGGACGTGTAAACGACTCCCTTATTAGACTGCTTTTTTATCAGGTTTCAAGAAACAAGGCATCACAGCTTGTTTATATGCTGGTATTTTATCTCTGCAGATGTATGTGCAGCCCTCAGCTGTGCTACATTTAAGATTGGATTTGAGGTCTGGTCCTTCCCTCGGTTGGATAGCTGTTCATGTCAAACGAAAATGCCTGAGAGTTTCACGCTTCAGATATTAGTATTGTAAATTCACCAGTGTGGTAAAGGAGACGGCTTTGAAATCTTTAAGCAGATTCTTTTTTTGTCCTTGTCAATGATACTGGCACAGGGATACATCTGTTTGTGGAGGCTGACCATTTACAGTATGAATGCACATGCAAATTCCTCACTGGACCCTGCAGATGAGCACATGTGGGATATACCTGCATCTGCTCCAACTTACCGCTACATCCTTCTGCTTGGGTTCTCCACCAGGAGAACCACGAAGCCATGTTTTCTTAAGTCTGTACCAGTAAGTAGCAATCTAGCTTCCTTATCTGCTGGCCTAATTTTGGGTCAAAAATTGCTGTTGGCTTGGCAATAAACCCTTTCAACTGGGTACTGTGTGATGATGCTGGTTACTTGCATTTTACAGTGCTCGCTGAGGGTTGGAACGCTGTGAGGACTCCTCTGAGGCTTGGAGTGATGAGGACAATGCATTTTATGCCATGTTTCAGAGTAAAACATAATCTTTTAGGGTATTTGTGATCTGTAGAAGCATTTAAGATGAAGGTCCTCTCATGCAGAGCAAAGAGTAGAGCAGACTCTGTTGAAGGTAGTGTGAAGAGGAGGCTGAGAAGCAGGTTGGATGATGACAGTGGTCACTGAGTTGAGGTGACATGGATCAGCTGGTATGGCTGTACAGAAGTTGCTATGGTTCTTAATTCCTTGCTGTCTCTCCAACTGGTAGCGTCTATTCTTCCCTGAGAAGTCCCTTTTGTTCTTTGCCTGAAACCCACTAAGCTGGGTGGAGAACATTTCATTGTGTTGCATATTCTGAACTGTCCCTAATCCAGCCTTTTACTGTAAAATTAACTTCAAACAGTGCTTGCTTGAAGATAGTGACCTGACCTAAAAATCCCAAATCCACATAGTGTATAGTCCTCTTTGGATGCTGACAGGTATTCTGGTATCATTTGCGTGTATGCATGTAGGTAGGATTGGGATGTTGTTATGTAAAATACCCATTTAAGAACAGATTTCTAGCTTGGTGAAACTTTGAGGAAAATCTTTTTACTTCTTTTCATTGCAGATGTAAAAAGAGATTTGTCTTTCATGATTTACAGTGTTGAGTTAGAATAAAGTGGCAGGTGTCATTCTGCCAGTGCAGACCCATGTGTTCAGAAGTGTTAGTTCATATGGTTTTTGCATATGCCCTGGGAGTTGCTGTTAAGTCAATATTTACTTTTCAGGGAGTAAATGTCAAAGTTGTGTCTGTGCTACTGCTGCCTCAATGAAAGAGTTATTTGCTGTGTCACCAAGCATCCTACAGAGCAGATTCCTGGAGTTTTAGAAGTGTTGTGATTAGGAGCTTATGGTAAGTAGCTGGAAACAAAAAAGGTGTTTTTCAGCAACTCTATATGACTTTCCAGATCATCTATTTACACTATTTTAGGCAGTGGCTCTCTCATGCTTCACAAGCAGCTTGTAAGTGCTTCTCCTTTACGGTCTTCAGTAGCATCAACGAAGGCATGTCAATTGGCATTACTGAAATTTAGGTTAGAAGTATTGTATTTTTTTATTATTTATATTTTGTAGGAGGAGGACAACAGGGGAGAGAATTCAGTCAAAGACTTTGAAGCTGTCTTAGCAGCCTTTACATGTAGACTACGCTTGGTGTAGTTGGGGTTCCCTCCCAGCAGAAAAGCGGTGGGCTTAGCTGAAGATAACAAAGGTCTGGTAGGAGGTAGGATGTATTAGACAAAAGGTTGCAACATGGGCTTGTCTGAACGTTGAATCATATCATGTATCATAGAATGGCTTGGGTTGGAAGGGACCTTAAAGGCCATCCAGTTCCAACCCTTGCCATGGGCAGGGACACCTCCCAGCAGACCAGGTTGCCGAAAGCCCCATCCAGCCTGGCTTTGAGCACCTCCAGGGATGGGGCATCCACAACTCCCTGGCAACCTGTTTACACTGAAGAAATCTCTAAAAATGCACTTTTGTGTCAGATCACTGTTCCCTTCCCAGGGGAACCCAACAGTGCAGTGTTGATGCGGATAAGATCTCTAATGGTGGAAGGAGGCAATCTGTGGGTGCAAATGTGTGTTGCAGTAGCACGTTAGCCCTGGGCACACCTACAGTGTGTTTGTGCATAAATGCATCGTTTCTTCCTTCCTTGCTTCCCACAGAATGTGGCCACCACTTCACAAGGCTGTGGGAGGGAAGCTGGTGGTTATGCAGTATTTAACCTCTGACTGCAGTTAGTGGGAAGCTTAAAAGCCTTCTGGGAAAGAGGCTGGAGTGTGAGGCTGCCCACATCTTCTCCCTCAGCCTATAAAGCCAGGTGAAGCATAAACTCTTTGAAAGCTGGAGACTTCTGTGGAGTTTATAGCCCGATTCTGCAGTGTACTAAGGTGAGTGTCTTTCTAATGGGTCTTGACTGAACCCACAGGAGAACAGGAGCAATAGACCCACAGAAACGATGCTACCCGAGTTTTGCATTTTCCTCTTTTCCACTGAAGAAATCAGCGGGGAGAAGCATGTCTTTTAGTGACTGCTGAATATAAGCAATTAGAAGTCATTCAACATTTAGACTAGCTTAAATAGGTTGCACTATATGTTCTCATTTATTAAGCGTTCCTGCTCTCCTGTGCCTTGGTGTCTTTGTTCAACGTCTCTCACCAGTTTTATGTATGAACACTTGGTATTAGATCATTAGATTGGAAGGTGCCCTAAAGATTATTCAATTCCAACCCCCTGCCATGGGCAGGGATACCTCCCACCAGACCAGGCTGCCCAAGGCCCCATCCAGCCTGGCTTTAAACACCTTCAGGGATGGGGCAGCCACAGCTTCTCTGGGCAACCTGTGCCAGTGCCTCACCACCTTCATTGTGAAGGATTTCTTTTTTATATCTGACCTAAACCTACTTTTTTTTTTTTTTTTTTTTTTTTTGAGTTCTAAACTGTTACCACTTGCCTTCTCTCCTCAACTCCACTCCACAACCCCAACTTTCTTAGCCTTTATTCGTAGGAGAGTTGCTCCTCTGAATAATGAGCACATGGGCCTCCATTCTGAATGCCTTGGTGCTCCACAGAAACTGGCTGCCATGCAAACCCTTTCTGCACTCCAGCTATGAAACAACTGATTAGAAAGTTTGGATTTTCTCCTTAGCTTGCATTTAATTTAGTTGGATTTTGCATGGAGTGAGAATTATTAGTCTACAGGTGATGCATAACAAAAAACTTAGATAATTCAAACAACATGGCTTGTGCAAACACTTAACACATTGAAATACAGTTAAGCCAAGGATCTAGTAAAGATCAACCAGTCCGTACTTTGGTCATGGCACACCAACCATACTTTTTTGCATAAATGTGAGTATATTTTTTCTACTTTGTAGATCATGTAACAAAAGGGTAACAGATGAATCTAATAAATATTCCAGCAAGTGCTTTCATGTGCTGTTTACTGTAAAATAAAATTAAAACTTGGAGCATATGTTAGTTTTTCAGGGAAATAGGTTTCTAAAAAAAAGAATGAGGAACACCTCAAAGGCTAGATGTTAGCATTTATATGTAGCAAAGAAAATTTTTAACAGACAAAAAAAAATATCTGGATTTGCACTTCAGAAATGGCATTGTCTTCATGCAGTTCATAAATGTGAAGCTGAGGTGAAACTACATGGTTAAACTGTGATGTGACAAAGGCAATGTATAACCTCTTTAAAGTCTATATAAATCAAACCTTTAACCTGCTGCCTTTAAAAGGGAATGCCTAGAGGATGCTTTTGTATAACACTTTTTTTTTGTATTCCATTTAAATGTAGATTTTTAAGGCCTTTAGTATAGTGGTGCATCTTCTGCAATGAAATGTTAATCAGGACTCTTTTGTAGCAACTTGGTTGGAAGATAAAATATTTAGTGCCGTTGTATATTGAACCCACATTCCCTATATACACACATGCTATTCCCCTTCCCCCATTCCCTCTCCTCCTTCCTGCTTTTTTTTTATTCCCATCAGAGTTGTGAGGAATTATTCTAGTTATTATTTGGAGAGCTGACCTGTTCTTTCCATTACTAATAACCTAAGTTGGTTACGTTTCTGGCAGACTGCTACTAGAGAAGTGTAGGATCTTGTAGTTGGGTGAGTAATTGTCGATTATTCCCTTTTCCTCATTAGCCCTGTATTTCTGAGTACAAAACAATGATTATAGAAAGTAAATTTTATTCTTATTAACGTCACATCATAGTGAGCTTAAGTTGATTTGCTCAGGTGTAATGGGACAGAGTTTGGTCCAAGATTAATAATTGTTTCACAGAAGTCAGATTTTGTTTGATTTTTACTTTTTGTCAGATCCTTCTTGTTGATTTATTGATTTTTCTCGATTATTTTCTTGACTACTTTGATTTTGTATACTTGGTAGAAGCCATAATGATAATATAATGATTGTAATGCTAGATTGAGTTAAACTGAGCTTTCCACAAAGCATTAGACTTCACAGTCCATGTATGATCATCCTTGACTGTAAGGCTTTACTTCAGCTGTGTCTCTAGTGGACCAATTTCATTTTTGTAAAGAAACACGAAAAAAAGAACTTGAAAGCGATCAGGAGTTGATCTGTCATGGAATGGCAACGTGGGATTAAGGCATTGGGTCCGTTTTCAGAGGAGTCCAAAGCACAAATTTGGACTGAGGGGTTGAGAGAAGCCAGGAAGACTGTTCAGCATTCTTGCATTGGCAGGCATTTAGCATGGGATTATGCTCTGCTTTGTCTAAACTCTGCTTCCACAGAAATCAGTGAGAGCATGAACAGAGCTGAATCAGTGCATGCAGCCTGATGATCCTTCTTTCCAGCTCAGCAGTGACCACTGTACTGGAAATACTCATGTGTTCATTGTTTCCTCCTTTTTAGCATACATACAGAAAGAAAAAAAAAAAAAACAAAAACAAAACCATAGGGACTTTGGTAAATACTTTGACTCCTTCCCAAACTTCATCTGTTAGGCTTTTATCCTAAGCATAACGCTCTCTGCTCAACTGCCCCAAACTATTCGTTATAGCTGGATGGTACTGTGCAAATACAAACCAAGCTGAATGTTCAAAATCGAAAGACAGATTGTGTCATTATACCTTATTGCATGTAACACACTCCAGAACACAGATACCTCACCTCCTCTGGGGGGATGGTGAAGTTTCAAGTATTCCATTTTGGAAAACGGTGCCATGTTCTGTCAGTCTCATGGCAATGCTGTATTACGTAGGCAAGTTCAGACTAAAATAATGTCAGGTGTTCCAGTTCTGTATTTAGCAGGGGGCTAGCTTAAATATTTTTTTTCTGATGTCTTTGCCAGTCACTCTTCCAATTCTTCAGGAGTCACTACAGCACGAGGAAAAACAGTTTTTGGACTACTCACCCTCCCAAAAGAATCACTTTCATAAAGAACGAACAGGCTGAACAGAACGAACAGCCTATTTCTGTATGGGTTTCAGATTTTATTTTATCTTGGTGAGTCCTGAGATTTTGCAAGAATCGACATTCAGCAGTTGTGTGAGGAGGAGGTGTCTCTCGCTCCATTTCACTGAGAATTTTACTGGGAGGTATGGGCTGAATTTCTTCCACTTGGTTTATTACAGTGCAGCTACAGCTCCATTTGTCAGTGACAAAGTATTTTTAATGATATTTTCTTAGTTTTGTACCAAGGAGTTGGTGTTCAGACCTAAAACCAAAGTAGCGGGCAGTAACCTGTGAGAGCTGAAATTAAGCAGGCAGTGCTGTTACATAAAGGTGCAGTAAGAACCATCCTGTTAGGATACAGTAAAGGTCATGCTAGATGCTAACAGTGAATTCCTGGCATTACCAGGCTACTTCAGATTGGGTTAGCATCTAAATAATGGAATAGCATGCCCGAGGAAGGCTTTTGCTATAAAGAAAGTAATTTTTGTTCATGAAACTTCATGCTAAGAAGCGCTGAAGTCACCAGTCAGTGGCAAGGACATAACAACATGCATTGATCTTGAGCCAGCCAAGGAGAGGAGGAAACTCCTTTTCCAGAATGATGCTCCCTGAGACTCCTGGATCAGTGCTGTGTGTGTGTTGCTTCACTGGGTGACTCCTCTTGGTGTGCATTGGTTTTCAGGGAGATCGTGAAGAAGTTTTCCATGTTTAGCTCATAGCACTTTGCATGGTGCACCCTTTGGAAATGCTTTCTGGGAACCTCCCTGAGATTATTTGAGCACAAGGTGGGATCCTTAATTTTTTTAAAAGCCGTCGTGATTTGCTCTGGCTGTAATCAGCTCCACCCGGCCTTTCAGTCACTGAGCAGAGCTTTACAGAGCCTGTAAATGCTGTTCCCTAATTGCTTCTGAGCAATAAAAGGAACTCTTACACTAGCCAGATCTTTTTAAAAAAATCGCTGTTAAATATTAAGCTGTCTTTTATGGTTTAAATGAGGCAGCCTTGTTCTGCAGGGAGCAAGAACTGGGGACCAAACCGTTTGCAATCTGAGTCTGATCAACTTGCTATCAGGCTGGACTTTATTCTTCCTGGGCATGTTATTTTTGTCCGTAAAGGGAGGATTATGTATCCAACAGCTTCTATGCTTCCTACATGCTTGAAAGAAGAGTTTGACATACGTGGGGCTCCCTTAACATATGTGTTTAAGGGGGTACCTCGATGTGCCTGTGGCCCATTGATGTCCATGTCCTGCTTCCCTGAGCATTTTGCTTTTCCTTGGGAGCCAGCTATCAGACAAGGGTGCCTACACGAGGGGGATGCTCCTCAGGCTCTCAGCGTCCCCTGCCTTGAGGTGCAAGGCGTGGTGCACTGCCTCTGAGGCAGGTTGTGGGGCTGAGGCCACATCCACCACCTCGTTTGGTGCTGCCTGCCCTTCACAGCCCCTGCTAGAGGCATGGCTCCATCCTGGGCTGTGAGGACTGGGCTGCAGGATTTTGGGAAATGGACTAAGTGGTGGAGTAAGGCTGGTAAGGAAACAAGGAAACTTGGGAATATAGGGTAAGGGAAATGACAGCTGGATTGAAAAAAGTGAGGGGGAACGGTTTTGAAACTGGCAATGGGTAGAAGGTACAAAGAGCTGAAAGAGCTACAAATAAGTGATAGATGAGATGCCTAGCAGAAAAAGAGCAAATGGGTGGGGAAAAACAGACAGGAGCTTACAAGAAAAAGAAAAAAAAAAAAAAGATGAACATGTGAGCATTTTCTTGAAAAAGAGGATATCTGTGGTGAATCACAAATGAAATATAAAAGTCAGTAGAGTAACAGAAATGAGGTTAGAGAGAAAGAACCAGAAAATCCCCAGCTATGTGTACACATTCAGAAGACACCTATATCTGAAGGAGGAGGTAAGGATGAAACAGGAGACAACTTATGACAAACCAACCACCATATCCTTAAGCATACTGAGCCCCAGCTTCTAGCCCCATTTTTGCTGCTTCTCTACCTCGCTGGGCTTCATTCTCATTAATGAAGTAATTTAATACAGTGTGTGGAAAAGAGAGCGTTTTTACACCTATAGAGAGAGTGATGTCACATGTTTTGGTTAGGATGGCAAGAGTTACAAAAATAGTCTGCGTGAGTGTTTTAAGTTGGAAGAGATGATGAGATCACAGCTTGAGTTGAAATGCAAACATTCTGCTGAAGCAACCTCATGCATAAGAAGTGGCCTGTAGAAGTTTTTTTCTTTTTTTTTTTTTTTTTTTTTTTTCTTTCTTTCTTAAGGAAGCCAAACAAACCTGAAACAAAAATAACCTCTCCCCCGGATTTTTTTACGAGGCTGTTCGGGCAGGCCCCAGCCGATGACTCTCACGACAGGAAACCTCAGTTTGCAAGTATTTTGAGAGTCACCAGGGTTCTCATTATCCTAAGTCTACAAGTGATGATTGGTGTAGTGTGTAGTGGTAAACATGGATGTACAGCAGCATTTACAAAAACAGCATAAATCAACTGGTGTCGGCTTTTTGGTGGCAGAGTTCCCAGCGGAGTTGCCCAGCAGAGAATTGCAGGAGATTTAACTAGTGCAGAAGGATGTGCTGCAGGGGGGAGAGATAAGGCTGCCTGAGTATGAGGAAAAGGAAAAACAGCATGGCTTGCTGAATTTGCCAGAGTTTAGAACCATGACTGACAGGGGCACAAGATGGGCTGGGTGCTGAAGAAAGTGGGCTGCTGTTTCCATTCTTTAGTATAGTTCTTTAGGTTTCCACAGGTTCATTAAATTTCTTTTTATACTGTGTTTTAGGTCTGGTACGTCTGGGTCTTCTCACTAGCCATTTGTTTGTGTTGATGTGGCAAGACTGGCCTTCTCTATTTTTTTCCCCTACTTCTACCTCCTCTTTTCTTCCCTTCCCTTCTAAGTTTTCTCCGGTTTCATTTTGTCCATCATCTGGTCAGGAGATCAAAAGCATTTTGAAGCATCTCTTTGCCAGTTTCCTGTTGTTTTCACCTCTTGTTTGCTGTCATTTTTTTCCCCTCACATGCTCCTTGCAATTTTTCCATTCTCTCTCATTTCCCTTTTCATTTTTTTCAGTTCACCCCATTTAAAATTCTGCCCTCTGCTTTTGAAGCTTTGCTCTCTCTGCTACAACCCTCCCAATTTCTGCTTGTGGAGCTGTCCTGCACGATTTTCCTTGTATCTCAACCTGGCTGCTTATCTTCATTTGCTGCTTTGGCAGCCTAACCTTACTTGGTTTCAGCAGTACCTGTCTCTGATGTTTTATTCACTGCTTGATATAATTGGAGCAGAATTTACTACCTTCTGTAGTAAATGAGGCGAAGGAGTCATACTCCTGGAGCTTTCTAGAGCTATTCTCCAGCTCTGTTTTGTTTACAGAAACGGGAATTCCAGTTTTCTTCACGTGAGTTAGAGATCTATCAAGGATTCCCGTTTTCTGTGCCCTATATGTTTTAGTTTCCAAGGACAATTTTGAGCACTAAATACACAAAGTGACCCCAAGTCACTGCAGGATGGAGGGAATGAAATGGAGGACATTACTAGTACTTTTTTTTTTTTTTTTTTTTTTTTAAAAAAGAAAAATAAAAAGAACGTACATCAGACCTTCCTCCTGTTCATTCACCATTCCCAAATCCTTTATGCAACTGGCAGAATGAGAACTCCTTTATTATATGTCTCTGTTCAAAAAATTGCTTGGGACAAGATAAGGTAATGAATGGATGCCTCAGGGCTCTGATGAAAAGCTATATTTACTTTTTAAAAAAGTCTTCCTATTTAATGAAAAACAGACACCATACTAGACTGAGCATGCCCTCAAGATATGCCAGTGTACACAAAACACAGAAAAATCTGTGAATCACATCGCATAAATGGTTGCAGATACTGGCACTGCAGTTCTTCACAGGCACATGACAGTGATGTTTACAAGCTGTAGGCATTGTGCAGATTCAAATTAAGTTTAGAAATGAATGTGATACAGATTTTATTGTTGCTACATTTGCAGTAAGTAAACTGGATGCATTGGTATCTTGTATTCATATATTGGTAGTGTTCGTCCAAATAAAACTGTTTCTCTTTTTATATACATTTACTTCAATTCCAAGTGCTGATATTAAGATAAGTGAATTTCTTAAAAGAAGTTTTGCTAAGGCTTGTAAGACTTTGATTAGTCCCATAGAAACTGGTCAGCAGTTCTGAGGTCCTGTGATCATGACATTGAAATGGCCACAATCTGACCCATGGCAAAGATGCTTCAAAGTCTGGCATATGTGCAGAGTATATTTAAAGGTACAAGGAAAGATTATTTTGTCATTGTCATTTCCCTTACCGATAGTCTGCCTGCTGTCCTGTTCTCATTGCCATTTATTTTGATGTGCTAATTGGTTGCTGTTTTTCAGAGGAAGCTGACAGGGAAATCTTGAATTCCTTTCCCAGAAGTGTTCTGCTTGTAAGTTGGGAAAAGCTAACAAATATCCCGAAATAACACAAATATTTCCACCAAGACCACATCCAGGTGTGGAGCAGCTTTTCTCTCTCCCTTTGACACCATCCTGGGTACTGGTACAGGCTAAGTCAACAGGGAAAATGCTACGTCCCAGGAAACAATCCAAGATAGGAATGTAACCGATAGAAGAGTTTATCTTACTGCAAGCCAACATTGTCTACTGGTACAGCAAGGACAAGCGTCGTATCGAAGTGAAAGCCCAAGGTGGTGGGCAGAAATGTGTGCTACCGAACAGGGATGTAGCTGCTGTGTGCCTTCTGTGCAGAGCTGGTAGCAAGGATGGGGGCTGTGTGGTTTATAAACAGGAGTGATAGAGAACAAACATGTCATGATTCATAAACTGCTACCACCAGATTCCTTCAGTGTGATGATAAATAATACAGTGTCGTTAACTAAAATGTACGTGAGTCTAAATGATTTATTTTCTGTGGTATAAAGCTTCAGGAGGAGGTCATAGCTGATGTCCGTGTTCTCATGCTTCTACAAATGATGGACCAACTCTGCAGTAAAAGGCCAGTCCTTACTCTAATGTACAAAACACAGAGACAGTTTCTCCTGACTGAAACTGGAATATTTTTGGAGAGTTCATACTGTGGTGTTTGGAGTACTTTTAGAGACAGCAAAGTTCTTCCTGTTTCAGCTTGCTGAAAGGGAAACTATGTCCCTTTAGTTTTAAACTTCAGGTTCTTCCCACAGCTACCCTCCGTAGCCTGGATTGGAGTATGTGTAGGGAGAACAATCTTCAGGTTTCAGGGCAAAAAGGGGAGTAATGGCATGCATAATGCTAGATGAGTTTTTGATATTTGGCTATTTGTACACAGTAGCATGCCTTTGGGAGGCAGGGGAGCTGAAGACGGTGGAAGTTCAGTAGAATTCCTTGAAATCCTGTAACTATTTCATAATATTTCATAAACTTTTGTAGACAGAATTGCATGTATAGTTTGGATCTCATGTGTTGTCTATCTGTACTCAACATTATAATATGGATGATAGTGATTTCTCCATCTTGAAATGTATAAAAGATGTGGGATTGTACACTGTCCTTTACAAAACTCCTAAGGAAAATACAGTACCTCTGTGTGTGGCAACTTGAATGTAAGCTGTATTTAAATGGGTTAGCTGTATTTAAATGGACAGGTCTGTAAATATTTTGTTAGTCCATACCAGATTATTTCCAGGAAAAACAGCTGACCAGCTGTACCCTCACTGCTGCTTTGCTGACTGGCCACATAATGACAGCTCCTGCTTGCTTGAGGCTGCTCGAATGCATTAGGAACAGCTACAAGATATGTATAATTATTTTCTTCTGGGCAGGTAATTTTTGCAGTTCCTGTCATGACATCTTGTGTAAACATTTAGCATGTTAGATTGTAAGTTGACGTAATGATTATGTTCTGACCAACCTCGTAAAAAGTTGGATCTTCCCTGCTGTATTTCCCTTTGAAATGAATGATTTCTGGGGATGTGAATACTTACGTGTTTTTTAATTCTCTGAGGCAGCTCTTTGGCATGTCTAAATCATATATATATACTTTGGCTGTTGCCTGGATGGTGCTTACGGTGTCAGGCACAAGACTGGCTGAAAATACCTACTTTTAGAGGGCGCACGTTTTGTTTTCACCCAAGGAGGTGGGAGAGTTCTGTAACTGAAAGAATTAACAACGCAGATGTTAAATGAAGAGGTGTAATATTGAACAGATAAAGATAGGTGTTTTGTTTTGTTTTTTCAATGTTTAAGATGTTCTTTCAAATGGAGATCTCACTGGATGATGCTGTTTTACTTTGGCATATGTTAATGGCTGCCCTGAACCCTCGTATGCTCCTGTGCAAGGAGAGATTTAATGGTGCATAATCAACTTTTCCAGATGCTTAACAGTGCAAAGCCTTTGACAATTTGTACAGGAAAGGTATAAAGTGAAACATTTGGATTTTGGATGCAACAACTCCATCTGACTTGATATAAATTGAGGCAAGAGCAGTTGACTTTACATGTAGACTGTTCTGAACTAATGTTGACCCAGTGTATCAAATGAGGATGTGTCAGAATCAAACACACAAGGTCATTCAGAGTAAATGCTGGTCTTAAAGCATTGCATTTGGAGCAATGTTTCTCTTTGCTTTTTAGCTTGCCATAAGGTATGGGCCTAGTTTAATACCATTTTTACTGCCACAACAAAGAAGAATTTTTGACTGCAAAGGCAACTAGAGCTTCAAAGATTGAGTGTTTTGAGTGGGATTCTGACCAGCTACAACTGCTAGGGTCCAATTTCAGTTCTGCCTCTAATAGTGTAACCTCTCCATGTTCTTGTGGACCACTCTAAAATCTGAACTCTGGGGACTGTATGAGGCTGCTAATGTCCTACAGAAATATGCCCTGGAGCAGATTATCCCTGTCTTACTGGGGAAACCATGAGGTCTTGCAGAAAATATGGTGCTGTTCATGAGGGATCCTCAGTGCTGATATTTTCCTATAGAAAGGATGGATCTTTATCCCTCACTGTTAAATTGAGCTTTATTACTACGTGTACTTTCTCTATCCACGAACAGCTGACATGACAGTCATGACACTAAAATCATATTCTCCAATTTGTTATTTTTTTTCCTCTTTCTGTGCTAGGAATGGAAAGGACATGAAGCAGAAACAACAGGAAGAAAAAAGAGGGAATTGATGGAGTAGTACCAGTTAAAACTCTTCCTTTCTAAGTTCTGTTCCTATGCTAGTCCAAGTTGCAGTATCATGAGGGGGAGTATTATATGTATTCTAGCCTGGCTGTAGTTTCTTGCTTATTGGCATGCTTCAGGAATGCTAGGAGTATTTTGATTTTATTTTTTTCTCCTTGTTGCTCAATTTCATTCACAAGAACTTCACATTTTTGCAGTTACTACTCATACTTCAAAGAAGCAGCACTTCAAAGTGATGTCCTTATGGATACTGTGGCACCAAACTTTCTCTTCCTCAAATTTTGTCTCTCTGATTCTAAGAAGTGTTCATCTGCTAATGAGGGATGGCTGTCAGGGGCTTTACAGAAGTCCTCTGTTGAACCCTGCCTCCCTCCTCTCTTGCCATCTGAGTTACAACTTCTAAGAAGAGCTTACAAGCAATGATGTGGTTTGGATCCTGAGAGCTAATCAAGGCCAGCAGCCTAGGAACTGCACAGATCTGTTTTCTGTTACTGGAGGGTAGTGCCTTTATTCATAGAATCATAGAATGGTTTGGACTGGATGGGACAAAAAGATCATCCATTTCCACCCCCCTGGGACACCTCCCATCAGACCAAGTTGTCCAAAGCCCCATCCAGCCTGGCCTTGAACACCTCCAGGGATGGGGCTTCTCTGGGCAACCTGTGCCAGGGCCTCACCATGCTCTGAGTAAATAATTTCTTCATTATATCTAATCTGAACCTACCCGTTTTTAGTTTAAAGTCATTCCCCCTTGTCCTATCGCTACACTCCCTGACAGAGTCCCTCCCCAGCCTTCCTGTAGGCCCCCTTTAGGTACTGTCAGGCCACTCCAAGGCCTCCCCGGAGCCTTCTCTTCTCCAGCCTGAACAACCCCAACTCCTTCAGCTTGTCCTCACAGGAGAGATGCTCCAGCCTTCTGGTCATCCTTGTGGCTCTCCTCTGGCTTCAGTCTAACAGTACTGTGTTCTTCTTGTGTTGGGAGCTGAACACAGTGCTGAGGTGGCGTTTTGCAAAGGCAGAGCAGAGGGGGAGGATCACCTCCCTCAGGTTGGCTTTCTGGGCTGCAAGTGCTTATTGCCGGTTTATGCTGAGTTTCTTATCAGCCACTATTCCCAAATCCTTCTCTTCAGAGTTGCTCTCAACCCATTCTAGGCCCAGCCTGTATTCATGATTTGGGTTGTCCCAGCCCAGATACAGGACCTTGCACTTTGCCTTGCTGAACCTCATGAGGTTCCACACTGATCTCCACTTGGACACTGAGCCGTTGACAGCAGCTCTCTGAGTGTGTCCATGTGGAGAATTCCTTACTCACCGTGTTCCATCCATCAAATCCATATCCCTCCAATATAGAGACAAGGATATCATGAGGGACAGTACAGCAGTAACTGTTCAGATATTTCCAGAACTGAGCTCAAGAAAAACACAAGTGGTTTGGCCAGTAAGGGCTCTTCCAAATGGCTTGCTGTGTGGACACAGCTCAGCTGCTTTTGTTACCATCACAGATGTACTTGTGGTCATCTATTTTGAAAGAAATATACTTATTATATGGACAAGACCTCTGATTTAAAAGGCTGAGAGTCAAGTCAGTGATGACGTCTGTGGTGTGCAGTTGTGTGCAATCCTGGTAAGACTGACCTTGTTTATTTGTATCTCTTCTGAGATGGAAGAAACACAGTTTGGTTTGTAGCCTGCCAAGAGATGTATGGTACCCATGAAGAAAAGCTGCTGTTGTGGTGCTTCTGTGTGCAGTGACGTCTGGGCAGCTTGGCCATGGGAAGAGGAAATGTGGGCAAAGGCTGGGACCGTGTGCTTTGTGCTGCTTTCTTGGATGGGTGGGTGGATGGATGGATGGATGGGTGAAAAGGTTGTTAATGAGAGCTTTAGGCTTGTCATTATTTAGTGTGTGCCTTTTGCTGGGAAAATTTGATGCTTTGGCAAAAGTCATTGTGATCGGTGTAGTAGCAACTGTGGAAATACTAGAGTGGGAGGCTTTCAGAGGGCAGTACAATATTGATACCAAGCTGTGATAACAAAGGTCTGTGTTAAGATTAGATAAATTGCTGCTGTCCATAGTCCCACACTACAGCCTCTCTTGCCATGCTGTTAGCAGAGCCCAATTAGTATCAAATAACTAGCCTGTCAGAGTTGGGTGGATACGTTAGACCTTTTTGTTCAAAATTACTGGCTTGTAGTTGTTGTTTTGACTGTTCCCAAACTCATTGCTCTGTTTGTACACAGTTGTCACCAACGTGATGTTGGATGCCATCACCATGGCGTATTTTTCTCTAGCATGCGTAGCTTTTAGAGCTTATTTGTAGAGCATTTCCAGCACCAGCCCAGGTACAGATTTGTCTTCCCCAGCACCCTTTTTGTGTTTTATCTCAGGTTTGTGCTGCCCTTAAAGGCCAGTTCCACGTGTGCAGCTTGGTAGCCCATGGGATCAGCTAGGATTTCCATTTTGCTGTGTCACCCCACCCCCATCTTGGGGTTTTCATATAGTGGGTAGCATTCTTGTGCCTATATTTGCATAAGCTGTCCCCAGATCCTGCTATCTCTCTAGATCTCTGTTAGCTCTCATTCACTATCGGATTTCCGCTAGCCGTGTTTATCTTTAATACTCGCATGCTTTAGTTTCTGAAGTAGCTTTTGCACATTTTTTTGATGCAGATTTCTGATGTTTTCAGCATCAGTGTGCAAAACAGACAAATAGCATTAGTAGCAGCAATCTGGACTTTTGCATAGCTGCTTATATGCATGGTCAGATTTACTATTGTATTTGAAACCAAGCTGAGGAGGTTGTGAAGGAAATGAAACCCTTTAGAGCCAGCTGGGGGAGCGGATGGACAATGTTGTTATTTTGGAAGCATGAAAACCTGTGATATTAGGCTTGTTAGCATAGCTTAAAATCGCTACAAACTTTTATTTCTGAATTACTTTCTGGCCTTCAGGATGGAAGAAGAAGGGGTGATAGGGCAGTGGAAAGGAATTATTTGCTCTCATGCTAGCTTTTCATATTTTACTCAACAGTGACTTTTTGATGAGGAAAAAAAGGCGAGAAAAAAAGGGGTGGTGAATAAAAGAGAAAAAGTGGAATAAGGAGAAAGGTGGGAAAGTAAGGAGCTTGGAGGGGAAAAGGTAACACAGGTATTCTTCTCAAGTTAAATTCATAGTCTTTGTAAAGTACTTTTGTGCTAGACACAGAGTTCCTCAAATGGTTTCAAAAAAATGAACAAATTCTCACAATTTTATGTAAGGCTTTTTTACCTGCTTTTTTAGCTCATAAGAAGCCATTCTGTTCATGCATATGGTTAGAGAAATGATTTCCTATTTGAAATACACATGTTCAATCTACATTAAAAGCAGGAAAAGTTTTGTTGTTGTTAGTTCTCATAGAATCCTTGATATGTTTACTAACAGGAAGAAATGTAACTCCATTTTAAAGAAAAAATAGATGCAAGCCATATGTACTGCGCACGGAAGGAAGCATCTAAAATCTGGTTTGAGTAAAGAACTGTTCTGTGATCTCTTTGTAGAGCTGAAGGGAGAAGTATTTTTTTTGTTAACAACTCCCTCGTCCCAATTTTGCTCTGTGCTTGATTTTCTCTCCAGATTTGTTAGCTGTTAAGGGACGCTAGCAGTTTTTTAAAACTTATTATCTCTCGATGGTAAATACAACTTCCCCAAACTTTGAAATGAAACACTTTGGCAATGCAAGTTAAAATTCAAATTGGTTAAAAAATAAACATATACCAGCTACACTCAAATGCCTGGGAAGTTTTCATGAATCACTAAGGTTATCCTTTGCCTTCTTTACAAACACCCACACGTACTCATTCACGGCAGTTCTTTCACAATTCTGTCCTCCAGCAGTGAGCTGTTTCAAAGCCATCTGAAGTCAAATTCTGCAAGTAAATAAATCTAAAGTTTTTCTCCCACTTCTCATTTCTACCTGTGTTTCTTTGACATGGAAATTGTCCAGACCATGTAAGAAGAAAGACGGGATGTGATTTAATTATTCCACAGCTTTAATAACTTATCTGGGAACAGTGACAATTAATTGTACTGCACAGTTCATCAATCTTCGCTGATCCTGGATTAAAAAAAAAGAAAGTGTTCTTGTCAAGATAGGGAGCATGTGCTTTTTCTTCTCCAGGTGATCACTAGCAGTACTACAAAGTCCCCAGTCAGCTAATGCTTCCTTAAGAAGGAAATCCTTAAGACTACAAGTTTTTGCTGCAGTAAAGAAAAGGCAATGTTAACAATATAAAGCAAATGAAAGGAAACTGAAGAACCCACTGGAAACAGGTAGCCAGGATTCCCACTGTTCCTAATGCCCTATGAAAGACACCCCCACCTCTGTCTGTATTCCTGTGCTAGCTCAGAGTTTGATGCCAAGAACAATGGGGGAAATTTTGTTTGATTAAATACAGGTTGTAGAGTGGGAGAACCATCAGAGGGGAAAAGGGGATGACAGAGAAAATATCTGGAGAGGGGGGAGAAAAAAAAAAGAAAGGCAGGGGAAAGGAGCCCAGCTCAGTATGCTGGGATTAGGTGGGAACTTGGAGGTAGACATGGGAAATCATCAGGAACAGGGTATACTGGCTGGTGTATGTGACTGAAGGTCAAGGAAAAGACGTTGAGAGAGAAGTTGGGAACAGCTGAGCAAGAAGATTCACTTCACAAGGAACAGTATGGAGACAGGCTGGATAGCTGAGACTGCGGCTAGCATGTATTGTCAGATATAACGAGTCTGAGATAAGAGTTTTTGGAAAGGAGTGTGGGTGCAGCAAAAAGGACTGGGATGAGGAGATATTAGTAGGAACAATGCAGCATTTTAAAAAGAACAAGATGAAAGATGGAGCAGTAGAAGTACACTTCAGTGGAAGAAGCAGAAAGTTTGTTCTCACTAGAGCAACCTTCTTCAAAGGCTAAGGTGGAATTCAGTATGCAAAATTTGCAGTTATCAGCAAATGTCTGTGAACCTGTGGTGAGATATTCATGTTCTCCTGCCCTAGATGTCCTAGGGTATAACTTACTACTGCTACAGGGCATTTTGTCTGTTTGCTTCAAAGGGGTCAGTGGGTTGAATTGGAAGCACCCATTTCTTACGGCTGCCACATTCTGCATTCCATTCAGCTTTCTTTTGTTTTTTGTTTACACTATATGAAGCTACATACAAGACATTAAAATATTATTAGTTATATCACAAAGTCATGGTAAATGCTCTGAAAACTTGGGTTCTCAGGTTCTTACACTGAGTACCTGCAATTAGGGACATTAAGTGGGTAGTTTGTGTATGTGATGAATGATACCATCTCTCTACCTCACAGGACCATGGTAAAATACATTCTATTAATGCTCATGAAGCATGCCAATAGTATTGTGATGAGCACTAAAAGCCCGGAAAGAAATGAGTAATTCTATCTGGAGAGCTGGATTGCAATGAAGTGCAGTAAATGAAGCAGAGGGGCCACATGTTGAACTCTGAGAAGAGAACTAAACACATGCTGTCCACCCCATGAAGCAGGGCTTCTGTAGAATAAAAACAATATGTAACTTTGTATGCATCTTGAAATAGATGTTAATTATGAACATGACGGTCCACAAGCCACCTTAATTTTGCCATGTCTTAAGGGCTGGATGCTGGGTTCAAATGATGATCCTTCCTGTTACATTAGTGTTCTAATAGCAATATATGTGTGCATGTGTATGCAAAGCTTGGCAAACACTGTCATAATTTTGTTTTACAAACAGTTGTGGCAAAAATACATACTTACTCTCAAGTCATTACAAGTAAAACATTCCAATTTGGGAAAAGGAAGGATAAATTAAGGGCTTACTGCCCTTAAATGTAGATAGCTGCATTCATGTGATGGATCTTCCTGAGTAGTACTCCTCAGATGAGTGGTTCCAGGACTGAGTCTTTGGTGATTAAGCAGTTCTGGCTGATTTTCTCTGTCCTTCCAAGTGCTGGTATCCCACCGTTCTGCCATGTTGTTGACATTCTGTGTACATTGCCTAATGATTTAGAAATCCGCTCACATTCCATTAAAATTGTAATTACTTACCTCAGTAATGAGACAACTTGCTGGGCATAGGAATTTTATTGGTTTAAGGTGCAATTTGTTCCCTGTTTCCTTTGGGCCCACTCCTGCCGCTGTTTCCTGCTTGTAACTTCCATTGAAGTGAATAGTGGTTTTGTCTTCTGGAGGAGTTGAGGAAAAGGCCCTTTTTGCCTGTAAACCCAACTTCTGCTGTCAAGGTCTAACATTTCTACAACTGCACTCCTCTTCTATGAAGATGGCTATGTTCACTCCTGGGTCACGTTTTTAATTGTTAGACTTTATAAAGACTGTACATGTATAGTTTTCCTAATTTCCAGTCTGTGACAGGTTTTACGGCCAGTCTGGCAAAAACAAGGTATAGTCAGTCACCATTTTCCTGCCTACATATTTGTGAGCGGGTGGTAAGTTGGGTGTATGAAAGCATTCCTGTGTATTCCTTCTCAGTGACCGACTGAAACTCAGAAGACAACTGCCTGGTCCTCAGAATAGTCCTCATTTACTTGCAAACAGCGTAGACCTCTTAATCATTCAGATAGTGCCTTAGTGCGCAGCACTGCATGTGAATTTTAGCACATCGGGGTGCTGTAAGTCGGAAGATTTATTCTGGAAATTTTCTGAGTCACACCCCTTAGCAGCACAAAAGCAGCTTGGAGTGGGAATGGGCTTACTTCGGGATTTCCTCCAGGGCATGGCTTTCTGTCTGGATTCTCTGATGTCTAATAAGGTGCTGGTTCTGATCACAGATTTTTCTTCTGATGGGACGTTTATTGCACCTTCCTCCTTGGATGCTTTCTTGTATGATAAACGTAAATCTCTCTGTAAAGTTGGTGTTGGAGGGGCTGGTAACAGCATTTCCTCCACCTGTCTGTTGTCTTTTTTTTTTTGTGTGTGTGTGTAATTATTTAGTACAGAAACTCCTGACTCACAGTCAAAAATGGTTTTATTTAGCCTTGTTTCCTTAGGAGGTTAGGGTAAAGAAGGTAGTGGTGTAGAAGGAGATGGTTACATATTGGAGGAGATGGTTATATTTTAACATGGTTAAAAAAAATCTTTCAATGAGGGCATTTGCAATTGAGTGCTGAGAAGAGAACTGGGTACTGACATGCTGTTGTGAATGCGGAGTCAGATGTGACAGGATGAAGTATACATGTATGTTAGTGGCATCTGTTTACATAACTTCTTCAGGCATTTGTATGTTTTTTTTTCCACTTTAATTTGCGGCTTCAACAAGCTTTGTCTCTGAGACAGTCTTTCAAAACTTAATTTCCCAGAATTTCCCAGCAAAATGGCAAGTTTCACCTTGTTTTGACACAGAATTGTAACTTGAAAATAGGCGCCATTGGCTCATAAGCTTCACTAACATCAGCAAGTCTCTCAGTGATCAGGATTGAGTCTTGGAGTGGAAACAGCCTGAAAGCTTCCCTGGGCTTCATGCAGCGTGCTTTCTCACAGGACTCTAAATTTTCCTGTGCCCAATGGATTCTGTAGTTATCCTTGGGAACTACAGTTTATGTCTAGTGGGTTCATGATGGGACAACTCTGAGTAAAGGCTGAACATCTCTACATAAGGTGTCTGAGATGGTATACGGTAATTCTTTATGTAAACCAAAGGGTTATAGTTTTTGTAGCCCTTGTTTGTATGGGATACAAACAAGTGTTTGCCCCAATGAGAGGGAATTGCCCTGGATGGAGAGTTTAAAATTTCAGAATGTATTAGATAAAAAGAAACAAATGGAAGGCTTCATGTGTTTGGAGAGATGAATTGCATTCCTGCTGCTTGCTTGATCGGCAGCTAGTTGTAAAAACATACTGATACTATGCTTTGAAAAGCCAGTGAGCAAATGCAGGCCACAGCAGAGAGCTCAGTTCAACAGTTTCTGAAATTATATAGACACCGCTGATTTGTGTCTGTTAGATTGCTGGTTCAAGGCTTTGGTTAATATCAAAAGTAGTGCATGTACTTTGATGTTAACACTCTTTAATGTCCAAGTTTACATCTTTGTTTCCGTGATTTTTGAAGATAAGACCTGAAAGAAAGGGAAGTATGCAGTTCAGTGAAGCTGACAGTGGTAACCTTACTGCTCTGGAAAAGGTTTTTTTAGTCTTAAGAAGGGAGTTGCAACAAGCAAGCCAGATACATATTCTGCTAGGAGAAGACTGTGGTCTGTCAATCTTTTTGCCATGAAAAAATGGCATTTTCTAATGGGAATTTGTTCTTTACATCTAGCCCGTTTTGATGTTACAATTCTGGTACATCTAAAAAGACTAATTGCATTTTATAGGATATCATCTGCAAGTTTTTCTGCCTTAAAACAAAAAATGGCTGTGGCATGGCTGATGATGCCACGAGTAACAGCAGAAGTAACATTAGGTGTTTAGGTTATGGATTATCTTTTGCTATTTTTGCTTTCACAAGGCTTGTACTAAAACAGGCCCAAACAATGAGATTAAAATGAAAATATTATAATTAATCTTAAAGGTTTGGCAGTTTGATCTGAAATATATCTGTATCATAGTTCCAAAAGACACTAGTTGCTCTGTAAAGGGGGCAAAAAAACCCTTATTGGCAAGATGGACCTTATGTCCTGTACTGGAGAAGAAAGAGAACTACTACTTTGAAAGAAAAAAAAAAAACAATCTTTGAATATTTAGTAGGCTGGAGAACACCGGTAGATCAAGTCCGTTTTTATTACTCAGGTTTTCAGGAAGCTTAAGCCATCATTCAGAACTTAAGGTAGCTTAGATGCGTAGAGGGGGACACTGGCAAAATTTCTCTGCTAATGGTACAACAGGCAGGAGAGTTGGATAGTGTAAATCCAAAGTCAGAGTCAGGGCAAAGAACGTTTGAAAGATTGACTTTTTATTGTTTTCCTGTTTTTTTTTTTGTTTTTTTTTTTTCCTCATATTTTTTTCTTCTTTCTGTAGAGGGATGTGGTAAATACTTATTAGTCAACAGTTCTGTATTTGTGGACAAGTTGTGTAAATTGTGGACACCCATTTTACGTAACAGAAGTGGGAGTCATGCTATGTTTTGCAGAATCGGAACATTTAATATATGGCATGATGTAAGGCAGCTTTACGCTGACTATTCAGTATATTTTGTCTTCAGATCTAACTGGATCTTTTTGTATATATATATCAAATGGACTTTGTATCTTTCCATGTTTCCCGTGACTATTTGCTCTGTAGGAATACTATTTCTCTTATGAAATTATGGTCCATCAGCATTTTATCAATTTGGTGAGTGAAGAAGGCAAAGTTGTGAGAAATGAAGTGACTTATGGAAGACCAGGGAGAGATCTGAAGAACAGAGGGATCTTCAAACCCAGACTCCAATGTGAATTCTCCCATGAAAATTTTACTTGCGTAAGAACTGAAGGTTCAGTCATGACTGCTAGTGCTGATTCTCCTGTACTTAGAAAAAGTCTGTGGCCCTTTTAGAAATAGTTAGAATTCTTAGTAGTAAATTTGAGGCAGTCTTTTTTTTTTTTTTTTTTTTTAATCCTTTCCCCTCTTTTTTTCTTCCCTCCCACTTTTTTTTTTTTTTTTTAATAGGCTCTTTTCAATAAAATCCAATTTTCTTGTTAGAATACTTTCTCAATTGGAATGAATCCTTCCTGGCTACAGTTCCACGTTCTTTCTCAGTACACAGAGGTGATGATACCCCTGGACAGGAGACAGTTGAGGTCTTTTTTGCTTGTTTGTAAATCATAGAATCACTCAGGTTGGAAAAGACCTCTAAGATCATCTATGCCAACCTTTAATCTAGTACTGAAGTCCACCACTAAACCATGCTACTAGGTTCTACGTGTGCATGTTTATTGAAGACCTCCGGGGATGGTGACTCAAAATAGTCAAAGTGAATTAAGTTTTCAGGTGGTTCCCTTCTTCTCCAGCCTTTAACCCATAAAAACTGTGTTTATTTTGGTGGGGGGCGGGGAGGAGGGAATGAAATGTAGTTTGTTTATTTTTGTATGAAATGAGTGTTGCCTGAAAATCCAAGTGGCCAACAATAATAAGGAAACAACGAAATCCCCTTTTGCCAGATTGTTTTGGTGCCTTCATCCATGCACATAATTAACAAGTTAAGAAATCTTAACCTGCCATGGCTAGTGTAATAGGAAGAGAGGGTGACGTTTTACTAAAAAATGTTTGGAAATGTTTTGAAGGTATGACTATTATTATGACTTAACTGCCTGATTTCAGGTGTCCATTGCATGATGATAAATGGAAAAACAGAATATTGCTTAAGATAGTTACAAGCATTTAAATAAATGCAATTAGATTGTTAAAAGCTTGCAGAAATATCCCAATGTCTTAAAATCTGTTACAGAACATTAAGGTTAGAAAGATCGAGGCAGATGTAGTCAGAAAAGTGAAATCTCAAAAAACGTTCTGTTTATCTCTGGAACTCAACAGAAAACATTAACGATTAGCATATTTTTTTACCTACAAAATGATCTCTATCCTTTTTTGCCTAGTCAACATGCACCAGTCCTTGGGGCTCCATCTTTTTATTTTCAGCTGGTGGTAGTATACTTGGTAACTGGGATTTGAAGACTGTAACTCTGTGAGGTAGTATGGCAGCACGCATCTCTGCCACAACTTGTGCATCCTGCACGATGGAGAAAACAGAAGAATGGTGTGAAGAGAAAGAGGTTGGCCTCTGGGAAGGTGCATCACTTTTTAAGGTATAAGGAGAGGCTTTTATTGAAAGGAGGGAGGTACCTCCATGGTATAGGCAGGGAAGGCAGTCTGTGAACTTTTATACTTACTGCACCTATCTGCTAGGTAAAGAGATGGTTTCAGGTTTGTGGTTTTCTCAAGGATACCAGATTCTTGGGGAGACACAGTGTAGATAAAAGGAGTATATGACAATTTCTGTGGATTAGTAGCTCTGCAGTTTTTAACTAATGGACTAATGACTAGAAGAACATTCAAAGCATATTCAAATCCTTTGGTTTGCAGGACTTCAGTGTTTTCTGAGGAGGTTTTTTCTTTGTTTTTTGCATCCTTAGCTATAATTCTTGCATTTGTTGTTCAGCATTCTTCCCCTCCTGAATAGTTTAAACTTCTGATGAGGGTTGTGAAAAGCTCATTTCTGTGTTCAGGTAGCCACCGTGCCTGTGTGTGTGCTTGTGCAACAACATCCATGTATCATCCAGAGCTTCTTCTAGAATCAGCTGGATTTTATGAAATGTAGGGTGTGGCTGAATTTGTGTGTGCACGTGTACATACATACGTGTGTGTACCTGTATATGTATCTATAGATATCTGTATACCTCTGCACACAAAAAAATGTATATATCATTTTAATCTGAGACCTTGATGAAGTCATTGTTCTCAGCTGCGATTGCAGCTACTGCAAATCAGGGCAGAGTAACCTCTAACATATTTTTAAACAGCTGGTATGCTTCAGAGGCCAGAAGTACAGGGATATTGTGGAAACACTGACTCTTACTGCAACTGTGCAAAAGGATGCAGCAATAAATAAATAAATTTCGCAAGGAAATAGGTGATATCTGCCATCTAAACTGAAGGGTTGTCATGGCTCTGGGTTGTTACAAACTGCTTAGTGACTGGATAGTGATTGCATTTAGCAGTTTGAACCCATATTAGGAAAAAAAAAAGGAAAGATATTAACTTTGTATGCAAAACACTAATTACAGTAACTTTTATATTCTGTTGCTGCTGAGGTGTATGGCCTGTAGGTGTTAGAAATGGAGATGGTGTACCAAAGCGGGGTTATAACTCCTCTGTCACTATTTTGCTTTTTTTTTTTTTTCCTGGCTTCTAAGCATGGCTAATCTAATTTACGTCAGGCTACAAACGGCTTTGTAAAACAGCTTTAAGGCCCGGTGTTGCTGCTGGCTTGGTAGAAAGTGACAGCACCACAGAATATGTCCCCCAGTGTCTACGAGTGAAACGAGGCGGTTACCCTCAGATAGGCATAAATGCACTATTAGATGGTTGAGAAATACATTTTTCCCCCCTAAAACCCTCCTGGGAATTTATTGTAGCGCCTTTGATGTAACTAATTAGCCCGCTCAAAGTAAGCAGTGACTAACAGCCTAATAACGGGCTAATGGAAGGAACTTCATAACGTTTTCAAATCAGGATGCTTTGGAGTGTCTTGCAAGAGGCTGAGGAGCTTTTCCCCGATGAGAAATGGTTGCCAATAGTCAGATCCTGATGTCTGCAGTCGTTTTTCTCTCTATCTGAGACCCCGGTTCTTTGAAGAGGCTAGATGTCGGAGCGGAGCACTAGTCCCAGAGATATTCTGAAAGTGCTAAGTTTGGTTTCAGCCCCCATCAGCAGACTTGGAGCAAAGAGTTTGGGGCTGTTACACAGCAACTTGTAGGCTTTACTGAATTTTGTACGGTGGAACACTTTATAAAAGGGGAAATGAAAAAAAGTCAGGTTGTTTTTGCAAGAGGTCCTTTTTTTTTTTTTTTTTTTCCTAGTGTGAGTTTCTCAGTCCTTAAGTAGCAAAATCAGAACATTAAATGTACTCTACCAAGGAGGGGAAATGTTTTTGCCTACTTTCTGGTCCTGTGAATTTACAATGAGAAATGATATATCTAAGTGTTAATTTTGCCAGTTAATTCTCCCTTCAAATGTCTTCTATGCCTGCGTTCTGTTCTTTTTACCGTGTTAACAAACATCTCCAAGACATTTCCCACTTGCCCAATAGCCTGCGCAGTGCTGATGCTGGACCCGAGTCCCTCTTGCTCTACTTGCACGAATAGTTTCACCGAATCCCTGGGATTATGGTGTGAGTAAAGCAAGCAGGATTTGGCCTTGTAGGCCCCACGAAGGTAAACTTAAAAGCTCACCACCTGCTCGATACCTGGGTGTGGGGTTTAGTGTTTCTTCCACAGCAGCCGATGTCGTCACTAACACCTAAACCAGAGCATCGGGGGCTGCACTCGCGAGCGGTGTTAAGTATCACTGCAATAATCCACTGTCTGTAATGGGAGAAACACGTAGCACTGAATTTGGGAAGGGAGAAAATGGCTTTCAGCTGTTTTGGTTTAAATTGTTTGTTTTTGTTATTTTAAAGCCTGGGTGGAAATAGGCTGGGAGACAGCTTGTTGAGAAAGGAGGCTCCCATTTCTTTGGGGGCCTGACCCTGCAAGTTGCTGAGGATTGGTGCCTCCGTTAGCTCCACCGAGGCTTGCAGCCCAGCAGGCTGGGGCTCCATGCTTCAGAGGCTCAGGCTGTGTGTACGGACTGGCTGGCCGCTCACCTGAGTGACTCTAGGCAAACTTGGCCAACAGGATACTGCGGGAATCTGGCTCAGCAGACAGCTTCAGCAGCTTGATCCAAGGTCACTGAAGTTAGTGGGATGGCTTGAGTATCAGGTCAGTAAACACACATTCCCAGATGTTGCTTGTTTTTACTTATTTATTTTTTTCCCCATGCCCTGCAAAATATTGTTGCCTTGCTCGGCAGGATGTTGGGGCCAGGGGCAAGGCAGCCCAGCCCTGCCTTTTGCCCTCCTTGTCTGCGTTTTGAAGGGAAGATTCCTGGGACTGACAAAGAGGTTTGCACAGCGCCCTGTGCCTTTGTGTGTATAGGTAGCCCTGTGTTCCTGAAGTAGGATTTCTCATTTTGAATGAGATTTTTGGCATCTGTCTATAGATCTGATGCTAGGGTGTGGAGAAACAGACTCCCAGTTATATCTGAATTCTTTAACTGAATTCTAAGATGCTTTGTACAGTTAGCAACTTCCCCAGCAGTCCTGGGGAAGAGTTATGTGCACGGCTGGAAAACTCTGCGAGCCGTGGTTCAGGTGGTAGAAATGCACTGCTAACGCAGTGGTGGAGCAGCGTTAGCTATGTAAAGGCCCATTTGGGTCAGCGGGAGCTCTGCCACTGATCCAGAAGAGTGTAGGATCAGGCTCAGTTTTGGAAGTCGTAGAAACTGTGTCCTGGCTTCCTCTTGCTTGGAGAAAAGGACTGAATTGAGTTGTGCTGTATGTGCAGCTAGACTGAATATACATATCACTTGTATAAAATAGCAGGGGGTGGAGTATTATGTAAGTATTTTCAGGATTGGGTCCGTAGGCAGTTCTACTTAGTCTTGCTGATAAATCCTTTTTCTTACAGTGAGAGTTAAAGTTTTTGTTTAAAAACAAAAGAATATAACATGTTTATGGAAACAAACAAGAATTCAGAGAAAAGAGCTGTGTATTTGTATTCCAAAGGTCACAAATCAGTTTCTGGAAAATACTATACATATGGTAATGGAAAAATAACTAAGCTGAAAATCCATTACGAACGGGAGTATAAATCTATACATTTTCAGTGGTGAGCTCAGATAGTGTATGCTATTTATAATAAAAGTCTTGTATAAGGTATGCTTAAGCATTGCAAAGAAGGTAAGTACTGTACTTGTTATCTAACAGATTTTGTAGCCTCTCGTATGGTTGGTCTCTATTTTTAAAAGCGATTATGAGCATTGTGCTTCATATCTGTGTTAGCCTTTCCAGAGCGCGTGCTTCATGTACAATTGCTCCAAATGCAGGGAAATAACGAACTTGGTGCTCAATTTAGACTACTGTACCCACCCAAAACAAAACTTTGGTTACAACGCAGGCTTTTAAAGGCAGGCACAATCCTGCGGATGCATTTCCTACTGCTTTGCTCTTAAGGTGGCCAGAAAGTAGTGATCAATGGATGTATGCAAGAAGCTGCAGATGCCCATGTCCTAATGAGCTTGGCAATTGCTCTACTATATTATTCCAAGAAAGAAAATACCAGGTCTCAAAAACTTAGATCTTCTTAAACGTGAGGGAAATTGCTTTCTTAGTAGATACCTATTTTATTAAGAATTTAAGTAGTCAATCTCTTTTGCATCCCCCTCCCCCCTGCCTTCTGGTTCACAGCAACCTAAAATGCTACTTTTCTGGGAACGGCTGATATTCTGACTTCAGTTTTGTAATTTAATGATGGAGAGTTTCCTTAGTAAACCAAATTTAGAGTACTAGAATGCTTATCTTATATCCAGACCTTGAACATAAAAGGCATTTTATACCAGCAATTGTTCATTTAATGAGCAATTGCAGAGTGCAGGACGGTTAAGGGATTGAGCTATATGCACCATTATTGCAAGAAGTATTCCGAAATACCAGAAATAGGACGTAAGCTCTGATCAGGGGGACTGTGAGCACAATTACCTTCTTTTCAAATCCTTCTGTGACACTGCGGGAGGAAAAAGGACTTTGAAACTTGAAAGGAAAGAGCTTGCTTTCAACCTCAAAAGCTAGGAGGAAAGGGCTCTGAAATTTGCTCAGTATTCCCAATTCACCATTAGCCTGTTTCTTCCTTTAGCCTCAAGGCATTCTCCGCTTTTTGAAAAGATGTTAAGAAATTCAGTCACAATAGAGAGCCTAGTTTTGAACATGTTTCACTCGGTCCATTGAGGTCTGGTCTTCAGCCTTTGTGTGGGGTGAATTGAGCTGAGCAGCAAGCTGGTTGGGGAGAGGTGAATGAGCAGTCTCTGTGCAGTCACAAATTCTGGCAAAGAAAAGATTACCCTCTCCTTTATTTTACAATATGCATTCCTGTACAATCCTGCTAGTGGCAATATGCGGAGCTGAGCTTGTGCTTAGGTCAACATGGAGCACTTGGTTTATAGCAACTCTTGTTAAGTTTGTCTTGTAATTGAAGCTGCTGTTGACCTTGCTTGGAGACCATTTGTAAAACCGTTTATTTAGCATAAACTGAAATAATAAACCCTCCTTCTCTTAGGCCGATTGTGATAGGGTGACATTAGTTTGATTTAATGATTAGCCGCCTGACCCCTCAGCTAGAGAGAGCTGCTTGAATAGGGAGAGTTCACTAGGAAGCACACAGGAAGAATACTAATGAGCTTGTTAAATTTAGCATGGCACCAACCACTTTTAATTCCTCTAATGGGAGAAGCACTGCCTCTGAGAGAGAGGGAGGGAGACAGGGAGAGGGGGGGAAAGGCAGAGAGAGAGAGAGAAAAAGAGAGGGAGGAATGTCCACAGCCTGGTAGCCAGAGAATTTTGGTCAAGAGAAGAGCTTGGAGAGCGTGTAAGCCAGGGTCTTTTGGACTGCGTTGTAAGTACGTTGCCTCTTCTCTTACCCAGGTGCAGCGTGCCGGCAGGTTGCTCGTGCGGCAGCAACGCTGCTACCTGCCAGTCGCCTGCAGGAAGGCGGTGGGGAACTTGGCGCAGGGACAGATTTAACCGGACCGGTGGTGTCTCCTTTAAGCCGGGGTAACTTTAAAGTGTTCTGGGGGTGATTTTCAGCAGGGTATATCAAGTAGATTTCAACTTCTTTTTATATATATATATATATATAGTTGCTGATTCTACGAGGTTTAAAATAAAGAAGTGTTGACTTTGTCTCTTGAGGTCTGTGAAACTGTGATAAAAGGAAAGAAGTTAACGTGGGAAGAAAGTTTAATGGAGTTTTGTGCTTGATTGTGGTTTGCCCTGCTTTTTAATTTGCTGGGTAAATTAGCTGAACAGCCAGAAGTGCGTTTGCTCAGACACACTGTCCAGTGCAAGCTGTTCTGTTGATTAAATGAGGTAGGTGCTCCTTGGTGCTAAACACTTCTAATAAAAACTGCTTCAGATCATAATAGCCGGACTAAATCGGGTATTTCTGAGTGGATGGGAGAATCTTGAATTAATGCAGTCGTTCCAGACTGGGTGCCTGTAACACGTGTCTCTGGCTCCTAGCTCGCAGGGCATACATGCAGAAAGGGAGGCTTATGCAGATTGCTTTGGAGGCCTGATTACTCTCTGCCCCCACCCCAGTCTGTCTCTTCTACCTGCAGAAGGCAGGATGAACGGTGCTGAAGTCGGTGGGCTCCCACCAGTAGGAAGCAGGTGGAGATGAGGGAGAATTGGTCCCCTTCACTGTAA
This sequence comes from Netta rufina, assembly GCF_964035555.1. Lineage (NCBI taxonomy): Eukaryota > Metazoa > Chordata > Aves > Anseriformes > Anatidae > Netta > Netta rufina. The sequence goes on from NC_140124.1 coordinate 58,508,147, forward strand.
CTTGTCTCTGCAACATTTTAGTAAATCAGATGTTTCTCTTGACCCTAAAGCAGGCTATTCCTAAATCGTGAGAAGAGGAGTAGCAGCCATTGTGTGTTTGGCTGTGAGGAACCTTTGGCAGATGCTGCCGGGGAAGTGGGCTGTTTGCTTACATTTTTGCTATAGAGTCCCACTTGTTGCCATGGTGGACAGTATGTTTCCGTCAATAATTTGGCCCGGTGCAGCTTGTCTGCACTCACTCTAAAACTTGATAGAACAATTCAGCTGAAACAGAACAAGATCAGACAGCTTTCGCCCTTTGGCTCACTGAAGTGGCTCTGGGAGACTAGGCAGAATTATTGCCGGAGAAGTTTCCCCCTCAGTGTAAGCAGGGGGCTTTTCCAAACCTCTCGGCTGTTTGTGTTCTGAACCGCAGTGATTGTCAAGCCCCCTCATCTGCCCCCTATCCAAAGCAGCTCTGTGGGGTAGAGCGGGAAGTAAATGCTTAGCAAAATGTTTGTCTGTTGAAATTCCATATTATTGCAAAAAAAAAAATCATGTTTACTTTTTTTAAAAAAAAGAAATCTGCATGAAGTTTTATGTGGTGGGCAGCATACAAAACTGCTTGACTTTAACAGCAAGCGGCATTAATTTCATGACAGAGAGAGAAGGTTGATACAGAGGAAAAAATGCGATTTTTCTTTTGTTTACTTTTTTTTTCTTAAGGAACCAGAAAAAAAAGGGAAAACTTATTAAAGCGAAACACATTTTTCCTTTAGTTTCAAAGTTAGTGAAAGTAGGTTTTGAATTTCATTCAGCAGTTTAAAAAATCGTTCCATACCAGTCCCCAGTACCTTGATTCATGACACATGCGTGTTTTGAGAAGGAAAGAATAAAACTGAAGCCTGAAGACAGGCATGAGCTTCTTGTTGTATTCCAGGATGGCAGTTTTAACAAATATTATCTTTATATGGAAGAGTAAAAGAACTGAAATCCTATCTGATCCTCAGATTGATTATACAGCCACACAAATCACTTTGGCTCGCTGCTTTCCATACCGTGGTAGCACAGGTTAGCTTGCTCTGCTTAAGGGTCTGTCAGGATTTCAAATGGAGTGTAATCCCCTATTTTTACAAGAGTTTACATCTCATCAGTGAAAGTTCACTCTAGGTTGAAATTTAACATAAAAGACTCCAGCTAGAGAGAAACGCGATGGAAAATGTGACTTTGGTTGGGGTGATTTATTTTTTATTTTTCAGTTATACAAGCAGTTTTCTAAAAACCTCATATAAGTTTTAAAGTTTTAGACTCCCTTTTGCAGTCCTCTAACTAAAAACAGCTTTGGTGTAAAAAGTGGAAACCTTAAACCCTGCTAATCCAGAGCAGGGACCAGTGCCTGTGCATATTAATAAAAAATAGAAAAGGGCAAAGGGTTTAAACTCTACAGCGTTGTTGTCTGTTTCTATTAACTCTTTCTCCTCAGACCAATCCGGGAAGCGCTCTGTATGGAGAATTACCGCTGGCTGTTAAAAGAATTCAGTCCCTGGAAGATGCTGATAAGTCAGCAGACCCTGCTTGCCGTAATACCTGGAGATAGAAAAATAATTAAGCGCTCAATAGGCTACACTGCTGGGTTTTGTTGTTGTCCCTACTTTGGAGGAGAGGGGGCAGGGAAATGCCTGGAGAGCACAGCATTAAAAGTAATGGCGTAGCTAGTTTGTACGTATAATGCCCCAAATTCAACTCCGGGTATCTAATACGCATGGAGCCTGTTTGTAATCTAATTTATATGAAAGCAAATAGGTTGAGTTACGCTGGTGGCGAACTTGTGAGAGTAGGCTCATGGTGAATTGCCTGCTGGTGCCTTTGCTGTTTGAATGAGTGCAGCAGGGCAAGTTGTAAGTAAAAATGTGGCCCTGACCTCAAATATTCTGGCCTCTGACAACTGAGGTGAAATCTTGGCACTGCTGTAAACAACCCTGCTTTGCCTGTGGGTTGTAGGATAAGTGTACCTGAGCTGTGTTTATTTCCTAAGGGTACTGTATTTTCCTTTCCAGTTACCTTTTTGCACCCAGTGTTTAATCTGAGGTTCTTAATATACTTTTGAACAACTTTTGATGCTAGGAGTATTTATAAGTATTTCTTCAAGACACACTGGTGTATGCCCACACATACAAGATGGTTTGTAGAGCAAGGTTGTACCTGGAACATGGGATCTGCCTGAATCCAGCCAGCAGTTATGCACTGGTTTAGAGAAATGTCTGTTTTAATGAAACAATAATACAACTATGGGGGGTGTTTACAGTAGATATTTGTGCAGCTAAGAAAACTCTTCTGGTACATGTAAAATACACCTGGGGAAGCCACATGTGGCTTCTGAGGGGAAGAACCCCTTGGTGTGGTTTTCAGAGGGTATGTGTGGCCCACAGGGGAGCCCAGGTTTGGTTAAACACCCAGCTGTGAGGCAAGGCAGGCCAGTGGATCCAACATCAGAAGGCCATAGGGCCCTTCACAGCAGGCAAAAAGGCCTCAGAGGGGGATGCTGGAGACAAGCAGGTGAAGAGCCATGGCCTGATGGACATGTGGAGAGGAGGCCTGCGGATACTTCTGCCTTCCCATACTAAAATGCACACATGCGATATCATAGGCCTAAGGGGTCATCCAGACTGGGGCTTGGGCTCCACCCTCCCCACTCTCTTTCATTTTCCCCCTTTTTCATTGAGATTTTTTTTTAATTTGTGGATATGGGAGTAAGGACAGAGGGTGTGTGCTCCACCATCCTCCACACATGTCCCTGTGGTGGCACTGCTGGAGCAGTTGTCCCCAGTTGTGCCTGCCTTACGCAGCTGGTGCTGGATTTTGGGCAATTTTACCCATTTCCTTGTTGCCCACCTTGCCTCTCATCACTAATGACCTTTCTTTAAGGCTCCAGCCTCTCACAAAAGCAAGCCTCTGAAGGACTGGAGCAGCGCTGCAGAGCAGCAGTGGGTGGCGAGGTTTGATTTAGGCTCAGCTAGCGGGGTTCATCTTCTGCTGTTTGTGACAAATTGTTTTCTTCCTCCCCATCAGGCAGGCAAAACTTCCAGTCTCCTTGTCCCGGTGGCAAAAAAAATACAGCAAGTCCGTGTCTGTTCTTGCAGGATTGATAGCCCCGCTGCTAAATGCATCAGTGCATGGGTCACGATGATCTACCGCCCAAGAGCCGAGCTGGTGTGCTCGGCCCGTACCCACAGCATCCCTCACAGCCCAGCGTGCGCCGACGGCCACTAACTCGCGCCCCGGCGTTTCGAGTGATGGTGGTGGCGGGGAGAACTTTTTATTTTATTTGCTAAAAATGGACTAAAAGTCTCTCACTCTTTCTGCTCTCTCTCTCTTCTTTGGTATTTTTTTCCAGAGGATGAAAGTCCTGGACAGACCTATCACAGAGAGAGAAGGAACGCAATCACAATGCAGCCACAAGGTGGGCAAGGCCTCAGCAAGATCAGTGAAGAGCCTTCAACATCTAGCGAGGAAAGGGCCTCATTAATAAAGAAGGAGATCCATGGATCTATATCGCACCTTCCTGAACCTTCTGTACCTTATCGTGGGACATTGTTTACTATGGACCCCAGAAATGGTTACATGGATCCTCATTACCGTGAGTATTTGCTGCAGATTTGTTTCGGGGAGCAAGGTTGGAAGGCTGTTGAGGCTGTCAAATTGAGTGTCATTTTATTTGTCACATTGCATCGTCGCTGGAGCCAGTTCCTTTGTCTGTCTTAGGGTTGAGGTAAATGTGTTCTGTTTTTTTTTCTGTCTCAAGTTAAAAGCAGGGAGCAGTTGCATGGCAGCTCAAAATTAGCACAGGCCACTGCAAAGCAACTTCCACAGGATATATCATCTGTTGCTAATCCTCCTCAACGATCCAGTGCTGCATTTGCTCCACCCCCTTCATACACGAAGGAAAAAAAAAGCCTCATTAAAGAAAGCAGAGAAGGAAAATGAAACAGCCCTCAAAGTCTTTTTTTTTTTTTTTTTTGGAAACAATTTTGAAGTGCAGTATTAAAAGGAGAAAGGGAGAAAGGACTGTGCCTTGTACAATAAGAATTTGGGGAGTGATTGGAAACTTTATTGCTGCTGTTATTGTTTGCTTTTATTATTTTTAAGGATTCACTTTTTCACAAGCATGCAGGCTAATAGGGTAGTTTTGTCATTTTCTTTCCCAGCTATAGTCCCCTGAAGTTGTACAGGGGGAAAAAAAAGGCAAATGTTTTCAACTTCTGAATTCCTGCTCAGGCATTAATAAAAAAGTAAGAAATTAACTAACACTTGAACACAGATGTGGAATGGATTTATCCACAGGCAAAATGTGAGGGAGTTAAGCAATTTTTTTCATCTGCTTCTAGTTTTTTTTTTTTAAATGGCAAAAAATCATTTAGTTGTGTAGTAATGAAGTACATCTTGAGGTGTCAAGGCTTGTGCCTTTTGATTATAGATTTATCACCTAGTCAGGATACAGATTTGCCATTTAACCTTCCAGTCTCCAGTTCCAGATGATAGGTTTAAGACCCACAAAGAGGGGCCAGTCTGTGTTGTTTTTTTTTTCCTTCACATCATTCAGAAATTTTAGTGTTTTAAGGCAAAAGGTCATTAGCCAGACGACTGATTAGTGAGGACAGCTGATTAGTGCATGTTTTTTTGCTAAAGAAAGTGCCAGGGATAAAAGCTAATTTTATCCCTTCATTAGTTGGGCTAGCAGCAAAGGGGAATGTTCACTCATCAGGGTGCAGATCAAAGTATGTCTCGCGCAACCTTAAATCTCACCGACCTCCTTTTTTTTTTTAAAAAAAAAAAAAAAAAAAAAAAGAGCCTGATTGTTAATAAGAACGAAGGCATTATGAGAAAACGAATACTTGCTGTCTTTGTAGTCTAGATCAGTATTTAGGGAAAAAGTTTGCAGCGAAGCTTTTCAGCTCTCTTCCAATGTACACACTCCGTTTCTGCACACTGTCCTCTTCTCTCGCTCTTACGCAGCCCTGTTCGAACCCTGGAGGGGAGTTACTCATCCTTCTGCCTGGAAGGGTGTGCAGCAGCACGCTAGTGGCAGACTTGCCGGCCAGAGAAGCGTGAATGTGCAGAGCAGAGTACTGCTCACAGTCAGCAGCACACAGAAATACAAGCTTGCAGATAGGAGACACCAACTGCAGCGTACAGCGTTGAGGATTTGTTAACGCAGACCCCAAGTCTCACTCAAAAACAAAAATCCTGGTAGGGAAGCAAATCACTTCTGTGTGTAGGCACTACAGCTGGAAGGAAAGGAAGCATACAACTGCCCCCCCCCCCCCCCCCCCAAAGCCCCAAACAACCGAACAACAAACCTTATGCTAAATTTAGTGATTGCCATTTTGACCATCTGACCAGCTGCTAACTAACCTCTTAAATCTGGACCAAAGTGTCTCTGATACTACTAAAGATTCAGACTGAGGAGTAGGGTCCAGCCAGGCAGAATGACTGGGTGGTTTGGGCTTGGTTTATTTTGCTTTCTGTTATTAAATTTGCCTCTTTTGACTGGAGTTCCCAAGACTTTATGTAGCTGCTATGTCTATATTGTGACCAGTAACATGAGCTAGTTAGGATGTGTGGACTGCTAGGGAAGCATCGATGTCAGAAGTTGAGGGAACAGCATAAGTTACCCTGCATATAATGATAGAGAAATAAGTGATGAGTTAACTTTAAATGAACAACAAGATCCTAAAGCAGAAGTCTAAGCCAGAAAAATATCAGATGGGCAGACCCACTTCACTGCTGCTGTATTGAATTGCTGGGTTTTACTCACTGATTTATAAAATCCCTCAAGCTATTAATGTCATATAAAGAGCCATCATGCTTTTATTTACCTTTAATAGATGTGATACAGAAAGAAAACTAAAGAGACAAATGTCTATCTAGATTTATAGGGAAGCAGACAGGCTTACTGAAATTTTCATAGTAGTTGTATCATTTATATATGTAAGACATGCTTTCATCGAAGTGGTGACAGTATTCAGGCTGACACTTATAGTGGGCCATATGAACAAGGCTGAATAATGTAATCATATCCCAGTCCCACTGTAGCAACAGGTGAGGAACCAGCGAAGCTATTGTTCTTTTCCTTAGTTTCTTGCCAGTTTTCCTGGGCATATGGATAGAAAATACTGTTTTAATTCACCATAGTTGGGTATGTAAACACTCAGAGTAATTCCTTAGTTTCCCTGTGGTTGGAAAATATAGACTTTTCAAGATGCCTAATTTGTGCTTCTATATATACCCACTTTGTATTTAAAAGTGTGGGCAGGCTTCCTGTAACACAGGAAGAGGGAAAATAATTTTTTTTTTGTTTTGAAGAAGGACATCTGTATATTTTTATGGCAAGAAAAGAAAAAGAGCATTTAAGTCAATTGTGTGTGGAACGCATGTCTGCTCCAGGAGCTGCAGTTATTAGAAACAACTTGAATGCCTTGCATTTCTACATGTAAATATGCGTGTCTCTGTGTATGTGTGCTGCAGGATTTTCTGTTATAATTTTTTTCCTAATTAAAATGACTGATGTTGTAAACGTTGGGAATAATAGTTACCATATATGTGGAATAAATACCTCATCGAGGGGGAGTTAGCTCTCCTGCAGAGTGTGGGTGGGGAGGATGGTTGTGTTTCAAGTGGACCAGCTTTTCAAACAGCTGGGATGAAACATGCTATGGAGCTGGCGGCCCTTGTGCACCGCCAAAGAGCTCCTCAACTGTTTAGCAACCGAGGATGAGAGTGCGGCCTTGTGCTCAGTCCGGAGACCTCTGTCCTCCCAGAAATAAAAACAAAAACACATCCAGGCCTAAAACAGATATTTTTGTTTTCAGTTATTTTGTCATTGTTATGATTTTCTCAAGCATTGATTAAACACTGGTCACTAAGGATGTTTTTTAAAACTTTTTTTTCTGTTTAAAAGCTTTAGAGGAGATGACAAAAATGCTGGGGTTTCCCTTCATATGTTACAGCTTTTCTTTACTGAGGAGAGCAGCGTTACTGAGCTTGAGCGTGGATTTTTGCAGTGTTTCTTAAATGGATTGGAAAAAAAAAGTGTTTCTCAAACACTGATTATGGTGGTAGTTTGAGCCCCTTGTTAAAGTAAATTCTGTCTCCAGAGGTGGGGCTGAGGCAGGGATAGCAACTTCCTTTTGTTATTCTCTCCCCAATTTTAATTCCCACGCAGATTTATGGCAGTGCTAAGACTGCCTGTCTCAAAAGTCATTCCTCATGGAAAAAATGAATCATTCCTGATGTAAACACTTTGATTTAAAACATACTGCTGGTATTCTTCCCTGCGTTTCACAGCTCATCTGAAAGAATTGTTAGTTCCTAATTAGTAAAGCCTGAAGAATTATCTTAAGCAAAAAGCAGTGACAGTTCAGTTGGCTCTGATCTAAAAATTCATATACACAGGAATGGCCCTGGCAGGATTCTTTCTGGTACGTCCCTTCAGCTCAGTGGTTGCACTGAACATAGCTGAAAGCAGGATCTCACCCTGCTTCTTTTTTTTTTTTTTTTTTTTTTTTTTTTCTTAACAGGGATTTATTCTGCTGGTTTTGAAGCTTCTGTATCTATATGGGGAAGCGGGAACTGCTTATTGCACATTTCATAGGATTAGCCCTCCAAATGCATTGATTGCCCTCGGTTCCCACCAAATGTGTCTGGACTTGTGCTTTGCAGGGATCATGTCCTCATAACTGCCCCCCTTAGATTCCCCGGTGTTAATGTCATCTCAAAATCAATTTGCAACACGAACAAAAGACCAAAGCAAGGAAAATAACAGTGCTAGTTCACTAGGTGCACTTGATCATTTACTTGTTCGTTGTTTTAATTCCCCTTAGAAGAATTCCCCTTCCTTCAATCTTCCCCATAGAAAAGGAGGGAGAAATATAATAAAAAGGAGATCAGACTGTTTCTACAAATGGTAAGTGGAAACACTGCATTAAAATGCAATCATAAAAAAGCAGTGACTTTACGTGGTGGTGTGGCTTGCACTGTGATGGTCATCTGTGTGTGGCTCATTGGATGGTAAGAGCTGTCCAAGCTGCCACCAGCAAATGAACTCAATCCCCCTTTCTGGGCTGGGGGATGGGGTGGTGGCTGGTGGCCTCCTTTGTCCTCTCCCTGAAATGTTTTGGGCCTCCAGTGGGACAGCCGAGAGCCTTTAGGTTAGTCCCATGGCAGGCACTTTTCTTAGCACACCTCTAGGTTCCCTGCGTCACAGCATGGTGGTGGCCAGGGACAGCTCTTTACAGCCATTTTCTCCCCCAGCCCTGTTGGAGAGCAGTAGGTGAGTGTCAGTGAGGAATCCTTGCAGAGATTTAGGGCCAGAGTCTTTAAAGATGTTTAGGGGGTCTTCAATTTCAGCACGAGGTTAGCCTCTTAAATACCTCTAAAAGTCTGGGTCCTACTTGTTCAACCCTTTCTGCAGCAGTATGCGGAGGAGGGGCATAAGCACTGTAGTAACAAAACTATCCTCTGACAGTGATTTATGGAGTGGTTTCTAAATGTTGTCAAGCAGGGGTTGTTGGAAAAAAAGTTAAAGCATCTAATAAAATTCACAGGGAAGAAAACTCTGCTACAAAAGTGAATGTCAGCTGAGCAACCAAAAAGTTGGTCTTAATGAAAAGAAAATTAGCATCTTTGCACGAAAGCTTTTGGAAAAAAAATCTAAAATTTAATAGCTTATTTCAATGGCCTCCAACAGAAAGATCTTACTGCTTTCAAAATCAAGCTTAGTGTCAGAGACACCTTCAGTTTGAAATTTTGGAAGGAGCAGCAGACCTCTTGAGCTTAACAACTACTTGGAAAGCTGTTCTGCAGGATGTCTCCCAAGCCTCTCTAGTCATGTTTGAGAAGTTCTGCTCCCTGTAAATACTCCTGCCTATTTCTCCTGAGTCCCTCTGTGGAAGAAGCATGGACTCTTTAGAGCCCTGAAGTAGCTGCCCCTGCTTGCTCCTCTCATTTGGAAGTTACAATTGCACTGAAAAGATTTACAGCTAGAAGTGGCACATAAAAACGTCCTTTTTCTACCTGATTTTCTTTCTCCTCAGCGTGAGACTGCAGAACTGCCAATACTTGAAAGGCCTTGAAATGTAATGTAGCTGATAAATTGAAGGGTGATCTTTTTGGCTTTTTGCTTTGCTTTAGCTTCAAGTTTAGGTTAGTATTCAAAGATATGTATTTACCATTTTTTATCTTGTCATTACAATTAGTATTAAATTCAACTGGAAACTACAGGGGATGATCTGGAGAGAGGTGATCCTGTTTGGGCAAAAGGTAGAATAGGATATTTCTGAGATCTCTTATGACTAATTCTGTTGGACTTAATGTAAAAAATGTCCCGAGGATCAAATTTTCAAAAGGAAAGAAAAAAAAAAGTATTTTGTCCTTCTATTGCACCTAAGAGAATGTGACTACTGAGCACTGCTGCGTGTGGAGCCGTCCGAGGACCAGATTGGTTCTGTTAATCTCTTTCATTGGGTTGTTTTAAGAGAATGTGGGTTGTTTTTTTTGTTTGTTTGTTTTGTTTTTGTTTTTTTTGAGAATAAATGCAAAAACACTCACTTCTTCCACAGATTTGATTTGGTTTGTCAGGTGAGGCATTTTTAGATGCTTTACAGTGTGTATTTGTTGTATACTGCCTTCATGGAAGGAGACAGAGTACATTGCTCAGAGCTATAGAATCATAGCTAGGAACTCTGAAAACCAGCCAAGAAATAATGTAATCCATCTCTTTAGCCTCAAGGCGGATCAGCTATCCCTAAATCAGGAGAGAATGAAAAGCTTCTTAAAAGTTGCCGTGTCCCTTGATACATGGACGTTCCTGTCTCTAAGAGTCTTGTCACAAGGTCTGTAGTGGGTTTGGACTGATCTTGTTTCCCTACATGGTAACTTCTATGCATCAGCAGCTGAATGGGGAAAAAAGGAAAACAACAAACCAAAACAAAAACATTTGGAAGCCCTAAAACTGAGTTGAAAAAAATAACAAAACAAAACAAAAAACGGTAAGGTTTCCTCTTCAGAGATTTGATAATGCAAGAATGTTGAGAGTTGTGGTATTTGCCATTGCTGTGTACTCTAGAAAAAAAAAAAAAAAATCCCAAAGCCCGATGCAGAATTGTTGTGCTCATTACTGCCATGACAACAGGCAAGATAATTAGCTTTCTCTTTTTATTTCTTATCAGCGATCTTTCTTGTGACGTTTTTGAGGATTCATAGTGCTAGGGTTTAGCCAAGTATGACAGGTATGTGGAGAACTAGTGGCCAACGGAAGATATGCATCATCTGTTTCAAAACTTGAAGCATCCCATAATGCCTGAGGTTGCTGTCTGTCAGTCGTCTTTTTCTGAATGTTCTGTCCTGCAAATGTTTCTCAGCCAAGGATACATGGTTTGAAAAGTAGCCTGTTGGATGTGGCTGCTTAGAGCCTTAAACGTTAGCCAGAACTCATCCCTGTGCAGCTTTTGGTGTCGGATGCCTTACCTGTATCTGTAAGGGGCTCTGTGGCTGCAACAACTTGAGTCCTTGTGGGAAAGCATGGGGGACATCTCAACCAGGTGCTGGTTCATAATTACAAGTCCTTGTATTTTTTGTGATTATGGCTTTCATTGAGAACTGAAGTGGGTTTTCCTGAGTTGATGAGTGCGAGTCTTGTATTTGTTAACCTCTGTGAAGCATCTTACACTGGCAGGAAGACAGTTCACTTGCACTAGTGGTCTTCCATCTGGTCAATGCAATAGAGGGAGTTCAATTACCTAAGCAGAGGTTTCAAGTGCTATTTAATGTCTGGAAGGATTGTAGTTGGTCTGTCTGCCACCCTGTAAAGCTACTGGTCTCCATCTACGTCTGATGTCATATCCATTAATTCTGTATAAAAGTCTCAGATAGAGTAGAGGTCTCAGATGGCCTTATGTGTTTGTGTAGGTAGCCGGATCCTCATAGGTGTTGTATATGGGAATTTAAATCAGTGTGTCCAAATGTACAAAATACACATTCAAGTTCAATTCCTTTTTATTCCCATCTCCACTGCCATAGCCCTGTTTTCATGAAGAAATCTGTAGCAACGATTAAATTGTGGGGTAGCTAACAACCACAGGGTGCCCCTCTGTCACAGTCCCTTGGGGTAATCTCATTATGCCATCAGTGCTTGTCAGAGCGAGATCAGCATTTGCACCATCATTCTTTGCTTCAGCCCTGGATTTGGGGAGAGCAAATAACTCTGTTAAGGGATTATCAGAGGAGGGCTACAGTGATGGTGAAGGGGCTGGAAGGGAAGACATATGAGGAGCGGCTGAGGTCCCTTGGTTTGCTCATCCCAGAGCAGAGCAGGCTGAGGGGAGGCCTCATGGCGGCCTGCAGCTCCCTCACGAGGGGAGCGGAGGGGCAGGCGCTGAGCTCTGCGCTCTGGGGACAGCGACAGGACCCGAGGGCATGGCATGGAGCTGGGACAGGGGAGGGTCAGGCTGGGGGCTAGGGAAAGGTGCTGCACCCAGAGGGTGGTCAGGCACTGGGACAGGCTCCCCAGGGAAGCAGTCATGGCACTGAGCCTGACAGAGTTCAAGAAGCGTTTGCACAATGCTCTCAAGACACACGATTTGATATTTTTATTTATTTTTTGAGTGGTCCTTTGGGGACTCAGGAGTTGGACTCTATGACACTTGCGGGTCCCTTCTTTCTCGGATATTCTTTGATGCTATGCTGCAGCCTCTAGGGCCAGAGGAAAATGCGGATGTGTGGGCGCTGAAGGATGGTGTCCCAGAGCATGCCTCAGGCAGTGGGCACACTGTGGACCTGCCCTCCCCATGGCACCATCTTGGCCAGGGAGGTTTTAAACAGCAGTGTGGTTCCTATTGACATGGCATGAGTTCAAGATTGTCCCATGGAAGTCTCACAGCACCAGCTGTGGCCTCCTGTTGGGCTCCAGGACCGAACAGGCCTTTAGTTTTAAGATAGTTTAAATGCTTTGGTTGTTGAATGATTTTCAGGACTGCTAGTGGTACAGCTCAATTTCTGTTGATTGAGTTAAGTAGGAGGAAAGGCTTCCTCTTATTCACACCTAGCAACCCAATTAGCTTCCTCTTAGTCTGTTTTTTGGGTAGTTGGCACGGTACTTTTTAACCTCTTACTAAAGCAGCGCTTAAATTACTTACAACTGGGGCCCTTGAGCTGGCTCATTCAGTGCATTTGGAGATCACTGCAGAAACACTTCCCCTTTCGATCAAATTTATAGTGGTTACCATTTTTTGTTTGTGATGATATAACTTACAGCCAAGGCAGCAGCCACCAGTGTGGGAAACCAGGACTGCACCAAGTATCGGCATATTTGTAGCTGTGTTTTAAAAGAGCATAGCTTCGGTAATACAATGTGGTCGTTGGCATGCAACGTGGTGGCGTTGTCCACAGCAGCATAAAAGACAGTACTGGCATGGAAGTGTTTGTGTATGTACAGGTTTGTACTCTGTCTTCATACTTCCTTTTAAAAATGAGTAGTCACTTTGCAAACAACAACAAAGAAAAAACCAACAGGAGCAAGAGAACGTTTTATATTGTCTTTCAGAATTTGTCTGAGTGAGTTTTTGGAGTTCAGCACAGCTCCCTAGATAATGGAATCTCTTTTCAATCTCAATTATGCATGTTTCCTGCTTCACACTGAATAAGGTAGAACAGAGGGTCCCCTATTGTTCCTTCTGTTTTCCCTTTCACATTTCAATGCTGCCCTGAGCCATCGGTTTTCCCAAACAGCCAAACGGCGCTGATCCAGAACCCAGTGAATTCAATGAATCAACAGCTGCTGGCTTCAATGAACTTTGTAATAATCCCCAGTTGTCTTATAGTCTCCTCTTTCATCTTACCTGCTCCTCATGCTAGTTGTAATTTAAAATCATAATTCCCAAGGATCCGTGTTACCATTTCGCAAATGAAGAGCTGAACATTGTTATTCCTCTATCTAGAGTCCCCTGTTGAAGTAGCTTATGGTAACAAGCCAAAAGTAATGGCATATGACATACTTTGAAATAAATGGCTGATTATGGTAACAGCTGAGTGTAACACCAAGTGTTGAAGCAAATAACTAATGAGGTAGAATGTGTTGAAATAAAATTCATTCCGGTATGTCACACTCTTCAGTGTAAAGAGGTGCTGCATTTGATTTGTATGTTTTTTTGCCAACCTGCCTGCAGATACAACTGTTGAAAGCCTCCAGCTATGGACTTGAATTCTGTTAGACGTTGTTGCTGAAATGAAATCAGGTTATTTGTATGAATAAGGTTTGTTGGATCGAGGCCTGTGTTATGTAGAAACAGTGGCTGCTCACTTTACTGGGATGGACCAGCGTGGTACGGTGATAGCAGGCTGTTGGCACCAGTGCCATGTTTCATGCTGCATGGTATTTGAGTTGGCATCACCACAAGTGAGCTATAGTGCTTTTGACAATAATATCGGTGCCAGACAACAAAAAACAACATTCATTGCTGCTGTGACAGGAGTGGATTTTCGTTTCCTTTTCATTGGAAGGGAGAGGAGGAATGCTGGTCATATATCACTGGCTAATCATGGAGCTGCCCAATACTTGGGATGTTTGACTTGGGGAAGCTCATAAATGCCTCTACTTTGCCCGAGACCAGCAGTTACCACGGCCTGTGCTTATTTGCACTCTTACAGATTTTCAGTTTTTCTTGATTTAACTTAAGTACAGAAAATTTGAATAAGCTTACAGGGAAATAAAGCCATCTGGAGGAAGCCCCTTATGAATAAAGACTGAAGACCTGATCTGGCTTTGTCTGCTCCCATGGAAAAAATTGCAAAGGCTGGATGAAACCCAAAATGTTGGCCTGTGAAAGTGTTTCTCAGTTCTTGTGGGGAAATGGCACATCTCTTTAAGGAAGATAATTGCTTTCTGTGTACATCACAGATTGTAACACAAATCCTACTTTTAGTCGCGTCTTCCATGCTTCTGTACTTTCTAAACCAGCTTAAACCAGAAAGGCAGGTGGAGGATGTGCTGCTGTAGTGGTACTTCCCATAGGTGTTACTTTTTGTGTGTCTGTCACTCCGAAAGGGTGGTCTGTACGGGAGGGTAGGGCATCCTGTGCCTGTGTCCTGGCCAGCCTCCACCTCTAGGACTTGCTCGTAGACTGTGCTATCATGTGAGGCTCTCCTGGGCATACAGGATCCTGCTGGACCAGAAGGGCATAGGCCAGTGCTGCTGAGGGCACGCTTGAAGGCTGGCAAAACGCAAAATCACCCTGTTGTATCCTAAAGGCATCGCAGAGGCCACCCCTTTAAGAGGTGACATATACACAGATAGCACTTGCTGAGGCTACACAAGGCACTGGCACAATCCCCTGCGGACAGCAGCCCTGCGAGGCTGCTCTGCTGGCTGCTGAGAAGTGACCACTGTATTTGCTTAGGGAGGCTGGTGCTGGCCTCACATTGCTCTGTGGTTGTTAAGCAAAGTTACCCTGCTGTGGGGATGTGGGGTAGGAAGAAATCTTCATATGGGTGGGAAGAGGTCTTCAACTTTCCTTTCCTTCTGAGCATGCAGTGCAGCATGTCCACAGGCCAAGCTAATTTGGCAACATGGGCAATAGGTATTGGCTCCAGAAAATCCTGTGGTCCACTCAATGTTTTCCATGTAATGTCTTTTTAATTAGCATTCAAACACTATAATGTTCCTCTTTTTTTTTTTTTTTCTACAATCTTTGCATATCTGGGTGTAATAATAAGAGAAAACACATCCAGCCCAGTAGTTTGATGTGGAGTCTGGCTATTTACGTGGCTGGTTGAATTCTTCCAGCTGTGATTTTCCAGGAAGCTTCAAAAGCAAAAGGTGCTTTCTCTTTCTTGCTTCCATCCTTCTGCGTAGCACTTCCGTGAGCCTCACCTAACTGCAACTAATGACACCCTTTTATGTTGTCAGTGCAGGGAACTGGGAGGTGCTGCTGACAATATCCTGTTCAGCCCAGTTATGCTTGGCTTCTTGTTCTTCTGACAGTGCAATGTGCACAGAAGAAAAGGACTTCAAAACTGGTTTAGAACTGATTGAGCGCAAGAGTGGGAAATTAGGGGTGGGAACTGTAGCAGCTTTCCTCCTCTGCCAAGCCTTTTTAGGACCCTGGTGACTTATATATTATGGCTCATAGCTATTGGAATAAAATCTGAGGACAACTCTCTGCACACATCTTCTCTCCCTGTAACTGCTTGATGCCTCCTGGAAGTACGTGCCACCAAGCAGGGGCAGTGTGCTTGCCAGGCTGTCGCTGTTTGCAAACTGAAACGCTGGCTCTTGGCATTCCTGGTCAAGTCATAGCCCTGTGTGTAAGCCGGTATATACTTTGTGTATGCCTGCATCTCAGGTAGGAAAGCTGCTATTTGACATGAACTGGCCAACTCTTTGTTTTCACCTAGGGTGAATCCGGCATTGTTACAGGATGCTGGACAGGGGTATTATAGGATATTTGTGTGCACTATAGGATGTGTGCATGCTCTGCAGTAATTTAGTGTATTTTTTTTCTGAGGCTTGTTGCTTCCTGGTTATTTTCCTGCCTGTTTTTGTAATGTGATCTTTCATATACTTCTGTATTATGAAGCTTTTTGTTTTTTAAGCTATCTCTGATATGCAGCTTTCATATCTTGGCTCCCAGCAACGTTGAACCTCATTGTGAAGTCCCTTCGTGTAAAAGCCATCTAGTTATAACTCTCAAAAATAAGAGGCTTGTCTCCTGAGGACAGCTCCATATTGCGGGCGGAGTATAATCCTTAACATTGTTTTTTTTGCTTTCAAATAGCTGGGGACAGTGAGTCAAGGAGTGAGAACTCCCTTTGTTTCATGTAGTGTGAGTTGCAGGGAAAGAATGTAACAGAGCAGAAAATGAAGAAAGACATAAAAGAATCTCAGCTCAAGGAGGTCAGATCCATCACAGGCTTAGCGTTGCCTTCAAAGATGCCTGGGACAGGTGGCAGTTCAAGACAATCAGAGGAGAAGCATCCGCTAGCGCTGAGATAAGGGATTCTTGCAGAATCCTGCTATCTGGTCCCAGTTTGCTTTGATGTAACTCTGCTAGAGAAGACTTCTGGGAGCAGGCTACCGCTTCCCTCAGTGATAGGCTGCTGTTGTTCAGCCTTTTAAGGTCTCATTACAGTGGTCCTTGAGGATTAATCCTCTTTAAGGTTTACATGGGAATGGTTTTGTCTGAAGGCCCAGCCAGGGACCTTGGTACCACCTGTACAAAGCATTATTGCATTCTTTTGGTCTATTTTTTTTTTTTTTTTTTTTTAGAGTGGCTCATATTTAACAGTATTTGACAGAAAGTAAAACCAAACATCTCGCCTTTTTTGCTTCCCTCTTTGGCTATTACTGAGTTTTTGTTGAGCACAGCTTGAGCAGCCCCGTGCAGACATTGAACCATTAGCAGTAAATTGTCAGCTTCCGGTTACTCTACTTAGCCTGCTGCTTTTGGCAGTTTTCCTTTTTCTTCTCTTCTCTTTCCCCTGCCCCCTTTTTTTCCTCCGTAAAGAAGGGAAGTGATGACATTTGGCTTCAGAGTCGGAAATCATCCCATCGCTGTTTTACTCGTGTGCCTGAACTAGCGGGTTTTGCTGTAATGCCATTTTGCTCAGGGAAGAGAGTTCAGGTTATGGCATTGTCGTAAATCATCAGTGGTAATTTATTAAAATAGACTCATCTGCACATATAAAGGTTTGTTTATGATAAGAAGCATTTGCCTTGTTCTTCAAGGGGCAAACCCTGCTTCCAGTGAAATAGCAGCAGTGCAATAACAAATGTGGGAATCGTGTCCAGTAGTTTGTGATGCAATAGGAAGCAAGCATTTTCCAGCTCCTTGATGTATTTTGTTGTTAGTACAGTTTCCACGTAACTCTTCATTATATATCTGCATCTTGAAGATGGAAAAAAGGCACGCAGCTGCAATTCCAAACAAAGTGGCATATTACTCTGAACTGGGTTTCTTTCTTCAGTATTGTTCCTTGTTTCCCTAACCCAGGAAGGTGTTGCAGAGTCCACGTGATGTTATGAGACTCAGATGCTGGCTGAGTAAAGGTACGATGAAGGTTCATGTTGGATAAGTGAAAACAGTGACCTTGACACAGGGGTAAAAGTGAACTATCTGATCTGAGGGCAGTGAATAGCTTATGGGATTCATCTCCACTTCACCGTACAAGTCCTTAAGTTTAAGTTTCCTGAACTTGTATTAAGCAGCTTGATGGCCTTAATTCAAATTATGGAAGCTGGTTGTATATTGTATTTTAAACAAACAAGCAAACAAAAAAGAATTCTAACTAAAAAAATGCAGCAGTATCTGCGAATTGAATCCTTTTGAGGTAAAATAAGGTGTGCCTTGTTGTTGCCTATGGAGTACTTGCTCAATGGTTATGTGGTGATTTTACTTTAAAAAGAAAGCAAAAGAGCGCCTTCACAAGTATTCTGGGTTGTTTTTCAAGTGTTCTGTTTGGAAGGTATGTGGTATGCTGAAATGTGCTTGTAATGCACATATAGCATATTAGTTTTCTTTACATATAAAAATATTATGGGAAACCCTATAGCTAATGCTGGCTATATAAAACTGTATGATTCTGTTATTAGCATATATATAGCTATGACCTTCATACACTTACATTTCCAAACTGCACATAATTTAAGAGTAATGCACATATTTAATTTTTACTGTATTTGTGAAGGTTGTTAAATTCTGCCCATACGAATTGTTTCCCTAATAGCTAATTCGGAGAGAGTGGGAGGATGGGAGAAGCAGAAACTAAGGGGGGAAAAAAAAAGATTAAATAAAGTAAAGGCAATAAAAAATGTCATGATGTGAGGTGCTGTAGATCCCTTCAAGAAGACCTGTCTTCCAAAGAAATACAGGCAAATTCTTGGCAGCCTAACTTTATACACACAGACACACCTGTCTGATTTATATATACACATGCTCTCAAGGGCTCTAGCCATAGTTTTGATACATGTATTGAATATGTATATAAATAGAATAATCTATGCTTGCCGTCTTCAAGATGCAAATATTTTGAATAATGTATTGTTAAATTGCCTCCTCCTTTAATTTCACATTAGAAGTAGTTGTCAGCAAGTTGGACTTTTATAGTACTATTCCGTAGGTTGCTGATGCATTTCTGACTTCATAAAATACAGGGAATGTGAGAACTCTTCTTCCCCAACCCCCATGACAAATGCATGAAAATTGCCAGTTGTAAGTATTTAATTGAATTTAATGGCTTTTGTATAATTTCAGTGTAAGGTGCCATAATCAAGCATCTTTTCAAACTGAAAGTCAATGCTGTGGTTTAACAGTGGTTTGTATTACAGCAGACGGTTCTTAAGTGTGTTTCAGGTGGAAAAATGTGCTCGGCTACACCAAGCCAAACTGTGAGCAACTCTGCAAACAGCCCTTGCTCCTTTGCTTTCCCATCTGAAACACAAATGGCCTGGATGGGACGAAGGGGAGAGACAGCTTTTCAGGCAGTGTGATGGGAATGTGGTGCTCCTGCCCAAGGATTCAGCTGCGTTGTCTGTAGCGAGGCAGCAAGCTGTCTTCTGGGCTGTAATGCTAACTCCTCTGCTTGTCTTTTTCCAGGCTCTAAGGAATAATGCCTCTTGGAGACAGGGAAGTAAAGTGGCCAACTCTCACACTATTAGCAAATGTTACCATGGTATATGTACAAATACGAGGACCAGTATTTTCTAAATAACAAAAGTACCTAGTAATCAGTGAGGCTCAGCCATCCTGGAAGTTCATACCATAAAGTTCAACCATTCTTTCATTGTGAGAGGAAAACAATATATGAAGATGGAAAAACAAAACCAAACCAAACCTAAAAAAACCCCACGCAACAGGTTTTCACTGTTACATAAACCAAAAATATGGTAATTGATTTTGCTCAATAGGGGAACAGGCATGGAAAACATAACTCTTGAAAATGAAGTTTCCAGAAAGTTATAATCAGCTATAAAAATAGAGTTTTGTAAGTCTTTATATAAATCTGCTACAGCAGGTGCTACTAAAAATCTGTCTATATAAATATATAGGTGCGTGTATACGCTTATATATATGCATATATATTTATATTACAAATTTCTTTAGGGCTTTAAGCATCTGATTAGCCAAAAAGTTTTCAATGGTAGGGAATTCTGTACTTTATATTAGTCGTAGTGGCATGTTATGTTTTTTATTAGTGAGGAATAAAATTGTGATCGAAGGTGATCTCAGGCTACTGAGTGTGGAACAGACTAAGAGGTGTTCAGAGTAGGTCTTATGTTTACACCATATTGTCTTTATCAGAGTTTAGAAAGTACTTAACCAATCTGAAAAAGAAAACCAAAGGAAAAAAGTAGTAACTGTATGTGTATATTAAGCATTTACATATGTATATGGCATTCAGGAGCAGAGCACTGTTGTTAGCAAATAAAACTGTCTTTTAGAAGTGGCCATAGCAGCTGTAGATACCAACGCTGCAAGAAGTAATTTCTACCCAAAATATCTATCAAACGTGATACAATCTGTGAGAACTGCAAGTATTTACTATTTAAATCGTTTCAGTGAATTTTAGTTACCAACTGTTGTGTTGAACACTTAGTATAGATTCAAATTACATTTCCAAGAGTTTGAAGAGGAAAAAATGAAATGGATGGATTTCCAAGTTGCCTGTCTTCAGAACCTTTTAGGGTCTCCTTGTATGTAATTCCTTTTTCTTTGGTCTTCCTTTTCCACCAACCTCTTCAATTTTTTTCCTTATTTTCTATGAAATCTTGTGCGCACTTCCTTCCTTTCCAGTCTTAGTTTCATCCATGCCTGAATGGGCTACCTCTTTCCTGACTTCTCTGTATACTTTTTTTCCTGGCCCCAGGTTAAAGCCACATGAGATTTACTTCTCTTATGTTCGTGCTGTAAGAAGAAAACCTCTTCACAACTTAGGTCACTCCTATGTACACTAGTACACGGAAGATCCTGTCCTGAGCTCACACATTCTGCAAAGCTTTCCTGGTTGGGAAAATACCAGCATGGCCTGTAAGACATAGCAAGGACCTGAACTGTGGCAGAGCAGAATCAAAATATTCAGGAATCTCTTGACAGGGTTTGGGCACTGAACAGGAGTCAGCTTAGTTCCTCAGTATCTATCTGAGCGCTGACTGCAGCTTAGGAGGAACATACAGGTTTTTGGTAGAGGTGGCTAACAGGGCTTTTCCTTGATTTGGGTGGTGCAACCTGGAACAGTGGGGTCTGGCCTTGGCCATGCAGGTGGGCAGAGCTTGTTCTGAGATGCTAAGGGTCTCATCCCGTGAAGTGCACAAACTGATCACAGAGCTGTTAGGGAAGCAGCCCTTCCCCACCAAAACCAGCTGAAGCCTTTCCAAGTATGTTCAGGATTAGATCTTACAATGTTCTAAAAGCAAGAGAGCAGATGAAGTACTTCTTAAAAATAGCTCAATTAGAAGTGATGCCAAAGTGATTTTGGTCCATTGTCTGTTTTCATTATTTCTTGGTACATACCCTGTTTTTACAAGGTGTAGTTTTAGGGAAAAGAAGGAAAGTAAATCTTTCCATCTGCTCAAGAAAGCAGTTTTCTAAGATATTAAAGGACTTGTTAAACATCATTCTTTGTGAATAAAGTCAATACGCAGCTAGTAGTGGGGAATGTTTTCATTGTTGACCCACGTTATTTTTCAAAAAATGAAGCAAAACTCCAGGAGTTGATTAAAAGAGGCTTCATGTCATGTGTTCCGTATGAAATGCTATTTTTCTCTCCAAGAAGTATGCACAGATCCGTTTAATATTTGTAGCAACTGACAAGTGGAGAGGTTGAGATTTGCTAGAGATCTCCAAGGAAGTTTGTGGCAAAGCCACAAACAAAAATCTTTGCCTAATGTGCTAAGCCCATGCCTTACTAATTAACTAGAAAGACTTTCATGAAAGTGGATTCAAATCTCTGTTCCTAGCCTGGTTTTCAGTTTGGTTATTTATTTATTTTTTAACCCTTCATTTTATAGACACTCTTAAAAAGCCTTTTTACTGGTCATGATTTTTTCATACGAAACTGTTTAAAACCTGAGGTTGGGCCAATAATTTGATAGTTAATGACTGTTTAAGCTGTAAGCATTGCTACGGGAGCCATACAGAGTCAAACTACAGCTTGAAGCTGCAACGTAAATCTCTTCATTTTCAGAAGTGCCAAGCACTGAGAAGTTGTTTTTTTTTTTTTTTTTTTTTTTGAAAGCTCTTCAAGGCTTTGTAATTTAAAAATGAAGAATGCTTTCTTCAACATTGCTGAATGTCTACTGCATTCCTAGTAAGCTGAATATTTCTGAAGATTTCACTCTTAGAGTTTAACTTTGAGGTCTTTTTTCCTGAAAATCTTGGCCCCAACTTCCCGACTTGAATTTGAGTATTTTTCTTCATGTGTATTTTGCCTGTATTCGAGGTGAAAGCAGGCTACGCTGCAATGAATGTGGTTGTTTTTGCTATGTAATGGAAGTGCAGGTGTTGTCAGGTGTGTAGTGAATGCAGCAGGTCTCAGAGGAGCAATTCTCAGCCTTGCCAGCTCTACTCACACCTATATATTAACATGATGACACATTTTCCCTGTTTATTGGAAAAAAAAGTGTTTGAAAAATACTAACTCCTCCTTTCAGTGCATTGTCATCTCTCAGCATTTACTCATATCATTGTGTTCCACAAACTGCAGGTTGTTACAAGAAATGTCTTGAAGTTAATCATCTGCTTAATTGTTGTCCTTAACAAGATTGATATCCCTAATAGGTGCGTTCATGTATTGAGGCAGGACCTTTGGGTACCCCAACTGGGGAAAAGAGGAGTTTGTGTGGAGAGAGCAGTGCAGGGACCTCACGGGAAATTCCTGAAGCGCTCACTTTAATAGCCAGTTAACAGTCACTAAGTGACAGTGGAGTTAACCTGTCTCATGGTTTACATAATGGTTTATATAATCCCAGCATTTATAAACAAGAAAATGAGTGGTTAAGGTGGTCATAAATCTTACATTACCCACACGGTAAATAGGCACATTATTCTTACCAACTTTAAATTACCTTAACTCGACCCCTAGTAACTGATAGTCGAAACCTTCATTTTGGGGTAGAAAATATGCTAAACTCAAAGTATTGGTTTGAAAACACCACGCTCTGCTTATCTTAGCTGTAATGTCAAAATACAAAGAACTACACAAGTATCTTACATGAAAGAGTAATACATTAATGTGTTATGCTAAGCACTTAATAAGGATATTATTCCTTAAAACCCTAATTATGAGCCATTGACTATGCATTCAATTTTAACAAAATTTATACAAGTCTGTTATAAACACTTCCCTTTGAATATTTGCTTTCAGATAAAATTAGGAAACGGAGAATATGCACCTTGAAGCGTAAGTTTGATAACAATGTAACTGTAAAATCTGATCAGTTTAGGCCTCTGTTAAAGTTTCAAGTATGGGGGGAAGGTCTATTCGTGGGTACCTGGTGAGGATAATGTACACATGTTCATTACAGAGAGAAATTTATGTCCATAACCACTCCTTTCTTTGCTTTGAAATCACTAGGGTTTTGGAAGCGATGCCATAGCTAGGTACGCTTCTGTCACCAGGCAACGTTAAACAGACTTTTGAAACAAATTATATTTGGAATAGGCAGTTTGGACTAACTTCAGGTGGAGTAAATCTTTCAGGGTATCCCTGGCGTTCTCCAAAATCAGATACCTATGCTATGCCTTTTGCAGGGGTCCTTTTTGTTAGGAAACACTTGGAAAGCAAACGTCTTCCAAGGTGACAGAAGTTCAGCTCAGACTTGAGCTTTGGCAAAGCTTTTGGAGAAGCAAATGCCATGAAGGAAGATCTTTCCCTTCCAAAAGACCCATCTGTTTTGCAGTTAAAGGAGGGTCCCACTATGACAGTAAATCAGTTGATCTCGAGTGCCATATTCCCACACACTGAATGAAGTGGTCTCTGAAGTAACTAGCGCTTGAGCCCACCGAGGCTTTACTGCTGCTGCTAAGCCAACATTTCAAACCACAGCAGTAATTTAACTGAATGTTAAGGAAATGGGTATTTATATATGTACCATGAAGCACAAAAGGTAGGTAATGGCAAGGTTGCGGTATCTCCTGGTTCCTTTCCAAAGGTGATGGTTAGTGAAGGCGCTTAGGCACCAAGAAATGTTTATTCTTGATAAAATAGGGCAGGTAGCGTCGTGTTTACTGTCTGCTCATTTGCAGCAATTGCAATATGATATTTTAATTACAGGGAGTCTGTGTATATTATAACATCCATAAGCAGCAGGCATCAAGCAATGCTCCTGATTTTCTTGCCCTCTTTTGTTAGTGCTCTTGCTCAGAAAGAATAAAGGGAAAAAAAGAAAACAACCCTTCAAGAAGAGCCTGGGAAGGGTATAATGAGCAGTACTGCGCTGATATGTTTTAATAAATATTAGTTTACTGCATACCACAACAGAGAGCAAATACATGCAATTACTTGCAAATTTCTTCAGTGTTTGTACTTATAAATCTCTGCCTAAATCTTCCCAGCTGGGAGTTAGGCTAGTCTTTCTGCTGTGGAAGCAGGGCTTTGTTCTCATGTTCAGTTTCAGCTCAGTCTGGAATAATTCAGAAACGTATTAGATAGATTGCTGCTCCCAAAAGGCATAATGAAATAACCTTCACTCCCAGCCTTAGGGAAATAAGCACACAATCAGGGTTTGGGCAGATTTCTCGATTAAACAAAGAACTAACTGTGCACAAATTGCTCCATAACAATTTGTAAAGAGTCCACTTTATAAATTTCTTGCAGATGTAAAGCTGATATTTTTTAATCAGAATGGCAGGGCTGTTAAAGTCAAAATGTCTTCAACGTTTTCCCTTTGCTCCGTAATTAGTATCAGAAATATTTAGATTTAAAATGGGACTGGTAACACATCCTGGGTTATTTTTGTTTTTGGGAGTCAATGAAATGTGATGTCAAACCCAAGCTAAAATCTCCACTTAATACGTACAGTGAACTTAATCCATCTGGAATGGATTCAGGATAACTTTGTGCTGTCAATTTTTATTTTGTTTAATTTCATATGGTGTTCAGCAAAGGAATGAAAAGTTATTGCATTTAATGTTGTTGTGACTTAAGGTGTTCTACGGTCAAATTATTCAATAAATCAAAATCAGGCTCTGGCTGTAGCTGCTAAATGTTGTTTAGAATAGGATATTTAGGAGATTTTTAGCAGCTTTCCATCGATTGAACAAGACACGTGTCATGCAAAAAGCATGCAGTGTTTTGATGAATTGATGTATTAGATGGCAAGTCTAGGGACCCAGTAAACAGAACTTCTTATTTTACCGGCCTTTGTTTTTAACTGGAGAGCTTCTGTTGTAAAACAAAATACCACTCAAGTATCATTCTGATGCCTTAGTGCTTGTCTGTGACCCATACCCTTACCCTCTGAAATCTCCCGACATTTAAAAATATGTACCTATTTTGTACACATTAGTTTGCCACTGATTACCGTATTGTTCAGCTAATTAGATGGTTCTGAGTCCTGCTCGCACCTAATTGTAAGAGGATATTGCTGCTGTTTGTGAAGAATGGCAGAGAGTCTCTGAATGCCCTTTCCTTGAAACATCACAACAGCACCTTGGGCTTGTCTTTCCATCTCTGGCTCTGGTTCTCTTTCTGCTCTATCCAGATATCAGAGCTGAAATCAGTAGAGCTGCAGCCCCATAACAGAAAGCAGGCCCCTCTCTTTCCTGTGTCGCACTGGAGAGGGGCTGCTGCATGTGTATCAGCATAGCTATCATCAGACACTGATAGGTCCAGTTTCTACAAGCTTAATGTTCAGTTTCAGATTAAAGAGACATGATTTAAAAAAAAACAGCAAAAAAGGAGCTTTCCTCAAAACACATGCACTTACTTGCCATGAAGCATGCTGCTTTCTAAACAGCTGTAGTTTGCATCGTACTCAGCCTGCTGCTGCCTGGGCCCTGGGAGACCAGCGGCGTCTGCAGGCCGGAGAGCTGCTCCTGCAAAGCTGTGGCTGAGCTTGCAGGATGTTTGGTGTTCTCACACAGAACATCGTCTCCTGGAAGTCCTGAGCACTGACAGTAAGTTATGGATTGGGCGGATTATAACCTGGAGGCTCTCTGCACTATTTTACCCTTTGTGGGTAACATACAGACCCAACTGGCCTGACAGCACCTATCCCTTTCAAAGGAAATGTGAGAGACGTAAGCAGGAAGCCTAAAACCTCTTCCTGGACACACTTAGGCTCCAATTCTGTTATTAATTTATAGCTGTGCAAGCTTAGCTGTGGTTTGGGTGCATATTACAAAGGGGGAGATAAAATGCATGTATACATTCTTGCTGAAGACTGGACTTCATATACTTCTGCTGAAGTGCTTAGCACACACGCTCACCTTGTGTACTTCAATGTCTAACCTTGTGTGTCAAAAATAATAGAAAAATACCAAAATAGGTTCAGGAGGGAGGAGTGCTAGGGCTGCTCATTGTAAAAGGAAACAGCGAAATGGTAAGCGGCATCGTGAGCTAAAGAGGAAAAAGGCAACTGAATTTACTGGGAGTCATCTTATCTTTTACTCTGCTTCGTGTTTGACAGGACCTTCTGACAGCTTTTACCCATCAAGCAGATATGAAACACTGTTCAAACTACTTATATTCTGATAGCTGAACCCAGGGTTAGGAAATGAACTTTCAGTTATAGTGGACATTTAATTAAATACAGTGTCGTCCTGCCAATAGAGAACTAGCAATTGCTTGAGGTGCTCTGCTTTTACACTAGAGAATCTGCAGTGGCATGTTGAACAGGAAGGCCCAGCTTGGTTTTCTTTTAAAATTGCATTTAAATGTACACTAGATACACATTCATCACTTTAATCTAAACTCTACTGTAAATTAACATGTATAGCCTCTGAGATCATACACTTTCACAGAAGTACTCTAATGAAACTTGGCAGCTTTCGCCCAGTAACATCATTTGTTCCATTCACTAGCAAAAGCAGACCTCAAACAAGTCAAAACTGTTTTCAGTAATGAGTTCCATTATTTTTCTTTATGTTTTTGGAGTCTCAAAAGCCTCCTGTCCTGTGTCTTTATTTTACAATAATTCAAAAAAGCATGACAAGCCTGCAGCTGTATCAAAGGAAAGCTTTCTTATGTAAGATCCTGAGATGTTTGTCATTTACAGTAACCAAGTGTAGGACTTCAATTAGCCTGAGTGACTTGTCAGTAAGGAAGCTTTCTTCTCACAACTGGTACATTAGCTGCTTGATGTTCACAGATGCTGTTACAAGTAAAGCTGCCTGTCGTGTGGATGATTCAGTTGTAGTCTTTTGCATCCTCAGTGATACTCATGTAACGCTGACTTGAAAGTCAGGTGCTAAAGCTAGCTAATAAATGTAAGGGTTTTGTCTGAATTCACCATTTCTGTTGGCCTCGTGTAAAAGTGCATGCTATATATTGTAGATGTACCACTGAGTCCAGGCTGGTGAATGACTTAGTTACAACCATCTGTTATCAAGCAAAGGACGTGACTGCTCAGTTTTCAGGGCGGGGGTAAGGAGGGGAGAGGTATGAAAATTGGCATTCTGTATTGCTCCTCTGTAAGGGAAAACCAACATAATCCACTTTTGGCTGTCCTAACATATAACAATGGCAGAAAACGAAAATGATGTAGGAAGGACCCATGCGTGCAGCCTAAAAAGTGTGTGTGTTTGGGGGAAGTTACAGCAAAATTTCCATGCAGTTGATCTGTTGCATGAGCGGTGATGTCTGCTGTGGTTGTAGTTTGCTCGTCATCCTGTTTAAATGAAGGATAACCAAATTTATTCAGAAACAAACCATTCCTTTGCGGAGGCTTCAGTTCAGAGTTTCTCTCAGCTCAGAGATCTGTCCTGAACTTGCAAGGTAGTGAGTGGGACAAGCTGAAGAGAGAATGGGCTGCTTCACTGCAACTTGGGTCACTTAATTTATATAGATACAACATTTCTGCTGAAGAGGGTATTGAAAGAAATACTTTAGATCTATCTTGTACCTAACTGCTCTGCTTAATTGTGTAGGTGCCACTAAGGAATAAGAGAGATTTGAAATTTCATATTTTCAAGCGAGTTATTTTCTTTTATTCTGATGGCTGTATATCATGTCTATAATTCTATGAATTGTAGTGGCAAGGGAGAGAACGTCAGTTCTAGTATATATGTCTTCCTCTTGAAAAATATGACCTGATTCAACAGATGACTTGATGACCTACTGAAGTCTTCCGCAGAAGTCAGTGTTGGTCTGCAAACAATCGATAGGTCAGCTGATAGCTTTCAGTATGTCTCTATGAATTAACCTCATCATGTCTTCTGGATCTATTCTGATGAGTTATCCAGTTCCAAGTTTTTGGAAGCAGGATCAAATGCCTCAGAGGAGGAGGGAATTTGTCTTAATAATAGTCCTTTGTTTATTAAATACTTCTTTGTGTGTGTATAAGTTCTTGAGTAATCAAGGAAAAAAAAAACAAACAGAACCTTAGTAGAACTATGCTGATGTGATCTTGGATTTACAGCATGGTTGGTATTCCCACCAATTAATCCATGTTGCCTAATAGAGCTGTGTTAGAGACCAGTTAGAAAGGCAGGAGAAGATACAAAGCCTCTCAGTAGAACTGAAAGCATCTTTCTGATAGCAGAAGAAGAGGAATGTCCGTTCTACTTTCCAACTATTCCAGACTTGGATTGTTTCTGTTCCTATTTTTTTTTTTTTTTTTTTTCTTCTTGGCTTCTTCTCACTTTGTGCTTTATTTCTGTCAGACCTTTTTCCTTCTCTTTTCATACAGCGTCTGTGCAGCATACTTAGATACTGATTAATGGGAACCCTGACTCAGAACACCTGGCTGCAATGAGCCCTTCATTTAACAGTGGATAAACCAGCAGACTTTAGGGCAAAGAATGCATGTACCTCATTCTGGTGATCAAGTTTAAACAACAATCTCTTATATTCAGCCTCCACCATCTAGGGAAAAATTGATAATGTTTGCGCATTTATTGTCAGCTGCTTTCAGCATGACTCTCTGCAGTGTCCCATGGGTTATACTGATGTGTCTCTTTTTGTCTTCATTCTCCGTGATCCAGAATCCATGGGTAGCTCCCTCCTCCTTTTGTGAAAGAAGCTGAAGATGCCCCACGTGTTTTTTCTGGCTCTACCTGTGGTTAGTTGTTTCTGCATGGAAATCAGAACCAACTTCTTGACGCTGGGCATACCTCAGCTGCCCACGTTTCTGTTGCTCTAGACATGTATGTGTATGTCTAGTTTTGCAAGGCTTTCATTACGTGGTCTTTTTTCTTTTTGTTACTTTTTTTCCTTTTCTTTCTCCTTATAGAGAAGTGTATGGTTGGAAGATCAAGGCTAAGAATTATGATGAACATAGTGAAGGGAGAGAAAGCTTGGTGTGACTGGTGTAAGAAGTTACCTTGGGTTTTCTATTAGGCAATGGTGGGAGTTGGAAGTGTGCAGAGAGCAGTCCAGGGCACACAGACACCTTCATTAAGATGGAGTGAATTAGTCCTGCAGGTACTTTGGTGTTTGACTTTTTTTGTCAGTATATTAAAAACACGTTAGACTGACCAAACACTACACTTTTGGATTGGTAAACTTAGGTGTGAGTCTTCTCATCCAACTGCCTCGTCTAAGACACATGTAAAGCAGATGTAAATAGCATTAAAGAAACAGAACACCCGTGCTGGGGAAGAAAATGTGTCAGCATTCCAGATGGCAGTCTTGTCCCTAACCTCTCAGATGCCCATTGTGTATAAGCTGTTCTCCCAGCTTACGGTTCACATTTTGCTGGACTAAGTTCTCTTGTGGAGCCCTTTTTGTATCTAGTTCCACATTTGCTGTAAGTAATAAGGAATTCTGTCTGTGTTCAAGCTTTTATTTCACTAAAATTTTCACTTTAAACTCTTCTTGCAATGAATTCTACTGCATTGTATTGAGCATACTTTTTTTGGTCCTTTTCTGTAGCTCTTCCCCAAAAGTTTTGAAAACCTCATAGTTTCTGTCCATAGTCTGGACATTTCGTATGGCTTTGTTTGCTTCCACTGTATGTATAGCCATGATTCCTGCTGCCTCTTGCAGGGTCACACCGTTGTCATTTTGTAAGTGCCTTCTTGAAGGATTGCTTCTGCTCTCACCAGCAGATCTGAGGCTTGTTACCTTTGGTACTTTGTTTTGTTTTCCTTCTAGAAGTTGAATTCTAGTCTGGTTTGGTCTAGTCTGCTGACAGAAAGGCAAATTCTCACTGTTTTTGTAAGTATTAATCATAGGGTGTTTTTGGAGCATCTTATCTCAAATTAACTATTCTCCTCTAAACCTGCATGTTTAATTCACCTGTCTCAAACCATCAAGAAATTAACGTAAATCCTTTCCCTCTTATGAAGTTGTTATATCAGGTAGTATCTCTCAGAAGTTTCTTAAGTTTCAATAGTCCTTACATTTCTGTAGTAAAGTTGTGTACTTGCACTTCTTCACACAGCTGTCAACTATCAAACATAGCCAATTCTTCTGACCTAGCAATAGTTAACTTTGGCCATAAATATATGTCAGAGTGCTTCTAGCATGACTGCTAGTCAGTGGTTAGGTAATCAGCCATGTACCATGATGCAGCATTCAGGTAAAATTCATTTGCAGTTGGGAATTCGAACACAATGCATGTTCTCCAGGATGTCTTGGAAACAACAGGGATTGTCAGGAAAGGTGTTTGGAGAAAAAAAAAACACAAACAAAAACAAACAAAAAAAACACCACCTGATAGCAAAAGCAGGCAGAAAATAGCAAAAATAGGCAGAAGTGGTGCCTGCCCCATAGCCTCTAGAGAGCAGAGAGGATCCCTGGCGAATGAATGAATTTGGAGAATTTGGCCTTGGCTTCTAGGGGAGGATTGTAGTGCTACAGTGTTGGGAGGAAAGATGGATAGAATAAAGTGGGTGTGAAAAAACAAGGCTAAAACTGGTCCTCTTCATCGAGGAATCCAAGGACTTCTTAATGTCAGTAGGTGCTTTCCTATATCCAGCAGACAAATAAATGACAGAAGACAACAGGAGAGGAAGTGGCCTGATGTACTCTGTAACAGAAAAATATCATATGAAGAATGTAGCGTAGGTTTCAAAATGTATCATAGGTATCAAAAGGGGCTCTTGAAAGGAACTGTCATTGAACTTGGAGATGGGAGCAGAAGTCTTGGTTTGGTAAGAAACAACTTGGTGGATGCACTGAGACAGCAGTCTGCATGACCATAGTGAAGTGATATGTGTATCTGTAGTCCCAGCTATGTTTATAGATGTTTTTTTTCTCAATAAAACATCCATTTAATTTTAGAAGCATGGAGTCTTCTTAGTCTAGCTGACATCACCTTTTAGAATATAGCATGATACAGCTGTTCAGCATGGAAAATCAGATGCAGCTGGTTGGCTTGAAATGAATTTATTCTGAACAGAAAATGTTTTTATTGGTGAATGATGGACAGCATGTACACTATACCCTAGCTAAGTATACACAGCTTATCAGATCCGTCTGGAATAATGATAATGGTTATATATATTAAACAAACAAACAGACCAAAGTGTACCAGAAGCATTAGTAACTGTCAGGGCCTGAATCTATACGTCTTTTTAAATAATCTTGCTGGAAGGATTTTTTTTCTTTTTCCCGTTCTGTGCTTGTACTCTTAATTGAATGAAAAATTAATTCATGCAAGATGGCAGGGCAGCAACAAAATATATAACCGATTCTGAAGGTAAGATATTTGAGGCAAAATAAATTATTGCTGTGAAATTCAAACCCTGAAGGAGGGATTGAAGAGATGCGAGGATAACTTTGGTTTATGTGGCTGTTGTAGGGTTCTGTCAGCCAAGCCCAAGGTGACAAGTTGTTGACTCAAAAGGCTGTGCAGGAATGTTAAATGGTTATCGTTATTTAATACTTAAGCTCTATTAAGTGACAGACTCTTCTTTACATCTTCAAAACACTTTTCAAGCACGCACTGGTTTGCAAGGCTGGAGGCTGGCCCTTCTTACTTACTTCTTACTGGCCTCGAGGTCTTAAATCCTGCGATGGAGCTGAGCTGGGGACAGGGGGAAGTTACCAAGGGTTTCTGCACAGATTGATCTCCGCTCTTTGTGGCACAGAGCTGGTTTCAAGTAGGCTGGTTTACTCTGGGGGTCACGGGCTGGTGAGAAGCCCCTTTTTACCTGTGATGACTGAGGACTGCTCATTTAGAAAGCCTGTATGAAGCTGTCAGTGTGAAAGCTAAACAAACAGCTCCTGGGCCCCCACAGGGTAATCCTGCAACTTTAATGCAGGTTAGGAGAAACCTAAAACCCCTTCATTCCAGAGGCCAGGACTGAGTTATGTTTCAGTGTTGGTGGTGTTCACCCTGAGTAAAGGCCGTTCTCTTATTTTCATCTTTTGTTGGGAGCTTCGCCGTTCTTACTAAACAGTGAAAAGAGCACATTTTCTAATGGTCTTCGTTAGTACAGAAAATTATCTGTCATTAATGGTGCTGTTTTGATTTGATAGTGTTTGAGTAATATATAAAAACATAGGTGTATTTGGAAATCGAAGGTGAAAGTGTACCCCTCTTGAAGTCAAAGGCAGCTTTGGCAGCTTCCCCCTGCGTACACATGCACGTTCACTTTTAGGGAACTATGACTTCTGGAAATCTATGACTTGTGTACTGTCTGCTGAGAAGCCTAATTTTAGGCCTTTCTCTTTCTGTCTTGGCTCTAATTATTGTCTATTGCTTTCTCTTAAATTCGGTCATTCCTTTGAGCTCTGTGAAGCATTCTGACTAGTTTTGCTTGCTTTGTTTTGCAGCTTTCAAATTGCAGTAATCTGTTTTATGTTACGTGATTATTTCAGCTTAGAATATCTCCACCGCACAATTCATGTGCTTTATAATTAAGAAACGTTTGTAATGAAAAACCAGATCCAAACAATGAAAGGCAAGGACAAGACTTGATCACACGTCTAGGGAAAAACCAGCAACAACCCAAACCTCACCATATTAAAGCTCTAATTTTTTTAATCTGTTCAGTTCATTGTTTTGATCATCGGATGTTCTTCTTTCCGAACTTGTTTTGCCAATGTGACAGTAAAATATTTATGCTTCAAATGTGCTTTGGAGAAACTAGTTTTTGCATCACCTGTGAAACCATTTCTTAGACCTCTCCTAACATCCTTTGCTGCCCTTTTATGCTGGAAGAAGAAAATGTTAGTTCGGCAGAAATCAGCATGAGAATGTAAGACAGTTAAGGTACATTAAAGTCTTTTATAGTCATAAATTCAGAATTTTTCACTTAAAGGGCTTGCATTTTTTATGAATAGATACTTGGTATGTAAAAGTGGAATTCATTCAGCACACTATGAAAAATATCTTTGTTAAGAAAGAAGGAGTCAGGCTGCTAGCAAATACCCATAATACTAGGAAAATATCAAATTATGTGACAGTAGTTGCACATTTTTGAAGCATGACCAAATAACATATCACTCGAAGCATTTCCCTACCCTCTTGTTGTTTTTTCCCCCCTGGAACTCAGAGGAAATGGATACTACACACCCACCCATTCACAAAAATCCTGGCGGGGAGCCAGCTTCCCTCTCTCTTCATCTGTGAGCCAAGCTCCGGTCTCCGTTCCCCTTCTCCTTTCTTACTCCTCTTTGCAGTTGCTGCCTGACAGATTTGTACCTATTTCAGCAACAAATGAGCTCTATAAGGCCCTCTCACAGGGGTCTCCTGATAGTGCTCATTATCCACACGGATCCTATTCCCCTGTGTTTCCAAAAACTTGCATTTTTGCAGGCCTCTGGCTGGTTGCAGTTGTTTTGTTTTTTCTTTTCTTTTTTCTTCTTTTTAGCTGTTACTTTATTTCCCGATTCTCCTTCAAATTTCTGCATGTTCTTGTCTGTCATTTCAAAGTGTCTGTGTTGGCATAAGCTGCTGCCAACAAGTGGGGGGAAAAAAAAAAAAGTTCAAAAGCCCTTGCACACATCCGTATGCCAGATCTTTGCCAATACCTCTTCCCCAGCTGGTTTGGCAGCAGAAGCAGTACCTGTTATGGCGGCAGCGGCTGCCGCAGCCGCTCCAGATGCTGTGGCTGGAGCGGTGTGGCAGGATTTAAACACACAGTGCAGCACGCATCTGTGCCAGTGCCTGGGGGTTTGAGGCTGAAACTGTCAAATGAAAAACAGTGTGTACCGAATTGTCCCCATAGTAATTCTCAGCTGCTTGGGGAATGTGGATTTTGGATCATGGCCAAACTCACGATATTTTTATTTATTTTTTTTTCCATGTTGGGGCTAACACCGCATGAAGAGTCGCTGGGATATTAAATAGAGAACATAGGCTGGAAAAGCTCTTCCCGGCAGGCACCTCTATATTTTATTTTATTGGCTGGAAACTCCCTGGCCTGCTTTAGTCTTGAGTCTGCTAAGGGATGGCAAGGCCTGAGCCTCCACAGGAGGGTGGATGGGTGGATATGACAACGAATGCCTAACACAGCCGTGCCCTGTGCTAGGTGCTGGCTCTGCTTGTGACTGCCCTGTAAGTGATGAGGAGTCATCATTGGAGCGTTAGTTTAGCATCCCGCCACGACAGGGCTTATTCCCACTTACCTTTAGGCCGTGGGGTCAGCACAGAGCCTGTGAGTCTCTCAGTTGGTATGGCTCTGGTTGGTGCTGGTGCTTGTGCCCACTGGTGCCCAGCCCGCTCAGGTGCTGATGCCACACGTGGTGGACTCTGTGCAGACTGCCCCAGCTCCAGGCTCGCTGCCTGGGTAAACAGGCCAGGACTGTAGCTGTGAATCCAAATTCTGTATTAGCATGGCTCTGCTGTTGCTGGTTCCTGGAGTCTTTGCCATTTCTGTGCTGAAGGAGCATACCAGGTCTTCTTAATGTGACTTGCTTGTGGGAGACTCAGCTCCCAGTTCTCAGGAGGTCTTCTCCATCCAGGGGTGTCCATACATGCTGGTCACATCTCCTGCTTGCAGATGAAGTCTTGGCAGGCTGCTCCATACATGTAACAAATGCCCCTGGTCCTGGTAGAGGTGCTTTCCTTAAAGAACTGCGCACACACAACAGCACTTAACCAACCCGAAGCAACCTTATCAAGCTCCTTCGCGTGTCAGGCCTCCATCAGGCTCCCTGATTGATTTTAGGGTCTGGTGTGTGCTTTGCTGGGTTTGTGTAAGCAAGATGAGTAAACTGGGTTCTGAGTCAGACAACCTCAGAGCACATAGAGCTGGTCGGCAGTGCAAACCATTTGTGTCCCATTAACACAGCTCTTGTTACAGCGTGGTCCTCAGGCTCCTCCTCACCCACCAGCTCAACACCCGGGAACAAGGGGCTTCCTTGTGCTCAGGGTGCAGAGCGTCGAGCCAGAGATCGCTCTCTGCTGCCGTCACGTGCACAGGACAAACACCATCCGCCCCGAGCCAAGTGCTTCAGTTAAGAAAGACCTTAATTGCGGATTACTTACAGAGGGTTTGTTGACCCCCCTCCTCCCCCCCCCCCCCCCCATTATGCCCTTCTTGGGAAGGGGGAGAGGAGGGAGCTCAAGACTTGTTTTCTCTCCAAGCCTGTGTTTGAAAAGGAGAGTCTCCCTTGTTTTTTTTCTTTTTCAAAAAGCAAACGCTATGCCAAATTTGTAATCAGATACAAATAGGAACGAATGCCAGAAGTGAAGGCAGCCAAAGGGAGCTTTTCATCTTGAGAACTGCTTTCCCACCTGGCCAAAAAGTCCCTGCATGTGCCTGGCACGATGGTTCAGCCCTCCCTGAGTCTCCCAAAAGGGCCTGCCTAGTGCTCAAGTGTTTACCCTGAAATCCATTCAGTCCTGGTTCTTGCCACACTTTGGCCTTCCCAAAATCTTTCGGATGAGAGGGAACAAAAGGCGTGTACCTCTTGTCATGAGGATTTACATGCCACTTCTGCCTAAAAAGCAACTTACAGCCTGAGCGCTCTAGGAAGTGGCTTCGCAGATTTCCATCAGAACAGACCAGCCTTCTGTGTGACGGAGGAGGTGGTAGATGCTGCTCCTTTTGAAACATCTTCTGTTGGTCTCACCTTCCACTGTGCCTCATCACAGGATTGTTCACTGTGGCACAGTTTAAGGTCTGGTGTTGGCGACTGTCTCTGTCCTGGGTTCACCCCCAAGTTCTAACCGTGATGTACAAAGGAATCTACAGGCCTACTAAAAACAGCTTTCTGGCTTCCACCTGCTTTAACAATTTGGGGCTGTTCAGCAAATTCTGGAGTTCCATTTCAGTGAAAGGAAGAAAATGCTAAATATACTTGTCGCTACTTTATAGCCTTGGTCATGTTTGCACATGAGAAAGGGGCAAGCCCCTCTTAATTGCTTTTGGCCTGCACTGAAAGGCTACTTGTGCCACCATTATTGTAAACATCAGTGAAGTGTTGCCATCTCATTTTGACTAATGAGAATATGTCACCAAGAAGAATCTAAGAGCATAGACTATTGTTGATGCCAGTTGTTCACATTCTGCTATCAAGAAAGCTGCTGAACTCAAGCATGATTGAGAGTCTCTCAAGGATGACCCTGGGCTTGGGCATCAAGTAAGAGGTCATTTTTTTCCAAAGACATGTCACCCCAAGTTAAACACTTGGAAAAGACAAGCCCTGGTGATCTCTCATGGATCTAAACCAGAGATCTGGATTTCTTCAGTGCATGCTTTTTCTGTGTTTCACTCTTTGAAAGTACATTCATAAGATGTTTACATGAGTTATTGTCTTTAGCTCATTTGAGGTTTTTACTGCTGCAGTATGGGTAGATGAAATGAAACTAATTAGAGACTGCTCAAGTAAAGAATATAGTAGAAGTAAAACTTGCAGAGAAAGATGGGCTGATGGGATTTTCCTGTGTTCCTAGGATTCTTCTCTATACTTGTGGTTTAGAGAATGGGGGATTTCCTTATCTCTGAACTGACTCTTCCAAAAAGCTTGTCCATTTGTGGCAAGAGGGTAAACTAAATCTGGAGGGAAAGCTGTAGTCAGATGGTTGATGTCTGAGATGGAACTTAGTTTAGCTCTGGCACCCTTGAACCATCAACTCAAAAAAAAATGTGTTATTTGGGTAGGCATAACTTCTTACAGAAGCTGAGATCATTCAGAAATAAAATTCAGTATGTGTCAGTTAAATACCTCATCAGGCCAGTGCATCTTCTCCTTGTTTCAGCTGATCAAACAGAAGGAAGAATATGATGCGTACGTGCAAGCTATTCTTATTTTGCTATCATCAATAATATATAGAATAAATACATGAAAAAAGGGAATAGGGAATGTTGTTGTCTGTTTTGTAGCTTACAGTTATTCCTACCAAAGATTCTGTAAAAACAGTGGATAGGCAGTTTTCAGCTAGTAGCTGAAAGTGCGAGGGAACAAAAAACTGCAACAGAAAACTGTGGAATGTTGTAAAAAAAAAAAGTTCTATGGAAATGGTCTGTTTCAAGTTGAAGATTGGGGAATGTCATAAACAAAAAATTTTTTTTTTCCCTTTTGTATTAGAGAAGCCTCGGGCCATAAGCATCTTGAAATAAATGGATTTTTTTTTTTACCCCTTTGAATGGGTCAGGGTTGCTTGAAAAAATCGTATTGTTTGTACATAACCCACAAGAGCAGCAGGGTTTAGATTTCTATTTTTAGCATCCGCAAGTTAACCAACTTGGTACGCTGGGAAATCCCCAACTCCTGGCACCTAAAGGTTAATATTATCAGCTCTCCAAGAACTGGTTTAGAAGATATTTTAGTTCCATTAGCTCAGCTTGTGTTATCAGTTGTAATAATAATAGTAAATTTATTGCCTGTATTATCATAGCCCCTCAAAGAAATGGATAAGACTGTTATTTTCTCTAGTTCATGCGGAAACTTAGGGGGTTTTATTTCCACTTTAAACCTAAATTCAGCTGTTCCACTATAATGCTCAGAAAGGATCTTTCTACCTCTCATTTTTTAATAAACAATCCTCATAAACACAGATTATAGCCTTAAAGCACAATGTAGAAGAATACTCGACCCTTGACAGAGAGGACAAATAATACCCTTTGTACAGGAAGCATCTATTTAGACAAATAAAAATTATTGCTATGTGTGTTATGCAATTCTGGTATTGACCTGTACAAAAAATGTTGAAGATAGCCACAGTTAAAACATGCAGATTTTAACGCCTGATGATACTGTTTGGAAAAAGGATGTACTGTCCTGACATCCCCAAGTACCTAACTGCTCAAGATCGTAATTTGGTGTATATGAGCATGCAAAACATACATACCTGTTTGATGATCCTGTACCAACATGTGTGCTCATGTGTGTTTGTGTTGGCTCTTTTTGTTTGCTCACAGGTTATGAAACCTGGGGCTTTCTCATTTTCCAGCTTTTCTCTGCAGCCACAACAGCTGGAAACATACGTGTGTTGTTTTTTTTTTTTTAAAAAAAAAGAAGGCTGAGATTCTTTCTTAGTGACATGACTAAAAAGGCTGGAGCCTTAAGAAAAAAAAAAAAAAGGAAAAGAAAAACAAGAATGATGATAAAATCACAAGAACTACATTGAAATTAATGATAAAACTCTCATTGACTTAGTGGGACCTGAGTTTCACCCTGAGTATGTAAATGACTGGAAATTACGTTTTCAGTCTCTACAGGGCTGAAGTTGCAGTTGCTTGGGTGTCCTAACATTCACGTCCATACTTTACAATAGTCAATTTACAATCCCATTAACAGTAGTCCTTTCCTCTTGATGTGACCGTTTGAGTAACTTCAGTGCTCTCATGGCTTGTGAACACTTAGCTCCCAGCTACGTGCCCTCAGGCCCTACTGACAAATTTTCAGAAGGATTTTTAGATTTTAGTTGGTTGGTTTTGCCTGAAGATGTATCTAAGAGAGTCTGAGTAGTCCGTAGTTTACTCTTTAAGGGTGTGCTAAAAGCTGTGGAGATAGCATTGGTTGTGCCTTACCAGTGATGCCCAGAGCGTGCGGCCTACGGCGCTGGCTTTTTCCTTCCTCCTTTTCTGACTGCTTCTTGGGTCTGAGAGTACATTGGGAGCTCTTGAGGAGGTTGAAAATCTCTGTGCAGTTTTTCCAGAAAGAAAGAGCTTAGTGCTTTGTCTGGCAAGGCGCATTGTTGATGAAACAACTTTCCCTCTTTTCTACGGGCCTCTGCCCTGGCCAATTTAACAACTGGGTTAAATACTGAGAGAGGTGGGGTAACCTTGCCATTGGTAAGGGTAAAATCTGATTCCCTTTGTAGAGCCAAATATGCCAAAAGCACAGTACCAAAGCAGCACTGCTTTTCCAGTTTAGCAGGTTTACCTTATATTATTGGATCACCACCGAGTTTTCTGTGCCACAGCTCACCCAGGGCTGGCGAGGAACATTTTGGGTTTTCTCTCGGTGCCCGTGAAGCGGTGGCAATAGTCATCGGGGGCTTTCAGCCTTGCGGATAATCTCCTTGGGGTTATCATTTACTTACAAACAGACGTGTGAAGTATTTGTGGAAAGGCTTTTGAAGCCCAGTTCCACATGGATGCTGCCGACCGGGCCATGTTGACACAGGGGCAGAGGATTTCTCTGCCCGGTGTGGTTCTCCTCAAGTGCTAGTATTCTGTGGCTAAACTGTTTGCCTTTCTAATGAAGTGAACTGTTTGTTTGAAATATGTGGTAGAAGGTATTTAAACAGAGACTAAAGTAAACTTTCGGGCTGTTCAAATAAGCCATGCATATCTGGTTTGTGAAGTGAAGGAAAACAATTTGGCTGCAGCTTACCTCTGGGAAGGGCAGTTAGGGGCTGTTTGAATAACAAACTGCGCTGAAGCGGATGTTGCTGCAACCTCTCGCAGCCCTTTGCGA
Source organism: Netta rufina (assembly GCF_964035555.1). Lineage (NCBI taxonomy): Eukaryota > Metazoa > Chordata > Aves > Anseriformes > Anatidae > Netta > Netta rufina. The sequence continues at coordinate 58,547,096 of NC_140124.1, forward strand.
TGGCTGCTGCTCATGCAGGCATGCCTCGGGATGTTGCCTCGATGGAGAATTTGAAATTATTGTCATTATTTAAAACGGGGATTTATTCATTAGCTGTGAAAACTCGGGTACATTTATATTTGATTAAAACCATCCCAATTAGACAATGGACTGTTGAGAGCCAACATATGCTATTGCCTTTATAACGTCATTAGTAACCCAGAGTCCCCACTTTGAAATAAGATCGTGCCCAAGTACGCAGACATCTGTTTCTGCCTAGCCAGATGGAGGTCAGAAACATAACTTAAACTGCTAATCCTCATTGTGGAGAGGGGAACAGGAATCTGAGGAAGGTAGTAACAAATGAACTTGGATCCTGCTTCTGGCAAGGCACGAGGTATCAATGGCTGATACAATGCCTGGAACATGCACTGCATAGATCTTGTAATAAGTTTCTGCCTAACCGCAAGCACGAGTTCAGAGAGCAGAGGAGGGCTGCGAGAAGTGATACTTTCTGTGGTTACGGCACTCGAGTTCGTCTCGGAGAACCTCGCTGCTATTCCTGACACTGCCACGGTTTTGTCTAATGGGACTGTTAGTTAGCTCATGCAGAATGCTGCTCAACAATGACTGGCAAAATGGAGATCTTGATCATAGCAAATGCTTTTCGCCCCCTACCGTAGCACAAAACAATTAAAACCAGTCATGTGGGGAGTTCAGGAGCAGAGATTTCCAGCGCTATCCAACAGGGACCATATGTTTCCATCCATCATTTATATTTTTTGGTGAAGAAGAAAGCTCCAAGTTGGTTGGGACTACAATGCTCCATCCTCTGGCATTGTTCACCCATGCATTCTCCTCAGGAATAAGAGTAGTCACAACACTACAGACTCCTTCAGTTCAGCGTAGAGATTAAAACAAACAAAAAGTCCTTATGCTCCTGGAGTGCAATAAATATACTAGAATTTCAATAGGATCCAAACAAGCAACAATAGTAGCATTAAGAGCTGGCGAACCCTTTGATGTTATTGACCAGAAAAGGACTGCTGTCGTCTCTGTCATGAACATTTAAACTTTTGACCTCCAACCTTTGAGTCAAACAGCTTTTCCATATGGAGTGTTACTATACCTCTCCAAGTGCCACTGCATTTAGTAGAGCATCAAACACTTCACTGGCGGGAAACCGATGCTTAATGTGTTGGAAAAACTCCAAGACTGCCAAGGGGTGTGACTGAGCAGAGCTGTCTCTTCTTCTGCTGAAGGGTAAATGAAGTCCCCGGTGAAGTCCCCCATTTTCCTGTAGCCAGACTGCACTGAGATGCAGAAGGGAGGACTGCTGCTCGGTGGGCAGGGCACACACATCTCAGTTATTTTTATTACCGCCGTGTGCTTGATGTTAGCCGCGGACCAAAGCCCTGTTTTGGGCAGTGTGCTGCACAGCCACGGAACTAAAAAATTTGCTCTTACAGGCTTGGGAAGCCTTCCTACTTGTGCCTCTTAGAGCTGCAGAGGCCCCGCAGGAGGCAGCAGAGCAGCCTGCTGGCGTCCCACAGCTCAGGCACTGCTCTTGGCGAGGCTCTGGCTGAATGTAAGGGGAAGGGCTTTGCAGCCGTCTTAGCTCTGAGGCCAGGACTGCACAGAGCACGAGAGGCCAAACTGGCTCACACCAGAGGCCTGGCGTCCATTCCAAGCAGTGACCAGAAGCAGATGCCCAGGCGTTTCTGTAGGAACAGGGCAGGTGGTTCTCCTCCCCTTGCACCCCCAAGTACTCTCCCAACTTCCAGTCACTTGCAGTCCAGGAATTTCCTTGTCTGGAAGCAGTTTCTACATATTTGGACCCCTACTGCATTTCTCTGCTGTGAGTTTCCCCACGCTCCCTTGAGGCCATTGAAATGCCCAGAATCCGTAGCCTCCCGTGGCTGCTGGCAGGGTGGCAGGGAATGGCGGGCTGTCTGCCTGATCCTCATTTGGCTGTCTTTCCCCTCCACTGGCTCTTGGTGTCTCCTAATATCATCCTTGGCTTCTCCTTAAGGATGTAAGGATGAGAATGAAAAGCAGTGACTTCCTCTGCAGTGCTCCCTCACTGCATGGCAGTGCAGAACAGTCCTTTCTCACTCCTCTCACATTTGTGGGGTCGTGGTCCACCTACCTCTACTTTTTTCTCATCTTGTCCCTTAAAAAACAATCTGAAGAACACTGATGTCCATAGTCAGGTAATGTAGCTTTGCTTCTAGTCAGCCTGGACTAAGGCAGGAGAAGACGATGTTGCTATAATCATCTATGTTAGTGCCAAAAAGCTCAGTTATGGGCTGGGGCCCTATAGCAGCAAGTACCGTAGGCACAAAATGCAAAGGTGGAGACTGCTGTGAGGAGTTTGAACATGCTTGTGTGCTTTTGCTGTGTAGAAAGATCTTTGGTAATGTTGAGGACCGCTTTGCCTACTATGATATTTGTATGCTTCTGCCTGCTCACATCTGGCTTCTTCCACATTCCCTTTTCTCTCTTTAATGGTACCATTCATCCTCCCTGGTGAGACTGCTCACGCAGTCCCAGCAGTGAGGTGTGTGTGAGCTGGACACGGGGCAGGCAGGAGAGCTCAGGAGATGTGAGTGAATGGATGTGACCCGGCACAGCGTGAAGCTGTGGGTACGACTTCACGAGGAACTTGCCATGCGTTGTGGAGACAAAAGCCCTATGGTGGGGAAAAGGAAACTGGGAGGAAAGCTGTCTGCGGACAATATCCTCACAATAATCCAGCAAAAAGGACAATTATATCTAAAGCTGTTTGGTAATCGTCTCATCCTCTGTTTGTATATTAGGAAATTATTAGAAGTTGTCTGTACAGGAAAACAAACCTAAAACAATCACGAGCAAAACCCAAAAGAGATTTGTAAAGAATGAGCAGTTTTGAGCAATTAAACTATTATTTTTAAGGAATTAAATAATGAGTAGACAGAACATGGTAGGTTTAATTCTCTCGTTTCAGCTCTTAATTACCACTTTTCATTGAACTGTCAGAGAGCTTCACAAAGGACATCTTTGCTAACAGTGACCAGACTGAGGCACAGACAAGGGGCGTAATTTGACTAAGGCCCTTTTCAATAAAAATATTTGCCTTGTGAAGCTTGGCTTGAAAAACTAACACAGATTGGCTTGAATATTGACAATATGACATTCTCAAAAATAGCCTGAGTGAGCGCTTAGGATAGATGTCAATATGGCAAATTAAGGGAACTTGCCTTACTTTCCATCTTCTGTAATGATCTGAAACAAAAAGTACCCAGCATAAAAATGAAATACGTGGCAGAAACTCTCGAAGAAGCTGAGGGGGAACATGAGGGAGCAAGGACGAAGAACACAACTCCAACGGAAGTGTTTAGCAATGTCAAGAAGTAACAAGCAGGAGCCAGTTTCTGCCTTTACTTGGCTTGAGCAGTGCTGATTTCCCCATCAGTCCCCTAGAAATTGTGGCATAGGTTGCTACCACATCACAAAGGTACTGTAGCACAGTGGGAAGATGGAAGATAATGGTACATGGGAATGTGTGTGGAAACACACACCCCTGCTGGAGAGAGAAATTTGCAGAAATAGGTTATTTGGCTCACAAAATTCTAAGACTTCTTCCTCCTGAACAACGTCATGTCAGCCTACATGAAGGCCTGATGCCCTGAAGTGCAGGAGTGATAACTATGTAGCTCTCCCAAGCTGGAAGGAACCCAGGGAGCAAAACCAAGTGACTGTGATTAATTTAGATTATGGATATAAAGATTAAAGAATGCAATAAACGTATATTACTGAGTGGCCTGAGAGCACGTGCAATAGCTATCTACTCATCTGCAAGAGCTTGAAGAGTGTAAACACCGCAGAAGGAGAGTAATTGCTTAGGATGGTACAGAAAGAAGCGAAATAATTATGAGTATTTGGATGAATTTAAAAAAAAATCAAGTTGAACAGCAGGGAAAAAAAAGTCTTGCCGAGACTTCATCTGATTGTGCATCCCATAGAATCTGAATTCTTTTAATATCTAAAAATAGACCTAATTGATCTAATTATACTTTTTACTCTCTAATTCCTATCATGCCATAAATTACTCATCAAAGCTGCTAAGTATAACCTGTTCCCAAGTCTTTCACCCTGTGGTCCAGAACCTCAGCTGCTGGGAAGCTGTTTAGCCACAATGATTTGCATCGTGCTGTTCTGATACCCAACTGTTCACGATTTGACCTTTGAAGTAGCTTTTAGGCTTGATTTTGCTACACAGAAGAACGCACACATCTCCAAAGTGTTACCTAAACAAGTAATGTTTTCACACTGACTCCCAGCGTTCTTTCACCAACTTCTAAAAATGTCACCAAAGCTTGTTTAATTACCCAACTGTTCTTTATTCGCTCCCACGTCAAATCAGCAGCATACAGGGATGTTTCTGGAATTTTTCAAGGCTTTACCTTTCTGTTACCTCTCCGTAGCCACATTTACATCTGCATCTTGCACATATCTGTAATCACTACGTTAATACACGTGGCTGACAGCAGGGTGCTCAGACACTTTCATTGACCAGTGCTGAGCCACAGATAATAACCAAGCTGCTGTATGGCTGCTCATCACTCCCACTGGTCAGGGAGCCCCTGTTCAACCTCTGCTTGGGATTAGTTTTGAGTTGTGAGCTTTCTCCTTAGCTCTCTTCCGTGTAGATCAGGATTTATTTCTTTTAAAATCTTTCCATTTCCTTAGTTTCCACTTTGCAGACCTCCTTCAACCACTGAAATTGTATGTTACAGGAATGTGTATGCACGTGTACCTATGTACAAAAGTGTTTGTGTGTAAATGTACAGACATAGAAAAATGTTTGTGTATGTACAGCAGTTTTGCATACAATTATTTGTTCCCCTTAGAGGAGAGGATGCTGAGGATATGATCATTGTACACACATGTAATCAAAGGTGGGAAGCACTCCTGAGCATCAGGATTAAACTCCCTGCCTGAGGAGGTCGAGTTAAACGAGGATGCTTGTGTTGCTTTCCGTAATTCTGGTGAGGCTGATGTGTAGCTGCAGAGGATGCATTGATGTGCGGTAGCACAAGAAGTTAGGGAGAACAACAGCAAAACAGAAAGCATGTTGCAAGGCAGAAGATAAATTATTTTTTCACTGAGGAGAGTCCATTTGAGGTAATGGAGGGAGGGATTTCTTTTGTCAGTTTCCTGGCAGAGGACAATTTGTCATTTTCTTGTGGAGACCACGTTATTAAGTTTGTTAAGAAACGCTGCATGGGATCCAGAGGTTATGAAAAAGATGAGCTGTGCTGTACCCAGAGCCAGCTGCATGAGATGAAACATTTTCCCTCCAAGTAACTTGGTAATGAGGCCAAGATGTCTCATCATTGTCTTTTTCCTGAAAGCATGGGCCAATGCACAGATGCTGGCTATACACGACTTGCTAATGTTCGTGAGGGTTTTCTGAGGTTGCTTATAGGCTGAAGCAGCCAGTGCTGCTTGCTGGGAGGACGGCGCTATTGAGGTGGGCTATTCCTGCTGCATTTCTACCTATCTGCTGTTTGTCCTTGGGGAAACTGTGTCAGGGTGTCTTGATTTTCCTTCACTGAAAAATGTTTTCCCAGGGGGGAGTTGTGGGGCAGCGCTTCTGCCAGGCAGTGCTGCGGGCATGCTGCTCAGCTGGGCAGGAACACAACCACTGCCTGATCAGGGCAGCACTCACGGCCCTTTGGTTACCCGTGAATCCATCCCAGTGGATGCAGTCACTTCTAAGTCACCGGCCTGTGATGAACCACAATTTATATTTTTAGAGGATGTGAGAATCTTGAGTTCAGGGTGTTTTGTAGAAGTAGCGTATTTCTTACCCTATATGCCTGTCTCTTACTACTTTTTCTTTTTTTTTTTTGTTTTCTTGAGCAAAGGGTGCGCTGAAGTGAGCTGAATGGACTTGAGGAAGTTTATTTAGTATTCCAGAGGACAGGCCGGCTTCTCAGACAGCAGAGTTGCGGTGACAGGGGGGAATAATAAGGCATTCAAACTGAAATCAATCCAGCAGCTCTTTAGCCAATACCTGCAGCAAATTTGGCATATTAAAGACCTCTTGGTGCCAGCTGATGAAATCATTTCCAGCCACTTTTCTTCCACCACACAGATAACTGCTCCTCCTTCAAGCGTCTGGCACGATGGTTGTTGTGGAACTACTGAAAACAATAAAACATGTTCCCACAAGGTGTTTAAGTTTACAACCTGAAAAGGGGTAAAGTGGATGCCAAGGATCCCAGTTGCCCTGAAGTCTTCATTTTCAGCTTTGCAAAGGTAGACATTATTTTTTCAGCTGTAACAAGAGGCACAGAGCTGGAGCTGCGTTCTGGTTTGTGAGGTTTGGGCTGGAACTCCTGTGGTTTGTATTTAATATCAATCTATGGGTTCAGCAAACAGAAGCAGAGGATAGGGAGGGAATTCTGTTCATTGTTATTAAATACAGACACGTAGAAGGGACAGGGTCTGATTGAAAACTGTGTTTTTCAATGAAAAATGTACACCTACTGCATGTTAGCACAATTAACGTGTGGTGTTTCTGAAATTAGAGAGAACTTACCAATTAAAAATTATTTCTCTCCTTTTCCCTCTGTCCGCTTGTAGTTTAACCCATTTATTTGTCTCTTTATGGTTTTGCCGTGGCTTTTTCTTCTTTGTTTTCCCCTACTTAAAAGCTCATTCTCTGTAAAGTCAGGCAGCAAGTAGTCCCATTCATGTCAACACTACAGTCTCTGTGCTGGAAGTGTGCACGCACCCCCAGACGCAGAAAAGCCTCCTGAGATAACTGGCTGTAGCACATCTGTGGATCAGCCTGCAAATAAGCTGTGCTTCAGATGGCAACCAGCACCGCTGGAGCAGCAACCCCAGTCACCGTGGGGAGACTCTTCAAAGTGCACGGAGTTAAGTGCATGCATTACCGTGTGGATGTGGCTCAGTCATTTGTCTTCCTGATTAAAGCCTTTGTATAAGCATAAGTAGAGAGCATAACTCACCCTGGGTTGAAGGAAAACTAAAAAAGTCCCCCAAAGACAGCAGGACATGCTCTTACTGAGCCCTAATGCAAGCTGTAATTAAAAAAAATAAAAAATCCAAAATAAGCTTGGCAAAAAAAAAATCACCCGATTCTTGCCATAAAACCTGGCAATCCCATTAAGTTCAGATCAGTTGAAGCAAATGTGCGTGAAGAAACAGTGGTGCCCCTAGGGACTCTGCAAACCTGAATATTAGAAAACTCCCATCTGGTGATCAGCTTATGAACCAAAGGAAGTGTAGAAATTTGCTGGCAAACTCTTCAAAACTCTTCTGCGTATTGAAAAGACATTAGTGGAGAGGCTATATTTTGCTTGGTATTGTTTCTATTACATCTGGTATGAGATCTTGGTACCACTGAGTTCAGCATCAAAACCCAAATGAATTCTAGTGGGGAGAAGATTTCACCTCAAACGAGGTTACATCTCAGATGCAGTTTTGCACCTGGCTTAGTTCTGACATGTAATTTGGTGAGCTGATCGTTCTGATGACAAATGTGCTAAAACACAACCAGTGCTTCCTGTCCTGTGCTTGAATCCTGTGTTTGCTTGTGCCATGATCTCACAGTGCAGGTGCAGATGTTGGGGCTGCACTGAATGCGTTCAAGCTGATCCAGGCATTTTCTACAGTAGTAAATGTTTTCTCAACGTGCTGAGAAATGCAGTCTGTCATTTCAGCAGCCATCCTCCTCAAGGGTTTGGCAAGGATCACAAGGTGCTTGAGCGGACCAGTTAGCTGAGGGCACTCTGTTTTACATGCCTTGCCATGCCAGCAAAGCCCAACTCCCCAAATTTAGCCATCCCCTAACTGAATTAGGCTCATTTGAGAGACTACGGCATCAACAGAAAGATTATCTGTAACATCAGTGAGCTTTGGGGCAGCCTGACCTCTTCAGCATTGTCCCAGGGTGTTGCATACCGTCCCTAGGTGGGTTTAAGGAAAGGTTGGACGTGGTGCTTAGGGACACGGTTTAGTGGTTATAGTGGTGGTAGGCAGCAGTTGGACCTGTTGAACGTGGAGGTCCTTTCCAACCTTAATGGTTCTGTGCTTTGAGCCAGTGTGAATGATCTGCCCTTCCACCGGGTCTTGCACTGAGTCACTGCTGGCTGGCTGCTGCATCTCTTCAGACGTCTGTTCAGATGTACTCTTCAGCACCGAGGAACATACATACCCGTCATTTTTCCTAGTTTCTTTCCCTTGATGCTGCAGAGGAGCCATAGGTTGCTGACTTTCAGAGAACAAGTGGAGATGTCTTCTTTCTTTCCTGTATAGGAGTGATTGTAATTTGAGGGAGATGATCCTATTTACTTTCTTTAAGGAGGTAAGAAAGATTCTTGAAGAAGAAGTAAAAAGGCACGTTTTGCACAACAAAAAGTCAGCATAAATTGACATATTTCCCAGAAAGTCTTGCCACGTTAAAATGGATTGGTTTGCAGCATTTCAGACAGTTGTATCTCCCATTTTGTTTTAAAGAGGCTCTGTTCACTGTGTAGGAGACCGAAGAGCGTCTGAAGGAAGCCTGCAGGAGCAGGCAGCAGAGAATTCAGGAGAAGGCAACAGATACCACGTTCAGCTATATGCGAGGAATGTGTTTAAGTGTATTTCCAGTACCTTGGCATGTCCTTAAGAGCTCTTGAAAATAGTGAGAGTTAAACACAGAATTGGATACTTCTGCTGAATGGGAGCCGAGGGCTCCAAATACACAGGCAGCATCTGTCCGTCCTGCCTCCTGTGCTGCATGCTTACGTCAGGGAGTCTCTGCAAGGATGTAAGGGTTTCTTGCAGGATTTGTCCAGGAATTCATAGTTGCCTTTGGATGTCTATAAGAAAGCTGCCTGGCAGATGCTGTGCTAGTCTGCATCTCAGCCAGAATTTTTAAGAAATTGCAAATGGCAATAAATAATTTCCTTAGCAGGATAGGAAGGTTCCTATTTGTTAAGTGTGAGAGCTTTGCTCCTCCAGCTTTAAATGGGAAACATGTAAACGTCTTTGTAGTCAGAGCAGGTGCCCTGGCTTTTGCACTGAGTTGCCCCTGGTTTTCTAAACAGGTAGAGTACCCTGATCAGCAAAGATTTGGGTAGGTGCGGTTTCAATTCCAACCTGTGAGAAGTCTGACTTGCTCTTTGCTCAGCTACTGCACAAACAGTAGTGCCAGGATGTGCTCGTAGTATTCCAGTGGTGGTGCCCTTAATGAAGCAGTTTGCTGTGTGGCATATGAAAAATTTAATGGGAAGCTGGCTGGGGCTTGTATTAGTGCTTTGCAAACTTCTTAATACATATTTCCATGTAAATGCCTGTCAAGCAATTGCATTCTTATGGAGTTTCAGGTGAACTCCAAGCGAAGCCCTAGATGATGGGTGTGTTTGCAGGTCTCTGATGCAAGAGGCTTTCCATGTAAATATTCAGTGCTCTTAAAAATGGAGTGGTTTTGGCCTTTCCAAGCTTGTAGTATTCCCTGCTTGCCTCTGTGCGGAGGGCTTACAGAAACATGGCAGGATCTGAATTCCCTCCATAAAACTGACTCCACTGGTTGTGCACATTATTCTCCCTGTCTCCCATTTAGCGCGTTAGTTTGCTGACAGTAGAGTACACAGCACTTAGCAGCTGGTTTGCGGAACCATCAGTCAGGAAATTATATGATAAATAGGAGGTAGCCGGGTTTAGTGGCACTTTATTCTGCTCCAGCAGTTTTAGCCTGACTTTGGAAAAGTCATCATGTGGTTTTTCTTAAGGGTTGCAACAGGAGATGGCTACAGTGTAGTAACTTATTACACATACACTTGAGTTATGATGTTCCCCAGCTGTATTGCTCATGTGTAAATAATAAACGGTGAGATGGATAATTATGTTGGGTTTTGATATGCAGCTCTGCTCGGTCGGTGCAGGGCCGATGGAGACAGCTCCCTGTGCCGTGATGGAGTACGGCTGCTTCCCAGATGGAAACTGCAAACAAGATGCAACCAAGATATACAAAGGATCTTAATGTGAGAGGACTCGGAAAGGTGTTCCTGGAGATTTATGTCCCATGTGTTCAATACAACTTGTTGGTGCTCTGCGAGGCACTGGCCTCGCAGAGGGGAATACCATTTTTGAGTCGTTTAAAGTGCATTCTCCCTTCCCCAGATAGGGGATGATAGATGATCGCGTTCAGCTCCAGCGCTGGCCCTCTGGAGGGTTAAATGGCCTTTCCCTGCATATCTCGGGGGTAGGTGCTCAGCGTGGGGCAGCCTTGGCCGGCTGGGACCCGTCCTGCCTGAGATGGAGCAGGGAGGTACACTCAAACACATCTCTTGTTCCCCTTTTCCCGTGTACACATTGCTGGCTGGCGAAGAATGCATTTCGTGAGGTGGAAGCAAGCATCCTTCATTCAGACGACAGCTCTGTGCTCGCCGGGCGCTCCGGTTATCCCTGACGCGCTGCTCCTCCCGCTGAAGTCCAGTTTGTGTAGCAGAACTGGACTGAAAGCTGCCATGAGGTCGGGTTCCCGGCTCCCATTAGTAAGCCACAATTATTTTTCATTTCTGGTGCTAAGCCCTGAGTCAGTGCGTGGCAGAAATGTGCTGTGGCTGATTGCATGCTAGCTGATGTTTCACAAAAACAAGCCCTGAAACTGGGCAGGCAATTTCAAATGTTTCCAAACTTCCCTGAAATACTGGAAATATTTCCTCACAACGTACGTGATTTTCCCTTCATCTCCTGTGTTTCTTCCCTGAGGGCCATGATTTTTGTTACTCTAGTTTTTCCTTCCCTCTTCAAAACAATAACAAATCAAACCAACTTTAGACAAATGCCAAGGGAAAAATCCTTTTTTTTTAATTTTATTTTTTACCATCACTAGTTGGCGTGAGGCAACTGTTTCCATAGATAACATAATCTAAGAAAAGGATTACATTTTGATGAATAGGAAGGGCAGCACATATGAAGAGAAGATACCGTAAGAGTCAGCAGGCAAAACTGAAGCAGGCTTGGTTTTACACTGAGTGCATAATTAAAGATTTTTTCTTTCTAGAAGCATTTTAGTAAATCCATGACATGACCTAACGTCTGTACTTGTCAGCTTTTAGTATCGGATAAACACATGACCTCATCCCAAGTGGCAATCAGGTAATAATTGGGCAGGATCTGTTTGCTCTGTGCTGCTGGAGAGGCTCAGCACTTCTCGGGGAGCTGTTTGAGTTTCATGCACTTGGGATGCAGCCGGGGATGGCACGGGCTGACCCGCAGCCTCCATACACGCTGGTGGCAGAGGAGCTCGTCCTCAGCAGCGAGGCAATCCTGCCGCAGGCGTGGTGGGGAGACGTGGGGTGGGCTTGTGCTCGGCCCCTTGACAAGAGCCCCAGCGGGAGGTGGGGGCGAGCAGGGGCGGCCCAGGCGCATTCCCCCTTTTGTCAGCCTGGTCGCTGGGGCTCTCTGGAAGCAGTAGGGAGCGGATTCGTGGCAGCTGCGAGCCCCGTCCTTGGAGGGAACGGGGCAGGGGTGTACGGCAGCTGAGGATCTCCGGGTCTGCAGCCACAGGGACAAAGCAAGCACTCATCCTTTTTAAGAGTGGTGCATGTAACAAACCCCTTGTCCTTAGGCAGATTCCTCGTGATGTGTCTGTCTGTCCGTGCGATGCAGTTAAGCATCTCCGGTACGGCGTTGCTCCGTTGCATTTCCCTCTTAACTTCACTGTCTGATTCACTCCAGATTGTCGTTTCTCAGCAGGCTGCTTCAGTTTTTCTTTCCGTTGTAGGACTGTGCACATCTCTGAGGGTATACATTTTTATTGTATTGTGTTCTCTGCCTTCCCTTTTCTTCCTGGGATATATTTTCTTGTTTTAATAAAAAATAAATAAATCAGGAATGCTTATGAAAGGCTTGATGGTCCTTTTGATCTGACACTTCACATATGGGCACATAATTATTTATTAAAGATTTCTTTATGTCCCTTTCCATTTAAGCTATAAAAAGAGAGTACTGAAATTAGTAAGTAGATACTTGTGCAAATACAGTGGGCCAAACATTCAGACAGACCTGTCTGACTGCAGCAGGAAAGCAGAATTCGACCTGTAAGTTTTAGAGCTGTTGGCACACGTTTTAACTATCTTTTCCGTTTTGATCAATGCTGTTTCTAAAGAGTCACTGGAGATACTCAGATATGGGAACCTCGCTTGTTTTTTTCAGATCCGCCTCACCTCTTTCCAGCATTCCACCCTCCTGTGCCAATTGATGCGAGACATCATGAGGGACGCTACCATTACGAACCATCTCCCATTCCTCCTCTGCATGTGTGAGTATTCAGTATTTCCCCTCTGCTTCAGCTGACTGGGCTACCTTGAAGAATGGGCAAGTACATGGATCTTTGCCATGCTTAAAACCGTGCACCTGGAGCACTTTGCCAGTGTAGCCGAAGAGAGAAATTTACGTTTAGAAAGCATAGAGGGTGTCTGTTTATAAAGCAAAACCAGGCTGGTGCCTGAGGAATTCCTGTTCTGGTAGGTGGCTGGCAAGTGTTACCTATATATTTTGCTGACATTTATTCTGTGTGCTGTTGTTCTATAAATACCAAATTAAAAAGTGCCGAACCCTGTGAAATACAGCCAGGCAAAACGTGTATTTTGTCTGGATAGGGCTTGGGATTCTTCATAGCTAAAATTCCCTCTTGTGCCAAAGGTTCTTTTTCAGTGAATGCTATGAAGCATAATGAAATTTTTGGTAAATTTTCATAGTCCCTGTTGTGTGCACGCACAGGCAATCGGTTGATTGATGGGAATGTCACCCAAACAAAATGGCAAATGTGATAGAGCACATGGTTTACACAAAGATAAAAGAAATGAATACCAGTGATAACATGCATTAGAAAAGGGTGGTAGTGGTGAAATCCTGTAGAAATAAATATTATCTTATTCTATATGTGGAGACAGATATCAGCGTTGCAGAATAAAACAGTTGTGTCCAAAAATCTGCTATATACCATTAAAAATGAAGCTGAAAAGCAAGGCTTAGTACTTTGCTAAAAGGCTTGATATATACATTTAATCATATCTACTAATCACCTCTCATACTGAGAAAATAAAAGAAGAAAAGCACAAGTAATACTTTGAAGAATAATGTGAGTTGTTTAGATGGCAGATTGCTTTGCTATGGCTATTAGTTACAGCTGTGTAATTACATATATGCAGAAGAAAAATGAAGTTGTTTTAAAACAAGTCCTCCTCTGTGAGCAGAATTAATTGATATTAACAATCCTAACTACATGCCCAAGTACACACACAATATTTTACTAACTGTTTTTTTGGATCAGTCTTCTATTACTGAATTGTAATTTTAGAGCAGATTTGCCTGGAGGTAAGTAATAAATCTGTGTTGCAGTCTTCTTGGGCATTAGAGGAAAAGTGGGTATTTATAGAAGGGGAGAGTGCAGAAACTTGTGATTTATTCCTGAGTTCCTCTGATGCATCAGTATCTCCACCGATGTCAAACACGTTATAAAGTATACTCAAAAACACATTTAAATTTGCTGCTAAAAACATTGTAAACTGCAGGAGGCAGGCTCATACAAAGTCATTACGGTCATCCCAGATTTTGCAGTGTATATGAACATTTTGACTAGATGTTTCTTGGCACTTTTTTCCACTGTTTTCAAAGCAGAAGGAAATAACCTGTGGCTGGGAGCTCAGGAAAGGGTCCTGCTCCTTCTGAAGCTAATGAGAAATTTGTCTTCAATGTGAGCAAGACCATGGTAGGAAGCCCTAGGAAGCAATTCCTGTGTTGTTGCAAACAAGGGTATCGGTTCCATGGCTTGCCAGAGCAAGGGCAGCAGGCCTGAGCCTGGTCAGTTGGTGAATTGGATCCAAAGTGGATCACTGATGTGTTTTAACTCACATTAGCAGAGGGACTTCTTCCAAAATCTGGGCACCAGCTGTGAGCCTCCACCGAGGCTCCTGATCCCGTGCTGTATGGGATCCTGTCTGACCCCATGATGTCCCCTTGGGCAGGGGCTTTTGCGTGGGTACCTCGCATCTGCTGCTTTGGGTGACGATGGGAAATGGGGAGTAGCATCTATACTGACAGAGTGCCAGGGTTCCCATAAGAGCTCCTAAAGACGTTGCCTCCTTTGGAGTTCGGTGGTGCTCCCCTCTGGCGCCACGCTCGGTTGCAGGGATCAGAGCAGTGAGTCACACACGCCCCGCGCCCCGGTACCCCGTCGGCCCTGCCTGGGAGCCCTGACTCAGCTGGGCCCTGCAGAGGCTTGTAAGAGACCAGGAGATCTTAATGCTGTGCCGTATGGCTGCAGGCAGTCGCTTTGGAAACATGCTCTGATATTGGCCCAAGCTCTACGCTGAAAGTTTCCTTGATATTGGCCATTTATTTTTCCATAAACTCCTGTCAATTCTTCTGCTCATTTAGTTTGTGTCACAGTTAAAATGATGGGTTCTAATAGACCCCTGGGCCATTATGGTCAGTGTAATTAAATGTAAATTCACAATTACGCAACTTTAAAAGAAAAAAAAAAAGTGTGTTGGACTCCAAGAGCTTCTTTGTAGGTTCTAAGGTTTCTCATGCTTTAGCAGGTTTCAGGAATATGTTTTAATGTTTGTATGTGACAGACGCCAACAGTTTTCTTGTGAGTTTTACAGACCCTGATGGAAGTATCACTTAGGAGTGTTAGATTTGGGATCTTTTGGAACAATTGTTTGCACTGTAGTCCTAATGCCGTAGAAAGAAAGGAAGGAAGGAAAGGATGGAAGGAATGAAGGAAAGAAAAAGAAAGGGAAGAGAGGAGGGAGGGAAGGAGGGAGGGAGGGAGGGAGGAAGAAAAGAAGGAAGGAAGGAAGGAAGGAAGAAAGGAAGGAAGGAAGAAAGGAAGGAAGGAAGGAAGGAAGGAAGGAAGGGAGGGAGGGAGGGAGGGAGGGAGGAAGGGAGGAAGGAAGGAAGAAGAAATGTACAAGAGAAGCAGATATGAGAAATTATTTGAGAATTCTGAGAGAAAATGGCTAGAGCAACAGTGAGGATATGTTTACCCACAGTTTCATCAATGACTTCATTGCATGAGTGGTTTTTCTCCTTGGCTTCATAGCACCTTC
Organism: Netta rufina; assembly: GCF_964035555.1. Taxonomy (NCBI): domain Eukaryota; kingdom Metazoa; phylum Chordata; class Aves; order Anseriformes; family Anatidae; genus Netta; species Netta rufina. The sequence continues at coordinate 58,562,200 of NC_140124.1, forward strand.
AGATGTGGAAAAATAAAAAATATAAAAATAAAAAAGCAAAAGAATTGGAATAATTCCAATTATCCAAGCTCCTAGAAATGTGTTCCAGAACCTGTCAAGCCTTAGTGAAATTAGTTAGGAATAATACAAGTGCAGAAAAAATGTGGAGGGGGCCTTGACCACATGATATCTACAACATATACGCATAGTTTTGAACAGTGGCCAAATCAAAAAAAAAAAACCAAACAAAAAACAAACAAAAAAAAAAACAAGTGGAGGAATTTTTAAGGTGTTACAGGTCTCTTATTTACGTCCAGCTCTAAAGATACACTCATATTTATATGTATGATTTTTGTAGTTTAATTGCTGATGGGCAAAACTATATCCCAGATTTCACCCTGGAGCCAAATTTTATAACTGGGTTATAAACCCCTAAAGCAGGGGTTTATGTTTATGATGGAATTGCTGACAGATGCTTATGTATACTAGGACTAGCAGGCATTGCTGTAATTATGCTATCGTATCCTATCATTAAAGATTTCAATTGAAAGAGGTTTATAAATTGCTCTTCTTCTTAGATAAACCACCCTACATTAAGGCATCAACGATATGGTGCAGAATTAAATTAAAATCTCATAAAATGAAATATGTTCTGTATTAGCTGTTTGACACTTAATTTGCCTCTGAATGAGTAGAGGAAATCACAAATTAACCTGCCTTTGTTTTTCCAACCATGGCTTATTAGGTGTTAGAACAACTGCAATTACAGACCAATAATAACCCCCAACCCTTATGAATATGTACTGAAATATGTCACTTTGTGTTACCAAAACCTGTTTGTTAGGACTGCTTAGTTATCCTGGAATTTCCACAGTACATCCTCGGTTTATACTTCAGGGAAGACGTATGAAACTTCAGTTGTTCTTTAGCAGCAACATATGAACACTGTAATTGGATCCAGAGCATGTGTTTTCCTATTATTTTTATTTTTTTTTTCAAATTCAAGGCATGAATCTTATTTTTCAAGATATTTCCAGTAAACTGTAATTCAGTTTTACTACTTTTCATTGAACTAGCAAGATAAATTACTTGTTAAATATCATATGATTAAAACATACCAAAAGAAGCATGGCTTTAAAATAATCCCACTGCTTGTTTTGGTTTCCTTTGTTGTTGCTTTTGTCTAGCTCTTTCTTAATTTTCAGAATTGATTTCTGAAGTCAGGTACTAAAGCAGAAACTGAAGCTAAGCTCATTTTTAGTCCTTGACATTTGCCAGGCCATCCAATAGAGAGAGACCCCTTCTCCAAGTAGTGTCCAGTGATTCAAAATCATGCTGCTGCTGAGGGTATTTGAACATAAATTAATACTTTGAGCATGCTATTTTTTTTGTTTTTATTTTTTACTCCTTAGGAGCCAAGTCATAAATTTGCTGTTAGCTAGCTCTTAGTCATCTGATGTCTTTGTTGGAATGAGTCGTTAGCAGCGAGCAGAGCAGAACAACAGCATCTCGACTATTTTGTATGACAACACAAATGTAAATAGCTTTATAGTGCCACAATTTTAAAAATTCGGCTTAGCCAGGATGAGAGTTTCGTTAATTAGAAGGAGAAAGCTCCAAAGGCAAAGACTAACTTTTACTCACAGATTTAACTGCAGTGCTTTAAGAAATTAGTGTCTGTGGTCACTCATCCCCACATCTTTAGGGCGCTGTGTTAACAGGTTTCTCCTGATCTGCTTATTACAGAGTTGGGTTGGACAGCCTTTACGGAGACCTGAGGTAGTATTGCCAGGTACCACTTGTGGCTGTGAAGAAAGTCTGGCCCACAGAGGTGAGGCAGGGGACGATTGCAAAGTGGCAATGTCTGGAATGGCTCCAGAGTGCCTGTGCATGTCCTCAGGGTGGTTAATGGGCATGTTGTAGGAGGCTAGTACGAAGTTAAAGTTTCAGGGCTGAACATACCGCAGGAACCGTGCGTGTTCCCAAACGTTCATCCACTTAGTCTTCATCTCTCTTTCTCTTGCCATCCCATTTTCTGTTAGCCCTGGGCTGTGAGTAAGGGAGCGTGAGCAAGGAAATCCAAATGAAAGTGAGCCGATGTTACCGCACAATCACGGCCAGGAGGAAGCTGCAAGTTAAAGCTGCTGTCTTGTAACTTCCTTGAATCAGCAGTACTCCAGGCTCCTTTTTTCTAGTTGCTGATTGAGGCTTGCCGGGATCCAAGTTTGGCAGTCACAAGCTCCGAAATTACGCACATGCAGATAATTATGCATGTGCCTAGCAGTAATCCCTTGAACAGATATTTTGAACTGCGTGAATGCACCGGCACTAAAACAAAGCATGTGTTCTGTTTGCAGTCAGCTTCAAGTTCATAAAAAGAGAGTCTGATCCTGGATATGTTATTTCATATCTAATTTTTACAGACATCAGTTACACAAGGGTGAAAAAGAAAGAAAAGTCAGGCCCAGGCACTTAGCTTTCATCACCCCCTGATTTTGCAGTAAAATGGGGAATGTCCAAATATGAAAAGAGCAAAGCGTTGGCCTCGCAAATTGTCCTTGATGTTGAGAGAAACTGCTTGCTATACGGTTCATAGGACATTTTCCTAACCTTATCACAGATATTTTGATTTTAACCTTATACTTTCTTTCCTAAACTCTTACTTCTTTTAAAAATCTTAGTGTTTTAACCTCCTAAATCTTCTACCTGCCACTTTATCTCAGTGTACCTCTAAGCCAGAAACTTGACCAGGAGCTTCTCAGTTTGTCGGAGGATTCATTGACTCTCTTACAGTGGGAAGGAGAGCCCCAGCCAGTGTGAAAAACATCACTGGCTGAATTGGCTTTAATTACTTTAAGACTTGGAAGAAGTTTTATTGTTTAGCCTGTAGCCATTGAAGAATAAAGGCTGAATGAAGATCTTAGGACATGAAAAGATGACAGTAGTTATAATCTTTACAAAATCATCCGTGAAAGCATTTTCTGTAAGCAGGGAGAAATCTTGAATAGGAAGCACCCCAAGAAACCTGTCCCTGGAAGAGGGAAAGGTGCAGCACCAACTTAAGCAGTTAATATCAAAGGACGTTGTTACAGCAAGCATTTGAGAAGGAAGCACTGTGGTCCAGTGTCTTGGTAAGCTTATTTGATTTTAGTTTATGCCATGGATATGCACGTCACAGGCTCTGTAGGCAACACACATGCCTCTTGGTGACAGAGCGGTGTGCTGATGGTAATTAGTAGAAGTAAAATAGCAGGGTTGGATGCCCACGTGTAATCATCAGGAGTTTTCATTCAGTGCCAGACGTTTTACAAATCGGGGAAGAGGAGGCCTGAGTCTAGGCCACAATTGTGCTCTCTCATGCAGTATGTAGTGTTGCATCATTTAAAATAGTGAATCAGTGTTCTGTTCAGCTGGTACTACTTGTTTAGTAATATTTACCGTAAGACTTTCAGATCATAAATTCTCCTTTGCAAGCACGCTTGCAGAGCAGCTTCAGAAGCAGACCGTGTTTTTAAAAAGTATCTGAAACTGCGCAAAGTTTGGAAAACACATGATTCTTTGTTTGGTGGCATATACTGAAGGGTGGAAAAAAATTGGTGGCTGCTACTGTTAACATTTGTGATTCTAAAAGCTGGAATTAAAAAAATGTGTGTGCATTAAAACAGGGAAATATCTTTGAATGTAGCTGTTTTACATAAATTCTTTTACATTGATTTGGTTAGGTAAGCTCTAGTCTAAAGTTTCTGCACATTCCGTTGAAGTCTTTACATTTCTCCTGGCTTTCCGTCCTTCTAGAAAAAACAGACAGTATTGAGAAAATAGTATCTTATTTAAAAGATCTTTTATGCTGGCAAATAAATTGTAGATCAAATGAGGATTCATTGCTAAAAATCATCCCCATTTTTAGCGAGCACATTTACATGAAAGCCAACAGAATTGCCTCTAACTGCACCAGATTAAATTTGGTTCACATCATTCATCTGTTTCTGTTGCGGATAATACTTTGTGACATAATCATTTTCTCTGGAGTAGCTAATTGTAATGCCAAGGAACTACAGATTTATAAAGGAGAAACAATAGCGGCAGATAAATATTGCTTTAACAGAGAGTCTTTGTTCTTACACAGTGAGCTTGATTTCAGGATGGCTGGGGAAGTTATAGCAATTGAAACACGAGGAAAATTTTGGTGAGGCTTTTAATGTAGAAGGAAAATCTAGACCTTGTAAAATGCAATGATTTGTTTTGTTAAAAATTATTTTGTAGAAACTTTCCCCCAAATTTCTATTCATCTCTTGTGTTAAGAAAAAAATGACAACAACAAAAGACATAAAGACATAAACATAAACATAAGACATAAACATAAGACATAAACCTTGTCTTTTTCTTTCTCCATGCCTTTTCCTGCTGTTATCACAAGCTCTCAGAGGCTGTCTGGTGCCCTGACAGCCACCCTATAAAGCCACATGCACAAGTGGGATTCACCTTGTATTCTTTCGTGCTTGACAGAGAGCCAAAGATGCTAGAGAAACAGCAGTCCCCAGATGTATGAGAAAGGCATGCCTTCACCAGTGGGCTGCTGGCTGACCACCATTCATGATACAGTCACTCAGTAGCAACAACAGCTTGCAGGACAGATCCTGGCACGATGTAAAGGGAGGAAAGAGAGGGGAGATCCTTCGGTGGTTGCTGTGTTAAGTACACCTGGAAGGCTGGTTGGCACAGGTTCATCTGGGGGGACCTGAATCCAGTTGAAAGGGATTCTTAGAGTGGTTTGCATGGATTATGGTGCTGAAGAGAAACAGCTTCTAGTTACCAGCATTAAGGTCTGTATTGCCACTGGACAGCAGTGCCACTTAGCTGTTTTACCCCATCTGGGCTGTTAACAACACTTAGACGAATTCCCGGCTGCCAGTGAGAAGTGGTTCCCTAAGGCAGGCTTTCAAACCAGCATAAATTAAGAGCTGATGGAAGCAAAATGAATGGCCACCAAAGTCATGCCTCAGGACACCTTTTCGCGTGTAACATTTTGCTGTAGACTGAGAAATAACTAGGCATGGCTTCGAGCATTTGGGATGCTCCCTGGGTGCGTGTATATGTACAAGTGTGCACATTTGTGTGCATGTGCGTACACCCTCTTCATATAATAGGATGAGTGTCTTTTCTTGGGTTTATTATCGTGGACTCGGCCTGAGTTATTTTTTATTTTTACAGTTAAAACTTGTGGAAGGATCTTTTCAGAGTCTGAGAAAGACGGAAAATTAGAGGGAAAACATGACAAAACAAGTAGGAAAAATATTCATGCACAAAACCACAGAGGATGCAAATCAGTGGGTCATTGTCTTAATTTATCATTTAACCAAAAAATGCACAGAATAGCTGCAATACCAGAGTTTTTGCTACTCGAAATTTATATTATCTCATTCTGTTATCAGCTGCAAAGAATGCAAGCTCTAAATACAGTGCACATTCAGAGGCTCCGAGCCTGTGGTTTCTTGGACAAAATTCCTGTGTTCTTTGTGCTGTAGTCAGCAGTATTAGTCGAGTGAGCAGATATTGACTGTGGTATTCACGTGCAGTGAACCAGAAGCAAGCCAACTCTATAGAGGCTGCTGTCAAACTTGTTGCAGTGGCCTGTGAGGTACTGGACTGTGACAGACTCCTTTTTTTTCTGTACAATTCTTCCACTCATGTTAAATCTTGCTTCAAAGAGAACTGAAATGTTACAGTCTTAGCGTTCTTTCTTTCTTTCTTTCTTTCTCTTTTTTTGCTTTCTTTTTTTTTTTTTTTTTAAGTGTAGTGGTGAGATTTCTGTGTTATGAATTGGAAGCCCCTAAAGTGAGAGTAGGTATAAACTGGAAGAAATGTGAGCATTGAGTATGTCTGCAGCGTAGGAGCACAGAGCATCTTCATCGTACTCTCACACAGTCCTTACCCAACTTGGGTTCTCTCCTCCCCCTACAAAGGCATCATGGCCTATAATCTTGGAGTATGGATTGAATTTAGTTCTGAATTTTTCAGAAAAAAAAAGACAAGGCAGAAATTAAATACCACCTTGCTTCTGCCACCCTTCACTCAACCCAGTTTATTATTTATATGCATGTATGTGTCCATATTTGTTTGGATATTTGTAACAGAAAACAGAACAACAACAGAAAGCTGTTGTTGATTGTGCTTCTCAGATGTAAGAGACTAAACTAGCTACCCCTTGCATATTCTGTATTATATGATGCATAAATGAAAAAAAAAGGACCTTAATTCTACCCGTAGGAATGTGCTCAATGGGTATTTTGTCTGCGTGCCTCAGGGTAGACTGGGCCAACGTTTGTGACTGATTTTATCGATTAATAGAGGAAGTGATTCAAAGAAAACTGCCAATGCAGTTTGATTTTTGCTCTTAGGATGGTTTACATGACCAAAGGAGGACTTGGGGCTTTCGTTTAGAAGATGCTTTTCATTGAAGCTGGGGCCTATGTACTTGCTATTAAAAACTAGGCAAGGATATGTTGCGTAGGCCCTTCAAGCATTGAAGCTGTAGGTCTGATCCTGCAGTAGGTTATGGCTGCATTTATAGTTGGCTTTGTAAGGATGTTGGTGAGTTTCTGGAGACCCCGCAAAGGTTAGACACAGAGGCAAAACGTCCTGAAGAAATGAGCCAGGAATACGTTTCTTCTCAAGGAATGAACTGACCTGTCTTCTCTTGAAAGCATTATTTATAGGGTGCTGTGACCACTGGTGTTAAGGATCAACAGAAAATTAGGGAGTATTTCACATGAGAGAGAATTTCTAAACATATCAGATTTAAGTGGCTATCTCTTTAAAGATACACATCTTTCCGTCCCGCATCACCTGCTGAAATTCAGCCTAGATTTATCATGGCTTTTTCTCTGGCCTGTGTAAGAAAAGATTGATGGTCTAGTCCAGTTTATAGAGGCCACCAACACAAATAGCCCCATTTAACAACAGTGTAGACAGATTCGGTGGGGAGGGCAGGAGCTGTATGACCAGGAGCAATCAGGTGTTCTCATCTTCACGGTGGAAGATCACTATCAGTGTACATCATCAAGACAGTACCAGGAAAGCTTGCATAGCTGGTCTCTGCCTTGGTTTGCTGTACTCCTTCCGTGGACATCAGGCTTTTCTAGGAACTATGTTTCTAATATCCGATCATTAGATTGAATTGTGAAGGTGCAGAGGTAGCAAATGTGTAGGTTGTCCTGCTGGTGCAGCTGTGTCCCACATTGGCCAGTTTGTTCTTTTTGGGCTTTTCATCTGCAGCCATTGCTAGCTGTTGTGTTTAGGGAATTAATAATGATTCCAGCACTTAGATACTGCATGTATGTCAAAGACTTCAAACCTGAACTTACTACTTCTACTACTACTGCCAAAACATTCATTTGCTTTATACTTACTTAATGCTTGTTTTTCACATATTTTCCCCCTATAGCCCCGGTAGAAGTGGTGCTCCCACCCATTTGGGGTTTTTGAGGTTGTTAAAAGATACAGCTTGGCTCAAGGAATGGTTTTTAAACTCCAGTTCTGCACACAAATAAAGCAAGAACTGCAGTGTGAAGTCTTTGTCCCTTGCTTCTTCTGATGGCTATGGTATTCCAGTCATTATACATTCAACATTGGTGAGAACCGACTTGTAGTGCAGATTATGTAGCATCACAATGGCTTTCAATGCCTGCAAGATCAAATAAAGAAACTGGCCCATGTAAGGGAAAACTTCTTAGCCCGACATGAGAACTGAGTGTTTTCCCACTCTGATTTGGTTCCACCCCAGCCAGTCCCCACAGCTGGACCTTTGGTACTGGAGTGGAAAATACAGGAAGCAACTGTTGGCAGAATTTCTTTCTTCCCCCTCATAACTCAGATTTTTCAGCATTCACCTTTGCTATACATCGTGCTTCACAGAGCTGTGCATTCTGCTGCCCTTGTGGATGTTGGTGCTGATCTTTTGCTTGTCTGGTGTTTGTGGTGGTGCTCGGAGGCAGAGAGAATGCTGTCCCCTGGTTTCCTGATAAGCGATGCTCACAGAGAGCTGAGAAGCAGCTGTGTTTTCAGTGACTCCTTGACTTCCAGTCCTCGGTGCAGCATATACGTGCACGTGGTACTGCCACTGAATTAGCAATAAAGAGTAATGCTCTCAAAATGACTCCCCCCCCCCGCCTTGTCCAAATTAGCTGCCATGGATTGATGTGGAGTGGGATAAGTCATGTCTGAAATTGCCCTCTGTATTTTATGCAGACAGTAATTTCTGTACATCCATGTAATTATTTTTGCTGCAGGTGGTACTGTTAGGTGAGAAATTCTAGCTGGTGCGCTCTACGTTCAGTAGTAGTCGCCAATCCTTGTGAATATCAATTTTGGGCTGTCTGGTAATGTTAGTACAGAAACGAGAAGCAAATCCTGCCACACCTCAACAGGAATGATTAATGCTGAACCTTTGCATCACTGTTTCTGTTAAGGTTGTAGTCCTTTAAAGTTAGAATTTGTCAAATGTTCCCTTCACAAGCAAATGTTGGTAGCAAGTGCAATATGACAGACTTCTGGTCACCAAATGTGTATTTTATTGTTGTCAGCTTGCTTTTGTTTTAAGCAGTTGAGATCTGATTTCAGCATGTATAATTAGAATTGAAGGAAAGTTTTCTTCCTTTCTCTTCCCCAAATCTCATTTTTGTGATGTTGTGGACATGACTTAAAATAGGAGCATGAAACGAAAGCTGAGGGGTTTGCTTTGCTTTATTTGTTTATAGTTTGGAAAAAGAATGTTTCTTGCATCACAAAACAGACTTTGAGGGGGGTGTTCATATGAGGTAATGTGAGAGGCTTTTCAGGTATTTTAAGGGGCTGAAGAATGTCTGCTTTCTGCTGTCTTAGCGGAAGGAGTTAAGGGAAGAAGAGAAGCACAAATTTGCTGAAACAATAGTAAGCGTGACATTCTCAAGTGCTGGGCAGAGAGGGCTTATGGCAGCAAAGGAAATAAATGAGGAGAGAGGTACTTGTAAGTACTCTAAAAGCTTAGTTCTCTAAAAATTTCAAAACACTAAATTAGGGGAGTAATAACCCATTAGTTGGAAATGATGTTTTTAAGAGAGCAGAGTACTTGTGAAATTGAAGTATCAGTTGATTTCAAAGTCTAATTTTATTGTCACCAATCCCACCCATGGCAAGAGAAACTTCCCAAGCATACCACAGGAGCGTTGGTGAGGCTGACACCAGGCTCGCCCTCTTCTTTCTGGTCAAGCGATCCCCTGGCGGGTACAGGAATCTGGTCTTCAGACTGTCAGAGTGGATCCCAAGGAGCAATGAAGTCTTTCCTCAGAGGGTATCGGTGCACATGGGTAGGAGCAGTGTTTGCGTGCTGGCTGCGTCCTGGTCCCATCTGTGAACAGCCAAAAGATGAATGAGGAGGAGTTGCAGAAAGCATTTCAGCTCTCTTCTTAGCTCCCTACCGTTTGGATGTTCTTTCCCCAGTCACGCATGCATGTACGTATCTGCGCCTTCTCCTCTGTACATAACAACTTCAAGGATATTTTGTAAAAGACCTTCAGGCATTTTCTGAGTGTTTTTGAACCACTGCGCCATTCACCGGTGTATTTGCTTGGATAGAGGTCTTCTTTGATGAGGTTTTTGTCATGCGCACCCACTGAAGTTTCAGTGTACTCAAGCATTAGAAAAGCCACTATTTGAGCGTCTTTGTTTTCTTTGTTGAGCTGTTTATTTTGCTTTCTTCCCACACAGTTCCCTGGCCTCGCTCTGACAACTGCTTTTCTGCATGAATTACATTCCTCGGGGCCGCAAGTCTCCTAATTCTTCCAGTCGATTTGATTCCTGCCTGTGTGATTAGTCCTCTGCTCCAGCACAGAGTTGGTCTTTGCCAAGCAAACTGCTTGCTAAGTGCCTTTAACATGAAGACCTAACTACATTTTTTAACCTCATTAGTGCGTAGGGCACTGCTTCATTCCAGCTTAATAACATGGCCACTATTGAATCATCACTTGCTCTAAAACAGGTTACAAAAAGGTTACCTAAGTTGTCTGGTTTTCTTTTCATATGACTGTGCTTTTGCTGGGTAACAGTCAGTCTCTTTCAGCACATGTCCAGTTTTAGCTGGGAAGTCCCTCTTGGAAAGGAAACCCATCAGTTCTGTTCAGTCAGATTTGTGATGCTGAGAAATTTTGTCTTTGAATCTTCAAAAGATATTTGGCACCTAGTTGGAAACAGCGAATCTAATGCAGCTGTAAGAAAATGTGATTTGGGGAGAAAAGGAGAAGAGGCTTTGGGGGAGCTGATAAAATTCCCCCATTTGTTTCACCTTTGGAGTTACGAAGATCTCATCTTCACCAGTTTAAACGCAGACTTCTCACTATAAGGCTGGATTTACAGCCATGCAGCCACAGTCTGCGCTGGTTCACTTTGTCTCACAGGACCAATTTTTAGCTGAACGTATCGTCACTGAAATTTAGATTTCAGTTGCAATTGCCTGTAAACTTGAATGGAAAAGATATTCCTGGACTTAAAAATGTTGTAAATAGACTAAAAAAAGAAAAGTTTCCTAAGAAGACAGCCTCACCAGGGAAGCGGGGAAAGAAAAGAGGCACTGGGTCACATGCCACTTGTGATGGTGCATTTGTGCAGTTGCATAGCACAGCCACTCAGAGGGTGAGACTTCATGATTAATGGTGTTTATTCTTGACAGAAGCCTCCTTTATTTATCTGCAATACAGTTTAGTGATTTTATCAGTCACCTGAATGAAAAATATTCAGTCATACCAATATTGCAGTGTAAATTGAGTAGAGTCACTTTTTATTATATCTTTCAGCCTTATCATCTGCACAGTAATTTTCTAGCAGGGGTTTGATATAGAAAGGCTGGATTTAGCTGTACTTGACACAAAGCCTCTTCAATTTCCCCTAAAAGTTCAGGCTACTCTCAGAAATGCGTATAAATATATATATAAAACCCTCTTATCCAAGCAATTTCAGGATTTGAAAGAATAAAGATAAAATGCACAAACCTGGATGTGAGAAATGTTGTTAATGTGAAAACATCTAATAGCTCTGAAGCCACTGGTGAAATGCTCTGCAGTGTTTAAGCTTGTGGCTTACTGCAGTTCTTTTTGCATGGCTACGTAGTCCGACTTTCTTCTAATCAATCATCATCCAACTCCAATCAGCATACAGGCAGAGCCTATCGCTCATCCTGGGTGTAATTTCAGAGTTGAAGACTATAATGGCCACATACAGCACATTAGTCACTGCGATAACAGCTAGTGGCACTCCTGAGGAAGGGGGAGGATGGGGGAGAGGGGGAATAAAATTCTTCTCATTCTCACAGTGCATTAGTGAAATAGGAGCAAATGTTAAACAAATGTTTATTCAATTAGCTGACTTAACAGCATTAAGTGTGAGAAAGCTTCTGACACTCCTTTGACCTGCTGTTTTGCGGGAGGAGAGGAAGGGGAAAGGGAAAGAAGAAAGGGGTAGCGGAACGCAGGCAGGATTTATATATATGCCCGCATGCTCCTGTGATGGTGCCTCTGTGGTTAAACACTTCAAGAGATGGCAGGCCCTGCCTGTAACCAGGAGGAAGCTAAAAGTTGAATAGCAAATGAGACCACCTCTAGAGCATCAAGAGCGAATCGCAGAGCATGGAAGTTTGCGGTAGGAATGCAGTTGGTAATTTCACTGTCCGATCTGTTATTAATAACAACAGATAATTAATTAGCATGCTGTAGACCTTTTAGACTTTCCTGTTGCACTTTGAGCTACCGCATGAAAAATGAGTGGTTTATGGGAGGTCCATGGCAGTCTCTCGTCTAAGCAACACATTTTCTGAGCTTATTTGAATAACATTTGCTTGGAATGTGAGTCTGTTACATATTTTCAGTCAAAAGTTGTGCATCAAATGTAGCTTTGATAGTTATCCTTGGTGTATTAGTGGCCACGAGTCATTAGACTTGGAACCAGCTGAAGATGGGGGAGGAAAAACGTACCAACACTGAGGCTGTGCTGTGTAGATACAGGATCTTATTCTATTTATGGTTCACAGAAGTCAGTGCGAGCTGCGTGAGGTAAGACAATTCCTTGGTAGGGCTCTACCAGAAGCAAGCAATGGAAATCCCAGCTGGCCAAACCTGGCAAGCATTACTTTTATTGATTGTTTGCATTGCTGTAATGTCCAACAGCTCTGTGCAGGGTCAGCACTCTGTGGAGTGAGCACTGTGCAAATACAAGGAGCTCGACAAAGACCTCACAGCCAATATGTTTTGGCAAATGAACTCTAGTGAGTCTTAATGTGTGTGAAAGCAGGTTAACGTTGAGATTATCGCTATGTGAGAGTAAGAATATGAAGCCCAAGCTTGACTTGGAGAGACATTGAGAAGACAGTACAGGGTTTTATGTGCATTTTGAAATAAATAAAAAACATAGTATCTGCATACACTTCTTAGGAACACACGAAAAGACTCCAAACCAGCACTTGTGCAATGAAGAAATGAATATGCTCAGTGGCATCTGAAGCAGCAGTTGCTTACTGTACAGATGTTAATTTGGGATGAAAGTCATCAGTGTTACAGCTTGACCTTATGTAAACAAAATGTTAAAAATATTAAATAGTTGAGTGAATATACACTCTTTTTTATGGTATAAACATCTCTTGAGTGAGTCCACAAACTGATGGTCAGGTTATTTATGAAGTATTGCAGGTAGCAGAGAAAGTAAGTAAAAAGCTGGATCTGCATTGAGGCAGTCCATCAATTGAAAATAAGGAATGCAGTCACTGACTGAGGATTTGGTGTGTTGATTAATGTAGCCAATTTTTAACTGTAACTACATAATGTTAAGACTTCCCAAATAAGGAAAGGCGAACCAGAGTAATATGCTTTTGCTGTGGGTCATCAGCTGGTTGTCTTGCATGATTTCCTGCACCACAAACATTTCTTGTGCAGTCACTCGTATCTTTTTCTGTGCAATAATACATTTTAACTTTATGAGGGAAAAACATTCTGATCTAACCCAAAGTAAGGATGTTTGTATGTTTTATGAATTTGCATTCCAGAACTGCACCTGTTTTGTAAGATGCTGTCCTTGCCACAGTGAGAAAATATTCATAGCATAGTATCTATTGGTCTGACCTTGTAGACACCAAGCACTTCCTGAGCACTTTGCCACAGTTTTACATCTGGGCAAACAGCTGAAGAGCAAGTGAGCAAACTCGTCAAAGGTGGCAGATAAGTGATGGAACACAGAACAGGGCCTGTGTACTTCAAATCCTGGTCTAGTTGCTTTTATACTTAAGCTACATAGGCACCAACCTATTCATGATTGATATGTGCATATATCTACCGAATGGAGGGTTACTAGCACATGTATTTCTGTGACTTGCTTCCTCATACTGACTATAGGGCCAGCGTGAATCTAGGAGAAAAAGCAAGCAAAATATTGACCAGTCTTGGAACATGAAAAGAAGTATCGAAAATCAAGGTTCTTTCTCATATTAGGAGTTGCCATGTTGCCAGGAGCTCTTTCACATGAAGAGTGCTCTGGCATTTCCATATATTCAATTAACTCTAATTCTTTAAACATTCTGAATCATTTGCTTAGCTGTCCTGATTTCAAGAATGCCATGCAGGTTGCAAATTCAGTTAGAAGTCCAAGGAGAAAAGGAGCTGTGGAACTGCATTTTAAAAATAGGCAGTGCTGTCCTCACTGTCCTTGTATTGAAGTCAGTGGAAGGTTTTCTGGTGGCTGTCAGGGCAGCAGAATTAGGTCAGCACTTTGTGCTTATAAAAAGTATATTCCCAATCACTTCAGGATTTTATTAATGGAAATCAGTGGACAGTTTCTCATTGATTCTGGTTTATATAGTATTGAACCCTACAATAACAACTAAAGATTTTGAGAAGCAGAATGATTGTTTGACTCATGATTTTCCCATATCATTTTGGTGTACAATTAGTTGCATGAGTCTGATTTATCAAGGACGTACAACCATGAATATGCTTGTAACAGTGAGGAGTAATTTGATCATTTGGGCTAATCACAACTATTAGAATTGTTCTCACTTGTATTTTCAGGGTCAAGCCTTATTATTTTGGAACTCAGCTTGCTTAATATGATAAGTTTTTACTAGCCAGTTGTTGACTGCTGGTGCAAAATGGTCAGTCTGTACAAATAGTTATGGTATTAAACATATATAATCATTTAACATGGGAAGTATTACCAAAGGGATTTAGCTTTGTGCTTTAAAAAAGGACTATTCACCTAACAAGAAAAGTACTTATTGCTATTTCATCTTCCAGGGTCTACTAGAAATAAAAGTGTTAACATGTTTGGGGGCATCCATCAGGAGATTATTTGAGATTTAAAAAAAAAAAAAAAAAGGTAAAAAAGAAAAGAATCACAGACAGTTTAATGAGTTCAACATTTTTCAATTCTTCAAGCAGGACTGAATTGAACAGATATCAGAGAAACAGCATGGATATCATTGGTATGAGAGTTATGCCATCAGTGCTTGCTCCAGCATTGAATAACGTACTGCTAAATGATTAAATATCGAGGTTTGAACTTTGACACTTTCATAATATAACAAGATGGATGAAAAGGCAATAATAAATTAGGTTATGTTACAATATTTCATCCCACTTCGTTGACAAGCTTTGTTCTGTGAGATAGATTATTGTTCCATCTGTAACCTCAGCTCAGTGTCATATTTACAATGTTATAGTTAAGGATCACTTGCTGTTTTCAATATAAATGTATTTTTCAACAGATTCATAAAAGAGCCATTTAAAAATTTATCAGGACAAAACTTGGCATTAAAATTTGCAGTCCTGGAGTTATAGTTTCCTCTAAAATCAGGAAATGCTTAAATCACCATGATTTTTTTTAAGATAGGTTATGCTTAGAAGAGGTTTTTACCTAAGCACAGCTTAAAGCAATTTGGAAGCCATTTGTGACAGATCACTTCCCTAACACCAAACCAACCTCAGAATTTTGATCCAGACTTTCCTGTGACACAGACCTTTGCGGCCATCCTGAATGGCCTTAAATCTGCTTCCAGGAAACGCTGCTATTTTAGTGCTTTCTGTGACAAGCATGGAGGTTGTCACATGTCATGTGTTTGGGCCCACTGTACTTCTCACAGTTGCAGGGGATGCCAAACCAGGGACCATGTGTACTATATTGATACCTTGGCACATTTTAGAGCAGTTCCAGCTCTCCAAAGCAAAGAAAACCGATGTGAGGATCCGGAGGCCACTAAGGGGCCTTAATTGCCTTGAACAGCCTCACGTAGGACCTCCACCCACAGCCATGCACCCAGAAGTACTTTTTAAGCTCAGCCCAGGGCCCCCAGTCCCTGTCTGAGTCCTGCTGTAGGTGTGCCTGTCTCTGGCCCTGCTCCTGGGTGGGCTGGGGCCTGCTCGCGAGGTTCCTGTTCTCCCGGACCCCTCATATCTATGATGCAGTGTGTCTCCAGTCCTGTCTTTGGCCCTCCTTCTGTACCTCTGGGTGGGGTTCATCACTTTGCCGAGACTCCAACTGCTGATTATCCCTGCCATCAGCACCTGGCTTGGCTCACCTGGCCCAAATCTGGTGGGACTGAGTGCATTGCCTGTGCCTGGGTTATCCAGGGCTCCTGGCTTGCCTTCTCTTAGGGACAGCTGCCTCTTGCTGCTCCTTGAACTATTGCTGCCACTGGAGTAGTTCAGAAAGGTGGGAGGACAAGTGCAAGTTTGTAGGGAAAACAAGGCTGGGTAGGGAATGCTCTGCAGCTTCTCTAAATGGACATCTGGAGCTAAGATGGCAACTCTTACCTCACCCCATTGCACCAGTGGTGGGAGACAGAGACTGGAAATTATTCTCTTGAATCCTGTCCATTTGGCACTGAGCGGGTGGGGTGGCTGAAGGACCGTGTATGAAGTCAACAAATTCCATGCTTGCTTACTTATCTGTAGATTTTTGCCGCTACTCTGTTCATAGACAGAGAGCAGTATGTCACTTGCCTGAGTGGGCATCTTGTTTCTACCAAAGAAAAGGGTAGCATTTCCACTTGAATTTGAAGCATCTGATCTTCTTCACTGAAAACTGATTGAACGCTTATGTACCAAAAGCAACCTAAAGCGTGTGGTATGAGAAGCCCCTGCTCTCACTTACTGCTGATACAAAACATACGTGATCATTTCAGGATGATGCCAGGTAGTGATATTTTGAAATAGGTGTAACTAACTCATGCTTGCCACATCAGCTTTCAGAATGCCATAATTCTCCTTCCCCAATTCAGAAAGGGTTACACGGGCCGAAAAGGGAATTGCACTTTGCTCAGTTTTTGTGATGGCTGAATTCCAAAGCTGCTGCTGGTTGGTCTCTGTGTGAAGAGTTTCTCCACTGCAGCTGTAAGCAACAGAACAAAATGACACACCGGTTTTATGAATAATAACTGAATTCTTGCTTATAGCTCACCTGTAGTTCAGCAGTGGCCAGAGAAAGTTTTAAAAAAAGAAAGTGGCTTCACCCGTTTTGTGATTTATCATGCATCTGATTCCGTTTGCAGCTGCTGAACTTGTGTGACCATGTAAGTTTTTAAGACTCTGCAGGCACCTCCGTAACATTCATCAAGAAAAGTGTCATGACTAATAGGAAAAAATATACCTGCCTCCCCGTACACTGAGCTCACTGCCTCGGCATGCACGTGCCAGTCTCTTGCTGAGTGGTTGAGACTCTCCAGAGCATCAGAGTCTGGACAAGGGGAAGTTGGCAGACTGGAGATGGGTAGGTGGTGCTGTGTTAGGTACAGCAGTTGCATGTCATTCACAGCATTTTGACATGTTCGTGATGAAAAGGAAGGCAGTCTGGCCAGAAAGGAGACACCTACATAGCCAGCCCTGCTTTCTGCTGCTTCTCTGTCCTGGCTCTGTCCTCTTCCAGCTCCTCGTGCTCCCTCAGGCTCCTCACTGGCAGGGTGGTGTGAGAAGCTGCAAAGTCTGTGACTTAGTGTAAGCACTGCTCTGCAACAACTAAAACATTGGCATTATTCTCAGCCTAAATCCCGATCACAGCACCATACTAGATACTAGGAGGAAAATTAACTCTATTATTTTTCTTCCTTTTCTGTCCCATTAAACTGTCTTCATCTCAACCACGAGTTTTAACTTTTTTTTTCCCACCCATTCTCTCCCTGACCCTACTTGGAGTGGGGGAGCGAGCAAATGTCTGTGTGGTGCTGAGCTGCCTGCAAACCACGGCATTCTCTTATACTTCAGGAGTGTAGGTGTAGTCAAGGTTATTGAGGATTAGAATAAAATCAGCCTAATGTCAGAAACCTGGGGACCTCTGTCTTCACATAACTGTTCAAACTATCTTAGGCATTGTATTAAATTTTAGTTGAGTTTGCAGGAGCTGTGGGTGCAGACGCAAAGGTCCTGATCTGGAGGAAGCCTTAGTGCCCTAAGTGTGCTGCTGAACGGGAAAACCCCTGTGTAGGAGAAGATGCAGAGAATTCCTGCCTCCCCGTGGTTTACAAACGAGGCATAAAATGTCAAGCAGTATCTCTGAAAACGAACCTGCCTTTTCTCATGCTGAAGGCTTGTTGTGTCCCATGGCATGGCCTCAGACCCAAGGCAGAGCACCGTTTGCCAGGGCCAGTGATGAACTGCATGTGCAATAATAATGTTGGGGGAGGAGTGCCACTCACATCTGGAGATGTGATTTGCTTGTCACTGACAGAGCCAGTCCTGGGCTGTAGTATTTGTTATTTACACAGGACAAAAGTCAATCTTTACTGGTATGTGAAGAGGTTGCAACATAAGATCAGATGCTGCACTGGAAAACAACAGCTAAGAGTAAGCACGTTCGGCTGCACCCTTTCTAAAAGTCATATTTTAGTTTGAAGGAGGGAGTTAAACAGTTAAGTTGTCCATGCTGAAGTTTACCATGAAGGGGAAGGAGAAGAAGGGATTTTTCATTTATTGGAAGAAATCAGGAGGGCTCAGACAGCAGGAGCTGAGAGCAGATGAAGGCAGAGGGAAAATGGGACAGTAGGAAAGGAGTGTCTGGAAACACAAAGGAGTGAGAAAAGCACAGGCTGGAATTGAGCAGAGAAGTTAGCAGCAAGTTAAAATCAGATACTGGAGAGAAGATTAGTAAACATCAGAGTCCAGAGCTGGGAATTTTATGTGGAATCTGATGACTCCTTCTTTCTGCCTCCGCTAATACAGCGGTTGTGCCTGCTGCTGATTGATGCTACCCAGATGGGTGTCCTTTCTGCAGCATCCTCAGACACCAGGCACGCGGAGGAGAGGAGGGAGAGGAAGAGGCAGGGCAGAGGAGGAGAGAAGCAGTTGAATCCCAGTGTCCTTGAATGGCTCCCACTGGGTCTGAAGGGAGAGGCTGACAGCCTGGCTCTTCATCTCGCTCCCGCTGCAGCGGCTGGCTGTTGGCCAGTTGGAGAGCGAATCGCTGAGGATAACACAGGCTCGCAGCCTTCTTGCAAAAGCTGTTTGACAGTTTTCTGTTCGATATGCACCAGATAACACCAGGGCTCCTGCTTGCCAGCACTCTTGTTTGGGTTTCGAGCTCTGAGTTTATGCGACACTAGAAGAAATGATTTGTAAAGTGACATTGTGAGCTTCCAAACTCAGTTTCTTTGTTAGACGTGTATCGAATTTGCTATACTACTGCGTTTTCCTCACTGCTGGGATGTGAAATTCACCCTGTAATGTGATATCCAGCTGTGGTATTTTCGCTTCCTACTTTGCCATGAGTTTCAAGGCTCCTGCATTCCACCCTTGGCCTGGCAGGGAACCACAAGACAGCTAATGCTTCATGGCTGCTTGGGTTTCACAATACCAACCAGAGCAAAGCTGTGTTCCCACCAAAGCCGTGTTTCCAAAACACTGATGAATCAAAAGCACACAGAGAAAAGGTGCTGCGAGGGAAGGGGATGCCTGTTCTGCACTGTGGTGGGAAACTGCTCCTGGTTTCTGCTAAGTGCATTTTAAACACGATGGATGGCAAGCGACTGGACTTCTCGTGGGTGCTTTGCCTGGGTGCCAAAGGAGTGATTGCTCTGATGCCTGCTGCTAGCACACCGCCAATGCAGCCCTGTAACAAACGTTGAAGCAGGGGAGGTATTTTCATACGTGGAAGGCTTACCTTGCAAAAAGCCTTGCAAGAAACACATGGAAGCCAAATAAGGAAGGGAAAGGGGGAAGAGGGAGAAAAGCACAACAGGAAAGGTCTTTATTCCCCAGATTTTATGAGCCCTTGTGGATTTTGTTGCAGGGAAACTTGTATCCTGTTAGGAATGCATAACTTTGATCTCTGTCCCATTCATAGGTTAGTGTTTCCAAGCCGATAGCAGGGCAGAATTGGCTCCCATGTAAGATTATGTTCTGTTGGCCTTTTAGGTGATGACAAGTATCTCCATTGATCGCGGTGTGTGTATGTTAAAAGAAAAAAAAAATACATTTCTTGCTTTATTATTCTTTGTAAGCCAGCAGCATCAAAGGAACAGGCTGCCCTTGCTGCTCTCACAGCTGCTGCCTGTGTCTGTGTTGTATATATGCTAAATTAATTGGAAAAATAGGAACAAAAAGACATTTAGTTCGGGTCAACCAGTTGGACTAGAGCAAATACATGACAGGCTTAATCATTGTCTTTTGCCAAAGAGCAGGTTGGCAAGGGCAGGCACTCCAACCCCTTCTGATGAAATTTGGGCTTCTTCCAGTGCCTTTGGAGCCTGGATGCTGTGAGAGGAGGGTCTTCACTCTGAGTCCTGACGCTGTCATACCGTCAGGGTGTGGTGGTGGAGAAGGTTACAGCAAATTTCTTGTCTTTTGTCAGCTGCGAACTCAACATTCAGCCTTGCTCCATCACAGCTTCGTACACGCGGCCTGAGAAGGCAACACAGCTCTCCCTTCGTATGGGTGATGCATTTAGTTACTGTTGACTTGTTAAAGGCATCGGTCTTTGGTGCCAGGCTAAAAGCAAACACATACAGCAATCTTTGTTCCTTTGCCACCAAGTTTTCAGTAGCTTTTGTGGGAAGGGACATCAACAAAATTGCTCCAAAAGGCTCAGCTGTCTTAATGGCTTTTTTGAGTTTTCTGAAATTATTTCTGTACAGACATTCAATCTTGCACTTTCAGGAAGGGTAAGCTGGCAAATCAAGGGAGTGGGTGCAGTGTAGCTTCAAACTTTCCAATAGACATGGTCATGAAGACGTAAGTGATTCAGCATCTCAGTATGTCTTCCGTATTACAGCAGTAATTAGTATCTGGTATACAGGGTGCATATTCCACACTAATTAAAGCGATTATCTACTAAACTCTACAGAGAAAGGGTATTGAGGGATGTAAAGATTATACTATATATACATGTAAGCTTGTGTTAAAACTGGCCAGAGAAATGTTGCTAATAATAAGTACAGAGAAGAATCCATTTCCTTTCCTTTCTCTTGCCAGGCAGTTGAATTTGGTGGAAGTTACTACATGTGCAAGCCAGTTGTTATTTTTTCAAGAGATAAATGTGTTACCTTTAAACTGTTTTTGTTTATCACGTAGATAACCTGGCTGTTTTTTTGTTTGTTTTTCTTTCTTCCTTTTGCCTTCCAGGCCTTCTGCCTTATCTAGTAGCCCAACGTACTCAGACCTTCCGTTCATTAGAATTTCCCCGCACAGAAATCCTGCTGCAGCATCGGAGTCTCCCTTCAGCACTCCTCACCCCTACATTAATCCGTACATGGACTATATCCGCTCCCTGCACAGCAGCCCGTCCCTCTCCATGATCTCGGCAGCACGCGGACTCAGCCCGACAGACGGTGGGTTAAGACAGCCTTCCTGTTTTCTGTCATTGTAGCAACTAAAGTTATATTAATCTTGTCAACATTTTTCGCCCTCATTCAAAGCAGCTTCAGCAGGTTTGTCAGACATATTCATTATGTCATAAATGTTTCAATACTTCATCAGCCTATCATGGCTCATTTGTACATTTCACAAATGTTGAAACTTCAGAAAAAAAAAAAAAAAGCCTTGCCTCATTCAAAATTTAAGCTGGAAGGATGGTGTGTGTCTTGTGACATCTTTTGTTTGTGGAGCTGACCCTGGGTGTGATTTTGATCTTTGAAGAAACCCTGTGCATCTTCACTGATTTGAGCCACATTCTTAATGAGTGCACATCAGTGTAGTGCCATGGAGTTCAAGTGCCAAGGCTTGTTAATTAACACAGTATTTTTCAGTTATGTAAACCATACATTGATTTGGTATATTTAGTCAATAGTTCTGATTAAGGTTCTGTAGATTTATTTCCATTTACCCTAGCCCAAAGATATGAGACTGAAATAAAAGAGGTGGACAGCACACTTGAAATGTTGGTGCTTTAGGTCTTGGTGGGACCACAGCTATTACTGTCCAGGTTTTTTGGGTTTAAGTGAACCTCCACAATAGGTCTTGTTATTATTCTGGCACATTTCCTATTCATTTCAATTGGAATATTGGTGAAGTGAGCAATGAATAGAGTTGCACATGGTCTCAGTCTCATTAACAGTAGGTATTCAATAACAAGGTAAGTAGTTTGACATTTCAAAATTGTAGTATTTGCTGAAGAGAGCTGAAATATAACACACTAGCAAACAAATATGTAGTGAAGATAATTAAACTGTTATTTTGACTATGGAAAAGATGTGCCCACTGTATGCAGAAACTTACCAGAGTTAAACTGCCTTTAGGTGAATTTGAAAAATGAGCAGTGCACCCTATCCAAATGGATAACTAATTAGTCCTCACTTATAAGAACATATACCTTTACAGTTAATCCATTAGTTATGGGCACATATTCTTATGAGAATAAATTTTAATGACCTAGTGTCTGTCAAGTTATACGGCATTCACATAGGGCTTTTCTAGCAGCACTTTGGATGTTGTATGAATCCTCCCTAATTCCACCCTTTTTATTTCAGCACAGCTATTTTCTTTTTTAACTTTTAAACATATATATTTTGAAGTAACAATTTGGATGCTCAAAGATACATGTTTTGACTCAGGGAGCTTTGGAACATTTGATTTGGGATAAACATAATATATCTATAATGTTATGGCATATTTCAAGAAAATTCTTGCAGTGTATATTTGTTCTTTCTTAAAGCTAATATGCAGAACATTTTGCTATCTTTTCTTTAGTAGCCTTCAGAATCACATTCATGCAGAATTTCATTGATACTAAGGTACCTCCAATTGCACATACCAAGAAAGGAAGGAAGGAAACCACCTATCACACTAATGTAGGACATTATCCCTTTGTAAGTTCTCAGTCTCAGGTACATGGTGCTTACTTCACTTGCTTGTGTAGGCATATAGTGCCACCCAAATACTCTGGGGTATCTGGCTATCACCCAACACTCTAGAAAGGCAGAGATCTCCTAGAGGTGTTTTGTCATATTCTTCAGGCCAGCAGTAATCTCTGAAACTCTAGAGCGTTTCATGGTAGAATTCAGTTTCAGATTCTGGCAACTAATTTTAAGTGTCTACAGTACAGAACCCTACCTGTGATATTGGTGTGCTATTTTGCCATTATAGTGCAGTGAAATCTACATAATGCAGTCAGTGAAACCTTAGGAAACTATTCAGCTAACCCAAATATAGGTGCTAATATTTTACTAGCTGAATCTGGAGCTCAGTCATAACTACAGTAGTGCTAAGACTCACATGTCTACAAATTAGGTTTCTGGTGTTGGATGAGGTCTGTGGAATATCTTACCTTGCCTCCAGCTGCCACTTCAGAAAGGTAGTTTTCTCCTTTAAGGCTTGCTTCATGTCTGCCAGCCTTGGATATCCAGGGGCTTTCAAATGGCATGAGACATTTAGGTGTGCAAGACACAGGCTTGATGCATTGCTGCTCATGCCTTGAGCTTTGGTCACTGACTTTATACACAAATATAGTCTTTCATAAGTACAAGTTAAATGTACTAGGCAAAGCTTTTTTTCATCATTTTTTAAACAATTACATATTAGTTCACATTTTCTCTAGGTTCATGACTCATCTCTGATGACTTATTGCAGCCCAGGTGTTGTGCAGCAATGCCTGAAAATATAGTAAATTAATGGAGGCATTAAAGATATTTTAATAAAACAACATGCTTATTGAAAATCTGTTAAATCTGTTCTCTGGCATCCATAGGTTGTCATCAGGTCAGTCAGACAATAAAACGGCTTTTTTTCAGGTATAGGTTCCAGGAATCAGATAGTCCAGATCATGGTTTGGGCACTGCAATGAAAATTTAAAATCCTGTGATGTAAAAGGGAGACATGCACGTAAAGTACTGATAACATGATGGACATCATGGCTTAAGTCATATAGCATTTGAAATTTGACAACTTGTAAGTTGTTACTATTCTTCTGAAAGTCATAGCAAGATTTCTCTTGCTACTCTTAATTGCTTTAGGCCAGTTAAATAATTAGGTCAGTGTACTATTGGGCTCAGTCTGTTGTCTTACAGATCAGGGGATGGCCAGGAGCCAAAACAATCCGTAACACAACTAAGAGCAGTTTCACATTTACTACGGGTCTTGCCAGCTGTAATTAATGACTGCCACAGCAGCGGTGATGGTAGTGTCATGTCATGTACCGTGTCACTTCACCTTGCCCAGCAGAGCCAGTGGGCTGGGGATGGACAAGGATTCCTCGGAATAACACGAGTGTTCAAGGCAGGGTTAAGGACTGAACCCGCTGTTGCTGGTGTGTGTCAAGCTGAGAGCTCGAACAAAGCTCAGCAATGCCCACAAATGCAGAAGCACAGAAGCGGATGCCTCCTCCTGTAAAAAGGCAGGAGCAAAGCTGAAGCTACCCAGGGATAAACAGGAGAGAATTCAGTGCTGTGGGCCTTCCCGTTTACCCTTCATTTACCCTTCATGCAATACATCATTTAATAGGCTAATTTTTTATGTTTGAAGAAGGTAGTAAGAAATGATCTTTAAAGAGCACCAGAGCATTTCTCAGCATATGGAACATTTAGTAATGCAATTATGAGCTTGCTATGTGTTCTGCAGCAGTTCATTTTAACGTTTGCAGCCAATGTTATTGTTAGTTAACCCAGACACTTATGTCAGAAAGCTCAGGAAGTATGTTAAGTGTGTCTGGAAAGATATGGTGGTTGCCTACTACTGTAAAACTTTAAAATCGGTGATTCAGGGTGAGTTACTCGTCTTTTGGAATTTGGTCTGAATGTTTTTCTTGCTATTTCACAGAAAATGATGGTGGCTGAAGTAGATTATATTTAATTAAAAAAACAAATTTGTAATTTGGAAAAATAATTTGTAATTTGGAAAAATATACCAACAACCTTTAATTTATCTCAGCTTATTTTCTTATACCATTTCGGTTCCTGTTCAGTATACTTACATTTTTTTGAATCTTCCCTGAAAATTGGTTGTATTTGACATAACTTCAAGACTATTTTCTTCAGTTCTATTGGGTAAAAATAAAGGCAGGTGATGCACTTTAGAAATGTGGTTGCTGAATAAAGATGCTGTATTTTCCTCTGTTTAGTATAAATGTTGATTATTTGCTTCTGAGGTTTGTATTTGGGATCCAGTTCTCTAATGTAAACATAAATTATATTTTTAGTAGTACTATGTAAGTAAGAATATTCAGGTAAGTTAATAAAACACAGAATTGCAGCTTGAAATTCTGTTTCCAGGATTCTTTTTTCAGGATTTGGTTACTGGGATCAAATAAATGTCTCACTAAATAATAATAATAATAATAATAATAATAATAATAATAATAATAATAATAATAATAATAATAATAATAATAATAAATAAACAAATAAATAAAAACAACATTTGTGGTGTAGCTTCTGAAGCTAAGGAGCTTTAAGTTCTTTAGGCTAACTGATGGGCTGATGTACCATCTTCTGGTGAGCAGAGTGTAAGGAAATTTTAGGTGTTTTGCAAGTGGCAGAAGTAGAGAGTAGAGATGAAGTCTGCTCCCCTCAGTTTGCATAGCAAGCCAGAGTCAGAATCAAGAATGGAGCCCAGCTCATTTTGTGATCACTTCAGTACTTCTCATACAAGCCCATGAAATGACCCTGTTCTTACTGTAGCATTTGGAGCCTGCTGAAATGAGATAATACTAAAATGACATGGATTTTTGTGTTTATCTATAGTTGCCCATTAGTTGATAGGACTCTTGAAAACTTAAGGGGAACAGAAAGCTCACACATTATTTTTACAGGAGAGAAAGGCTAATATAAGTCACTATCAGAGGACTGCATCACTCATCACTTATGGGTAGTAGAGCCCATTTTGTCTGTGCTTCTGACTCTGCAAACATGCTTATAAGTCAAGTACATGTATATATGAACTTTGTAGGATTTGATGGCCGCATTCATTGACTTCAGTCTGTCCTCCAAAAAAAAACAACCAACCAACCCGCCCCTGTTCATGGATGGCAAGTATTTGTCCTGAAAGCATGCTTTGTCCTTGTTTACTCCTAAACTTTTATGCAAACTGTCACTGTGAGTGAGAGTCTGAGAAGACCAGAGGTCTTAGAATAGTAGAATCATAGAATGGGTTGGGTTGGAAGGGACCTCAAAGATCACCCAGTTCCAACCCCCCTGCCATGGGAAGGGATGCCACCCACTAGATCAGGTTGGCCAATGCCCCATCCAGCCTGGCCTTGAACACCTCCA
Organism: Netta rufina; assembly: GCF_964035555.1. Taxonomy (NCBI): domain Eukaryota; kingdom Metazoa; phylum Chordata; class Aves; order Anseriformes; family Anatidae; genus Netta; species Netta rufina. The sequence goes on from NC_140124.1 coordinate 58,587,872, forward strand.
GGGATGGGGTATCCACAGCTCCTCTGGGCAACCGGTTCTAGTGCCTCACTACCCTTGCAGTGAAGAATTTCCTCCTAATGTCTAGTTTAAATCTATCCTCTTTTAAAGACCATTCCCCCTTGTCCTATCATTATCTACCCAAGTAAAGAGTCCTTCTCTATCTTCTTTATAAGACCTCCCTAAGTATTGCAAGGTCACAATGAAGTCTCCACGAAGCCTTCTTATCTCCAGGCTGAACATCCCCAGGTCTCTCAGCCTTTAATCATAAGAGAGGTGTTCCAGCTCTCTGAGCATCTTTTTAGCCTTCCTCTGGATCCCTTCTCTGGTCTTCTGAGCAGAGACTCCAGAAATCTGAATGGTTATGGAAGTTGAGCCACGTTGTTACCTTAGTGATGGATTCCTTTGGGCCAGGGGTGAGGTAAATGAGAAAAAAGCTCTAGGAAGGTTTTCCTGCATGTGGTTAGCTTTTTATGGAATGAAATAAATCGTACTAGTTTCCATTGCCATGAGCCTGTCACTTTTTGAATCACTTAATAATATAAAAAAAATGAGATCACTGAGCTCATTAATACTTTATGCTTGCTGGTTTTGAATGGTGTCTTTGCAGTATCATTGGTTGAAATACATTGACCAGTAGTGCTTACTGCAGATGTTGCATTACATTAAAAAAATAAACAAGCTGTTTTAATAGCCAGAGAAACCAGAAATGTGATAAAACTTTCCTTTTCGTTTATCTTACGTCATTAACGCTGCTTTTTATGTTGTGTTTTTAGCTCCACATGCTGGCGTCAGTCCAGCTGAATATTATCATCAGATGGCTCTGTTGGCAGGCCAGCGCAGCCCGTATGCAGACATCATTCCTTCAGCTGCCACTGCTGGAGCCGGTGCTCTTCACATGGAATATCTTCATGCCATGGATAGTAAGTGACATTTTCTAGAAATACAGTCCTGCGAAGGGAACCCTATTGTCATTCCTGGTCTGACCCAAAAGGTCTCCACGCAGATAAAGAAGTGGGAGTCAACACAAGTCTCTTCATGAGGCTGGAAGACCTAAGCATTGATTGCCAGATGTACAGAGGTTATATTGAGTCTGAAAGTGAACTATGAAAGAAAGTAGGGAGAGGAACAGGACTGCTCCTGAAAGTAGGTTATACATTTTATTTCCAGCAGGGCTTGAGTGCTTTTGAAAATGTCCTTTTCTATTCACAATCAGTAACTCACTTTCATCGTTAGGGTGAGTATTTCCCCTGATGAGCTCTCTGTTAATAAAAGGTTTATGTCTGTTTTTCCATTAGGAGAGCATGTTACCCTCCTTTTTAGAGAATGGTAGGCATGCCTACAAGTTGTAGGCGTAGGCATCACAGACTTTGATACTGCTTCTAAGGTGAAGCAGGTTGCTGAATTCTTAAGGATCCTGTCTTAGTTTTCCCTAGTATTAAGAACATTCTTTACCCACTTCAGCATCTTTCAGACCTTTAACATATCTCCCTTTCTCTGGCGAAGGAAGAAAAGAGAGCAGACCATTCCCAACTGTTCACTGTTGCTTCTTTTGATCAGCTTGAAAGGTAATGCAGAGTACTCCCCTCTAGTCAGAAGATGTTTGTATGCTTATTGGGATGAACATTGTTTCTTCCAGAAGGGAAGTAAAAGGCGGTAACAAAAGACAAGCACTGCTGACTCTTGCTTGGTAGTACAGAGCAATGCAATAGCATTAGACCGCCTTATTGTCCCACAGCTTTTTTAGATCTTTGTTAGCATGTGGTTTCTTCTTACCCGTGTCCCACTGTTGGCTGCATGCCATAGCTGCTGATCCCCAGGAGCGTGGGAGTTGGAAGGTTCACCTTCCAACCCTGGAACAAGTGGGAATATAGGTAGCTACCCCTGCAAAACACACTCCTGGGAGTGTGAAATATTTGACTGACCAGTGATCTTTACAAGAATCAGGCAAGACATATCACTGTGGAACTGGGAAGGCAAACTATTTCCATTTTGGTACCTTGATAATGAAGGGTTTTTTTAATTCAGTTTCTGTTATCAGTCTCATATTGCACTGGCAGTGTGCACAGGGATTTCACAGTAATGTAAAATACCTTGGATGCATTTGAGGAACATAATAAAAGGAGTATGGAACAGGAATTAATGTGCATGTTTCAGTGCTTGAAAGCTTATGAATTTGATACTTCCTAATTTGGATTTTGAGAGGAATATGGAAAGATGAGGTACACTGTTAGTGCAATTAGTGCATATTAATAATAGCTTGCAGAATGGAAATTCTGTTGTAGTAGCAGTTCAGGTAATGTAAATCTTCTGCTGTGTTCCAGTTGTGAGGAAAAATCCCTAGCTTGTGTAAATGGATGTGACTTCATTGAAGTAAAGGGATATTTTGTACTTGCAATGTTTTCGGTTCCTATTGGGAGAGTTCCCAAATGCACACAGATAGAAGTTCCTAACCACGTATTTAGCTGCAGACGTGATGGAATGGGCCTGTTCAGTCTATAGGAAGATGGATACCTAGGTGTATGATAGAAAACCTAAGAAAATCAGAAGGCACTGCAGTATGCATACCAATAATGGCATATGCACAAAGGACCTTCTTGTGTGAGTAGAGATTATATACGCTGTAATCTACATAGAATTACAGTTTTTGCATCCCAAGCATATTATCACTTCTTATTTAAGGGGAAGTGTATTGACCTTTGCCCATAACTTCATCCCATTCATAAAATGTACCTAAACACTAGCTCTAATAAGGATGTTTGCTGTCACCAGCTTTAGCAGCTATATATTTGAAATGTGCTCTTTAATTTATTTTGTGTTTGTTTTTAAAAATTAAAATCACACATTCGAGATTCAATATAGTGGCAACTTTTCAATTAGGGATTATTTCAGAGTTAAAGACAAAAAGTGTGTAACAATATTATGCAAATGGGTTATTTTTAAACAGTAAATAGAGAATTAAAATAAGAACGAATCCTACTAAGGTCACTCAGCTCACCTTCTGTATTTGATGAAAATGTGTTTAGTCAGGCAATAGCTGCTTTTATCTAAATAGAGTATGAAGTTACCCTTTTACTTTGTAAAAACTAATTAAAACTATCCTAACTTGCATGGGTAAAGAGTAAATTAATTGTCATTAAATAAGAATCTGAATGTCCTATCATTCATCATGCTAAAGAAAACGCCTTTCTTCTTTGTCAGAATTTTACATTAGAAAAGAGAACAAAACAATTAGCAGGAAGCCAATATTAAGGCTTTTTTTTTAAAAACAAAACAAAACAAAAAAAAACACAACACAATAAGAATGCCCATGTTTTCATTTAATAGCTGAGTACAGTGATCAATGCAAAGCAATGTCATTTGTTTGCATCTTTCTTCTTAAGGGTTTATATAGTGATCTTAAAAGTGCTCTTTCACCTTTGCCCAGTCTCGTCAAAGGAAACAGAAGAGAGATTGGTAGTTTGCTTCATTATCTGCTATCAAATTCTGAGTGAGTTAACTCAAAGACTGCTGCTCATTTATTCCACACAGCAACCAATAGATACAAGCAAGACATTGTTCTTATTTTGTCAAGCAAGTCTGTCTCCTAACTGTGTGCTTATGCAGCACCTAGCACAGTAATCTGGCATCTTTACCCTGTCCTGTAATGTGAATAATAATGCCCACAGTTGTGGATGATATGAGCAAGAGAAGGGTTAATCAGAAACTTAAATGTTGCCCAAGGAGGAAGAAACTTCTTGAAGCTCTAAACTTCACCGCCCGTGAACGTTTTAGTATGTTGTGGGAGAGTAAGGCCAAATTCCTGTATGCTTGATTGGCGTGTTTCCTCATCCTCTCACGTGCGGCATGAAAAGTGGACCAGAAAGTTCTGTGTTGTTTATAACGCTTTTCTGCCGCTTTGACAGCCAAAGTCCCTCACCAAGTCTTCCCATCATCTTGCTTGATCTTATGGGGTCAGATGTGTTAGCTTTAATTATAACATCAAAGTAACCAGGAGAATAGCTGGAGAACTAGCTGTTGCTATTGACAGTAGCAACAACTGTAATTCATTATTGTGGCTGGAACGATACTGTATGCAAAACGTGTCTTTTAATCACTTACATAATTCTAAAAATCACGCGACTTTTGGGGTTGATGTCTGCATATTTCTTTTGGAGAATCAATTGTACTCTGCTTTTGAATTGTGTTTAGTGGAATAATGGAACCATAGAATAATTCAGGTTGGAAAAGATCTCTCAGATCATCTAGTCCAACATTTAAGGTTGGCAGGTACGTTCCCTGAAGTTTCTAGGTTCACCTCCAATCAGTATTAATATCCTCATTCTGATTAACTTCTGCCTGTGCTCACCCAGAATAGGAGATTTTCCCTTTTCAGAAGCCATTCAGCATTGGCCTCCCCCTTTTGACATTACAGACACTGATAGCAGCCCCGTTGATGTAACGAAGTAGGTTTACCTGAGGAGTTGAACCTATATGAGGAGCTTTGAATTTAGGCTTGCTTGATTCCTGATTTTCAACCACATCTGGAGAATGAATGCAGAATAGCAAATACATTCATTTTCCACTTGCACTGACAAGTGTTAGAGCATTTTGGAAACAAAGACAAAATTCATGACAGACTCTCATGAAGTAAAAACATAGTTTACACATATGTGAGCAGAAGCCAAAAGGAAAAGAAAGAAAAAAGAATGCTTTAACTAAAAATGAAACAAAACAAAACAACAAAACACCACCACACAACACCAAACTTCCATGTTCACAACTTTCAATAGAAACTAATGCCTTGGATGGGTTCAAAGAAGTTTGATTTAAAGGGATAGAATAAAACAGGTTTGATGAGGTTTGATTTAGAGGGATGGAATAAATGATACATGTCTGAAGATTGCCTTATAAATGATTAAGTAATGCTAAAAACTTCAACTCAGAAATCAAATTCATGGGCAAATTTGCTGGATGGCATATTCCATTTTTGAAATTTATGATGGAGATAGATATCTGTTATTTTAGAATTGATCTCCACCCCAGGAATAAGATCTTTTCTTCTGACACCTGCTGGGTTTTCTGTTGGCACATTGTAGTCTTTACTATCTGCTACTGGCTTTTTTTTTTTACTATAATGTCTGCTCCAAAAGGGTGACATTCCTAAACAAATCTTCACTGTCAGCTTACATTTACATGCTTTGCCAAAGCTGATTTTTTTTTCAGTGCTTGCACAGAGGTAAATGGATTTTTAGTGAATCACTAGTCCTGCATTTTTTGGTTTTAAAGCATTTTATAAAGAGTGCGGAATGTAATGCTTCAGTGGGAGAATACAGTGCGCAAACATCTCAAATTGCTAAATAAATATTGAAGTGTTTGTGTTTAAAATAAACGCCCGGGCAAGGCTGAAGAGTTTGTCTTAGTAGTCAGAGTAACTTACAAATTGTGATCTAGTCCTTTTTATAGTAATAGACTGAGTAAGAATGATGTTATACTAAATGAATGGTTTAGCAAACATTCTGCAGGCTAATGAATGGACAGCTCATGCTGAAGACTTTTTAAGAATGTAAAATCTAATTAAACCATGGAATCTGAAAAAAACAACAACCAGTAATTCCATTTAATTGTATTTTATTTGAAAGTTGTGGCCTCCCCTGAAGCGAATCCCCTTCTCCCACTGTCAGATCCTGCAGAGCTCTTGCGTGACCTTGGCTGTGGTTCCTGCTGTGAAGCAGGAATGTCCTCCTGTGTGTAGGGGACTGCTCACCCTTGGGAAACTGGCCCCATCCCAGGTAGATGGAGGGTGCTGGCAAATACGCCTATCTAGGTGGGGCTAGAAATGGGCACTGCCTGGAGGAGAAGAGGAAGCCCCAAGCTGCTGGATGGTGTGGCTGAAGTCTGGGCTCTCTGCAGCCAATGCCCAGCACTTCTCCTCTGGTAGCTGGAAGAGACCTCTCTCTTTGTCACTGCCCACAGATCTCGTGCATCTCCCACAGTGCAGGGGACAGGCATGCCCTGGCACAAGGCCTGGAGTAGCCCTGTGCTGAGGTGAGGAGTGGGCTGGCTGCTGGCAGCAGCTGGGAGGCAACGGGGAGGTTTCATGAGCATTGGGAGCAGCGCTTAGAAGAGCCATGGCATGACTTAGACAAGGGGTGAAGCAGATGGGCTCAGTCCAGAAAAGGCAGGAGGAGGACAAAAGTTATTGCAGTTTTTGAGGATCCATGGAGAGCATGAATTTCACTCCTGGGTGATCTGCTGAGGGTGACTGTGCTTCTCTCCAAGATTGTAAGAGGTTTCAACAGTTGTTGGTGATGCTTGCTCAGACCCCTCTGAGGTATGGGCTGGAGTACTGATGAGTTCAGCTGAGTGCTGCTGGCACAGAAAATAGTGGCTGATCAGAGAAGAAGCAAAACCCAGCTGTTGTCTCCTGCTTTTATTGCATACTCTAGCTTCAAATGAAAGATGTTCAGTTGTTAGTGTTCTTAGTAACTGCTCTGCTTTTTTGATCAAACCTATGCACCCCGTCTCTAGTTAGATTCAGTATCCATCAAGCCACGTTTTGCAGGCTCCTAGCAACTTTCCCAGTTTCCCAAGGAGCAAACCCTTTGTTGTTGTACAGATTCAAAACTGCACGTCAGATCCATCATCACATTTGAAACTGCTCAAACAGTGACATCTGTAGAGCACAATGACTCTAGACTTAAATACAGCAATTTAATCAGGTCTTGTCCCCTTCTGAGTATGCCTGCTGCCTCCTTGCTGGCCTGATGAGGTCTGTGCTAGAGGGTTTGCATCAGTGTTCACATAACTACAAACGGTTCCTGTCATACACAACACACCATTGGGATAGTTGGTAATAGATGCTGCTGTGGTAATGGTGCTTGAACAACATCTCACTTCGCTGGTCAGCCAGTGTCTGTCAGGTCTTGTCCCCTTTGCTTTCTGCTTAGCCAGGAACACCTGTACTTAAGCCACCCCCTTGTAAAACAGCAATAACAGAGTTTATTCACCTATAAAACACTCAAGTTGTATCCTCAGCTGAGGCAAGTTACATTACCCCTACTGACTTCAGAGGAGTTGTTCTAATTTATGCTGGCTGAACAGTCAGCAGATGAGTAGTGGATGAAAGATGTAAGTGCAAAGTATTGCTATTTTTGTCTTACCATAGCGTGTATCTTTAATTTCCTTATTAAATACATTGCAGCTTCTTATAGCTGCTGATCAGTGTTGGGTTTTATTTTGGCACAAATAAAGCATTTCAGCCTTTGAAAGATATGGAGCATGGTACTAAGAAAATAGCAAGCAGATGCAGTACGATAGCAAGCTTGTAAGAAGGAGATAGAAAGGATTACATAAAGTGTAGTAGATTTAGGAAGAAATAAATGACTATGTCTAAGTTTAAAATGATGAATCAAGACTGTGAATTTTCATTGAAAGGCCAAACACTATGGACTCTAGTGCATAGAAGGAAAAACAATACAAAACAACGTGTCAGCCAGATGCCAAAGAGAATTGACACCCACGTTGGCAGTTGAGGCAAAACTCAACACATATTAGGAAAAGGACTACAGGCAGAGATCTGATCACACAAGCACAGCTGTAATAAAGTGGCAGCTTTTAATACCAGATAAAAATCTTGGATAGCATGTACAGAGAGAAGGGCAACCCACTCAGATGTGTAAGGAAAGTGTAATGGCAGACTGTAATCCAGCTGTGTCCTGGAGATTGGACTAATTGCAGTCCATTAGGCTGGTTAAAGTTAGGCACATAAATGTAAATAGCCCATTGAAAAGTTGTCCTGAGCACCAGGAGATGAGGAAGAATCAAGAAAAGCAGACCCATAATGGAGGCTTGTGGCCCATTGTTAATTACAAGCAAGTTACAGATGAAGTCAAGGAGTCTGGGAGAAGTAGCTGTAACGCAGGCATTAAACCAAAGACCTGCATGACCCTGGCTGTCAGGATTGTTAGGACTCAGTCCTTTACTGTAGCAGGTTAAAGGGATTAAAAAGGTAGAAGCTGCAGTACTGTTACAGGAAATAGTTCAGTACACAGCAGGGAGGCTAATTCTCTCTTCAGTTTCAACTGAGATGGAAAATAATTAAATAAGGGGAAGAAATTTAAGGTGATCTATCTTCCGTCAGGACTGCAGATCATTGGTTGATGGTAAAGGTCAAGGTAAAATAGACCAGAAGAGGCAAAGATTTTCAAAGCAGCACAGAGAATTTAGAAATGTAGCACATATTTGTTTAAATGGTATCTGTATGGTTGCCTTCTCTTTACTGTTTTGAAAAGTTTAGTCTTTAGTTCTAAGGAAATCTGGCAACCTGTGGGCCCCTGTGCCCCCCAGCACAAGAATACGGGATCTTGGACAAATTCAAATAAAGCCTACTGTTTATCAATCTAATGTCCTGAATGCCAATTTGACTTCTGTTGGTAGAGCTGGCCTTTACAGTGTTTTTTCAGTACTGATTTTTAGTTTTGCATCAAGTATCGCACAGGCAGCACTACTGTCAACAAAGGAAATGCTGCCACTTCATTTCTACACTTTATCTTACAAGTTTAGCTTTGACTGTATGTATTAAATGATGCGGGTTTGGGTTTGCTGGTAGCCCAGATCTGAACCACTGTCTCATTGCTTGTGGTTGAATTAATGACGTGAATGTCTAAGAAGCCATCAGATTCATAAATCACCAGAAATGAGAGGGATAACTCATAAAAGTCTTTTCCTTTTGTTTAGCAATTTATCATTTTGCTTGCACATTAATAAACAGAGCTCCCCTGAGGTAAGCCACAGGAAGATAGATTTTTCATCCTAATTTTCCTCAATCGTAGCCAGTAGATCACAAGTGGAGAGAGTGGGCTTGTCACAGCATGTTGGTGTCTTGTGACTCCCTCTACCCATCACTGATAAAAAATAAATGCGATTAAGTACCCCGGTGGATAATTATTTGTGTTTACATAACAGGCGCCAGGTTTCCGAGTCCGAGATTGTCAGCTAGACCAAGCCGAAAGCGTACGTTGTCCATATCCCCCCTATCTGATCACAGCTTTGACCTTCAGACCATGATACGGACATCTCCAAATTCCTTGGTCACAATTCTCAATAATTCTCGTAGCAGTTCCTCAGCCAGTGGTTCTTATGGCCACTTATCTGCAAGTGCAATAAGGTAAGAACAGCATTTTCTATGTATATTGTATATTCTTGTGTATGTCATACACACACACACAGGCACACACAAGTGTGAATGTACACTCACATCTTAAGTAGCTGTTCTGTTTTGTGTATACTTGTATTTTACAGTTTCTATACTGTATGTTCACTAGAGCTTAGTTTAAAGTATAAAATACTTTTTTTCTTGCTCAGAAAGGTAACTACAAGGGACATTTTGGCATATTATTATCCAGTGTGTGTGTCTACTCAGGAATCTGTATTCAGAGAAGTTCTAGGATAGGCTTGTGACTTAAGCCACTTGTGCTCTTCTGTTCATAGATATATCTGAGTGAAATGTTCATACATTACAATCATCAGACAGTAAAGCACAGACACACGGTGCTGTTCAATTAAAATGTTTCGCTAGAATTTCTTGATATCCATGATATCCATGCTCAAGTTTTTTCATATGTTAGTTTGTATATTGAAAGATTAGACTTTCTGTGGCTGAATTATCTTTTTTTTTTTTTTTTTTTTTCCTACCAAGGAAGTGCTGTTATCATCCAGTATCATCAGAAATGCTGTGATTTTCACTTGGCCACTTCACTTGCATGTGCAAAAAAGGAGCCAAAAATGCTTGTTGTGAAGGCAGATCAGAGTTAGAGGCAGGGAGAAACTGTACTGTTTAGGGAGAAAGGAAAGGGAAGCAAACAGAGCACAGGGAGATGGAACAAAAGCCAGAGTGGAAGAAAATGAAAAGCAGCATAAAAATGGAGATGCAACTGCAGAACATTCTTGTACGTGTGACACTGCTATATCTTAACTGAGAAAAGCTCCTTTGGTATTCAAAAAATAAAAAAATAAAAGTCCCCCACCTCTCCAAAGTCTCAGAAAGTATTGGTTTTGCATTTGTGGCACTCGAACAAAGAGTACTGCTGGTCCCTGGCTTAAAAGCAACCTCCACCTTCAATTTGCATTGAGGGAAAGGAGCAAGTCCCCACAGCAATTTCTTTAGATCTAAAAAAAAAACATTTTTGGCAAGGCTCAAACATGCCTTTCCAGCAAAAATGACACACTTAAAACTTCAAAAAGTGGCTATGGGGATTTGCACTGTTGGAGAAAATGGGGCATGCAACTGGTGTGTTGGAAACCATGAGCCTGCCAAACTTTGAAAGTGACAGCACTGTAAATATTTGGTATTAGCATAAGTGCTGTCGTGTTTTTTTTTAAGCACTTCTTTTAAATAGTCGTGTTCCATAGCTCTGATGTACTTGAATAGCTGTGTAGTATTTCACAGGTATGATATCATAGCTCTGCAATACAACTCTACAATCTTTGTAACCACAGCCCCAATTACCAAGCTCCCTAATGTGGAATATGATTTATATCAGTAGCTGGCAGCAGTTTTGGACCACATCTGTTAAATATATCTGCTGTATGGAGGTGTACTATCCCCACTGTCGTTAAGATGGGATGGCACTTCAATTACTAACCTCCTTTTCCATTGCTTGTAACTTTGGTTAAGCAAATAGTGCATGAAAGTTGGCATACTCTCTACGCTGGAGTAAGTCTTCCCTCCTTTTACTCTTCCCCCACAAATGGAAATGATTGCTCTATATTTTTGACACATCAGATCACAGACATAAGGGCCATACCTGCCAAGCCAGAGTCAGATGAATAGTTTTGCTGAAGGCAGTTGTAGAACTTATGTGCAGAGACTGAGTAAGGAAGGGAGCACCCACTGATACAATGGGTCTTGTGAAGTGGTGTCACTGGGGACAACAAGGCTTGTGCAACTGAGCCTGTGGTTGGCTGAAACTTTCAGCACTCCCTGGTTATACTTTCCAGGCATGCATAATATAAAATTTCACACCATTTTGAATTAATATATATATATATTTTTTTTACGAGAGTATGTTCATCGTGAAAAGTGGTAAACATATCACTCCATTCTTTCCCTCTTTGAAAGGAGGGAAAGGGAGAGAGAGCTAGCTCTTTTCCCAGCATTGAAACTCACCTCTGTTGATGCCTTTTAACTTCTCTCATGTAAACCTGTCTGCAAAAGAGTTACGCTAAAATAAACAGTGACATAAGGTATTCAACCCAGGCCACATTTCATTGCTTTAGTAAATTCCAAGACTAAATAACAACAGAGCTATCAGTAAAACTTCATTTATTGCAGTTCACTGTCTTGTAAATAATGCATTCAGCACAAGAACTGCTGTACTGAATCAAATCATAGGTTCATCCTGTTTAATATCCTGTCTGCAGCAGTGATCAAAATGTAGAAAAAAACTTTTCCTAGTGTAAAATCCCAGCTTCTGGAAACTTGCAGGTAAATCTCGTAGGAGTTACAGCAAGAAAAGGGTATAGTTCAGCTCTGCACACGGAATTCCAAGATAGGAAGGATTTGGATTTTAGGCAATGTCAGTATTGTTAACTTTATTTAACATTACACAGTCCTTCTACTTCTAGATCTTGTTTCCAATTACTTTTAACTGAGCCCAAATAATTTACGCTTGGCAGCATTTTTTCATGGCAGATGACTATCTAAAGCTGAGTATTTAAAAAAAAAAAAAAAAAACACACAAAAAACACACACACACAGAAAAATTCTTAATTTCTCAGAATGACGTTAGGGGAAACCAGACTTTCCTGTACATAGTAGAAGAGCTCTTGCTAGCATTTCTCTGAGAAGCTAAAATTCGTGAGGAAAGTCACCTAGATGCTATAGATACGGTCTTTGCTGTTCCTGAGAGCTTGTCCCATTCAGCCAGTGATAAGCCTTTAAGAGATTTCAATTAGCATGTGTTAAATAGATGTTTACTAAGAATTCAGCGTGTTTCAGTCCAGGGCCCACAGAAAGGAAGGAGGACTTTTCCCTGCAGCTGCAGCTCCTGTTAATCTGCTGCTACCTCCTTGGGAAGCTTGTGGAGGCAAAGCTGTCTGCCCAACCATAACAGCCTTCCTTCCTTGAATGTGAAAAAGAAAGCAGTCTTCAGAGGAAACAGGTGCCAGACCAGGAACTGTCAAGGCTAAGCACACTGGGACAAAATGCTTCCAATAACTCAAAGAAAGATTACACTAGACGAGAGAAAAAGCTGCAAAATAAGGCATGCAGAAGCCAGTCATTAACGAGAATGAAGGTACTGCCCCCTTGTGATTGTGCGTTGATACCATCTTTAATTTTAGGGTTGCACGGTGTTTTTTCACAGGATCTCTGCCTACTTCAGTGCACCAGCTGAGCCACCTCTCTGGATCAGTCAGAGCTGCGGGACTCTCCCTCAGCTGCCTCAGGCAGCTGTAGAAGAGAAGGGAGCATCTTAACCTGGTTATTTGCTGCATGGAGAGTGGGCTCTACTCTTGCAACAAAATCCTAGCGTGACACTGGGCAAACTGAACTAGTCAGAAATGACCATCAGGGTCATGTCATACAGTTTCTTTTCTGGAGGCCCAGCATAAAACTTAATTTTGCAAAGAAGCTGAGCGCTCACAGCCATGGCTTGAAGCTACTGACAGCTATTTTGAAAATTTCATGTGCTGTGTCATGTTAATTAACCCAGGAGATCAGGCCTCCATGTCTGAAATTGGGCAACCGCAATGAGTGGCACTTCTTACCTTAGTCTGTCTTTGATTCATGTGCCTGTGCAAATCGAGTCCTTCCCCTTCACCTCAGAGGGAGGCTGAAAGCATTAATGTTTTGTGAAGTACTTAGATTCTGCGGTGATGAGCACAGTAGAGAAGCTCAGGAGGGTATCAGTAATTATGTATTCACAGAAGGTTTAAATACAGTGGAAAGAAGACCCATGGGCAATACCCTGGGCAAGGAGAAGAAAAATATCAGTGTTTTTCAGTGAAGAATATTGTGCGTCTTGTGCCTGAACGAGGTAAGCATCCTGAAGGGGGAAAAAAAGGCGCATGGTCACATAATTAAAGACTGATGAGTGAGAACAAGAGGGTACGGGCAGGTTAGTTCTGGTATGTTTGATTTTGTAGGCTCAATGCTTTTCCAATCTATTTTTGCAGAGGTGCTACTTGTATTAAGAAAGTATCTCCAGGACCTGATTGGTCTTTTCATTGGCTAAAAAAAAAGGTGCATCCTCTGGCTAAAAGATTACATCCTGTGTTTCACACAGCTTTTCAGCCTAGGACCCTCTGTATGAGCACTGTGGGATGTTGAGGGTGAAGCCAAATAAAAGGAGACATTTTGGGCTGTGGTTTTACAGAGACCAGCACGAGAGGGCTCTGGTGCTTGACATGGGTACTACTGCAGCTTGAATAATAAATAATAATAGTTTAGCACAATCCAGATAGGGCTCGACTTGGCGGGCGCTTTGTCATTGTCAGCTGGCAGCATAATGCTGTATCCTGACTACTGGCTGAGTACTTGAAAAGAAGATGTCGCTCCTGCTGACAGCTAATAGTGGATCTCCTTTAGCACACCAGGTAGAGCTTCTACTTTGTGCATTTGAAAACACCTGGTTTAGGTCTCAGCTGGGAAAGATTATGCAGAAAGTAGGCGTATGAAACAGCATCAAATGAGGATAATCCTTCATTTGACATTTACTCATTTGGTTACCTGCCTCAGTCCTGCAGTGCAGCACCCCTGCTATTAATCTTTTGTCAGGATGTACTTACATGTTATATCTGCTACCTGTGACAATTATTAGACTTTGCACTTCACTAGCACTTCTTTTCTGAGAGGCAGCATGGCCTAGCGTGATTATAGCAGGGGTAATCACTTCCCATAATATTAAGAGTACCAATTCAAAACCTTTACAAAAGATTAGCTGGTCTTTAATAAACACAGGAGGTTGGGACTTCATGTTCTGTATGATCTGAAATTCAGAACCTCTGTTATTCTTCCAGTCCCTTAACAGCCCTACAATACCAAATCTACAGTTCTCAGAAAATGGGCCAAACTCCCTGTCAGCTACAAACTGTTTAAGTCAGGAGCAGTTCCACCTACTAGAAGAGATTTTCTTACGGTCTGTGCAGATGTAACTGAGAATACACCACAGCCATCTCATAACATGCTAAAAATCAGTTTCTTATGAGCACAGGAACCCTTTGGGATTTCCTCCAAGGTCTAAAAGAAACTGAAAAAGCACAGCAACACTTTTTTTTTTTTTTTTTTTTTTTTTCTCCTGGACTCTGCCCCTGCATCCCTGATGTTGTGAGAATAGGAAGGAGAGATTAACACAGTGTGGTTAATTACAGCCAGATTCTGGTTGTTCTGGCTCCAATCACTTTGATCTGAAGCTGGACATGAGGGGAATGGCGTTGACGCATTTGCCAAGAGCACTAGAAAGAGAGAGCCAGGTTTGTAGGGAAAGCTTAGGTAGCAGTGGATTCGTATCACCGAGGAAGACACAAGACTGTTTCTGCAAGCAGGTATTGGATTATCAATGATTTCCTCATCTCATACAAGCTTCTTGTGTAGAGCGTTTGTGGTAGAGTACCCGTAATGAGTTAGTACCCTCCTCTCTGTACTGCTTTACAGCTAGAGATGAGTGACCACGTATTAATTTCTACAGTTGCTCTTTGCAAACACAAAGAGAAAAGTGAAGAGAAACATAAAACCAGACTTAAGACGTATTGAAAGTATATATATATATATATTATTTTTTTTTTGCATAAGAAAGTAAAAGTAACTCCAGCAGGGAGCCCAAAAATTCAGACTATGCACTGTATAAAAAAAAGCAAAGAGTACCGTATTATTAGCTGTAAATTATCCAATTTTTGAATTTAACAGAATGTCTTGTAATTATAAGACAGGGAGTCCTCATGTTCTCAGTCTTCACTCTTTTTTCAATATTTTTTATATTCTTATTATGTTTCCTTGTATTCGTCTCCTTTCTGAGGCAAATGATTGTTTTGAGTCTGCTCTTTGGAGAGCTCTGGCATTGTCATTTCTGCCGGTACTCTCTGAAACAGTCTCCCTCTACTACATGCAATAATATTCCAGAAAAGGATCAGCAATATAAACGTACTATGGTTTTCTGTATTCTGTATCCCATTCTGCTTGCCTTAATGTGTTTTTTACGCAGTTTCATGTTGAGAGAATTTTCATTCATCTTTTGAATTCTGCACTGGCCTTCGTGAGTTAGCTCAGTTGGCTTACAGACAGTTCAGACTTAACCCTTCAATACCAATATACGTCTGGCTGTCGGTGTTGCCCATTCATCTAGCGTATTTGACTATAAAGATACTTCTTAGTTCTTCACCATACTGCTCAAAATAATTTTGTCAGAGGCAGCTTTTGTTTTTTCATTGCTTACATCCGCTGCCAGATTGTTGACAATTACACTGAAAACAAAAAATGCCATCTGAGAATTCATATCTAACTTTTAGTAAAAAAAAAAAAGCTTAATTCTTATCTTTGATTTCACTTTTAGATTTTAAGTTCTATGTGTTTTGAGTATTTATTAAATGTTCGTAAAAGGGCACAATCAGATGCTGCTTAACAAAGTGAATCTTATAATGGACATGTTTAGAGCAGAACGGGTAGAACAGAGTATATTTGGCAATGTTTTGCAAGAACCTTTGTTTGATAGGATGTACCAGATAGAAAATGTGTTATTTCTGTTGGAATTAAAGGTGCTTTGCCATTTTGTTATCACTCTTATTGGGGTCTAAGTGAGACACAAAACTGATTTGAGTGAAAGCATTTCTTGCATCAAAAGGTCTCTTGATAATAGCATGTCGTATGTTGTAAATGAAGGCATAGTTGCAGTTCAGATGGAGTCAAATTCAGACCAGGTGTAACCCCACCAAAACTGTCTTTATTGTAACTAGGCACATGTCACATATGGGCAGCACAGGGCTTTATTCTCTGTGGTCTTGAACCATGTATAGTTAATCTACAGAAAAGAATGTAATGCTCTATCATGCCATAATAGCTTCATTTTATACCCTCTTTCAAGAAGTTTGAATGGCAGGGAAGTGCCACAAAGTGAATAAAAATGAAATTCTTCAGTGTTACGGAAAGTTGCATCTAATTCAGGCCCTGTTGAAATGGAATTCTGCAGCTGGCCTCCTGTAGAAAGCACAGACAGAATGCAGGATGGAGACATTCAGGGAGATTGTTCTGGAGATCACCTGCATCTTGCATTGGAAAGTGGTAGGTGATTTTCACCACACATAAACACAGTATGGCAAGATCTCTGCCTTCAGAAAGCACATAATGTAAGAAGTCAAGCAAAATAAAGAAATACAGAATATACAGGTGCATGCTGCATACACATTTAAATGTACAGATAAACATATATACAAGTGTGATTACATATTTACATACATGTGCCTGTAGATGCATATACCACAGATCCTGTAATTAAAAGGCATTTTGAAGCAACTTGCTCCAGATCAATTTGGTGTTACTAGAGTTTAAATCTTTAGACAAGGCACTGGATCCAGTGCAGTATTAATTACAGGAAAGTTCTGTATCTAAGAAAACTGTGCTGGGGTTTTAACACAGAGCTCACTTAATTTTCAAACCCTAAAAACAAGAATTAATTAGCACTTTCCATGTAATTAATGATACCAGCTTCAGAAACAAAAAAATGCTTAGCCATGAATTTAATTTAAAAAGATGTTTACCAGAAATGTCATGGGCTTGCACGGAACAAACACAGATGAATTGTGCAAGATACTTTTAATACAAAGCCCGTTTAGGATGCTAAGGATTCCTAGACAGGAATATCACAGTTAGGAGGACAAAACTGTCAATGCTGTCTGAGCATATAAGGTTAATCAGGTTCTGTTGCTCTCCGAAACTATTCCATTTTACTCTGGCATCTGGCAATGTATTCATGAAGAAAAAATTCACCTAGCCGAGCAGATAAAACAGAATAGATAATATGGTAAGCTGAAGAGAAAGTACAAACCACAGAGTCTGTTAATTTTAAACTGGTAATGGAAAAGTGAGAAAAGAGGCAACGATGCATGCGAGTTAAATACAATTGTAAAATGATGACTATTATCTGACAGAAGCTGAAAAAGTAGTATAATATATACTGTGCTTTATTAGATACAGGATACATCTCTACAAATTCAGTTAGATGACTTGTCTCTAAGTTAGTGATTTTTAATAAAATATGTCAATATTACAAATGCAGGGGGATATTCGTGAAACCTAGTCCCCTTTGTAAAAAATGTGTTCAGTGCATTTCAAATTTCATACCTGCCTTTAGGATCATGCCACATGTCTGGTTTCATGGTCACAGCTTTATTTTGTTTTCCTCTGTACTTAAGTGATAAACCATAAAACCAACTGATTAAAATTGTGCTGCGTTGTCTACTCAAACATCAGTGCTGCCATTTAGAAAGCAGAGAGAAAAGAACAGAATTGAAAGCAAAATTCTTCTTTCTTAGTTATAAAAATGTTGTGCATATTGGAGACAAAATGCTTCACAAAGAGGTGCATTTTTAAAGTCTCCCATTCTGGTTTTGGTTTCCATTCGGTTTCCATTTTACATCTAGGATATTTCAAGCAGTAAGAATTTCACAAATCTTTTCAAGGCTATGTGGTTCCTGAGTGCGTTGTCACTCCTGTGACCTGAACAACGTGTCAATATAAAGTCTTGCAGGTTGTTTCCATCAGGAGGAGAAGTAGATGACAGGGTTGGAAACTTCTTTTTATTTGCTCCCGTTTGTTCACAGAGAAGGTACATGAGTTCCTGTTCCTGCAAACCTCAAACTTCAGGAGGCGGTTTTCTTACGTGATGTTCCTGGCTTCTTCTCATCCAGTTACTGTCCAAGGAGAACTCATCTTCTGTATCTCTTTTGGGGTCAGGGAATGAGTCTGTCCTGCTAACCATCTACAGCTTTCCACATCTGACTGCGCAGTGTTCCTGGCCGCACATTGCAGATATGCATAGTTCCATCAAAAGAGATGCATAAACTTCAGTGTTTGAAGTCAGCTTATGCAGATCTGCTTAGCACCCGTGGTTCATCTCCAGCCACTCTTTACTTACATCCCATGCTTTGGGCAGTGGCTCATGCAAGTCAGTTTACTGTGGGATGAATGAAGCTATTTACATTAGTCCTTTTAAAAAAAAGAGCCTCTGCGCATGTGAAAGCTATCACATGAATGTAATTATGATTTGTATTATGACTTAGTTCAACAACAATTTCTGTGTCTGTAGGGCCTAGGTTTTAGGACAGCACTTCAGGACTCTCTAATGTTGGTCTCATTTCAGCAGTGCTTACGAGTTATTAGGGATGCTTTCCTGAAAAGTAGCTGGTTACATTTGTTTTATGGGAAGGGTGCTTGTTTGCCTCTCAAGAACATTCATAAGCAATAAAGGACTTTAGAAATCCAAATTAAAAACTAAAGGTGAATTCCTGACCTGCAGAGGTTAAAAATTCAGTGAGTCCAGGTGCTCATGCAACATTTATTGGTGGGTTACTGCACCCTGGTTTCTCAGTTTCACTTACAGTGGGCTTCATACAACTCTTAAGGAAGAGTAAGACAAAATAGTCACATCTTTACCGACTTGAGCATAAGCTAGAAGAAGCTATGACGATACCTGATGAAGGTAAGCTAATACCTGCTGATCAGCTTTATTCAATATGAAGCCAATCCCCTTAACAAATTACCTCTCTGTTTGTGAACTGAGATCCTTTTAGGAGTGGCTTGGATCATTTGGTTTTCTTTGTGTCAGTAGCTGATGGCAAGAGGGAATGATGGAGGCAACAGAGTACGCTGAGAGCTCCAAGGCTTCTCTGCCAGGAAGGTCCCATGTACCCCCTTGCAGAGCAGGAAGCTCCTTCCCCCATGAAGTGAGCACTTGTGTTGCACTTGTGTGTATCAGATCTTGCAGAGCTGTGTTTGTTCCTTGTTGTTTGTGAGGATAGGAAAGCCATCACAACACGAAGAAACTTTCGTGATACAATGCAACTATACTCAGAGTTTTTACAAGATTAGGATCTCTCTTGCAGAGGAGATCCTTTTGCGTCAGCCTGTCCACTTAGGCACACCTATGCGACGTATAGGAAAGAAGGAATTTTTCATGACTTTGAATTCATAGCTGTTTTGCGGTAAATTCTGCAGTTGTGACCAGAAACTGGACGACCTTGTTAGTAGGACAGCCACAAAGTAGCCACAAAGTTTGGTTTTGATTATAACGTCTGTTTTTCTTCTTCTTGAAGTCAGTTCCTTAAAATTTGATGTGCTCATGTAATTGCAATGTAGTTCACTGCCCTGCTTTACCTCCAGTGAAGGGAGTTTGAGACTTTGCAGAGGAGAAGAGAAAGAGAGACACAGACTGACAGACAGGTACGGAAGCCCACAGTATGGAAAAATAAATGACATCACTGATGGGCTATTCTGTCATTAAATATGAGTTATTGAATATTTAAGTAGAAGTATTACACATTTTTTTTTCTAACCCTTACCCCCCATAAAACTCAACAACTAAAAAAATAACCTTCATGTAGTTTACTAGTAGTCTTACAAACATTCATCTTTTCCTTATCTTCCTCTCCTCCTTTGTTAAAAAAAAAAGTCTGTAACAGAATTACAAATCAGAATCTCTCTAGTGGTATAGATTTTCTTTTTTTAAGTAGATGGAAGAAACAGATTCATAATTCACTTACATTTCTGTGAATCCAAGATGTTTTGGAAATGACTGTTGTTTTGGAAATTGTGAAAGATCGGGGCAGCCATTTTGCACTCTTTTGGCATCTGGCATTGGAAAGTGTTGAGCACCCCACATCTGAACTGCAGCCCCTTGAAGGTATCTTCAAAGAAGCATGAAGCAAACTGAGGCCTCTGAAGCCACTCATCACTTCTTCAAAAAATGGTTGTGGTTTTCACTAGATGTGGTCTCGTAGCTCTCAAAATCACTACTTGCAGGCCTTGTTTACCACCTCTGAGTATGAATTTTAGGCAGTCACTGAGTGACAGCGTTGCCATATAGGTGCAATTCTAAGCAAACATGGCTAGAAGGGCTGGTGAAGGCCTGATGGTGCCACGGCCCATCCTTCCTGTTGATGCTGGTCTCCTGACCAGAAAACAGCATGGGGCCATCAAGAGAGCACACAGCTGTCGGTCAAGGCTGAGGGATCTCCAAGGGGTCTCAGGGGAGTCTGGGCTACAAAAATGCTGTATGTACCTTGTATTCAAGAGTTATTGGACAAAGTGCTTTAAAAACTTTGGGAAGGAGAGGAGAAATCCAGGTCTCCCTTCCCAACAGAGTGCTCTGTGCCAGCCGTGTTTAAGTTTTGGTTTCTTTTTCTTCTTTTTGGCTCACAATATGAACTTTATTGTCGAGCAGCCTGAATGGTTTCTGAAAGGCAGAGAAAGACCTGACACCTTCTGTTCCTTAAGATCTTTCTGATCTTTTTAGATCAGAAAAATTGGCCAAGTTGCTCAGTGACAGCATCTCGCCTAAGGGTGACATTAAACTGAGGCAGGTCATTTTGCCTTATGAAGAGCTCTCCAGAACCAGTTGGAGAGAATTATTTGAAGGCAGCTGTCTGAGATATTTAGGAAATACCCTGGTGCCTGAACTGTTATCACCATTTCCAAGTACTCTTCCTCAGATGTTCTGGCTAGTTGCTACCCTATTTGTCTGCTCCCTCGTGATCTCCTTTTTGTTTCAGTCTGAGGGGTGTGAAGTTTGGAAAGAATGTAAAGCAAGTTGCGAGGCTCCATAGGAAAATCTCAGTACCTCAGTCTCAGCCCTGTGCTGTTGGGTACTGGGCAAAAGAAAGATACTAAAGAAATAAGGATTCTTCCTCCTTTCATCAGCACATCTGTGCATGTGTTTCTCAATGCATCTGCTGCTGGTGTCATTGTTTTCCAGTAAGAGCCCCTAGCTAAGATAATGTCTGGACAAAAGTCAGAAATGCCTGGCTTAGCATCCTTCTGGAGGCTCCATATGGTGTTAGAGAAGATGTAAAGAAAAATGGCATCTCTGTGGGGTAAAATGTATCCTTTTGATGGAAGCCATGTGTATTTATGTACAAAGGAATAACAAATATACTTACTTAACTTTTAAGCTTTTGCACTGTACTGCTGCAAGGCATGTCACTGCAGGCCAGTGAGACTGTCTTCTATATTTGTTAAAGTGGAGCTGCTCTCGTCTTCTAGTTAAAAAGATGTTTTGCCATTGGAGGCATCATCTCTTTTTGTGTTGCTCTCTGTGGGGTAGAGAATGCAAAGCAGGGATAACTGACTAAAAATACTGTTGGCACAGCAGTCGTTCCCCATCTTTGGAGGGACAGAGGCGAGAATATTGCCAAACTCCAGTAAATATATATGAGGTACATTAAGTGCAAATTGTGTGCATATATCTTGGGGCTCCTATAGTATTTTCTCCTTCTCAGGGCCAAAGGTTCCTCTTCACCATCCAACTTCCTGAGTCCTTATCACCGGCACCGTAACAACCTCCTACTGAGCTAAAAATAAATTCATATCACAGCGGTACCTCCTGCCCCTCCTGAACTGTTTGGGAGTGATCTCCTGTGCTCTGGATAGGTTAAAAATGAATGTTAGGTGCAGGTGCTCATGTATCTGTATTCACAGAGCTGATAGGCAGGATATACGCTCAAGGCAGTCATGTCTTGTGGATGAATCCTAAATTTGTCTTTTTACTGTGTAGGATTTGGAGAATATTGGCGAGCTTGTGAACTGGGACTTGCAAAGCTAGGTATTGCTGTGCATGCTTAAACACCTAGAAAGCAAATAATAATAATAATAATAATAATAATAATAATAATAATAATAATAATAATAATGACTGTGTTTCTAAGGGTGGTACATACTTGGAGCTCCAAATGAAATGAGACCACTTATTTTTTCTTTTAAACTGATTCAGCTAAGGAGTGAAAATGTCCTAGGTACTAACTGCTCATAAAGAAATAAAATACTTCATCCAAATTGTTTGCACGTTGTATTTGTTGATCTCAGGATTTGATAGCATCTTCAGGATGGTGCCGTCTACTGTTTAAAGTACACAAGATTAACTCACAGTGTATGTAGCAGGATAGAGGCAGGGATATAGTAAAGAGGCATCGTTTCAGCCTCATGTATGACATTGTAATTGTATGTTTTTTAATGAACAGACCAGAGTAGTTACACTTAGTAATGTTTGTTACTAAAAAGGAAAATGGGTGTTAAATCATTGTGTTCTTTGATGAATGGCTTGTACACTGAAGAATAAATTGAACAAACTGGCATAGAGCTCAGTGAACATGAAATCAGCTATTAGAAGAAAGCTGTGAACAAATTCTGAGCCTGATATGCATCTTTTGATTAATGTCCTATCAATCATCCATAGTGGCTACCTTAGCTAAGTCGTGCTGTAATCATTCATGGTTGCTTACAGGAACACTAGCAGGGACTATAGAGCTGCAATAACTGAATATTATTACTGATTTCTCCCTAACTCTTGCTGTGAACAATTACTGTTTTCACTCCGTTTCTGCCTCCCTTTATTAAAAAGAATACAATGCAAAATGAAAAGAGAGTTCCTCAAAGACCAGTAAAATTCTCCCAGGGTATTCTTAATGATATTCTGTCCTAAATGGGCAAACTATTGTAATGCACAGTTCTCACCAGGAATAATAGTAATGTAATCACATTGAAGCTGTCTCTTTATGGATTGGAGTCAAACAGACAAAATGTATAGTCAGATTAATGAACACAGAATTTCTGTAGAAGTATTACTTAAAATGGTTGAAATGATTTCAGCTCTTTTTGTATCACAATATTTTCATTTAATACACTTAACAGTAACAGCAATTAAGACTTGAGACTGTAAATTTGGATTAAATCCACGCTTTTGACATTAGAAGAAGCCTTGATTATTAAAAGGTATTATGCCTGCACCTCTTTCTTTTAAGACTTGATGTTTTAAATTTGTATGGCTCTTTTGAACTGATCTTTTTTAAAGAAAAAAAAATCAATTAATACCCTGTTTATTCCTTTTTCTTTTTGCTATGGTTATAAGTTATTGGAAAATGTTTACAGGAGAATCTCATATTTCTGTGGGTGAAGATTTAGCTCTGTACCATTTATTTTTTAAGTATGACACGAAGAATGCTTTGGCAGTACCCACAAAATAGTTCCTTAGATGGCAGTGTAATTTCCTCCAAAGTCACTGTAGTCTGGGAAATACAGTGAAGTAATGAAGTGATGACAGGTATTAACATGCATAATGGGCTTTAATAGACATTTAATGTTGTTTAACTGGAAGAAGAAGAAGTGCTTTCCCATTGGAATATTTCTACATTGAAACTCATTGATCACCAATTTCAGAGGGGAAAGGTTAATCCATCAGTTTCTGTAACCAAACAGCGCTGATGGAAATTCTTTAGGTGACATTCTGGATGAACTGAGCTTTCCATCTTTGCAAACAAAAGAGTGATATGACAAGTACGGTGTTCAGAACACATTTAACCAATTGATTTTCTCTCCTCTTGTAATAAGATCTAGAGACATATGAAAGAGCGTAGCATGAGCCAAGATTAAAGGAACTGCTTCATACAGGCGAACATAGGGGAACTGCATTATCAATAAAAGTACTATAAAGCATGTAGGCACCCATTCTTTTTCTTTATCTAAAGTTTGTTATTGCAATAAATAGCTGTTATTGAACTGCTTGCCTTTTATTTCAGTTTTTCTGAATTTTATTTTACTCAGCTTTCTGTGGTTTTGTGGTAAATGTTAGGAAAAGATGTTATGTTTTGTTATGGTATCATTTTTGTGCTCACTAGTAAATCCAGACCAACTCTGAGTTTAAAAGCTGGATTTATCAGTCGTTGGGGCACAAGGAAAGACATGAGGGGAGGGAGGGATCTGACTTCAATTAATGTAAAACATCAAATATTTTTGAGGTTTTAATCTGTACAGTTCCATACAGTAATGACCCTCATCATTTTCCTTCCTTTTCCCTCCTTTTTCTCCCAAATTCAGCCCTGCTCTGAGTTTCACATACCCTCCTACACCAGTATCCCTCCAGCAAATGCATCAGCAAATTATAAGTCGTCAGCAAACCCTGGGTTCAGCCTTTGGACACAGCCCTCCTCTCATCCATCCTGCTCCAACTTTTCCTACCCAGAGACCTATCCCCGGCATCCCCAGTGTCCTGAACCCTGTCCAGGTCAGCTCTGGGCCTTCTGAGTCCACACAGGTGAGAGACAACAAAAGAAACCTTTGCACCCCAATAATTTAAAAATGAAAAAAATGAAACAAATCACGTTGTCTTGTTGGCAGTTAATCACCACTGTCACGGAGACCCTTCGATAACAGTTTTCTTGCAGCTATAGCATTTGCAGTCCCGTTATTATAAATCACAGGCATATACGCAGTGTTCCTGATTGGTAGCATGCCTTTTAGTCCTCATAAATATTTCAGTGTGCTGCAGCGGCTTCTCATTCCAACCTGTCTTTTCTGAGTCAGACAACTTAATACAGGTAGGGAGCAGAGAAGGGGAAAAAACACACTGAAACACTTAATGATTTAGAGCTTAGCATCTTCACCTCAAAATCATGTTGACTGGTATACCTCTGGACACAGAGACACATTCTGCCATCCAGAATGGGTGTGAGTACAGAGCAGCTCAAAGATTGTACGGAGGTTTGAAGTTTCTTTTTTTCTTTTTTTTTTTCTTTTTTTTCTTCTTTTCTGCTTTATGCAAAATTGGACTTGGTAGGTTGGGATTAGTCATTTCAGTGAGCAAAGCTGTGTTCTCAAAAGCTGGAGATGTGCAGCAGGGAATCAGGCCTGTAATGTGCATGGTTCTTGTTTTGTTTTTGTTTTTTTTATTAACTCGTGGTTTGTTTCCAGATGACTTGGGATAGGTTATTTATCAGTCTGGGAGCTGTTTATCTTCTCGCTAGCTTTTACAAATGCAGAAGCAGAATATACTGCTGTGGGAAGCATATTGATTTTTTGTGGGGTCTGTGCAAGTTCAGATATCTCTAAAAGATCTCTGGATTTCTACAAGATCCATTTGCAGGTGTAGATAACGGTGTTCAGTCTAGCACAGCAAGAGGGAAAACAAGATTCCAGCCTGTTTATGTCAGCGTTAGTTTTGCTGTTGACTTTAGAGAATCCAGGGCTTCATCTAGGATTTTTCAGCAGAGACATTCACGCTTGTGTTCAATTTTCCTCCCTATCCATCATTGTAAGGGAAACACAATAAAAGAGCTGAGATGTTGCGTACAGACATGAAGTGGGGAAACTTTTCCTCCAAGTGTAAAAAAAATCATCTTCTCATGTTTATTCTAACTAGTGCATAGTGATTTCGCTTTTCAAAGTTGCCTTTCTGAAGTCATCATTATGTGGAAAATCAAGTCCTTCCTACCCCTCCCTGGCCCGCCAAAAACAGCATTGGTTTGTAGCAAGGAATTACATCAAATGCTCTCCTTCCTGTTCCCTCCCTGCTCCATTACAAGGTTGAGTGATGCAGTTCTTCCACAAGTTAATGCTATGTAATTGAAACACAATGTAATTGCATATCCAATATAATTAACAGTGTAGCTTCTCCAAATAAAGTTGCTGAGCAGATGCTGCATATTTCTGTTGGGAGCTACATATTTATCACAGTCTAATTTTGTCTTTTTTGGGGAAAAAAAAAAAAAACACACAAAAACAACACAACGCACCAACTGCCTGCAGCAGAACAAACCCACAAGCGAGTCTGCAGTGAGCAGCACTGGAGATCCAATGCACAACAAGCGCTCCAAGATAAAGCCCGATGAGGACCTCCCCAGCCCGGGCGCAGGAAGCGTGCAGGTATGGCCTTCAGCTTGCAGTCATCAGCCTTTTTTTCTCACTGCTGGAGGGAAAACACACCCTTCCCATGTTTTTAGCCCTCCTGCCCTCCTCAGAGCCTTCATCTTGTACACACACACAGCTCACAGTAGCAAGGGACTGAGTACAGGATTAAACCCGAGCAGCGAGGCCTTACTTTGCTACAGAATGAGGGCAGAGAGGAAGGAGGCTGAGGGAGAAACATCTCTGTTGGTTCACTGAGTGCTCAACCCTCTGTTCTCCACAGAAAAGAGAACCAAAGACATTTGGGTCTTTATTCAGGATGGGTTTTCCATTTGGCAAAAATATTTATGCCACATGGACTTTTAATGGATCTTAGCACCGAGCAGCTTTGAGGCCTCGTTGCTGGCCTGCAGTCTGGCTTGCTACACTTTCCTTACTTTTTAAGGAAAAACTACAGTTTTTCCTTACTGGTTGATCCCGCTGGTTTTAGTAAAGTGACTTGTAATTTACAGTGACGAAAGGCAGGTCAGTGAATCAGTGACTTGATCTTGTGAGAGAATCCATGAAAACATATAAAACAAGATCCATCTAAATCCCTCAGCAGGGTTGAAATGGAGAAATAGCATGAGTTCATAAACCGAACCGAACGTTTACGTCAATGTCCTACTCTCACCCTGAGCCAGCACAAGCTGGGAGAGGGATTCACTTTGAGGAACTGAAGGTGGAGAATCAAAACCCAAAATTAAATGCTGACTTTCCCTGCTTAGCCCTTTCATGCACATATTATGGACAAGAAAGGACTGACAAGAGGCCTGAAAATTACAAGTCTATTCTTGGAAAGACTTTTATGTGCAAATCTGTCACTGGACTAGCAATGCAAACACACTTTGGATAACTGGTGATGCGATTTATGTCCAACTGTAGTAGTAAAGACAAATTCCAGTTAATTCAACTATATTAAATAATGTCTTTTTCATTACTACTACTTGTGTATAATTAGGGCAAGTGTGCAAATATAGAGCTGCATAAATACAGGGTAAAGGAAGCGAGCCTTTACAATTTGATTTTAACTGACAAGTGAATGGGTTTTATTTTTTACAAATTCTCTGCAGTTAATATTTCTGGGGAAGAAAAATACATTTTACACATATAGCTGACACATGGTTTTGGTTTACCAGGCCTGTTTTGTGCTTTTATATTTCGTAGAGCAGAATAACAGGGTGAACTGAGGGTATAATAATCTGTTTCCCCCCTACTCTGTCTTTCTTTCAATGCAAAAGTAATTCACTTCTCCTCCTCCATTTCAGAATTTCCTCTCTCCTCTCCTCACGCCTGTTTTTTTCTTCTCTCCAGGAACAGCCAGAAGGAATGACCCTGGTAAAGGAGGAAGGGGACAAAGATGAAAGCAAACAGGAGCCAGAAGTGGTCTATGAGACAAACTGCCATTGGGAAGGCTGTTCCCGGGAGTTTGACACGCAGGAACAGCTAGTGCATGTAAGTTAATGGTATTCAGGAACTGGGTTTTAAAACTATGTGACCTTTTTCATGGGGGTCAGGTTCTCTGACCCTGTACTGAGTCAAGTTTCTTAGCTAACAGCGCTGCAAACTGGAGAGGGGTTTATGAGTTTCTGAGAATAAAGAAAACTCTGAGCCACAGTGCTTGACCTGTTCAGTCAGCTAAAGCTTAGTGTAAAATTCAATAAAGTCTTCAATAGAGATTGTAATGGCTCTGATCCTGTAAGCCAGCAAACGCTATTTTGAGTTAGAGACTTTGATAGTTATTGAGTAATAGTAAGCTGGACATGAATTATTATTAACCTTTAGCCAAGTTTGATTTTTTTCCCCAAAAGGGACTGTAACAGTAGAAATGGGCGAGTGGAGTTCTTCCCCTTCCCTAAGGGTTTGCAGCTTTTTTGTATCAATTTACTGTTCTGTGAAAACTGAATTGGATTATTTGGCTAAATACATAGAGACAGAGTTAGTTCAGTCCTTTTAGCAAAAGCAAACTGTAGGGTTCACTATTTATGCAACCATATTAGCTGTATCTGTCTTGTTTGTCTTGTTTTTTCTTCCCCTCCATTTGCTGAAGGAAATTATTACTATTTTTTAATATTGTAAGCTAGAAAATGAACCACCAAAATTCAGAATGTAACCTACCAAGTACAATACACCTACGATTTCCAACCACTTAGCTAGTAGCACCTCTTAAATGTCAATGAGCTTATCTAAATACTCTGAAAAAAAAAGGAATTCATAGTACAATTTAGAGAGGACCTTCTTCAGCAAATGATCAGTGTGTCAGAATCATATTTATTGTAGAAAAATGTTTAATACTTTCCTGGAGATCGTGCAAAATCTGTTACATAATATGGCCAATAGTACTGAAATAACATGTTGAAAAATGTACTTTTCACCACAAATTGAAAAAAAAAATAAAAAATCAACCACCATATATTTCCAAACACTATGCAAAATGGTAGATTGATGCTGCAAAGCTGACTTCAGTAAATCAATGCCAGCTTTCACTTGCTGGAGTGTGACAGCCTGGTGGTGATGGAAATTATTCATCAAGTATTCAGTTTCTTATTTTTTTATTATTGGTAGTAGTAGTAGCAGTAGTGACAGTAACAATAGCAATAATAATAAATTAAAGAATATCATGAACTGAACTAATGGCAAATATGTGGCCTTTTGGGGGGAATTCTTTAGATACTTTTTATGCAAAAAGTATCCTAACATTTTGATAGGACAAAATGAAATGCGAGGAGCGGGCCTTTTAATGTTTTATTATCTTTTTGGGAAGAAATTCCATATGAAAGGCTGCTGCAAAGGGTTGGACACATTTGAAAGATCAAGTGTCGGTCTTGCAATTGATTCTATGCAAACAGACTGATTGACATCATCTGGTGCTCTGCACAGGCCTGATCTTTATATCTGCTCATAATTGTAAGGCTAAGGCTTTATGATGCCTGGAAAACTGTTCTTAATATTCAGAAATGATCCCAGCAATGATGATAAATAATTTACACCAAAATATATGAAATAAAAGAGAAATTCAGAATAAAGGTGCCCTTGGAAATGAAAAAAAAGGAAGAGGATTTTTTGAAGTTGCAGATACAACATTTAATTGAATTCCACTGTGCCTTTTACCTAATAGCTAAAGTTTTATAGCTGCAGGTAAATTAAAGTAGGATTGTTATTTAAAAAAAAAATAAAATAATAATGTGTTGTTTCTAGTGTGTTTTTCATAGCAAATCTGACAGTATTATAAAGGTCAACAGCAAGAATTCTCTAAAAAAATGTATTTCCTATGGTTTTGCATGATGGCAACATCTGAAATGGGTTTCTCCAGCTGTAAACACAGGCAGAGGAAAAAAACAACAAAACAAAACCAAAAAAAAAACCAACAGGTTTCTCTGATAAAAGGAGTTCTTTTTGGCAGATTTACGTATGTTATGGCATTTAAGATTATGAGGCACAACTCCCGACTTGAGACCCTGAAGACAATAGGATCATCATCCTCGTCACAACCATCACATTCAGGTAGCTCAAATCACACTGCCAGAGTCAGCGTGACTCAGTGATGGGGCCCGGCTTTGTGATTTCGTTTGCTGCTCTGGCAGCAGCCTGCTGTGTGGACTTGAGCGAGTTATTTCTGTCCAGAATTGCAAAAGGGCTCGAGACGTCTAACTCTGTTTGAAAGGCTGGCCCTCCTCTGTCTCCCTCACGTTTTGTCAGCCCTTGATTGTCGCAGCCCCTTGATGCACACCTGCAGCAGCGCTGGAAATGAAGTCTGGATCTCAGTAGGGCTTCATGGCAGAGCAGCCCAGTTTTGCTTAAGTGTGCGGCTCTGGAAGAAAGTGTTAAGTCCCCGAGCAGTGGTTCAGTCCCTGAAAATCTCCCCACTGCTGGGGCTCATGGCCTTGTACCCAAATACTTGTGGGTAAATCTGAGCAGATGCAAATAGCCATGGCTGCACGTTCCTCTTTGCGCTGAGCTTCTGACGTGGTGTACGCACGTGTACACCTGTGTTAGGCACAGAGAATGTGCCTCTGGTATGAGTACGTCCGTACTCAGTAATACTTACACTGCAGTAGCAGCTGGAAGCCTCGTCAAGCCCAGAGTCCTGTGGTACTCGATGCTGCTCAAATGCAAGGGAAGGAATGGCCTGGTTGTGGGCATTGGGTTGTCTTCACACTGTGACTCCAGGGACGTGTATGTCAGGCTCTTCAGTGCTGACTGGAGGTACCTGAGCTGGCTTGTGTACAGGTAGGCATGTAGCTAGGATCGTGCTATGCTTCCCAGCAGGTTCAGGGCTTTGCAGGATAATAGATACCAACCTTCACATCTTGCAGCAGGGCTCTTCTGCATTGCCTGTGCGAGTGCTTTCTGACTTGCTGGCAGACTTTGCAGAGCATCAGTTAGTTGCTCCGGCAGAGACTGAAGTGGGATTTGAAGTAAGATGCTGGACTGCCACCTGGGACATCAAAAACATGGGTAACTTTCCTGTTCTGTTAATTCTACTGAGGAGTTGTAATCACCAAGACAGGGGCACCTGGGATAGATGAAGTCAATAAAAGGTTTAAATTGCCCTGGCAAGACTCATTCAAATGACATCTGTCAGCATCCCTGTATTCCCTGACACTCAGTGGGGATGATCTGTGTGAGCAGAGAGCTACAGCCATGTGGTCAGAAGTTGGGTGGCTACCTGCATGTGATAGAGCACTACATCATATCGTGTACATACACCTTCTTGACTAAGGGTAGTCAAGTGAACTGTGTAGAGAAACTAAGTGAGCTATGTAGACATTTACAAAGGATTGCAAGAAAACCCTTTCCTGTCACCCACTCCAAAATTTGTATATTTTACGTGGAAGTATTAACAGCGTCCTTTCACCTGTACAGCTGTAGCTCTCTAAGCCAGTTTGCTGAGCTTTGGAAGTTTGGCTGGGAAAATGAAAAACTGTAAAATACAGAGTTTCAGAAAAAGACTTTAAAAGCATTCCTGTACATCCTGAAAAAGCTGAAATTTCAGGATCTGCATGGGCTGACAGTAAGTCTTACAATGAATGTAATTTTTCTCCCGTTTCTCAGAGGAATAAGGATACTCTTCATAGCCATGAATGTTTAGTAGGGAATCAGACCCCAAACCCCCCCATGGTGCAGAACAGACTGTTGTTGCCCAAGCTTTGCTTTCAAAAGCATCAAAATTTTAGAGGAACTGCAGTGTTTAGGGAAAAGATGGAAGCCTGTTTCTAGCTGTTTATTTTGTTTCTTAAGGGGTTGGGTACATTAGAATGAATTCCAGTCCCACTAGGTAGAGTGGAGCTCAGGGCATCTTTTCCGTGATACACAGTCCACACAGCTCACATTATTGATATCATTACTGCCGTCATGTACAGGGTGAATCCACAAGCACATACGCTTGTATTTTGAAAGAAGTAAATACGGGTTTGCTTGTGTATATTCCAGTCTTTCTGTCACATGAGGACAGCATTATTACCTTTCTGGAAATTGTAGAACCGATTTACTCTGAAATCAAGGATAGGTGAATCAGATTTTAGCCATGTCTGCATTGCAAAGTGATGTGTAATACAGCATATATGAAACAGTAAATACAAACATACTTGTGTCTGAATATGTAGTACAGCTTTACAGCACAAATTGTGGTCTTGGGCACAATGGTCAGCACACACTGGCATTTTTCTGCTTTATTTTCTGTGGTGAATTCCAGCTGTTATTAGTGTAAATTGTGGGCGCTACTCAAAGTGTGTTTAGGCCTCAAGAGACAATGTTTTCGGACTGAATTTATGAACAGAACCTGTGCTGCTATGAATAAATAACTAAAAAGCTACATAAAAGAATTGTTATTGACCCACCCAGAAGGCTTTGACACCGTAATGATTTTGGTGTGGGAGCTCTTATTTCCAAGCGATATGTGCCACTTAGAATTCAGCGTGGTTAAATTTTCATGATACATACACCAAACGGCAAGGTGTTAAACCATTCACATGCTCTGCCTTATTTATAGCACCCATCCATCCTTTTTTTTTTTCTTTTTCCTCTTACAGTTAATAGAAAGATTCATGATTCTTCATGGTTGTCTATCTAGTGTCTGACAGTACCGACTGCCCTGCTAAAGCAAGTCACTATCTATAATTGATATCCTTCTATGGAATAGGGTACCGGCTGCAATTGAAGGGTTTGGCTGAAAGCTCTTAAATCCTGACAAGTTCTGCCCTTGTTCTGGTTCAGTCGCTGAGCTGCACAGCTGGGATCCCAGGGTTATTTGAACTTGGTGCAAAAGGGGTGCGTGTGTTTCACATTAGCAAATCACAAAGTCGGAGAGCAGCATTAGAGCCACTGCTGTGGTCGCCTGCCAGGTCGTCTTATTTACATTGCATTGCGCTCCTGTAAAGATTGTTCACGTTGCTGTTTGAGCATGTGTGTTATGGATTTCTTTCTTTCCTTTCTTCTTATTAAAAAAAAAAAAAATCTTATTTATTTTAAAGCGTCAGTTTGCTGCTGGGGTCTTTATCATTCAGCTGTTTAATTAATTTCTCTGCCCAGCGAGATATTATAATTGGGCTTAGCTGAGCTCAAGTTTGTTTTAAATATGTGATAAATGCACTTGAGCGCCCAGAAGCTAATAAGATATTGTATATTTTTATAAATCTGCTTTTTGTTGCAGTTTGTCTTCCTTTTTTTTTTTTTTTTTTTTTTTTTTTCCCCCCAGAAATCAGTTTAGAATAAAATATTGCAAAAGGGTTAAGCACTAAAGATAAAAGTTTGTTTAAGAAAATTATCCTTCAAGGAAATGACTGAAGTTATTGTTAAATATTAATACAATGGCAATCAGAAAAATGCAGTCCTGCCTATTTCTCATCCCCCTTGCTGTGTAGCCTTGATGATAATTATTTTTTTATTCAAAAACATGCTTGAAGAACTGCAGAGCTATTTTTTGTTAGTGTTTTCTCCTTAATTGTGCAGCAATAAAATTCT
Source organism: Netta rufina (assembly GCF_964035555.1). Classification (NCBI taxonomy): domain Eukaryota; kingdom Metazoa; phylum Chordata; class Aves; order Anseriformes; family Anatidae; genus Netta; species Netta rufina. The sequence goes on from NC_140124.1 coordinate 58,620,732, forward strand.
CTTATTGTTGTTATATTTGATTAGATGAGATCAAAAAGCCCTAAACTGACAGCGATGGTTTACACTCAGGATTTCATTTGCTGAGTTCTTCCTGCCTTTCTTCCAAGCCCTGGTGACCGAAGCACTCCCCTGGCAATCACTGGGGCAGTCACTCTAATGCTCTGCCAGGCTCTCCTATTGCACCTCAGCCCCAAGGAAAGTTTCTTGTCTTTCTCAGGTACCCATAGTAATCGCAATGTGCTGAAGATACCCAGAAGAACCATTTTGAGAGGTTCCCTGAGTTGAGTTTCTGACGGTTTTTACCCTCTGCTTCTCCATAAAACCCAGGCTGTGTCCACAGGCTAGCTCAGCTCAGGTTTTCGTGGAATCATAGCATGGTTTGGGTTGTAAGGGACCTTAAAGACCATCTAACTCCACCACCTCTGCCACGGGCAGGGATGCCACTCACTAGATCCGGTTGCCCAGGACCTCGTCCAGCCTGGCCTTGAACACCTCCAGGGATGGGGCATCCGCAGCTTCTCTGGGCAACCTGTACCAGTGCCTCACCACCCTCTGAGTGAAGAATTTCCTCCTAACATCTAATCTAAATCTCCTCTCTTTTAGTTTAAAACCATTTCCCCTGTCCTGTCATTATCTGACTGAACAAAATTTGCTCTCCATCTTTTATTTATGTTTTGCAGCATCTGCAATGATTTGGGGTGCCCTCATCACCTCGAAACACTGAAAAACGTGTTTGACTGGGAGATGGGGAGCACACTGCTCTCTGAGGGACCAGACCCTTAGGAGCAGGTCATTTTGGACACCTGTAAATAGGGACACCTAAACTCAATAGACTTCCGAAACCCTCCCTCTTACTGCCCTTGGCTTCTTCCTCAGCTCCTCTCTCACCGGAGAAGGGCAGGTAAGGACTGGAGGGAGTTTCGCCTCTCTACACTAAAAAGGATCCAACTGCACTAAGGGAATAAGCCACTCCTTGAGATGAGAGCAGCTCCCCTGAGTAATAGCTGCAGTGACAGAGCCGTAAATGAACGGGAGAGTCACGCTTTGCCTACCCCTGAGCTGACAATGATGTGGTGCCGTTCACATTTGTGTGGGCAGGCATCTATACCTTGAAGTAGGCAATTACAAACAGCTGCCCCAGAAGGCAGATTATCCTCGGTGCATTTCTTTTCTCTTGGCTCTGGAGGTATGCTTGCAACTCCCCATAGTACAGGTGAAGTTCACAATCCAAACGGGATGTAGTGGCAACATCCCAGTTGCCATGTGAATTTGAATATGTGCTGGGATTTTTTATTATTATTAATATTATAATTAACAGAGGCTGTTTTCAGTGCATTTCCATTATGGTTTTATTTGGTCCTAGTGCAGTAACACAGATGCTTCATCCCGTTCAGAGTCTCATTGTGTGTGACGATGGCAGCCACTGCCCTGAAAGGTTCAGAAATGTTTCCTTTAAATTGAAAAGAGTAAGAAATAGATAAGGACATGAAATCCATTATAGTAATCTTTTTTTTTTTTTTTTTTTTTTTTTTTTCCCTGACAAAAGAAGAATGTTTTACTTAAAACAGCAAAGGTTTTTTGGTGGTGGTTTTATTCTATTTCATCTTATTTTATTTATTTATTTATTTTTCTCTGTGGAGACTGGACCCTGCCCTGTATTTGGAGAAGCAATGCTGTGTGCAAAAAAAAAAAAAAATTCTTTGAGTGATACAAGCCCAGGGCTTGGACTGAAGTCTGGGACAACTTTGGGAAGTCAGAGAGCTGCTTTAAAGGCAAGCAAATACCATGCAAAGTTTTTCTTCAGCTTGTGTATCCCCTCAGTGTGTTTGATCTTTGTAGCTGTGAGGGAGGAAGGTAGAGGAGAGAGAGGGAGAAGAGATTATACAGCAAAAGTAAATAATTGTGAGAAAGATCTGTACAGAAGTTTGTAGTGAATGTTTAATGTTTAGATTGCAAAATCTCCTCCTTGCTGTCCATTTAAAGGCCAAGTTGTAATTAAGATGCCACCTTAGTGTGCTGGGTTATAGGCAGCTGAACCTGCAGCTTTAAAATGTGCCAGAACAGTGGCATTTGTGGCCCAGCGGTTCATTACATACCATCCCAAAGCTAATAAAGCTGATCTCTGCTCCTAAGTGCGTGTTCACTCTCTCTTGGTTTCCATGTGGGTATCTAACACAGCCTTGTTGTCCTGAAGGACGTCTTTAACCCCCTATCAGAGGTAACCATGTCAGTGCTGGGGGGTTTTAAGGTTAAATCACCACAGACCGACCTCGCTGCTGTTTTCTCTGTGCTCCGTGGCGCACCAGCAGCCTCCAGGGTCCAGCACAATCCCTGCTTGCCTTCCCAGCACATCCCCGCTCCGCACCACCGCCGTGATGCCCTCTGCCTTCCAGCAGTGTTAAAAGCCAGCGCGGCTGCCCTGTGAAGGGATCTCATTTACTCAGGGCTTGCCCTGAAGGCCAGCTGTGCTTTGGCTGGGGTCCTCTCGAGCACTCCAGCATCAGCAGTTCCCCTACCTAGAGTCTGGCTTTTGATGAATTACAGAGGAGAAGGAAAAAAAGAAAAAACAAAAAAGTGGGGATTTTTTTTTGATAGAGAAAGGTTTACAAAAAAATAAATCCACCCTAATCTGTGAAGTCTTAAGAGGGGATTTAGAGAGAGAAATGTAATCATTTTTTTATATTTTAATTCCTCTGTAATTAGCATTTCTTTCACAGCATTAGGAAAACTTGTTGTTAGTCTGCTGCTGCTATGGCTACTGTTCATGTGAATTGCCAAAGTCATTGTCTCTGAATTGGTGTCCCTGACAGAGATGGCCATATAGTTGAAGTAACACTTCCTCCTGGCTGCTGTGGGTAGGGACTGAGCAGTGCTCCTGTGCCTGGAGAGGTTACTGCAGCCTTTGGGACTGAACTCAGAACCAGCAGGCACTTTAATGCGAAGGCCGCGCATGACAGCGAGCAAGGCCTGGCGGCTCTGTGTGGTTTCAGTCACAAAACACTTTTCAGATGGTTTGTGGACATACCCATTTATTTAGTGTTTATTTGCCCTGACAGCTGAGCTAGTGAGCTCCTCCAGGTTAGTGATGTTCCATGGGTGGCTCCCAGTTTTTTGGGGCAGTGTAGGATAAGAAGCTGGCAGACGAGTCCCAGGGGAGACCGTGCTGCCTGAGTGATGAAGGCATAGACAGAAGTAAAGCTGCAAAGTGAGCTGGTTCTTCAGCTCTTGACTCTGGGTGGCATATTCTGTAGAAGAGAGGAAACAGAAATTGCAGCCTGGCTGCTTTTGCTGCCTGGGAGCTGCAGGGAAGGTTGGACTTGTGCACTGACGGATACTATTCAGCCCTGTGCAAAGGTAAAGCATATTCCCCTGGACAGAGCTGCCATTTCTGTGCAGGCTTTTCCTCCTGTGCTACTGCTGACCAAGTGATTTGCTGTTATGTAGCTTGTCTTATGGTGGCAAACCAGTGGAACATCTACAGGAAGCTTCCTGGAGGCCTCTGATCTGCATGATGTGTTTCTGCACTGCTTTTGTCACCCACCTCAAGAAGAGTAGGATTTTATCTTCATATCTTTGTCACAAGTGCCATGTTCTCCCCTCTTAGCCACCCATATTGTACCCAAAATGTTTTGCCCATGGAAACCTGGTGCCTGGAAGAACTGAAATCCATGAGTGCAGGCCCAGCTATTGCACGTGGAAGCTATTGCAGGTGGACGTGCAGATAGAAGTGGCAGACAGGCATGTGCAAGTGAAGGCAGGGCTGGGCAATCTGCATACAGGCTCAAGTGTGGATTCTGCATATGGTTTTGAGGGCTGGGCTGTGTGGATGGATTTTTGCAGCTGCTTTTGCTTGTGTAACCTCTTAATGGAAAAAAAAAAAAAAAAAAAAAAAAAAGAGCATACAAGTCTTTTATTGTGGTTAACCAAATCTAATGTTTTTCAGTGGTCAAACTTTCATGTGAGTGTGACTTTTCTTCAAGGTGCCTAATCTATAAAATGAATGGGTGGTGTTTCGGTCAGGAGTGGGTCCTCTGGTGGCTTGCACTGCAGGTATGAGGTCTGCCTATGCCATTCTTGCGTGTATCGCAGGGCTGAGATGCTGCAGTTCTCTGTGAGATAAAGTAGTCAAGCTGAAAATGAAACAAAGCTCTAACTGTATCCCTCCTTGTGTTTAGCAGAGATAAACTACAGTGGAGTCTCAGTGCTGCTCCGTTTGGCTTCTGGCAGCAGCTTTAATTGGTAAAATGCAGATTTTTTTTTTGATCAAGAGAGGATTATTCTTGTTATCAGTCTGGAGCATCTTATTTCAAGATGAAAAGACTTTGCTGAATTACAGATGCCAACATTTTTACAAAGCACTTTGGCGATTGACATCTCAAAGAGAAAGTATGATTTATTAGCCTATAATGGCTAACACTGAGCACTGGGCTAGGTCCCACTGATTTGTAAAATTGCTTAATATGAATTGCCTTTTTGTGTAATTCAAGCCCCTGGTTTTTCAAATAAACTTAGAATATAAATTGTATGAAATGTTACATACCTGGAAAGGGAAAAGAGGAATGGGGCTGTGTGGCTAAAAGAAAAGAAAGAGAGAGAAAAGAAAGAAAAGGAAGGAAGGAAGGAAAGAAAGAAGAGGAAAAAAGAGAGAAAGAAAGAAAAAGAAAGACCTACTTCTAAATCCGTCTTGGTGGTGCTTTTTTACAGTAGTTTGGTTGATATGTTGGCAGGGTAAAGATTAATAACAAGCCTTGTCGCTATCAGTACCTGCTTGTCGATTCTCTGTAACAGGGCTGTCTGTTCAGCATGGAAATTATTGATTAAATAAAAATTGCTATTAGATTGTGATGTGATCCATAATCACAAACAATGGTGGACATTCCTCTTTCAGATCCCAAGCCATGCATCAAGTTTTTCCTCGCAGTAATTTATATTGTGCTGACACTCGCACCCATTAGGCTTTTATCCTTTCCTACATGTGTCAAGAAAGCACTAAAAGAAAGAACAGCAGCAGCACAGCGGCAGGTAGGAACTCTCTAAATTTTCAGAGAGAAGCACAGCGTAGCTAAGCCCACCCTTTGCTCCTAGTTAGCACCTTACCCCAGGAGTGGGCAATATCCCTTGAATTCAGGGACCTTTTTTGAGTGTTTTCAGTGAGAGCAAGTGCTAGCTCCACAAGTATTTGTACCTAAAATGCTCACCGCCTCTTTTTGCTTCTGTTAATCCCTTGGCACTGGTTTTGTTTATGATCTTTGTTTAAGGTGCACCCATGTCAGGATGATGTCGAAGGGGCGTACAGCCCAAGAGATCAAATACTTTTTGTTTGTTTTTTAATATTCTGGAGTGTGAAGGACAAACGAGTTTCTGATATTTATTTAGTTCTGATGCTTCCTAATTCGAGGAATTCGGGATCAGAGGGCTTCATTTAAGACTGCCTCACTTTAGGCCGAGTTAATTAAAAAGATAAAATCTCACTCTTCTTTTCCCAGCACATGTGAGCACAGTACCAACTTTCTGCCTCCTGTGAGAGACTTTGTCTCAAACTAGTGGAAACTTAGTCAAGATTTTTTTTCAGAGTTTGGCCATTTATAGGAATTATGCTCACACAGCTTCTCAACCACTTTTTCTCAAAAGACCTTAAAAATGTATGCAGCAAAACGGGCCAAACCCATCTTGCCTGGCTACAAGGGAGAGGCATTTCTGTAGCTCTGAACTGCAGATTGCTGCTAGTTCCTACCAGCACTAGGCAGAAATACTAAAAGAGTTTTGTAGCTCTGTACATGAGCTGAGAATATAGCAGTTTAAAATATGGGTACATGGTATTGTGTTGTTTTTTTTTCTTACTGTAACTTTTTTTTTTAAAGTTAGCAGAGTTAAGGCTTTATCTCCTTAACTGTTATCAGTGCTGATTATTATACTATGTATATTTCTGTATTTCGTTAGTGTTGAGACATCTTTTGCACATCTTTCTTGTGGCTAAAGCATTTCTAATGCTGCCACAGACAACCAAGAAAATCCTACCTGCAGTATCTGACAGTTTGCCACATTACACTCAGCTTAAAGAGCATTTAACAATAACCTTAGCTTGCTTCATTATGCAAGGCACAGACAAAGTTTTCAGGCTTGGCCACTGTCACTTAAATCAAGAGACCACTTCATTCTGCAAAGCTGGAGCATGTGCCTTGCACACCTCGCCTCCGGTGCAGCCACTTTCTCTGTGTGGATCAGAGCCAAGGGATTACCAGCCAGGAAATTAATTGCCAAGGGGATTCCGACACTTACGGTTAGTAAAAAAAAAAAAAAAAAAAAAAAAAGCCTGAACAAAGAAGTGTGGTTTATATCACACTCTGAAGGCGCCAGGCACTAGCTCAGATAGGTTTTGGATGAGGGAGAGTTGCAAAGTTGCAGGCTTCTCGCTGAGGCTGCCCTTCGGTTTTCTCCTGCAGACTTGGGGGCTTGACTGCCAGCGCAGGTCTTCCCCTTCAAATGGCGCCAGCTTGGTACACGGAAGATGAGATGGATCTTTGAGATAAACCAGACTGTTTAGGATTGATTTTTAGTTACCAGAAGCACCTGTAAGTTCACTGCGAGTAAATTAAAGTTGGTGTGCGGAATGCAGGACAGACAGAAAATCGGCTTCGGCTCTTTCCTAAGTGTGTTAGGTGATACCACCTTGTTCTACTATAAGCTCCTACTCAGTTTTCATTCCAGTTGCTCCAACATAGGGCTGTAGTCTGGCTACAACACAGTGCCTGTGGTACGTACAAGAGAATAGAAAATGTTATCCCATGGCACAAGAGAGATAAAAGAATATCAAGGAAAACCAACTTCTAACATATGATAGAGACCTGTGCTAACCCTGACTCTGCTGTGATGTGGCTGGGATGCCCAAGCCTAACAAGGGTGTGAAAGATAAATTCTAAATGGACGTTCGATGGACAAAAGCCAAGGGGGGTCTCAGAGGAGCAATAAACTGTTGTGCATGCTGAAGCTTTTTAGAAATGTTTCGTAGAGATACTAGAAAGGAAGAGCCCCAAATATCTCCTCCAATTGTCATGATGTCATGGCTGCAACACAGTGCTGCTTGTTACCCACTGATGCATTAATTCTGCCAGCATTTCCTCTGTGATGAAACGAACAGTAAAACATGCATTACCTAGTGAAGATTTTGATAACGCTTATCGCTGCCAGAATTTTTCTTTCTAGATTCTGTGAAAAGCGTTGGGTGTTTTTAAGTCACTGTATTCCCAGCTTTCTCAAAGTTTTTTTTTTTTATGCATTTAATCGTGAAAAGTGGATCAGGCATTATCTCCTGATCTAACCCGCAGCTTTCTTAGATTATATATAAGGAGACATCTCTGTGCATTTCTTGAAATAAATCCCTCTATTCAAGACTGCTTCTCTGCAAACAAAGTATTGGTATTTTTATTGTATAGGCAATTTGAATGTATTCATGCAGTAAGCACAGAGCTCTCAAAAATAATAAAATTAAAAAGACTTCCTGATTTACACAGGTAAGTCCCGCTGAGAAGTATATTTTCTTTCATTTCAAGTGTATCAGCGTTAGTTATGCTGTAATCAAAGTATTAAGAGCAGAAGAAAGTGTGTGGTTTTACAAAATCTGGTCCAATATTTTTTCTAAACGAATTTCGTACTGTTCAGCAAGTCCTGTCTACTTAGTCTGCTTAGTGTTACTAGCTGTATGTTTAATACACCCTGAGGAGTAGAGTCCATTTAACCGTCTGACATTTACCTTGCTATTGCACCCCATTAGGAGCACAGTCTTTTCCATTAAAAAACAAAACAACAAAAAAAAAGTTTTGTTGTTTTTTGTTTTTGTAAGGGATCAAGTATTTTGCAAATCCTTCTGTGTAGATGGATGACCCACTGTACCAGACTGGGAGTTTGGAAGTCTTCAAAATTTCATTAAAATGATACTTTTTGACTTTTCCTTATTCTGTCTTGCTGTACCCTTTCATAGATTTATAAGTTGGCTCATGAGATTAAGTGGTTTGTCTCTGCTAATACAGAATGATATAAAACTGCTATATTGCATGCTAACATTTTAACTCAAAGAGCCTGTTGGTACTAACCTGCTTGCAGCCCATTTCCAAAACTGGGCACTGAAAGGCAGTATAAATTTTAACAGATTTTTGTTATTAAAGCCATACAATTTCTGTAAAATAGCTCTGGCTTTATATATTCATTTTGTGTACTACAGTTCTTGGGATATTTTGCTGGGTTCTTTTTTACTTGCATTTCTTTCTGCTCTAGGCATCTTTACTATTGAGCATTTATTTCTTGGCTCCACCATTCTGGTCTGGAATGTAAAGGTTAGAAATCTCTTCCCATTTTATTTTCTCGTTAACATGCCCTATTTTAAAGGAAAATGTTATTACTTTGAGCATAGTTTGAACCCACTGCTCAATAGCTAAGTATAAGAGCTGCTAAAGCCCCACTCCTGCAGAGAGCTCAGTGTGGTTGGACCCATTCGAGTTTAACAGGCTCTGAGCCCCCATAAGAGCCCATGTGAGCGGAGCAGCTCACAGAATCGAGATCTCATCTCAGCTAGGAGCAATGACTGGAATTTATCAAAGCCAAACAATACAGGGGGAGAATAGTTAATTTCAGGTTTAATATATACAGCAGGTCTGATTTCCATTGAAGTCAGATGAGTTACGGTGGCAGGAAGGAGGCCTATAGACTTTTGTCTTCTGCAGCAATGTGAGAAAACATCTGAAGTATGTAGTACTTCTACCTCGTGTGGTGATGTGCCTCTTGCAAAACTGAGCTGGCATTTTCCTTCTTCATGCCATTTGCAAATACAATGAAATATCGTAGTGTAATGCTTCTTTATGGTGACTTCCTTCTGCAGTGTGCTGGCAGCAGGGCTTTCTATGCCAGTAAGAAAAGCCCAGATTTAGGCTTTTAAGTGTGTTACACTAACACCTGTACTAGTGCAAGGAACTGAGGTGTTCATGTAGACATATATATGTATATATTTAAGGTAAGTCCTGTTTTTCTTGCGTGTTTTTGTTAAAGAGTGCACACAGCTGTGTGTGAGTTCAGGACTGTAACGAAGGAAGTCAGCCATTGCTCACATTGGATACTGCCTGTGAGGAAGTTCCAATGTGAGGATTTTAAACTTGGTTTTCGTGGAAATTCTCTAGCAGTTGCATGCAAAATCAATTTTTATCCCTAAATGCAAAGATCATGAAGCAGAAAATTTTGAACTTGAGCCTCAGGTAGTTTTCTGTCCTCCCATATTCAGTCACTTGCAGAAGGTAACAGGCAGCGTATTTTCCATGCAGCATTCACAGATAATGTGAGACCTGCTGAAGGGTAGGTTTTCAGTTTTTACCTTCTTCCCCATCCAACTGTAGGAAAAACTCTGCCCTTGTTCGTACACTACTGTTTTGACTAGATTGAGAGAGGAATGTGTAACTGATGTCTTGGGGAGCGTGGAGCTCCTCTCTTGTAAGGCTGCAGCAGGAGGAGGCTTTGTGCCTCCCTGCAGTCATGCCACAGAGCTGTTTCCTGAAGGCAGGAATTGTTCTTGCATCTCACCCTGTAGCATTTGGGTCTGTAGCCAGCTCACAGTAGGCCTGTGGGGAGAGCTCGTGTGCATGTGTGACAGAGAGAAAAAAGGCAGGGAAAGAATGAAGGAAAGCAGGCAGAACAGGCTGAAGATCATCAGTGCAGGGCTAGGTATAGGACTTGGGAGCAGACACCTTCTGTCACTGCTGCATTGTAAAGGCCAACAGCAGTCACATCACTTGGTCAGCAGTGGGTTTTAAATCTTTTAGCAAGTGGCCTTTCTTTAGACTCTTCTTCCAGCCCTATCCTTATGAACCCAGCTTGAATGCTCCCTCATTACTGCAGAGTTTCTCCCTCTTCCCTCTTCTTTTCTCTTTGCTAGTCTGTCTTGAGTCTCTTGGTTTATGCTGCAGGCACCAAATTAACCTAATTTGTATCATATGAACTTTACACCAAAGACGGGTAACTCTTAAATGTGGATGCAATTTGGGGACCTAAATGGTAAGAGCATAAGAAATACAAAGTAAAACTGAGCCAAACAGGGGTATGTTAAATCATTGTTCTTAAAGTGATTTCTGCAATATCTAAACTCTCGTTGAAGGTGAAGTTTATAATGGGGTTCTACCTTTAAGGCTGCCTTATCCAAAAGAGATGACCCTGCAGCAAAAGGCTTTCTTTTGCCCAGGTCTTGTAGCTTAGCCATTACACGTTCAGCACAGCTCTGTACCTGTGCAGGCAAACGTGCACAAGGAGAACCACGAAAGATGCTGGAGCTAGTGGAAGATGGAGGAGAGTTGTTCGCACAGTGGGGTGGAGCACGTAATACAGAAAATTGATCACCAGGGAGCACTGTGGTGGAAGCAACCAAGAGGGCAGCCAGAGTAGAAAAGTAATGCACGCAGTGGTTGGGTTAGGGCAAAGTGGTTGGGAGAAATGCCATGGGCAGACAGCTTGCAGCTGGCCCCTTTTACCCTTTCAGGAGCAGTGGGGATGTCTCTTCTTCCCTATGCCCCAAGTCATCCTCACAGTCATCCTGTAACATCTTTCTTCCCTTCAACAGCAGTTCTCAGGAGAGGAGGGCATACCCTTGGAGGGCAGAGACATAACCATAGCATCCCTGTTGGAGGACAGCTGACTTGAGCACGTGCTTCATGGTTTCTGCTTTCCGTGCATTCACTTCTCTGCCACAGCTCTCTCACACAGATGCAACTAGCCCTGTCCTTCCACATGTCACAGAGAGAGGGGGGGGGACTTTTTTTTTTGGTTCATTAACATCACAAAATATGGAAGCTGTGATACCCTGTTTAAAGTAGGGCAAATGCAAGACAGAGCATCAGTGCTGGAGGAACTTGCAAGGCCCAGTTATCACAGCAGCATGTTCTGAAAAATTATTTCCATATACTTGGAAAAAAGAATAAAGAAAGCATGAATTCCTCTAACATGCCAGTTTCACCTATTAACCTCCCAGCTACTAATACAAGAATGCAACTTTCAAGAAAGCGATGGCACTTGATTTTTAGACAGAGTTATGGAAGGCAACATCAGAGAAGAAACAAAGCTGAGAGTCATCAAAGCATCTTTCCTACTGCTGTAAAAGTGGAATGATTAATATCCACGACATTTATGTTAATGTTCTGGCAGAATCTCATTTATTAAATTTTCAGTTTTAGGAAATAAAGATGCAGTTTTTGCCCATTGCTTTACAGCTGCATGCTTTTACACAGGAAATCAAGAGAGAGCTGTAAAACATTGCCCTTGATGGAGCTGCATGTTACTGCTAACAGACTTAACTGTGCCGTATATGTGAATATATGTGTATTAAATGAAACAAGAACAAGATGTGATGTTATTGGGAAAGAATCCTCACAATATCCCATAAGTTCCATTCCCTCCACAAAATATCTCAAAGCCTACCAAAAAGCTGTCCAAAACCTGGAAACATAGACACAGCCTAAGAGAGCTGGTTCTCAGCCTGACGAGCAAGCTCTGTTTTCTCTGCTGGTATTATAGCATATCCATACTGTATAACTACTACATCAGAGATTAAAAGAAGGTCATGCTGTATTACGAACCGCTGCCTTTATTTTTAGGATTAGATAACTTTTCTCTTCTTTTCCTCCCCACTGATTCTCTTTATGTCCTAAGGGCAGATCCTTTCTCTTGGGTCAGGAATGTAATAAGGCAGGTTTTCCTCTCTCCAGGATATTGTGTCTGTCTCACTGTGTTTAAATTGCCACAGAAAGCTCTTCTGAGCAAAATACAGTATTTTCTTTGTACAGGAGCCAACGATTGACGTATCCTTGGGGACTTCTCTGTCTTTAGCATTTAAACATACAAGTTGGATATGTTTAACCTATTGATAGGCAACAGAGACAACTACAGAATTTATTGCAGGAGAACAAAAGGAGAAGCAGAATGAAAACATTTTTTTATTTATTTTTTAACTAGTGGATTGAGAACTTTTGTTGCTGTTGTTAGTGTAGAGAAATGAAGAAAAATAATCAGACCTATATTTTCAGCTGAAACAGGGAGGCGAGAAGAAAACAGTCCTGCTGGGTTTTGTCCTTTGAATTAGCATATTCCTATCTGTTAGTAATACAGCATCACATTTAGAGAACAAGAGTTCTCCAGGCCCATGTGTAAGATCCTGCAGCATCTGGAGTCAAAAAATGACTCCTACAAAAGGAGTAGTAAACTTGTAGTAAACCGCACAAAATGCAATTTTTTAAATTAATTTTTAGTAGTTTGACTTATTAATTTTTAGTAATTTGACTGCTCTCATTCCTTCTGCATTCCTGGCTTCCAAAGTTAAATAGCCCATGAGACAAGAACAGCCACTTTCTGTGTCTTGCCCTGACCCCAGATCTTTAATACATTTTAAAATATGGCTGTAAACCTAGTCTTCCCAGTGGCAGCTGTGCTAGCCGAAGACAGCTGTTGGCCCCAACTGTTTGTTGCATCTCCAGTAGAGGCATGGTTCCCCTGTCTGTCCTTCATGTGGGAATGCTCCTTCAGACATCGCAGTCAGAATGAGCCATATTAGCACAAGCCATTCGGACCAAGGTGAATAAGGAATTTATGAGCTGTTGAGGCACTGAAGTTGGATGTGCAGCAACTTCTTCCTAGGGAAAGGTGATGAGCTGCTATGGGGCAGAAGACATTGTGCTTCCCCACTGTAAGCATTCAGCACCAGCATCTTTTCCTGGGGCAGAACATGTAAGTTGGAAAGACAACATATTTTCCTACTACATAGCATTACACTCCACACCTGTGTGGAAACGTGGCGCTGGGTGAAAAAAGAGAGAGAAAAGTTTGCTTGGTTGAGGTGGAGAGGTTCCTGATGGGCTGTCCAAATAATTTTGTAGTGTAGGCAGCCACCTTGGAATACAGGTGTGCAAGATGGGAACCATCTCTCAATCTCCTTTCCCCACTTACCTTTTTTTCTTACTGTTTCCGTCCTTTCTTCCACCTATCGGTTTCTGTGCTGCCCTTTTCTAGCGCCTGGCATCCCCTTCCATCTACTTCTGCAGGCTGTCTTAAGTTATAAATCATCATTATTTTTCAGTTGATTCAGGCTTCTAATTTTGATCCCTCTCTTTCTTCACTGACTGCTGTTGCTAGTTCTCAAGGGACAGAGACAGGAATCCAGAGCAGCACAGGAATAAATGAGCTTCAAGTGTGAATTCAGCTGCAATGCTGGCTGACGCCTAATTTTTCCTTGCAATTATGTATTAGGTCACATACAAAGAGTTCATATATTAAGTTTGTTAAACTGTGTAAGTTATATTCCCTATTTTCCACATCCTTTGCAACTCTCTGAAATAACGCCTTTTTGACTGAAACTTCTTTTATTTGGTGAGTTGATTATTTTTCTTAATGGAATGAATAAAACCTTTCTAGTCATGCTGGAGTTATAAACACTCGTGCCACATATTTAGTTGTACTATTAAATAAGTCGCACTCCTCTCTCATATGTAATCCCAAAATATCTGACTGCTGACCTGTGGTCTGCCACTAGTCCACATCGAGGTTTACATTCATGACCAAATCTTGGGGGAGAGCAGGGGGCTTCATTTGTTTGTAGTGGAAAACTTTGAAAATTAATTATTGAGGTTGAATGACAAGATCAAACACTGCAGAGTGAGGAGTTCAATGTGTGTGCAGACACAGTGTTTAGTCCATTCATTATACACAGAGGAAATTGCTGGGCAGTGCTTTAAAGATCCAGCTGATTTTAACTGTGGGTGTTGCGTTTCAGCAAAGGTGTCAAGATTGTCAAGGCACTGAGCCGCTTTGGGCCAGATCGGGGGACTGTATAAATTGTCATGTTGCTAATTAGCATTAGTAAATATCTGTCACTAGAGTATTTCTTAAATCTTCTATAAAGTATGCAAGACAGCTGCAAGGACTCTAGTGGAATATGCGTCCAAAGGAAAGGAAGCAGGAGTGGAGATAGTTATCTGAGCTTCTCCACAGGCATGTGCCTATGCAGAAATGCTGAGTTCTTCATGTATAACTATGGCTTTGACTTGGCTTTAGGAACTGAAAGCGGCTTAGGCATTTATGCCACCGTAAGGCTTTAAAGCAGCTTAAGTGCTTCTTCTGTCTTAGGAACTAAAAATGACTTAAATACTTATGCCACCCTAAGGACACAAGGTCAAAAGCATACTCTTGTGGTTGTTTAACCTGGTTGTGTCTGCAAATGATCTTTAGTAGGGGAAGGACAGAAGGGATCCATACCTATTTTCCAGCAGATAAGAGGAAATTAAAATGCATGCATTGTTCTAACAGAGTGTCACAGAGGTTAGCAAGAGACTCGATTGCAGTGATTGGAATGTGTCTGAACAGTCTGCTGGGGATTTCACTCTACAGAGATGCATTTTTTTTGCCTCCTCACAATGGGATTTCTATTGTTGCAGGGTATTTCCTGCCTCACCAGGACCTCCTTTATACCCTGACTTCTTTACAAAGCTTTTGTCTGTCCATCTTGCCATGGATCATGGAGTTAATCTTTATCGAGATGTTAATGAGATGGTAGGGGAGGCCTGGCTGATGTCGTCTCTTAGTTGCCTGACTACCTAAAATGGTATCGAGGAGCAGTGATGAGCCGTGGATTGCATCCCTGGGGAGCAGGCAAGCATGGGCACTTGCTTAAGTGCTGCCCTGTCACTTTGCTGAATGATGATGCTCTTTTTACAACTGCTCATCCATCTCAGGAAGCTGTGTGGGTCAAGGACCTCAACAGTATGCATACTGCTCAGGAAGGAGCGGCTACGTTCAGTGGGAATCAGAAATCTAAATACTTCAGTGCGTGTAGTTTAGGTTTTACTTTTCCTGAGCCTTAAGTCTCCATCTCTAGTGTGGCTGCAGTAGCAGATACTATTTCCCAAGGTTTGTTGTTAGGAGAGAGAAATTAACAAGTATGAGGCCTTCAGGTGCTTTGTAAATGGTCTCAAGTAACTATCCAAAGAGAAAGAGAGATCTGTACTTACATCTACACAGGGTTAGGGAAGTCTGAATGCTGTTATGCCAGGTCTGGTTAGCTCTGGTGTACTTCGTACTGTTGTGGCCAAGGAGGTGAGCTCTGGCCTAGAAGAGGTGAAGAGCAGGGCTGGGAGGACTGCTGAGGTGGGACGGGATAGCACAGTCCTGGAAGCAGCAACGAGGAACGTAGGCACAGAGTGACAGGCACAACGTGGGGACTTCCACAGCTCGAGCCAAAGCAAGGTAGGAGACAGGGAGCAAGGACTTGGTCATCGTAGAGAAGACCAGAGGGCACCAGTTCATTTAATCCAGCAAGTGAAGGCAGAGAGGAGAGTATAGTCTGTAGATTACTTGGGGGTGAGCTATGAAGAGAAATAAATACCATGCAGGGATGTAGCTGTTTAAGCTGAAGGGTAGCTTTGGCACGAGAACAAATGAGTATAAATTGGCCGCAAATAAATCGAAGCTAGAAATGAGTTGCTAACCAGCAGAGGAGTGAGTTCCTAGAGCAGCTTTCCACTGGGGACAGAGGGAGCAGAGTACCAGCACAGAAGATGAAGCTTGCTGGGTTCATGAACAGGATTACACACAGTGGAGCTTGCCATAGCAGGGTGGGCTTGATGACCAGGAAGCCCCCTCCTGTTTCTAACTGTACAAATCTCCATCCCCTCTGCAAAACATGTAAATAGGAGTGTTCCCTGCGGGACCAACAGGTCAGAGACAACTAATCCCCTTCCAAACCAGCCTCAGAGCCGCTGAGTCTGTTAGTGCTGGACACAGTCTCTGCATATTTCCCCTGTGCAGCTTGAGGGCTCTGCGACTCCCTCGTGCAGCTGCAGGATAAGCTGTATTTACCAGCTGTCCCACTGCAGTGCTTCTTCACAGTTCGCTCTTCATTTCCTACGTACCAAACGCAGCAGCTCTGCTGGTTTGAGGGCTTTTCTTTGGCAGCACAGTTCAGGGGAAGATGGTAGATGTGCTAGAAGACGCTTTAAGTGCTTCTTCTGCTTAAAGTCAGTAGTTAGGTTTAGCGAGGAGCTATTTTATTTAGCACCTACTTTTTAGTTTTTAAAATACAGGGGAATAACTGAGAGGCTAAAAAAGCCTAAAATTGTCATTGTATAATTGAAATTAGAGCAATTTTTGGCAATGCTGATATGATGCCTTCTTACTCAATTTACCAATGTAGCGTGGTCCCTTCCTAGTTTTTTCCTAGTGTATTCTGGGGTAGTGTGTTCAGGGTAGAAAGCAGCATTGCCCATTTTTTCTGCTTTATCCCTCAAATGACACTTCCTTTTCAGATGTAATCTCAGTTGCAGGTGACAATCACTCTTTTTCTGTTGTTCCAGCTCATTCCACTGGTGTGAAGGGCAGGCTTTCCTGCTGCTGTTTGACTACTGTGACAGCACATGTGGCCTTTGTTTATGTATTGAATAACTAACGGTACCAGGCAGTCAACTTGGATATGCTTATACATTGCCTTTATTCTAAAAAAAAAAACACATAGCGGAGGGAAGCGAAGCACTAAGATTATTACAGGTCCCACTTCCAATTTCATCTCATTATCTGCTGCAATATGGAGTTACATGCAGAGTGTGCATTGATCGTCTAAGAACATGTATTTTCCAGCGTGTTCCCTTTTAAAATAATGTTTCTTACTGTGTAAGCATTTATGCTTCCAGGATGATGCAGGTTGTGCTTCCAGATGCCAGTTTTTGGAGCTTCCTCAGCAGAGATGTCACACCAAGTTCAGCCTTAATTTCAATACATCTGTTGGCTGTTTCTTGTACTGGAATTGAAATCTACCTCAGAGCTTCCTTCTTCAAAGTTAGGGCACTCTAAAACCAAAATCAGTGTAGAGGTCAGCTCCCTCTGTTCACCTTGTAGCCAAATGTTAATAGCAGCATTCTTTAAATAAAAACAGCAAGGACAGACTGAGGTTTGGTAAAAAGCATTGAAATGGCATGAAAGTGACTGGAATTCTGCAAATGATCCCTGTTTAGCAGCTTTTTAGAGCTGTATGCAGTGGGATATAGCTACTAGAATACCAGCCTTTAGCAGGGCTTTTTTTTTATTTTATTTTTTTTTTTTTTCAGGTCAGAAATTCTTAATAGTTCTGAGCTGGTGCTTCAGAGCCTTATATTAGCAAGCCTGACACTAGGGAGTAATATCGTTGGCTTTCATGCGCCTATTTACTGTCATAAGGATTACCAATGTAAGTAAAACTTGCAGGTTTGGGTCTACAAAATTAAAAGAGAAGCCTTTTCAAAGCCTGAAACTGCATCAAAATTCAATTTTACCAAGAAAAAAAAATCCTTCTGATCTAGTCCCTGGAATGTGACATTTCATGGGTGTAATAAGGTTACAAACAGATTATAAATTGAAACCCTATAAATCCTTATTGTACTGTACCAAAGCTTCTGCTTTGCATAATACTCTTATTCCTGACTGTTCTTTGTTTTACAAGCTCAAAACTATTCATTCCCTCTCATAATAGAGAACTGGGGAGTCAAAAACACCATGCAAAATCCAAAGGTAATTATCTGAGTCAAAGAACCTGAATGCCAAAGTTCACAAACTTCTGAACTTTTCTAATTGCTGTTGTTTGCACAGGGAGACCTCCCCCTTCCTTTAAATGTGCTTTAAATATTGAACATTGTTTTCTGCCAGATTACAATCATTAAAAAAAATCCCTGTACTGTAGATTTAGTACCTGTTTTATTGGTATAGTACTTCCTAGGTGTCCATAGCAGATGGCCGATCAGTTTTCCAGTCACACCTTGGGTGTGCAAGGGTATTTGAATCTGGCCCTACGCAGTCAGGGTAACAAAGGCAGTTCTTACCTGAGAGCAATGCTGAGTTCTGCTGTTGTCCTCATACTTGTGCTCATTTCATGTGTAGCAAGGCTCTTCTTCCAGACCAGCCTTCCGCTATTCAGATGCTTCTGTAGGTCTGCTAAAACATTGCCCTGCTGCAAAAAGCAATTGAGAGGTTTGGTCAGACAAAAAGCAGCGGAGGCCATGTGAGAGCTACAGAAATTACCCAGATTAGCAGATGATGTAATGAGCTCATTTCTTCTGGGTTTTACCTGAAGGTGAGGATCCTCAGAGGGGTTAAATGAGAACAAGATGGCTTTGCAGGCAAGCCCTCAGAGGCCTCTTGGAGCATCAATGCAGCGAACAGGAACAGTGCAAAGAGGGGGTTGATTGTAGCCAGAGTAGAGGGAACAGGAAAGGAGTGACAAGGTAAGAGAGAAGAGCAGGTGACTATGGAGTGACACAGTTACACAGTGAAGTGAAGGTGATCACAAGATGCTTGACAGATGAGACAGTGCAGTGATGTACAGAGGTGGATGATTCAGTCATGATCCTGGGTGAGCTTTTTCAGCAGCTGCAGTGAGCCTGGACAGGAGAAGGGATGAGGAAAGGAGCAGCTTGCCCATGAGAAAGGGTAGATTTAAAGGATGCTCACACTGAAAAAGGCTACATTTCTGGAGGCAAGGTGCAAGCTCATTTGGAGCGACAAAAAGTGTCCTAAAGAGAATGTCTCTGAAAGAGCATCCACAGTGTGTGTGTCCACTCAGGACAGGTAAAGAGGACTGCTGTTGTGAACTGATTGAACCAGTTTTGAAGATTTTCTATCAAATAGAAAGACTTGTCTTATCCACCCAATTTTATATTATATACCTCTTAGCCATGTAGGTTTAACCAAACAGCTCACAGTCTGTAGTATTTACAGGAAGGTGTGGCCAAGAATGTATTAAGTTTTGCCCCTTTACTTCTTTTTCTTTCAAGCAAGAAGAGCACACTTTAACCTAATTTTAGTGTTCTGGTTCTATTTCACAATGCTGGGCATCTGTACGCGTTTGGTACAGGCGTGCGTAATGCAAAGGGACTATGGAGACAGGCATTTGAAACATAAACCCCTGCAGATTACATGCTGTACTTTGTCCAGCACATCTGTTCTGTTCATACACTCTGTGCACCATCAGAAACTTTAAGAAATAATAATAAAGTTTCAGAAAGAGAAAAGAGCAGTCATCTTTTACAGGCAACGCACATGTGTTTGCCATGGGGATGCTGTATAATTCCGAACATAAGTGATTTTATTTGGTTTTCTGATTGTTTTCAGGACCTTAGAAAAGATGGGGATTACCTTTCTTTCTATTCCAGTATGAACTACTGAGTTTCTGTATGGCTGGCTTTTTCTGCAAGCTACTTATGGAGCAGATACTGATTTCATCTCTGTGCTACGATCATGTATAAAACTCTGGAAGGAGCTTTTCTCACATTCTAATGAAAATAATCACATTTGCTGAGAAATGCAGCCATCTAGTGGCACAGATAAAATGTTGTGGTAGAAAACACAGCAATGATGAAGTCTCTGAGGCAGCGTTTCTCAAAGAGACTTTGGGAGGACGAGTCAGGTAGCTCCTGCTGAAATTCCAGCCTTTGTGCACCTTTGAAAGTCCTGCTGTAGGATGCTTTTGTTGTTTTCTGAAGTTGTGCAAAAAGAAATTCAACAGTTACGCCTTAATAACTTGAGGCTGGCCTTTGTTCACCCGTCTGTTTTTGCTCAGAATCTGAATCAGCGAGAATTAAATCTGTATTTAAATACTCTGCCAAACTGGATCGTGATGAAGGTAAACAGAGCAAGCTATTTTTCTGAAAGAGTAAAAAGGTACACAGCCCTGGGCTGACTGTGGATCTGCTCATATAGATTACACTGACCACAAACATGACGTGCATGAGTGTCAGCAGGCCCAGGCCCAGGGTAGTTGTTCTCAGAGGCTTTCAGGTAGGTCATGCTTCACAATGGCAAAAGCTGGCTTGATGGATGCTTCTGTGCTCAGAGTTTTTAGTTACTGGACTACGTAGGGTTTTGTTTTCCCCACCACAATCTATACACTAAGCCAATACTGAAAGAAAACAGGTAATAAGGGAGTGAGTTAAAAGATTTGATGGAAACTTGGTTTAACAATGGTGTTGATTTTTGAGGTTGGAGGACATCTTTTTAAAGGCTTGATTTTGTAATCCTTGTTTGTGTTGAGTGGCACTTAAGGCTTCCCTCATCCAAGAAACCATTACTCAATGTGAATCATGTAAGTGGTGCTGTGCATGAGATTATCCAGGACCCATTTAACAGCCTGTGTCCCTGAGGCCTGATCCCAAGCCTGTTGACGTCAGTAGAAATGAATTCATGGGCCTTAGTGGACTTCCAGTGTGATGTGTAATTTAAACCCTGTGTTCTCTTTGGAGTACTGACAATCTTACTTTTTTGGCACCTCAAGATCTCAGTTCACACCTGAGCCTCTGTTCCTCTTTCAGTATAAGTTAGCAGTAAGGCCGATGATGAAGTTACATTTCTATTAATCTGTGATCTGTCTTCTACCTGAACAGCATATAAACAATGACCATATACATGGTGAGAAGAAAGAGTTTGTGTGCCGATGGCTGGACTGTTCCCGGGAGCAGAAACCATTCAAAGCCCAGTATATGCTGGTGGTCCACATGAGGAGACATACAGGGGAAAAGCCACACAAATGCACTGTGAGTAAAGGGCTCTGGGCTTTGAAAGGGAAGCTGAGGCTTCCTACAGGGAGCAGAACAGCATAGATGCTGCATGTCCTGACCTCTTGTCCACCAGGCATCTACTGGGGAAGAGATTGCTATGTCTGCTTCATTATCCAGCTGGCCCAGATGATAAGAAGTTTAGGAGAGGGGATTCACTGGATAATTTGGCCCATTCTTCAGATTTAGAGAGCAAAAAAGCCCCAGGGGCAATATTACACAGGGCTCAATTTGCTTAATTATTTAAAAGCACTTTCTCTTACAAAGCTACATCTGGGTATTATTGCTGGCCACCAGTCTCCTAGTGATTTTGCAGTGGATTTCTGTCTTAGATGAAGTATGCAAATACTGTCCTCTCCTATAAGAGAAGATTTACATAGTGCTGGAGGCATTTTAACTTGAGATATGATGGATTTTGCAGGGGTAAATTTAAAATCCAAGAAATCAAAACAAAACTAAATTGCGCAAGGTTATGAAGGCTTGGAAAGTTTCTAAATTTTTATAGGTCAGCTTTTACCATTTCTTGCAAGTACAAATATTAAAATTAATCCAGACTTGTCTTACTTCTTGTCTGCAGTTTGAAGGGTGTACGAAGGCCTACTCCAGACTAGAAAACTTGAAAACGCACTTGAGATCTCACACTGGAGAGAAACCATATGTGTGTGAACACGAAGGCTGCAACAAAGCCTTCTCCAATGCATCCGACAGGGCCAAGCACCAAAACAGGACTCATTCCAATGAGGTAAGTAAACACGGCTTCCAAAAAATAATAATAAAAAAAAAAATCCTGAGTCAAAAAGATCTGCAATGTAGTCATAGCAACTTATTACAGAGGACAGACATAGAAATCTCAGCAACCTGAAGGGGATAAATATTAGACAGCTCTTACCAGCACAATCATCTTAGTGTCACAGGGATCTAAAGAATCTATAGGTCATTTTATTAAGTGTGAGGGAATGGAGGGTAGAAGGGAGGCGAGTATAAGTATGTGTATTAACCAGGGAAGTGTTTGAAGCTGACATGCTGTGATCATTTTTCCCTCTGGAGCTCTCTGGGCTCATTCAGCCCCTAGAGCGTGTCCTCTTGCCTTGTTGTGTGCTGACATCTGGTGGCTGTCGAGCCACAGTTCTTGCTCGGGGAGGAAAGGAGCTGCAGCCTCTTGCACTCCTCACCACTTCCAGCAGAGCAAGAGCAAAGACTGCGCAGCCAGGCTCCGCAGCATCTTGCAAAGTCCTTTGCAGCAGCTGCTGACAAGTATAGAGAAGTCTGCAGAGGCTGGAAAATTTGGGTTGCCATAGAAGTTCTGAGTTATGCATTTTCCCTCTTCCCTGGGCTATTTCACTCTTTCTGTCTATTCAGAAAAGACCTCACAGAGCAGGGATGCAGTGGTGGGAATTTGTTCTTTTCCAGAGAAACTCACTGTGGCAGTCACAGCCATCTCACCAACTCTCAGTGTAACACCTCTGTGTGTTTCCTGTTAGCGCTGACCCCTTTTTATGAGTTACACCATCTTGGTGCTTTGTCCCTCTTCCTGTTGCCCCATTTCAGGTTACACAAGTTACATCATCTTAATCTCATATCTTGGGGGAGTTCAGTCTCTGTTGATCTACTTCTGTAACAAAGTGACACGCTGGGTGGATGAGGGAGAGGCTATGGATGTGGTCTACCTTGACTGCAGTAAGGCTTTTGACACCATTTCCCACAGCATTCTCCTAAAGAAACTGGCTGCTCTTGGCTTGGACTGGCGCACGCTTCGTTGGGTTAGAAACTGGCTGGATAGCCGGGCCCAAAGAGTCGTGGTAAATGGAGTCAAGTCCAGTTGGAGGCCAGTCACTAGTGGCGTCCCCCAGGGCTCGGTGCTGGGGCCGGTCCTCTTTAGTATCTTCATCGATGATCTGGACGAGGGCATCGAGTGCACCCTCAGTAAGTTTGCAGATGACACCAAGTTAGGTGCGTGTGTCGATCTGCTTGAGGGTAGGAAAGCTCTGCAGGAGGATCTGGATAGGCTGCACCGATGGGCTGAGGTCAACTGCATGAAGTTCAATAAGGCCAAGTGCCGGGTCCTGCACCTGGGGCTCAATAACCCCAAGCAGAGCTACAGGCTGGGAGATGAGTAGCTGGAAAGCTGCCTGGCAGAGAAGGACCTGGGAGTATTGGTTGATAGTCGGCTGAATATGAGCCAGCAGTGTGCTCAGGTGGCCAAGAAGGCCAACGGCATCCTGGCTTGTATCAGAAACGGTGTGACCAGCAGGGCTAGGGAGGTGATCGTCCCCCTGTACTCAGCTCTGGTGAGGCTGCACCTCGAGTACTGTGCTCAGTTTTGGGCCCCTCGCTACAAGAAGGACATCGAGGTGCTTGAGCGAGTCCAGAGAAGGGCGACGAAGCTGGTGAGGGGCCTGGAGAACAAGTCCTACAAGGAGCGGCTGAGGGAGCTGGGCTTGTTCAGCCTGGAGAAAAGGAGGCTCAGGGGCGACCTTATCGCTCTCTGCAGGTACATTAAAGGAGGCTGTAGTGAGGTGGGGGTTGGTCTGTTCTCCCACGTGCCTGGTGACAGGACAAGGGGGAATGGGCTAAAGTTGCACCAGGGGAGGTTTAGGTTGGATATTAGGAAAAACTTCTTTACTGAAAGGGTTGTTAGGCACTGGAATGGGCTGCCCGGGGAACTGGTTGTCACCATCCCTGGAGGTCTTTAAAAGACTTCTAGATGTAGAGCTTAGGGATAGGGTTTAGTGGAGGACTGATTAGTGTTAGGTCAGAGGTTGGACTGGGTGATCTTGGAGGTCTCTTCCAACCTAAATGATTCTGTGATTCTGCTTGACCTGTCCCCTATTATGCCTTCACCTTCAGGCTAAATCAGAAAGTTCTAGCAAGGCAGGACATATCTCCACGCTGACTGTATGGTTCTGAAACCACACCAGCTGCATTCATTTTCACGGCAAAATCCTTCTCTAGCTTTCTGTCAGGCCTGTCACGAATGGGCTGGCAGAATCTAGGAGCATTCATCTTGTTACAGTTCCGTGGTCCCTGCAGCATCCCTTGAGTCACAAGGAAAGCAGAGAGCATTGCACATACCTGAATCTGCCCTGTCCTTAGAGCATGTGGCCTCAGCAGCCTAACAAATACACTGAAGCCCAGCAGCTACTTTGTGTATTGTCACCAATATAGAAAATACAGACGGATGTTCACCAAAGTCTTACCCATATCTGACTTCCATTTTGTGCACTGTCTGAACCAATCTGTTTGTTGTGTAACAGCAGTTGATGAATAAGATCCTCACAAACTTGCAGACATGCTGCCTGTTGTTTCATGTCAAGCAGTAAGTCACCAAGAAAGGTTATCTATCGCACATCATTTCTGGTAGGTGCAGCAGGAAGGACAATTGAAAAATTCCCTTCACTGTTATCGGGCTAACATCTTAGGCAATGTATACTGATGTAGGGCCTGCCATGAATGCCACTGGAAAGCATCGACCCAATTCAGCACTTCCTCACAGTCCTATTTTGATTTTAAGTAACCTATAAGCAGATTTAAAAGCAGCTCAGATATCTTGATGAAGATCTGTCATAACCGTAAGAGAACTAGCTGATGTACGTTTCCATAGCATCTTGAGAAAAACCTGCCTCAGTAGCTCAGCATCAACTTTACGTTACTAACAATTGACATTTTTGCTCCCATTCAAGTCAATGGGAGTTTTTTTCCACTGACGTCAGTGGAAGCAGGCTCAGGCCATAGATAGCTATTAAGAAGCCACATTTGTCAAAGTCTCCCTAGTGCCATGTATAAACAGACCGAAAACCCCTTTAAGGAACTCTGCATGAGGATCTCTTTTTTTCTTGAGGGTTAGTGTAAATAAGACTAAAAATAGTAGTTTCTTGGAAACAATTCAGTAATAAAAGTGAGTGAATGATACTTTGTTTCCCAAGGCAATTAGAGTGTTTAGGAAGGGCTCAACTCTTCCTTTCTAATCCTCTCATAATATAAGAACAAAGAAAGTCTTGGTGAGATTACAAGACAGTACATTTACTTTTCTCCACATTGCTTACTGAAAAAGTGAAATTCATAGACAAAGGAAGCTAGTTTTAAATAAAGTGAGTGATTAGTTATGCTAGTAGCAATAATATTACTATTGAATATATTGATGCAGTGTGAAAATGCTTGTGGAATTGAGTCCTGTGCTTTGACATTTAAACTAGTGATCTGACAGGGCCAAGAAAGGAGTTCTTCCTCAGATACTCCTGCCTGAAAAAATGTCCCAACATGTTCTGAAGGGGATTGTTTGCCTCTGTGTACTGCAAACAGGATATCAAACTGCTGAGAGCAATGGACAGGATTCAAAGTTGGGCCAGTCTTCATAAATTCATAAATTGCCATCGCTCTCTTGGCTCTGCTGCTGTGGTAAATCAAAGCTGTGCCAGTTCGTATCATGTGAGGCTCTGCCCTCTGTAAGCTGTGCAGCATTAATGAGTACCTTCAAAACCAGGGGAAATCAATAGTTTTGACTAGATGCAGTCACTCTAGAGACCATAAATTAGATAACAAATTCACTGTGAAAGTGTAGAACTGTAGCACCAGCTGTGCTCCGAGGAGTTCTTCAGGAGTCCCATATGGAATTAAATCTAATTTAAGTGTTTTTTCCTGGCTTGGCAGAAACCGTATGTTTGCAAGATCCCAGGCTGCACAAAGCGCTACACAGACCCCAGTTCTCTCCGGAAACACGTGAAGACCGTGCATGGCCCGGAGGCACATGTCACCAAGAAGCAGCGGGGAGATATTCACCCGAGGCCTCCGCCACCCAGAGACCCAGGCAGCCACTCTCAGACACGATCACCGGGCCAGCAGACTCAGGGTGCAATTGGAGAGCAGAAGGACCTCAGCAACACTACCTCAAAGCGCGAAGAATGCCTCCAAGTGAAAGCGGTCAAGGCAGAAAAACCAATGGTATGCAATACACCGTGCCATTCCCTTTGTCCTTTCTCTCTTTATAACGGCTTAATAATCCCTTTATGAAATGCTCAAACCCATAAACTCTAGCTCACAAGGTTGGGTTTTGTGAGGTTTTCCTTTTCGTTTACATTGTAAAATGTTTTTAAAGCCTAAGAAATAGCAAATAAAAAGATTACATCTAGTCTGTGCAATATGCAGTAAGTGCAGTGCTGGCAACTCTCACAATAATTGTTTCTCTTAAAACTCCATCTTCTGGAATCAGCATATTATGAGAAAATCATAGCTTTCATTTTAAAAAGGCAGTTTTTTTCCACTCTCCTGTTTACAGAAGACAGTTAGAGAATGTGAATGCTGCAGGCTCAAAACCAGAGCACAAATAAAACAGTTCAAAATACTACAGTGATAACGTTGACAATGGTAACTATGGAGAACCTGGAGAAAGAATCAGATTTTACGGGCTTGAGGTTGTCAAGTCTTAACAAACTGTATCAAACTGAAAACGGGATAAGGTGAATATCTTTAACAGCAGGAAGAGATATTTTGATAATATTTGATCTCTGTTATGATGTGGCCTCTTATGTTAATGTGATATTTAATCTAACTTGACCAAATTAGTCTAATTTAAGTAAATTAAATTGAATTAGTAGTTGAATGTTGAAAGGACCGTATTGCTCTTCTTAGAGCTTCTGGGTAATATTTATTCCATTTTCTGACATGCTAAATTAAATTAAGAAGTTCTTCTTTCATCTGCCTGCATTCCGTGGACCATCCTGTCCACAATGGTTAAAACTAGTAAAGGCCTTTACTAGTTTACTAGACCTCCATCCTTTTCCATGTCTGGGTCCACAATTCATCTGGATCAACCCTTGGGCACTACACCTATGAGGCCTCCAAAAGCTGCTCATATGGTTAATCTTCGTGCTGTAATTCAAAATGATTACTCAGTGAAATACAAGTTACTGCTATGTTGTGCTGAAGGCTTATGCCCAAACGGTGGAATATTAATCCCGAACTCGTAAACTTACAAGGACACAGAGTTAACTCCCTGTGAAGTCCCAAGGAGACCCTCTGCTCTCTTTGGTGATAGCTACCTTAGATTACAAAGGAACAAAACCCATTCACCTCTTGCCTAGTTACCTCAATCCATAGCATTATTGAGGTATATTGAGCTGTTGAATATAGATGGTTTCAATATGAATATAACTTGCGTCAGAGGGATATTAGTTCTGATTACTTGCATAGTGTTTGATATTTCTCACTGAAAGTATCTTCTAAAAACAATCCTGTGTTTCCTGTTTTTTACTGCATGTATGAATTGAGATACGCTTTCTGTTTTTTAACTAATCCGATGTCTTTTCTGTCTAATGCTCTTAAATGTCTTGTTCTAACTTCCTAAGGACAGTGGGTAATAAGGTGAGGGCATTTAAACTTTTCTGCTGTTTTTCTTATTGCAACATTATTTATGTCTTTATTTTAGCCTTCTGCCTGTTGTCCAATCATTCATTTATTTAGTAATGTGCAATCCATCAAACTCATTCCCAAATGTAATGTGCTGTGAGCATTTTGCAACACTTGACATGTGAAAAATCTGGCTTATATTGGTGAAATATCTTCAGAAATGTCTTTGAACCTTACCCTCTAGATGAAATAGTTTTTTTTTTAAATTTTTTTTTTCTTTTTGCTGTTGCACACCTAGAAGTATATGTTTCCCATAATGCTGTTCTTACTTCTGTAACCTACCTCACTGTGATCTTGACACATGGCTACAAGAACAAGCTTCTAACCATTAGTGCTCTTCTTCCATATGGCACGGAGCTATTGTCCAGAAACGTAAGCTCTCTTCTGTGTAATAACAGTTGCTTCTATTCTTGTCACCAAATCTGCCATGGCCAGCATTTGGAAATCAACTTGCTCAGTGTGGCCTCGTAAATTCTAAGTATCATCGTTCAAGTTAGAAATAATAAAATAGTTATTGCATCTGAATGGACTCCTCAGGGGCATATGAAACTAGAGTATTGCCATGCCTCTCTGCCTTCATTCACTGATGTTAAAAGAGAGAGCCGTCACTGCTACCTCAGAAATGCTAGCTAGCATTTTTCAGTAAGACTGTTCATAAAAATCACAGGCTGGTCAAAAACAAAACAAAACAAAACAACAAAAAAAGCTGAAAAACATTAAATATTAACATGAAACTGTTCTTGGGAGCAAAATAATCACTGCATGCACAGATTTGTGGTCACAGTGATACAAGCTACAGTAAGATGCTACTTCCAGAGACTTCTGTCTGTCTTGCTGTCTGTTTTGTTTGTCAGTCTATTTGCCTTAGTATTTCAGTTTGTTAGAGGAATTTTCCGATTCTTTTACAAGAACCTTATGAGTATAAAAAATAAATCAAGCTTGTACTTCCCCAAGAATCCTTCTACATCAGCAGGGAACACTGTTAAGAAAGAAGAAACTATTGCAGCAGATTTATATTCCCATAGATAGCGGGCTGTACTGTGTACTTAGAAGATTCTAATGAAACAAAGGATTTGATTCTGTGGATCATCACCTTCTTGATACAGGGCAGAGATGAAATAATTTAGAGCACACTGCTAGGGTCCTTCAGGACGCTGATAATATGATACAGTATTTTTGCACTGATGCTCTGTCCCTGTTTTATTACACGCCAACATTTCTGGCCAACCACTGCTTGTAACAATGAGCCTTAAGCTTGGAAAATACTTACGTTCTTTAGCCACAAGTCTAATTAAAAAAAAAAAAAAAGGCGAAAAACAAATTCCAGTGCTGTTGGAATCTTGTTTGTTTGTTTGCTGCAAGCCTAGCTTTGCAAATTAGACTTCATAACATGGCTGAATTATGATCTGGTTTATTGACCTGCAGTTTCCATTGGGAACAGTGCATACCCAAAACATGAGTATGCATACATGCATGCTCATGAATGGTATGAAGTGATATAATTCCCAATTATGGGAATAACTGACATAAATGGCTCATGTAGATATAATATATACTGTCAGCAAGATATTAAAGTGGATTTTAGTCTCGAGTTTTGCAATGGCATTCATTGCAGTTAAAGTCAGTATTCTAGAAAGCCTCCTAATGAACGACTGCTGTCATCATTTAATGCTAAACTTTTCTTTACATTTGGTATCCTTTGGCTCCATTCAGATACACATTTGTTGCAAGTACCCTGTTAACATTGTCTGCTTAATCCTCACGTTCTTGTGTTTCTTCTTGCACTCCAACAGACATCTCAGCCAAGCCCTGGTGGTCAGTCTACATGCAGCAGCGAACAGTCCCCCATCAGCAACTATTCCAACAATGGGATCGAGCTTACTCTGACCGGTGGCGGTAGTGTAGGAGACCTCAGTGTCATCGATGAAACCCCAATCATGGACTCTACCATTTCCACAGCCACCACAGCACTTGGCTTACAGGCCAGGAGGAATATGACAGGGACCAAATGGATGGAGCAAGTGAAATTCGAAAGGTTGAAACAAGTTAACGGAGTGCTTCCAAGACTGAACCCCGTTCCACCTTCCAAAGCCCCGACCTTGCCGCCTCTCATAGGAAATGGTGAGATGCATGTAACGGGAGTGATAACTCTTTCTGTCCTTAAATTTCTTGGTTGCTATCTCAATCTTGCAGCCTTTGTAAAAGACTAGCACAGTTTATGAAATTCAGAAGCTGTGAGAATAGTCCGTAAATTGATCACTTTTTGTTTATCCCCTTATTACAAGTCCTGCTACCAACCCTGAGGGACGACCGATAGTCCCATGTTTTATAGAAGGGGAGACCAGCAGGAGTGCCATGTATCACATGTGAAATATTCTCTACAGTTAAAGGTTTGGACCTAAGATCAGCATAATCCTGTCTTATTTTTAGGCAAGGCAGATGAATTAAATATCTACCAGTTCATTGTATGTAATTCTTGCAGACAAAACCTTAAAAAAGACGCTCTTTGTGCGCATGCACTGGACTGCCCTTTAAACTGCTTCCACACATACAAGTAATCATATGTACAGATACTACTGCTACTAAAGGGAAATATCCATGAATGGGAGCAAGGTGACCCTGAAGATCCATAGCTGTTTTTGTATGAGCTGGTGCTCGTTGCTAAAACATATGTCCCTGCTGCCTCTACATTGCCTGTGACATACCTGTAGGTTTCTGCTTTCTACCCAGAAATGACTGCCCAGGTTTTCTGAAACACATTCAGTCAGAAAAAAACTATGTAAAATTAAGAAATGCATTCTGTTTACTTAAAAACAAAACAAAACAAGGAAACCAGCAAAGATGTTTTGCAGTTGTTAGGAGTTATTTCAAGAACATTTCAAGAAGTCTTAGAAATGACCTTGAATAGCCTCCAATTTGTATATTTTGCCATTCCATGCAAATGCCTGTTCAATTATATTTTGCCTATAAAAAGCTGTCTTACAAATGTGTCCTTCTGGCACATCAGTCAGCATAGTTGCACTGCAAGCCAGAGGACTACACCAGCTGATGACAGTTTGTGGCTATGGCCTATAAATTTTGTGCTGGGATTCACACTGAAATGTTACCATTGAGTCTCTAAATTAGCTTTTAACCTAAGGACACAGTTTTTATCCCTACTTCTTTCAATAAAGATCACTGCTATGATGTTGTAGACATTCCCTCTGTACTCCCCTTACTTCTTTACTGAGTGTTTTCTGTACCAGTTTTGGGGTAATGCCTGTTTGTTTAACTGTGAATTTTGCCTCCAGGTACCCAATCAAACAGCAGCTGCAGTGTAGGAGGATCCATGACTATTCTGCCGAACAGGAACGAACTTTCAAGTACGGACATCACTGTGTTGAACATGCTGAACAGGAGGGACAGCAATACGAGCACAATCAGTTCAGCCTACTTGAGCAGCCGCAGGTCCTCTGGAATCTCACCTTGCTTCTCCAGCCGGAGGTCCAGCGACGCCTCGCAGGCTGAGGGAAGACCACAGAATGTGAGTGTTGCGGACTCGTATGACCCCATCTCGACAGATGCCTCCCGGCGCTCCAGTGAAGCGAGCCAGTGTGATGACCTACCAAGCCTTCTCAGCCTCACCCCAGCCCAGCAATACAGGCTGAAAGCTAAATATGCAGCAGCTACCGGTGGACCCCCACCAACTCCACTGCCTAACATGGAGAGGATGAGCCTCAAAACAAGGATGGCACTCTTGGGTGACTGCAGGGAATCCGGAGTATCTCCCCTGCCTCCAGTGAATGCCCCTCGAAGATGTAGTGATGGTGGGGCAAATGGTTACAGCAGGAGGCATTTTTTGTCTCATGATGCTCTAGGAAACGGGACAAGGAGAGCCAGTGATCCGCTAAGAATGGTCTCCGATAACCTCTCTGTCCCTAGAGTCCAGCGTTTCAACAGCCTTAACAGCTTTAACCCTCCTGCTTTGCCTCCATCCATGGAAAAGCGCAACCTCGTTCTGCAGAACTATACCCGTTCTGAGGGTGGCGTCTTCCGTGGCTTCAGCTCCCCCTGTCCTCCGAGCATCAGCGAGAACGTCGCCCTGGAGGCTGCTACCATGGAAGCGGGTGGCAGTTTGAATGATGAGGATCTCCTGCCAGATGATGTGGTTCAGTATCTGAATTCCCAGAACCAGGGCATGTACGACCACCTGTTGAACAATGTCCTAGACAGCAACAAAATGCATCACGGCGCAGTATTAGGAAATAACAATCCCAACAACTTTGACCAAGCCCCTCCAACGAGCAGTCAACCTGCCAGCTCCGAGGCGGACAAGAGCGATTTGCCCATTCAGTGGAATGAAGTAAGCTCAGGAAGTTCTGACTTATCTCCTTCAAAACTGAAATGTGGTCAGCGCTCAGCAGTGCAGCAGACTCGGGCCTTCGGACTGTATAACAACATGATGGTTCAGCAGCAGAACCCGGAGAGAAGCAACGTGGCCCAGCAAAACGGCTATCAGAACCTGATGGAAAACGACACTTCCTATGGTTTACAGCAGAACAATGTCCTTGGCAGCGGAGCCAGTAATTCTTTCAGCATGCAGCTCAGTAAGCCTTACAGTGAAAGCATCAGCAGGCAACCAATGATTTCTGGGGCAATGGACAATTCCTGTGGCATGGCAATTCAAGGGCAGAAGCTGAGAAGTGGCACCATGCCAGTGAATGGGAACCAGCAAAACTTTGGACATCCCATGGCTTCCAGTGATCAAGCCACCAGTATGGCAAATGGAATGCACAACAGGAATATAATGGAGCAGGAATATTTGCAAAGCCAACCAGTTGGAGATGGAATTCATTACCAGGGAGTCAATCAATCCGATCAGATGATGCTAGGGCAGGTTAGTCCTACCTCACAAAGCAGCCTTTATCAAGGGCCACAGAGTTGTCCGCCGGTATCTCACACCATTGGTAGCCAGCCTTCAGGTTCGTTGGTGGCCAAGAGTTATCAACCATGTGCCAATTACAGTGGCAACAGACGGCAAAATGCATTGAGGAACAACCTGACACAACAGCAAGGACATGTAAGTGATGGCAACCAGACGTACAGGGTAAACACCGTTAAGATGGAGATGCAAGGTCAATCACAGCAGTTCTGCTCTAACGTGCAGAATTACTCTGGTCAGTTATATGACCAAACCACGGGCTTTAGCCACCAAGCTATGAAAACAGGTTCTTTCTTTGTTTCGGAAGCTAACTGCCTGCTGCAGGGGACTGCTACTGCAAACTCATCTGAGCTTCTTTCCCCGGGGGCTAACCAAGTATCAAGCACAGTTGACAGCCTTGACAACAACAGCCTAGAGGGTGTGCAGATTGATTTTGATGCTATCATAGATGATGGGGACCATGTCAGCTTAATTTCAGGAGCCTTGAGCCCGAGCATCATTCAGAATCTCTCCCGCAATTCCTCACGCCTCACCACTCCCCGAGCGTCTCTTACATTCCCAGCTATGCCCGTAAGCACAACCAACATGGCTATTGGGGACATGAGTTCTTTGTTGACCTCACTTGCAGAAGAAAGCAAGTTTCTTGCTGTTATGCAATAGACATGAAAAACAAAAACAAAACAAAAAAAACCTTTGGAGATAACAGATGAAAAAAGACTCATATTTTTTAGTTGTGTATGTATTTTAGCAATCTCATCTCACCTAAATGGGATGTGTTTCAAGTATATTCCTTTTATGGAATAAGGACTCTGAAAACCCTAAAGTGTTCTAGGGAGAAACTGTCTTCCATTTCAGTTTTGAATCAGTATTGCTACACCCATTCCCCCACCTCTCTCTCGCCTCTCTCTCTTGCTCCCTTTTTGAATGTCTGTACGCTTCCTTTTTCTTTTCTTTTTTTTTTTTTAATTGTAAACCAATGTAAAAGTGTGATGTGCATGTTTTTGTTTTGTTTCTTTATTTTTTTAAAGAACGATCTGATGAAACGACTTAATTTTCTGTTCCACAAAAGAAACTTGACTTTTTAAACTGTTGCAATTTCTCCCCTGTACATATAGGCACAAAATAACCTGGCACAATGTAAAGTGAACATAAAGTGAGGAAATCCCCTCCAGATGCATTGGATACATCACACTGAGGTGGACAAACAATTTCAACATGCACTGCCATGGTACCCCTGAGCTGTAGTTTGAGGAGCACATGAAATACGAGGTTCAAACAAATAAGAAATTTAAAACCATCAGCCCTTTGATCCCTAGCAAATGTTTAAGGTTTTTGTAAACACGCATATAGATAGATGTCACTGCCTCGCACAATGATAGTCAGATTGTGTCATGTGTGTTTAACCCATTTCAGAGGAGGGAGAGGACCAGAAAGCTATTCTTAGTACAACTCTTTCTTTCTTTTTTTTCTTCTTTTTTTTTTTTTTTAATCTTTCTCTTTTTTAAATGACTGGATAGTAAAATTACATGCCTGTTCCGTATTTTGGGTAGTCTGTAATCCCTTCTTTGCACACTACATTGGTGGAGAGATGTTCAGGATCTCATCATGGATTATTTCATATAATGAAATAATGAAACTCCAGTATTCCATGCTGGGAGTTCTTTTTTGTTGGTTGGTTTGTTTTTAAATACAAATTGTTGAAACATAATGTACTGAGCCGCTAGTTCTCATTCGTAGCAGCTATTCCTTTGCCAAAAGAATTGTCTTGTACATCGCTTCTAGCACATACAGCTTCATAGATGGATCATGTGTTTTAAAATAAGTAAATGTCCATTGACATAATACACAGTTAGAGCTTCAAAGGCATTGTGGTCTTGGCGTGTAAAACCAATAGAAAAATAATAGCCCTGTTCTCAGACTAGCCAAGTAAGTCAAAGTGATTACAAGCAATCTGATAATCTTGAATATTTTTCCAGTGTATCCAGGCCTTTCAAAATTAGAAGATTTAAACTGCCATTAAAAATAGCAAAGAAACAAGCTGAACGGCAAGTTTGTCTGGTAACTCATCAAAACTTAAAAATACCAAACCAGTTGTCTACACTTGGTGAAAGTAATGTGCATTTCACTTCGAGTCAGTGCCTATGCTCAGCTAAACCAGCAAACATTGGACTTAATGCCCTGTGGTTGTGAAGTTATTCCCTGATAAAGGTGGATGGAATTTGCTCTGTAACAGCCATCTCTAATAGCACATTTTTATCTGTGTTGTGCCCCTGAGTTGTGCCACCGTGCTCCTGAGTAAATAGGTTGGGATGGAGGACATGGACAAGAGCAAGGTTTAAATTCACCCATTCCTAGAAGCTGCACTGAAG
The DNA here is from genome assembly GCF_964035555.1 of Netta rufina. NCBI lineage: Eukaryota > Metazoa > Chordata > Aves > Anseriformes > Anatidae > Netta > Netta rufina. The sequence continues at coordinate 58,655,012 of NC_140124.1, forward strand.
TCCAGCCCTCACAGTCTTCTCAGTTAAGACCTCATATTTAAATCCTGCTAGGGGATGCAAATGGTGCTGGCACTTACACTCATGGATCTGATGTATGTAGGGAGTTGTAGACTTATAATGAAGAGGGGTATTTTGGTCTGTTTTGGACTACAGATATCTATTAGCCTGGTCAGAATTAGGAATAGCACCAGAAGGTGACACCTACAGCCTAGAAGGCCGTAGTACTCATTTTTTGACTGGAAAAAAAGGGCAAAATGCCAGCTTGTTCAGGGCATAGAATTTGAGAAATGTGTAGGAGTACAACCTAAGTGCAGCTGTCTGATAACGTAGATTTATTAACAGCTGTTAAAATCAGAGGAAGAAGCTGTAAATCAGAAAGAAAACATCATGGAAATCTAGTGCTGGAACCGTATTTGGGCTTATCACAGCATGTACTAAAAGTGAGCTGGAATGTCAGCGATCAATACAAATAAAAAAAATCCCTCGATATTCTACAACTTTTATCAGCAGTCCACTCCTGTCTTTCTCCATATCTTTGGCAAGGATTTCTTCCCTTATCTGCATTATGAATGTGTATACCCTCCCTCTGTGCTCTTTGCCCATAGCTGGTTCCCCTCGTGACCTTCCTGCCCATCATCAGCTTGGACAGCCCTTCTGTAGAGGTCCCCAGCCTGCAATTGGGAATGGGGCAGAGCTCATCGTGGCAAATGGTTGTTTGGCTGGAGGGGTGCTTCGGCAGCCACACTTTACCTTGCAGCACACACCCCTGCTGAGAAACAGCATTATAGACATTAGGAAAGGCTGTGCTCTCATCAGCTGGAAGTATTTCAGATGGTTCTTGGTAACCAATCGCTGGCTGTTTATTAAGCCATCAATTACATGTTTATAAACAATTTCAACAAGGAGACTTATGACTGGGAGTAGGTGGCTTGGGAGAGAAGCCTTTTATTGTTATAGAGCCAATACATTAAAAAAGAAAACTTTTTTTTTTTTTTTTAACTCAATTTTCCAGTTCATAATTGTATTTACTAGTGCAGTTGAAGCTGGGAAGCTATTAACACATGTGATCCATCAGAGCTTAGAAGGATCCATTCACATTGCTTAGGGCTAAAAGGGATTGTTTGAGTAGCTAATTTGCCTTCCTGGATTTGACAAACCTTTGTCACTCACTTACCCCTGTCTCGGGCCAACAGTGTGTCTTGGCCTAAACCACACGTTCCAGAAAGGCATCCAGTTTTCATTTGGAGATGTCAAAGAAACAGAGACTCCACCATATCCCCAGAGAGTTTGTACAAATGCTTTATCATTTTCACCGTAAGCATATGTGCCACTTTTCGTATGTAAAGGTATCACTTCTCAGCTTTTAGTATCTTCTCATGCTTTTCTGTTTGATGCTGAAGATGTTGTTTTGATACTTGAGCAGGTATCAATACATCCTAGGCCAGCTATCTTATGTTTTGGTTTTGTTTTGATAGAGTAGACTGGGAGAGCCTGGCACCATTAGGTTTGAGACCAGTTTTAAGTTGTTAACCACCTTCTGGATGTGTGTTAGTCTGGAGAAAGTCTCACTAACATCATGCTCAGGTTTACTAGCACACTTCTACTACTCTTCTTCCAGTTACAGAGCTGGAGCTTGCCTTTATGTGTCTGGCACATCAAGTGGCATTACCATGGCAGTTAGAAGCCCACCACTCACCTAGAAAATGCAGATTTTCACTCTTTTTTTTTTTTTTTTTGGGGGGGGGGGATTTTTCCTATTTTTTAAAGCATTGCAGTGGGCACAGACTGACTTGAAATCCCCCTTTCTTCTAATAGCTATGTGGGGATCTTCCAGATCCATTACTCTTGGTCTTGGGCGCATCCACCTCACTCACATTTTTCCAGGCATTTTTGCTTTCCACAAACTGGGAGCCACCAGGGAGAGCTCATCCATAAGGAAAGGTATTTTTGCAGAGAAGTCAGTGGGCTTCCAGAGCAGGTTTGCTGGTAAGTACGATGGCCTAGTGCATCCACACAGCAGATAATGTTATTCTCTCCTAGGAGAACGGTCCCAAATGGTACGTGCATTAAAATGCTGGCTTGCTTTCTCGCTTCCAGTCATTCTTCCCTCCCCTCCCTCTCTCGATGAAATGGCCTGTCGGCTCGCCCACACGCGTTGCGCAATGGCTCGCCCTTCTGAACAGCAGTGTTTATATTCTCGCAATGTATGTGCCTTATTTTGTGTTATCTTCTAACAGAGAGGGACCAAGATACGTTGCCAAATTTTCACAAGGAGGCTGTACTCTCTATTCAGCTAATAGCACATACCACTGTTAATAGTGTCTGAAGTGTCTTGTAAACCTCTGGTATCACGTGTTATTGTCCTTGGATTGATAGAACGTCTTCTATTGAAAAGTTACTGTTGTCAGTTCTGCAGATGTGTAACATAAAAATGTGTTTCTTTTTCACTTTTTTTTTTTTTTAGTTCTTTTTTTTTATAAAGCTTGTAATCCTTTTTTTTTTTTTTTTTTAAAAAAAAGTGTAAATACATTTACGTACAGTAGGAATAGTGTTCGGCTGTAACAGGCCTTAGTGGTCTTCATTTGATAAACCTGCAGTTATGATCTGATGTTTCTCGAGCCTTAGGTTGATCTGAAGGGTCTGTAGCACTGAGTACATATAAACTGTACTTCTGCTTTCAGAACCACTTAGCTCTTTTGTAACAAAGAAAAAAATGTTTCTTACAATGTCAATAAAAACACAAAAGCCTTTGTACTTAAGTTCTTAGCTTTCAGCTTTTAAAATATCTCCTTGGGGGAGGGAGTTAGTTTTTAATTTCACTGGAGAGCCTGGTTGCAATCAGTGCATGTATCGGTTCCACTGATGTCCGCTCGGTTTTCTGTTTGTGCTTCCCAGATGATTGCTTAATTTCATTCACATTTTAAAAACCGATGGGGAATCAAAACAGGGCGTTTACCTTCCCTTTAAAGAAAAATGGCTGTGGGGGTGCCGGACACAGCAACACATGAAACTACAGTGTCGCACAGATAGATAAAATTTTTGAAAGGAGGGGAGGAACGAACCTGGTTAACCCTCCACCACAAGAGAAAGCATTTCAGAGGTCAAACCCACACTGCATTAGACTCGGTCCTGCTATACTGGGGCTGCATTTTCTTACCTCATTCACCAAGCGTCTCTCCCAAAGGCTTGGCCACCCACAAAGCAGCACAGGGCAGGGGAAGAGATGCTGATGTGGCTGGGTTTGTCTGTACATGGCTACTGTGGTGGATTGTTGGGTGGCCTGCAGAAGACTTAAATGCAGTCTTCTTCAAAGCTGGGATTTTGGACAGATTTAGCGAGTGTTACTGTTGAGGGTAGCAGTAATGGGCTTGTACATAGCACACATGCACAGCGAGTGAGATCAAGTTAGCTGGGGCAAAAGCTATAGAAGTTGTTAGGGAAGCTTTGTTTTAATGTGACTGAGCCATTCTCATTTCAAGACTTCTCTTTCAGTTACTGTATCTTGGCAAGACCTAGTCTGGTCCACTCAGTATGCAGCATCCTGCCTTGGCCTAAATACTTCAACCATTTTTGCGGTGAAGGCATGTATCCGTAAATATTTGTTTTTATTTCATGTTAACTTCCCCTCCCCCCCACATGCACTGTTTGGCCATTATTAAGCTTTTGTAATTTAGTACAGAGCTTAAAGTTTGGGAGGGAGAAAGGGCAGCAAGGAGAGGTGTTGCATGTCCAGCTGAGAGGCGAGAGAGACAGGAGAGGCCTCACAGCAGGAGGAGCTGTTCAAAGAGACCTTGTGGCAGGACAGGGGGTTGGTGGTGGCCTCCTCTGATGTTCTGCCACCCAAAATCCTCCCAGAGTGTGGTGGTGACTCTCCCCACCAGCATGGTTGGCTGGCATGGTGGGTGCTGTGGTGCTCACAGCTGCCAGCCCCCTGAGGCCTGCTGCCCTGCCGCAGAGGGAGGCAAGCCTCAGACAAGGACATGACGGAGCAGTCAAGGGCTCTGTGCTGACTGCAGGGGTAAGCATGGTGTTTCTGAACCTGACAGTCCCCTGTTGACAGCAGCTCTTTGTGAAAACATCATTCAGGCCTGCCTTGTGCTGGCCGTTGAACAGAAGGGCAGCTGACAGCACCTACCAGCCCTTCAGCTGCTCAAGTGGAAGCCCAAGCAGAAGACCTGAACGGTCCAGCCCTGTGCACAACATCCATCAGTCTGACCCACTTGGAGATGAGGGCCTCTCACATCTGACACACTAAAACAGTAAAGATGTGCCCGTGCAGGCACAGGAAGAGCTGTGACTTGATATGATACAGCTCGGCGTCACGCCAAGTCCTTGGGAAACCAGGAAATAGCAGGGCAGTCTTGGTTTGTAACATCCAAAATTAGTGGATGCTTTTGACCTTCAGTTAGTCTGTGTTTTGGTGCCAAAGCTGTAAATTAATTAATTGAATTCGTTAAACTGGTTTCTTACTTCAGAGGGGCACGTACCCGAGAGAACTGCTGTTTGAAAAGCCTGTGAAGTACTATGGAGATACATGGCACTGAGCAGCAAGGCAGGAAAAAAAACATCCTAAACAGACGATGTGAATTTAATACACCCAAACGCCAAACACAAGGGCAACACAAAAACTGCTGATAGCAATAATACAAAGAGCTGAGACCTGCCTGGGTAGGGGATGGAGCACGGCAGGAGAGCACGGGGAGGGCTGAAGGTGCTGCTGAGGTTACCGGGCTGGCTGTGAGCCACGGCACCATAGGGCAGGCCAATGTCATTTTTTCCTTTCTCAATGTTTGTGGGCTCGACTGTGCAATCTTCATACAGTTTTTTGAAGGGGGGATAATGGGAAGGAGACTGCTTGTTCTCTGCATGCTGAAACACTAGCTATTTGTGTTAGGAACATAGCTTTGTTACATGATTAGTGCAATGGGAGCCCCTAGGCACCACTTCCCAGTACAAACAACCAATAATAATAATAACTCATGCTAAAATTGTTTGCTATTTAACAACCTGGGCCTCTTTCCACCCAGGGAAGCACATAACCCATTTGTGTTTCCACTGCCCTTGTTCCCACTGCCTCCGCCCATTTTCCCTCTCTGACTTCGGACTGGCCCAGCAGCTTTCCCAGGCAAAATGGAGTGGGTTTGGGCCAGGAAGAAGGAAGAATGGGCACTTGATGGGAACGCTTGCACCCGGTGCCTGCCTGCACGGATGCCTCATGGCCCCGATAAGCCCGCACACAGATGCACCACTAGCCCTGTGCCTGAGACGATGCTGTGTCGTGTCTCACCGAGCGTGGCAGCAGCACAGTTGGAGCCAGGAGTGGTGGGCAGATCAGATGGGAATGAACCGTAAACAGGATCAGTTCCCGGGGGCTGGCTGAGCTGCTCCAGCCTTTGCCAGCAGCACCAGGATCTCTGTCAGGTCTGTGGGGCTGTCGCTAAGCCACCCTGCTCTACAGAAAAACATTGCTAATGTTCCCACGACCAGAGCAAGACAGAAGAGACAAATAACTTGGACAGCAACATGAAACAGTGGCAAAAATCTGGAAAGCAGAGCAGGAGAGAATAAAAAAACATGAGGGTGGAAAGCTATGTAGTGATCAAAAAGAGCCCCAGATGGATATGAGCTGAGAAAAGGCCAGAGATAGAAATAGCAGTGCTAATTATCCAAGTTGAACGACCCCATTGCTGCTGTACCTGTGCACTCTCCACCATCCTTGGAGTCCCTGTGCTAGTGACAGGGAGCTAGAGCAGGGAGCTGCCAGAGCTGGCTGTACAGGAGGCACCACGGGAGATGTGTGTGCCTCCCTGTCCTCTCCCGCTGCACCTCTGCTGCTGGAAGATGTCCCATTTCTGCAACATGAACAGAGAGCCTTATCCAGCCCTCCCAGGCCATAGGAAGAACTCCGTGTGCTGGTCTTGCCTTGAGGCAGTTTGGCTTGGAAGACCTACAGCACATCCCACAGGGCTGGAGGGTCATGGCAATGCTTTCATGGGCCAAAGGCTTCATCTGCCTCAAGGGCTGCACCTCAGGCTTGTGCTTGGCTGAGCGGGAAGCCAAGCAGCAGTGGCACTTGTGGTGGCCACACCACGGTGGTGGGGTGGGCCGTGCCACACTGTTTGACTCACCTGCACTGCACTGCATGCAAGAGATACGGCAGGGTTTGAGTGGCCTTCCTTTAAAAAGAGACTGTGATGGCATGAGGAGCCGCCGATGGGCAGAGGAAGAGGGCTGCAGTCCCAGCAGCACGCTTGCCCAGTGCCGAGACAGGTGGATGGGCCTGTGATAAGTCCAGCAGCCCAGCCCTGGTGCAGAGCCCAGAGGAGGAAGCAGCCAAGTGCCGCCTGCTGCAGCCCAGTGAGGACCCATTCTCACGGGTACAGGGAAATCCTCCTTTCTTCTCCTGACCCCAAGACTTTTCCAGCAGGTTATGACTTTTGGCCTCCACACCTGCGCTGTGTCTCTCACATTCATCACTACCTGGAGGCTCAGCATCAGCAGGGGGAGATAGCAGTGGGGCAGCAGAAAATGCAGGTTTGCAGGGCTGCTGCAGATGGCAGGGTGTTTTCCTCCCACAAACAGTGAAAGTCAAGCTCTCCTTTGTAGTTCCCCTGGGAGAAACAGCACAGCCAGTCCTCCAGGGCTGCTTTCTTCTCTCCACATCACCTTGGAGCAAGAAAACTCCCACTGCTGCCCCAGCCGGGAAGTGCTGTCCTCCAGGGCACCAGCACTGGGGCTGTGCCATGCTGCTGTTGTTCCTTTTGCTTCTAAATTCGAGCAGCTTGTGTCCCTCTGCAGCCTGCCGTGCAGCGTCCCCACCCCGGCATGCCACTTGGCCTCTCTGCAGGCTGCTGGCTGCCCGGGGCTGGTGGCATGGCCCTTCACACCTTCCCCCATCCAGCCCTTTTCCTGCCTCGGATTTCTTTCCCTTCTCAAGGCTGGCCTGTGGCATAGAGGGAAAACAACAACAACAACAAAACAACAAAAACATTTCATGCTGTTTTTTTCGCTCCGTGGCTGCTCCCCTGGAGATTGCTGCTGTTTTCTCCAAATTACAAGAAACGGCTAAAACGCTCAAAGCTGTGCAAAGCTGAGCCACACAATTAGGAGGTAGCAATGCCTTTTTCAGCTCTGTGGGGTGCAGTCTTGAACCAGCATAGCACTTCTTGCTTACCTTCATGTCCTGAAACAGCTTGGGTTTCAACCAGCTCCTCACCCGAGCACTGCTTGGCTCTGGTTCAGCTGGAGCATCAGCAGAGAAGGAGAGGGCTCAGCACCGGCCAGCAAAGTGCTGCCAGGAATCCTCCTCTGCTGGCTGGCTGTGTGCTGCACCTCAAACTGGAGAGAATCAAAAACCCAGCGCTGTTCCCAGTCTGCCCCAGACAGTGTCATTTTTTAAGTACTGGTGCCACTGCAGCGTGTTTGCTGATCACGAGTATTTGGTCAAAGTCTTCTTTCTGGTAAATGCTGGGCCACCGCAGCCAAAACATCAGATTTAGAGGAGACAATACAAACAAAAAGGCTACAAAAAGGCTCTGTGGTGTAGAGCCACCCAATGCACTCAGCTAAAAGGGGAGCAACCCCATTTCAAATTGAGAGCACCTGTGAGAGCTGCTCACATCCAAGCCAGCTTTTCCTCCTTTGTCCAGTGCCTACCAAATCATTTTTGCAATAGAGGAGGGCTCTGGAAAGAGCACCTGGGATCCTCATTGTGCAGGTGGGCCTCGTGTCCTCACCAGCAGCACTGCTGGGCCAAGGGCTGCCTTGCTCTCCTTGGGGCTGGAAACCCCATGGCTCTGACTCAGCTCTGGGAAGGAGGGAAAGGAAAACCTCCCTGCAAGGCAAACAAATGGCAAAAACAAAACTCAGAGTGAGATGGGCCAGCTGCCTCCTGGGAAAGGCCCTGGCTGGCAGGAAGCAGCATGGGATCACCTCGTCCCTATGTCCTAACCCTGTGAGCACTCATGGGGAGTGGGACATGCAGCTGTCAGGGGAGGACACCTACTGCACGCTGCAGCAGTGCCGCATTTGCTTGGTTTTGCATGTGCGCTTCCAGCATGCAGTGTCTTTCCATCTTGAATTAACTCTGTTCCAGTATTTCCTGCTCCTCTTCAAGGGCTCAGCAGCAATCCATCAACCCCTAGATGTGTGCAGTCCCCTGGGCCCTGTCACCTCCCCGGGCACGTCTCTCTGCCCGTGCACCAGCTTGGCACATGGCTTTGGCCATAGCTCCAGGTGAGCGCTGGGTGTTCAACGTGCATTTATCTCGGTCCCTGCTGTTGCTCATCCACCCTTGCTGCTGGGGACTTGTTCAACTCCTGCACTAGCCCCTTGTCCAGGCAAAGCAAGGTGTCATTCACAAACCTGCAGCAGGAAAAAGCTGTCTTTGAGGCCGAGGTCTTCTCAGTGGTTCAGTGCTGCCCCTCTGTGGGAGTCCTGGCTTACTGTGCGGTGCCGTCCTGGCTGCCGAGCCAAAGCCACCCACCGCCCCGCTCCTGCCCGGTGGGCTCAGCTCTGGAGCACTGACCCCCTGCCTCCCCACGGCTGAGAAGTGGGAAAATGCAGGTTACTGGTGTGCTTGTCGCTCTCTCTCCAGCCCCACTTCCAGCCCATACCCAAGACCCTTCACCCAGCTGCACTGTTGATGGGTGTGAGACCTCTCTGGCCTCTACCACCCTCATCCTTTTAGATGTCCCAAAACTAGGCAAAACCCTGTTTTGGAGGAGCATTGGACAGGGAGATGCAAGGGTCTGACAGAGCACATGAGCATTACTTTGCCTTGCCTTTGCCCCTTCCCACTGGGAGCATTGTCATGAGTGAACGAGGCAGTCCCCATCAGCACTATGGCCAGGAGGCATCTGGCAGATACACAGTGGCATCTTGCAGATACTCTAAGCAGCAGCTGGGGATGGAAAGCGAGGAAAAACACGGTTTTGTCCTGGAAGGAAGGTCGGATGACTGCAATTCCCTGGGCTGGCTGCTGGCCAGCAGAGGAGGTAATGAATAATGCCCACTCAATGTCAAGTAGCAGGAGGAGAGGGTCATCTTCCTGCCTGCTCCCAGCCCAGCACGACAGTGGCATTGCTACTGGTGCAGAGGGCAGAAATGCCAGCAGCATGGTCTGCATCTCCTCGCTCAGCCTCATGGCTCTGCCCTCAGAGGCAAACCACCAGCCACAGCCAATTCAGCCTGTGAAAACTGGTGGGACGGCAGCCCAGAGACGTGTGGAGTTTTCCATGGTCAGTTATTGTGCTGGCATGGCCAGGAGCTGCTATTATTAGATGGCATATGAATCACTCGCATGAAATGAGTTAGCAGGCTTAGCCTGATCTCAGTTGGCTGCATGTCGTAAAAGCCCCATTTGCAGCCCCAGTGAGAGCTAACGTGAAGGAGGAACCTCATGGGAGAAACCTTCTGCCCAAAGGTCACTCGGCTGCTCCCAGCCAAGTGGGAGACACCAGGGTTGGGCGGAGAGATCTGTGCCACCGAGCCTGGATCTCATGGCCTTGGTGGCCAGCCTATGGGGATCTGCATGGCCCTGCAACGGTGACAATGGAGATAGAGATTGGGGCAGGAAAACTACAGCCCTGCTCCTGAACCGTCAACATCATGCCAAATGCCATAACGCAAAAAATTAGGGGGATGCAACCTCGTGTGGTGGTCTGATGGGTTTGGTTGACAAGTTGCAGTCTGACAAAATGAAATTTATTTTAATAAAATTAAAGCACTGGTTTTAGCAGGGCTGAAGCCTAAGGGTCCATGTGCCTACAGGGAAGGGAGGACCCCAGGGCTGGGGTTTCCTGGCATGTTCCTGGGAGCTTGCTGGGTGCAGAGCAATAGAGAGATGGGAGGGAGCTGGAAACACATTTGCTTTTCTGGATGGGAAAACACTAATGCCCTTTGATTCCTGCTTTGACTCATTTTAGCCTGGAACTGCAGAAAGGCAGCACAGTCAGTAACAAAATTCACAGGAATGGCAGCTGCTAAACTTTTCCCTTGCTCTCCTCTCAACTAATTTCACCAGTGTTGCTCCTCACTTAGGTTCTTGCAAATGAGAGAAAGTCCAGTCCCTGGGTCCTTTCCTATCATCATGAATCAAATGCATTAACAATGATTTTCAAAGCAGAACTGTGCCATGATCTGTCCTTCACCCTGTGCTTTTCCTAGCAAAATTAAAATAACCCACTATGTCATCTTTTCACAGGACATGAAATATGATTTTATATGCATTGCAAAATCACACTAAGGTACATTACGAAGAGCAGTGGAGTACACACTATTTCTTATAGCATAACAAAGAGGCCTTTATTTAATAACGGACTATTACAGCACAGTACAAAGATTTGCTTTGTTCAGTGACTAGAAATTGTTTGCAGATTGTTCTAGCCACCGAGAGTTGACAGTTCACTTAGGAAATCAGTTCTTAAAGCAAGAGTGCCTGCATACCTGCTTGGCTTTGAGTGCTGCAAGCCCAGAGTTTCATGGGGTCTAGCCTAGGTTTCTCTTTCAAAGGACTGAAACAGTGAAACATTTCTGAGTATGTTTCTCCATGGAGGAAGCAGAGCCATGGTTTCAGCTGTCAACCCCCCAGGAAAGCTTCCAGCTTCCTAACCAAACTGCTGAAAGCCAGGTACATGAGGTTGCACCATGGAGCAGATTTGTAGGAGCAGCCACCTCAGCAGCAGGGGCTGAGCTGCTTGGGGTTGGCTCCCAGCTCTCTGCAGGCACAAATAATAAATCCTGGTATAGATGATGTAAAGAACAGCGTAGAAGAAGTGGGGTGATGCTACAGGGAGCTAGCAGCTTTTCTGCATTGGAGAGGGCTGTGATTTCCCTTCCTCTGTTGCTGCCAGTTGTTGCCTGCACCTGTCCAGCCATGGGGCACAAGACACGGGGGTTCCTGGAGCCCCACCACATGTACTTGCACCTCCAGCAGGTGATTAACCAGCACAGCTTGTTTCAGTCATGCTGGGCTGGCCAAAAGGTGCCATTTGGCTTGGATGCAGCAGTCCCACAGATGGGGTGTGAGTGAATGAGGAGCAATGTTATTTCCCAGAGAGGGAACGTGGCATGAAGGAACATCCATTCACCTGTGGATGTACCTTGATACCTGTGACCAGCAGCTCCAGCTGGGCATAGGGCAATTACCAGCCTGTTTTCTTATCACGACCCTTCAGAAGCTGTGGTTGTCTTGGTGAGCTTGTAGTGGGGTGAAGGAGTAGGTGCATGCTTGGCCCTTTAGCTCTAAGACAGGGCACTTGATGAACATACCTACCCAAGAAATATCTAAGCCCAGAGCAAAGAGGAATTGTTTTTCATTGTGCTGCCAAGGCCAAGGAACTCAGGTGTCCTGGTTCAGAAGAGGTCCTGAATGCCCATAGCAACTTTGAGGACCTTGAATCCTTAGGTATTTCCAAAATATGGGCCATGAACTTGTGTGCCTACACACATGCATGCACATTTTGTTTGTTTGTCTATTTGTAAGCAAACAAATTCACTCTCACTTTTCTGATGTTTCTGGGAGAAAAACTGAAGGCCCCTGTGGCACCAGCCCCTCTCCATCAGTCAACCACTTACAGCAGGGAGCTGGAAATTTGGCACTTGGCCCTGCATTAGCTTTTGGTGCCACTGAGTGGAACCATTTGCAGGAGATGGGAAAATCTTCCTCCTTCTCTGTGCCCTCTTTTGCATTGCCGGACTCTGCGCGTGCCACCTCCAGCAGATGCAAGGACAGTGTCAGTAAAAGGGCCAGTCGTGTGCGGGGACAAAGCAGCAAGGCTCTTGCCAAATGCATGGCCCCACGACATCATATGAGCTTTTGTTTGTCTCTCAGTAGTGAGAAAGGGAAAGAAAAAAATGGGGGGAGAAATTTGACTTGGAGCAGCTCCCTCTAGCCATTTATTTACCTTGAGTGCATGCTTCATGCTCTTACTCATGGGTTACAGTCATGGGTGCACATAAGGTCTTGAGAGTCCTTAGCAGTAATCCCTCGACAGAGGAGCTGGCTCCTTGCGTGCTCAAAGCATTTTTGCTTCATTGCTTTTCTCACCAGATAACAACATAAAGTAACATCACTGGTGCTTCTGGCAACTGCTGGACTTCCTTTCCCCACGCGTCACTGACGCACACGTAGCATGGGAAATGCTCCTCTGTTTCAACACACAGCTCAGTGCTAGGCCAGGCGGCCTGGGGTGAGGAGATGTGCAGAGCTGAGCCATCAGGCGCTACAGTGCAGGATGCAGATGGCTGCTGTCCCACTGGAGGGTGCCCCAGTGTCCGTGGCACGTGGAAGTGCTCTAGGCTCACGGGTCCACCACTGATGATGAACTCTTCAGGGATATGAAGTTGGGCCTACTTCACTGAAGCCTGGAAAGGAGAGGTGGGAAGGAGAGAGAGGCCAGGAGCAGGAAAGTAACTGGTGACACCGTGAGTTACAGCGGTGTCAGAAAGGCAGTAACTTTAGCCTGCAAACAGGAAAGCAGAGGTACCTGCACTAGTTCAAAACAAACATAGCCTTGGCACCAGAGTGACGTCCCATGGTGACTTTCACAGACATTTTTCTTAGGCCATTTCCTCTCTGACACCGTACTTCTTGCCTCCTGTCCCACAGTGAAGCACACGTTGAAATAAGCCCACATATGCCAATTCACCCCACTCTTACGTGGTTTTATGGTGCTTGCTGATAATGTGCTTACCACAGCTTGGCCCTTCCGTCGCAGACCAAATTGTTCAGTTTGGACACCAGATAAAGGATGGGCTTCATCCAACTTTACAGACCTACACTTGGCCTCTTCGTTGCAGCTCCTTTTACAAGCAGAGAAGAGAAATGGGCAAGATTCGCCTGACCTGTTTTAGACACCGACCTGGGGAAGGGATGACTCATAGCTGTGCCTATATTTCCCTATATTCCCCTCCATAAAGGGAGCATAGCGTGACTAGCTCACATGGAGACATCTATGTTTAGTCAGATGAATCCCACCCAAAGTGGCTGCAGCTGCCGGAGGAACATGAGCTTTCTCATAATCGCTTCCCTTCCCCATAGTTTTGGGGCAGAGGGAATTACTTGAACTGATGAGTCCTTGAAGGATTCCTCGAAAATTGCAAAAATTATGTTTGGAAGGATGTGTGTCTGCTTGCATCAGGTCTAAACATGGTTCAGCAGGCTGTGGAGGTCCCAGGTGAGAGGGCATTCAAAAGGCAAGCCAAGAGTGGCATTATCACACTGCTAGCAGGCATCCTGAAAGTGGAAAAAGCAAAGACAGCAACAGAAGGAGCATCCAGGACAACTCTTGGGTTCAGACAGCTACTAAGTTGGCCACATCCCAAGAGAAACAACTTCCGCTCTGTCCCCTGGCTCCTACCCTTACCTCCGCCTTCCTCCTTTCCCTCTGCTTTCTTCGGTCATTTCCCTCCTGAATAGAAACTTTTGGGAGGCTTATTTCCTTGCACCTGTTTCAGCTGTGATGTAACTGCGGTAATAACTCAACCACTGTTGGATGGAAGGTTACAGCTATTTCTTGGTTCCTTTCTTTTTTATTATTACTTTATGGTTATATTCAGAGATGGGCCCGGACCAGAGTTGCACAAGAGGAGCACTCCCACGGTTCGGGAAGGTCTGGAGCTGGAGTCAGACCCCTCCATCTCAGCTGGCCTTTTTCTTGATAATGTTCTCCAGAACCCCAGGTCTGATGTTGGAAAAGTTCAAATATAAGTCATAGTGCAACCTCCATAGATGAGGCCAGTCTGTGGTTGTAATGGGACAAAACAATGTGCAAAGACTTACATTCTGCCATAGCATGTAATATTTTTCTTCAGTTCTTGATGGGAAAGAAAGTCATTAAGAAATGTTGGGAAAGCCAGCTGCTGCCTTGCCGTCCAGAAGTAGTAACTGAGATGCTTGACACAGAGATCAAAGTCAATGGCAATAATGTAGGCCTCTGTCCCAGGAGTATTGCCTATGAGGCCTCAGTCCCTCGCTGTATACTTTAAGATCACATGTCTTTTAGTCACAGAGAAAAACACATTTTTTGGATCTGTTGTTCAGTGTGACTAGATACTTTCTTCAATGGGATGTTCTGGTCTCCCGGCTGCCAGGGTTGAAGATGAGCCTGTTTTGACAAGCCGATAGGACCTCATGTTCTTCATTGTCTGGTCAACAACATCAATACTGAGCTTGAAGACTTCAGCTATGCTGAAGCAGCACAGTCCTCCAAAAGCTTAGCTGGTCTGTGCCATGGGTAAAAGCCAGAAGAGACCAACCAGGGAACTGGCTTGTGCATTGTGCACAGGTGATTTTGGCAGGTGATTCAGAGACCATGCTGCAGGAAGATGCAGACCTTCCCCGGGATCAGCAAGTCATCAGGACAGTGGCAGTCCTGGGCAGGATCACAGCCATGTGCCAGGGCCAGAGAGACGTCCTGGACCAGCTCATACCTTCCAAAGGATTTTCCCAATCAATTTCCTGTACTTCACAAGAAGATGAAGAAAAGGCTACAATACCCCACAACATGCTGCTTCTTTTGTACTGGAGAATAAGAGTCTGCGGCCCAAAACCTTAAAAGTTCAGCACAGTCCCTGTCTCAGCATGGAGCTGCAGCAATGAGAAAACTGAGGGAAATACATATATTTTCCCCATCACCATGACAAAAAGGGACAGAAATGAGTTGAGAGATGCCCAGGAGTTGAAAATCCCAGTCAAACTTTAAATATGACAGCTGGAGATTTCCTCTTCAAAGGTGGACTCAGGCATATCTCTGAAGGAGGGTCTCATGCCACAGCTGAATTAGTGTAATTCTGTGTCCCCTCGCTGCAATTCTGTTCTCCAGCATCACAAAGACAAACCAAACCTCTCCCTGGAAAAAATGACTTGTTTGCACACTTTAAAACTTACATGACAGAAGCAATAATTTTCCCAGCCACCAGGGCACTTCAGTGGCTCTCCCTGGCATTCCCATATTCCTGCTAGGAGGTGGACAACAGGTAAGACTGCTGCAGCCCAGGGGTGCTCCTGCCTTCCCAGGTCAGGTCATTTGCTCCTGGGTTCCCAGCACCATATGAGCCCTCTCACCCATCTGAACCAGCAGCGATCGTGGAGGTAGTCACCACAATGACCCCGTAATCCTGCTTTCCATGGCAGAGTCTCCTGTCCTGTAGGTACAGCCTGAACTCTTTGTTCCCAGATGTATTACTTTTCATTTAGCTAAATTAAAACACATTTCCTTGGATTGTGACCATTCAGCCAGGCAATTCCGATCCCTCTGTAACAGTAAACTATCCTCTCCATTATTTACTAGGCTGCAGGTGGACAGACTGAAACACTAGCCCTGCATGGGCTGCCCCCATTCAGCTCAATGGGCTGTTGATGCTGTGCAATAATGACAACTATTTTGGTGTCCAGGGAATCGATTATTTCATAGTTGACTCTTTCAGCTGAAATACTCAGCTCTTCTGAGATTTGGGAGCACATTTGGGATCACTGAAGGAGTAGCATCCTTTCCTCCGCAGCCTGTCTCATCGCTGCATGATAACAGCCTCTCACTGCCTCCCCCTCTCCATTTCCTCTGTATGTGGAAAAGCACAGATAAGAAAGAAAGAGAGAAGGAAAACAGATTCACTTCATTAGTTTATGCTCCGAGTCATGCAATGACAGGGCTGCTGAACTGACATCAACCCCTTTGCTGTCCTCCCCGCCACAGCTGCATCCTACCCTGAGCAGCAAAATATGGCCAAGTGGGGAAATTGAGGCACAGGAAAAGTGAAAAAAATCGAACTGTCCCCTTCCTGCAAACACATGTGAGCTGCTGCTGTGAGGTTTCCTCTGCAGCCCTTCACCCTCTGTGCTGTGTGGCCCTAATGCTCTGCAGCCTGCAGAGCAGATGTCATGCCCTCCACGTCTTCTCCTGCACCACAGCACAGAGGAGCTGTGCGAATCGGGACAAGAAAACAAACCCGAGCAATCTGCCAGGGGTCAGAGCCTGTTCCTGCTCACAGGGAAGTATAAGCCACTGGGTCAGGGAGCTTGCCTTCTGTTTGTGACAGCGTGTTTAGCAATCTTCCAGGAAGATTGCTCTGCAATGACCACATCCAAACCATAGCATTAGTAAGAGCATGCAGCTTTACGGAGCAGGCTTTAAAACTGACCACACTGCTGCAGGGATGCATCACACACATGGTGTGGGTGGCTTACCACCTAGCCTCTTATCCCTGGGCTTATTGAATCAGAGGCGGTGTCACGCTGCGGAGGCCACCAGGCCACACACACGTACCTTTCTGGTGCACGTTGCCTAAATCCTGTTGATCAATGACTTCCTGCACACTTACTGGAAGGCTGTGGGAAGAGGCACATAAAACTCCCTGCACTCATTTAGCCCTTCTGTCAAAGCTGGAGAAGTCCTGGCCTGGCTTCAGCTAGAAAAACATATGAAATATATCATCTGAGGCCAAGAAGAATGGAAGTGGATGGCCAGCCCGGATATTGCTGCTCTTTTTGCACAAAGGCTTGCTTCCGCAGCGGGTGTGGGTGATCCACCCGAGAGCCCAGGTGCTCCGGCACTCACCAGGTACTGCTCTGATGGGGTAGAAAGTCAGGCTAATGGTAAATCGTGTCGGCCCACTATCTATAAGCATAACTCGTCCATGGTTAGAGTGCTGTGACAGCTGTGAAAAACACAATTTATTTCCTAGCATTTGCACTTTTCGGTCTTCTCTTCATGGCTTCATCTGGGGTACTCACAATGAAGCCAGCAGAGAACTGCATAAAGAGTGGAAGAAGGCCTATCTGGCAAAGGATTTCCAGATTTTGAGATCTGGCTTCCTTTCAAATATGAACGGAAAAACAAAAACGTCCACATGCTTCTAAAGGGGGGGCTGATTAAAAACAAACAAACAAACAATGGGATGACTAATGGTTATTGATGGCTTCATTTTTTTGGGACTCAACTTGAAGTACTTTAAACCAATCCGAGTACAAGGAGTTAGACTGTGAACGCCTTCTGGAAACCAGGTCCTTTCAAATACGCAAACCTGAGCACACAAAATGGAGACAAACAAACAAACAAACAAATAAATAAATAAATTGCTTATGCATGCAATTTTGAGAGATGACCGGAGCAACTTTCACAGAACCAGACCCCACTAGAAACATGTCATTTATTTTTTCTCTTTCCAGACAGTTTTACTGTTGGGTTATCATATTCACATCAAGCATCATTTGCATGGAAACAACTGCAGGGAACTGCAGAAAAAAATCATCAACAATTTCAGTTGTGATTATAAAGTATTCATGGCAGAAATGCCTACATGGATCTAAAAATCAGTTAAATACTTGGTTATGCTATATTGAAACAAAAGATGTTTGTGTTTTCCTTTCACTTACAAACTCATGCAATTAAGTTATAGTCTTATTTGGCTAGAAATGGTTGTTAAAAAAAAATAAATAAAGAATTGCAAAGCAGACTCTTATTCCACAGCTGGATTAGTTTAAGCATCTTCATTGCAGTAGCGTGGGGATCACCATGCTAGCAAGAAGCCTAAACTGAAGCTAACCTGTAGGGCATGATTTCTAAAGATGTTAAAATGCTGATGGTTGGTACACAACAGGACTTTCACAACAGCTTGGAAGGTTGATGTACAAAGCTATTCATTTAGAAATGCACTTTATAGCAAACCGCTTGGCTGTTCGGCCAATTTATGTTCTATAGGCCCCAAAAGTCTCCTGTGTTTTTGCTATTGTGAATCTTCACAGTCCCAATAAAGTGGTAACTTAAAAAACAAAACAAAACAAAACAAAACAAAAAACCACCACCACTAACAATAACAACAAACAGAAAAAAAAAAAGCTCCAAAAATTTCATCCATGGTATTTTGCTGTGTATTCAAAGTATTGAAGCTATTGGCATTAAAGGTATCCCGAGCAGGTAGCAGCATGTAGGAATGATGGTAATGGGAATGAAGAAGAAAAGTCCCAAGTGATAGAGAGACCCCTGCTTCTCTGAGCAAGAGCTTGGAGGTGGCAGAAAATACCAGGACCATGTTGGCGGGTGTGAAGCTGGCAGCACTGGTGTTGTCAAACACCCAGGTGCCCTGCACTTCAGACCACCAGGCTGGGATCATCTCAGGTGTATTTTCTGGTTGATTTTAAATTAGCAAGTCAAGGCAAGCAGGGAGGAATCTCAAATTCAGTGTGACAAAGCCAAGGCAAATTGATCTGGTGAAAAGAAGTCAAAGAATAAACATTTAATTAATTAATTAATTTATTTATTTATTAATTTATTCAGATCTCCACACATTAATTCTGGGAATGTAGGTAACTGGCAACGGGAAATAAGAGTAAAAATAATACTATGAGCCTGGCTGTGCTGAAAACCCTCCAACACCATGATGCTGTGGTCTCACCAGGCATGGAAGAAGTGTCAAGATGGATGTGTCCTGGCTGCCCTGGGTGCTGATCACTTGAGACTCGCTCAGAGCAGGGGATGCTGATTTTGGGTGATGCTGGTCTCCTATGAGAAACCCGAGAGAGTAAGTATGGGGAGCTCTCAAGATGACTCAGACAAGGAAAAGAAAATTCTGACTCCTTCTTTCAGGAGCCATCTTTCATGCAGGAAAGAAGAAAGTGTGATGGTTACTATAGGTGACTTCAGTTTGAGAAATTCTTGAGGTCCCACTAATCCAGCAATAAAACAGCCTAGAGTTTCTAAAATTAGCAAATAACACTTATGCAGCAAAGAAGCAACTACACATGGAAGGAGATGGCTTTACGATGGACCTCATGTCTGGCCACTGCTGATTCCTGAGTTGGAGGTGGCTGCTTGCATGGGGACTGGTAACTGTGGCCTGATTCTGTATGGACAAAGAGAAGAGATACACAAGTAATGATTAATACACAAGGCTGCAGTAGCAGAGAGATTTCCCAAAGGTTCTCAAAACTGCAAGCCAAATTAATATGGATGAAAACTCTAAACAGAATAAATTTGAATGAAGAGTGTGCGGGCATACTAAAAATAAAAGAGAAATGAATAGCTAGTCATCCCCACCCTTTCTACAACCATGCTCAGAGCTTAAGCTAAAAACTCATCCAAATTCAGCAGCAATTGGAAATTACTAAATAGATCACTAACAAAGGAAGAATAAGTAAAAAATATTGATGATGTTGTGAAATGCTGAGTTGCAGGGAGGGAAGCTGTAGGCCTCAATAGAAATCATACTGCAATGGGAACACAAAGAACAAGGAGCACAAAAAATGCACTAAGGACAGAAAAAAAAAAATGTCCTAGCAAAGATAGACATCAATCATAAAACAGGCAATGTCAATGCTGAAAAGGCTGAAAGAGTTACTTATTAACCCTGTATGGGAAAGGAGAGGCAAGGAGTTTATTTCCTGTGAGAAGTCAAATTGCCTTTCAGTCCATTGATAGGCAAGGACAACAAATTTAGCAGATCAACCTTTTGCCTGACTGCTGTGCCAAAAGGTGCTCAGGTGGCATCCCGCAAAGAGCTCTGCTTAGGAAACACCAGATTGCGAAGTGTGACTGGGCTGCAAGTAAGTGGAAACCCCTGGCTTGCCCCTCTGCCCCATGCTGGGAGCAGGACGCAGGAGAAGGGGGGTGCAGCAGAAGTGGGGTGCAGGAGAAACTAGGTGCTGCAGCCTTGTAGGAGCATTGTCTGAGGCTCCAAGCTGTGTTTGCCAAAGGGGTGCTAAAAACCTGTCAAGACACAATAAAGAGCAAAGCTGCATTTGAGTGTGACGCTTTCCGAGATGAGTTTATTCCTGTCATCACAGAGAGGATTCAGAGGAGCATGGATTTCAGCGTAAGGGAAGAGGACGGCCCCTCCTAAATCTTTCTCTGTCTAGCAGAGAAAGCCATAACAACAGCTCAAGGAGGCTGACTCAAGCCAGATCAAATGAGAAAGCTGGCACCAAGTGCTAGGAATGAGGGCGAATAAATTACTTAGCAGGGTCGTGGATGGCTCTGTTTCTGGATGTTTTCATTGGTTTTGGTGGGGAAAACATTCATGCCACTAGCTGCAGACAGCCAAGTGCCTCGGCCAGTCTCTCCAGCCTCTCCCACAGAGAAAGATAAAAAGCCCTGCAGAGGATGATTCGCTGTACCTAAATTAAGCATCTTCTTCGAGTTGTCCTCTGGAGGGGCCCACCTCTCTCTCTTTTCCCCAGTGTTTGCAGAGGGAGACCAGGTGGGTGCCAGGTACATGATTTACCTGCCTGTGGCTAGCACAGATGTACTACCTACTGGCTGCAGACAAACAGTGCAGCAGCTTCACTCCTGAGGTCAGGATTCAGAAATTGGCACAAACAATGCCCGCAGCCATCTGTGCAGATCCAGCAATGACCCATGCAATTCAGACACTGAGCGGAGCACTTCCCCAAAAAAGGTCACCAAAAAACATGGGCTTGAATCCATTTATAAAGTATTTACTGAATATTGTGGACAGGCTGCTAGCTGACTTCCACAGCTGGCTTCCAGCTCACAAATGGCTCACACCACAGAGCCACAGGAATAATCAATACCCACAGTATGTAGGGAAACCCAGTCTTGCAAGCAGGAAGAGTTTTTGCAGCAAAAATCTCAGGCTGGACAGAACAAGGTCTACTTGCTTTTATTTATATGTGGGTGAGAAAATCTGGGATGTGGATTTGCCCCTGTTTTGCTTTGTTTTCCGTAGTGTACTTTTTTTTTTTTTTTTTTTTTTCTTTTCTTCCCCTCCCATTAGATCTCTATCAAGAGTGGTCATTTTTCACGATCCCAGCAAACACCTCTATTTCTTCCTTTGAAGAAATTTTCCAAGTTCCTTTTAATTTATTCCATCTGGCTCCTGTTCAAATGCCATTTATCAGCTGGTTCATTCAAAACTGCTTGCTGGGGATGGGTTGCAATCCATCACTGCAGCTGGCGAAGAAGCCACAAGCATGCAGATTTCTGGCTACCAGCTGCCCAGGTAAAACCTGGCCACCTCTGTGTGCCCATGCATGGCATGCGCCGTGCCGAGCAGCCTGGGGACTGTGGGTGTCTGTGGGCAGCAGGGAGCAGCAGGGAGCCCGGGTACCCATGGTTATGGATGGCTCTCTGAAGTGGACATCTGCACATCACAGTCAGGAGGTGATGTGTTATGTGTTAGGCTTGGAAAGGTGTCCCTGCTCTTTCCTTTCCTCCGGTCTCTGCTTGTAAATCTCCTTTTCCTTGGGTTGCAGTTTAGTAGTGTGAAACACACAACCAGCCAAGGCTAACGGCTTCATCTCTATGCTAAAGATCTGAACCATTTCTAAACTGGTTCAGTTAAACCACTGAAAACTGCTGTGGGAACACCTCTTCTTCGGCTGAATTCTGATCAGGCTGACTGATTCCCAGCTACACACAAGTAAGCCCGGTGTAAATCCATGCTAAGAGGCCACAAATGGAGTTTACTCTGCTTTAGCTGAAGTGGTTTACTAGACTACAGTGGTTCATTCATGAGAAAAAAAGCAATGCAACCTATTCCTATGCATGCGCAAAGCGGAGAGCTGCAAGACCATTTTGTTTCTCATTCCTGGTCTCTCATTAAGGGCCGTGCATTGATCATTTATTTATTTCTAATTTAGCAACAGCAGTCCCACGAACTGCCTCCTTGACCTGAGGTGGCTGCCAAATGTTTAGTTCAGGACCAATTTCAGTGCTACTGTAATCCCCTGCACTGGAGAGCTGGAGCAGAAGAAAAGCTGAGCCAACCTGAAACTGGAGCTGCGCGAATGGCGCCAATCTAATTAAGTTATGAAAAACTGTCCCTCTGGAGATGAGTCTCCTGCAGCTCGCAAGCAAAAAGGTGGAGAACATGTGAATCTGGCCACAGGCCTCAGCTGTTGACAACCCAACTTACAAAGCATCTGTACGCATGCCCTTTGGGAAGGAAGATAAGTGGTACTCAGGGGAACCACGCGTTTGTTTAACTCTTTGTTCCGTACCCAACCAGGCAAGGGGAAAATGTTTCGTATTATGCTGAATACCATCTCAGGTTCTGGCAGGATTACTCGTCAATATTATTGCAGCCTCTTCAGTTACAGTGCTTCAGCAATAAAGTAGTTAGACTGGCTTTGAAATACAGAAATTCAGGCAACACAATCACGCTATGAAAGAGCGCTCATTAGCCTTTGGCTGACCTTGAAAAATTGTGTTTCTCTCCAATTCTTCCACAAATTGCCTTTAAGGAGACCTTCTTAGTTCCACCAAGTCACAAGGTTTGACTGTGTGACTCATGTTTTTTAGCCGCTCTCTCACGATCACAAGGCGTACTTGCCTTTTACACACAGCCACAATTGCTACAAGGAGGATATGTAAAAATGCACCGATGGCCTTATTAATAGTGGCATGTTCTTATTTGTTTGGGATTTTTTTTTCCAACCTCAAAAGTTTCATAATGAAATAGTTGGTCTTATAAAGAGTGTCACTCATTAAGTCAAATATTATGGCTAGGTCACTGTGAGGACTCTGTCAGATTGTGACCCGGCACGATAAAAATCCCGTAGCTGTGGAAGCTGAATTAAGTGTAATCAGACACTTCTGGGGGCATGAGCTGGCTCTCAAAGGGATGCTGCCTCTTGTCCGAGACAAATAGCACCGCTACACATTTCCTCCAAGACCTTGCTGCTGCTGGACACGGGCCACCAAGCACGCTGAACCAGGAGGTCACCCGTGCCTGCATGCAGTGGCCGAAACAGATGCAGGGCTGTAATTCCACCCAAAAGAGGGCAGTGGTGCTCGTGGCCAGGCCGGCAGGCAGGCCAGGCGGGAGTTTGCTCTCCAGCTGCTCGGCTTTCCCAACCAGCTGACAGAAACCCTCCCCAGCTCTTGGCACCGGTGGAGCAGAGCTCTCCCTTTGCCTCTGCTCTCACTTCCTCCCTTTGACTCATTAGCCCTTTTGCCATCATTTCTCTTGAAATTCAAGGGAAGAAATCATGCGGATCAGTCAAACTCCATGCTGTGTGCCCCGGGCCAGGTGCCTCGGTGTCACCTCACCGATCAGTCCCTCGGCTGCCAGCCCGTGCGCGCCCTTTGCAGCGGCAGCTCTTGGATGAGCTGAGGCTTGGGCGTAGCTGGGAATGGAAAGTTGGACAGCCTGCAGTTTATGGCAACCAGGCAATATCCAGAAGCTTGATGTCACAGGAAACCACCGATACTGCGAATAATTCAAAGCAATTAGAAAATAATCCCCAATCTGCCAACTTTTCCCCCCTGTGCGAGTGGCTACATGTTTTCAAGCAGCCTGCTTGTCCAGCCCCACAAGCTCACCTTCAGCAGGTGTCGTTTATGAAAAAAACTAATCATCCCTGAGCACCTGCTGCTAACGCTTGTGCTTATCATGGTCATCACCCAGCCACAGCAGGCACAAGCATTTCCACAGCCAAAAGCCAGCACGGGTCCCAGTGCCAAGGTGGGGAGAGACACCCACTTTGCTTCCCAGCACCAGAGGTTGCTCAGCCTGGCAGCCTCTGCTGTCTTGAGCTTGTGCAGTTAATGCTGTTTTCTTGGCTCCTATGCTAAAAACACCAGACATAATAGCAGCAGCCAAGGTATTAACAACAAAAACAGCAGCAAAGACAATAGCAACACAAGCGTAGCTCATAAGCTTAGCTTTGTTTAATGGTACAGGATCTGCACAGCCTCTGGGAGCTGGACTCGGAGCAAAAACCGCAGCCAGCTTTCCCTCCTCTGCTGCTTTTGATGGCTGGGAATGACTTTGCTCCAGACCAGCCTTTTACTGCAGGGTGAAGTGAAACAGCCCCAGTGTGGGGCAGCGAACACAGGCCTGGAGGTGTGATTTATGACGCAAATATATTTGTACAGTGTTTCACACCAGAGGTGAGACACAGGACAGGTGGGTAGCGTGGCACAGCACCCCTGTGCTGCAGCTCTGCCTCCAGGTAGCTCTCTGTGCCCTTACAGGGTTCCCAGGCAGGCAGGGGTAAGCCTGGATGGACAGACAGATGGGGGTCACTGCACTGAGACAAAGCTGTTGAGTTGTTCTTCAGGCTACATGCTGAATCTGACCCTCCCAGGTCACTCTGGTACCGTCCACTGACAGAGAAACCAATATAGCGGGGTCAGACTGTGCTCTGACTATAATGTCCTCTATCACAGATGTACCCGCCCTGAAATGACCTGATTGCTCTGTGTGTAACCCACTTGTTTCTTCAACATCTGCTAGCACCTGCACAGACTAGGGCATTTAAAACCTGACTCTATTCTTGCATTTGAAAACAGACTGTCATCTAAGTAAAGAGCAGAGTCTATCACACTCCCTGTTCTTTCCTGAAGCTGCCTGGACACTCTCCCTTCCAAATAAAATCTAAAAACTTAACGTCTTTCCAAGAGGGACAACCTACTTGCACCCCTAGAGGATGAGATACTGCACTTAGTGGAGCATGGTGCAGACCACCAAGCCAGCAAGGTTACTAATATTGTCACCAAGACCAGCAGTCCTGGATCCTGCTGGCTCTGTATTACTCCCAGCTTTGGGGCTGGTGGTGGAGGCATCACTGCATGATGTTCCTCTGCTTGCCAGTGCCTCTTGTACTTGGTGGCACCTACCGGTAGATGTCTGCAGGTAAAACTCCAGCTTCAAGGGCACCGCAAGCAGAAACCTGTGTGTGCTGTTATTTCTCTGCTATTTGTGTGCATCTGGTCAGATGTCAGACTAACTCTCCACTTCCCTGCAGAGGTGATTGTACCAGAACAAGGACCCTCACAGGCAGTACGATGCAGTGTGGAAAATATGGGCCTTTTTCTCCAGAGGCAGAAAGAAAAATTAATGCTATTGAGTGTTAGGAGAGGATGAGCAATGTCAGTATTACCGCATTTGGGAAAATGCAAACATGAAATTCTTTCCCAGTGAATAGTGACAGTACCGTGCTATGTAGAAATGTGGGGAATTAGGCAGTGTCATCCCATGTGATTTGTACATATTTAAGAGGGAATTAAATCCTTGTGAACCTATCCAGCTTTACAGATGTTGAGGCCTGATTTGGCTTGCTGGTGTGCCAGTTTTACATGGAGGCAACTCCACTGAGACCTGTGGAGTCATTAAACACTGACAGAAGAAAGAGGAGCCTCAGATGCTGCCACCCTATTCACCATGCCAAGGAACAGCAGGCATTTCCCAAACATTTCATCCATTGAGCAACAGTAGCAGCACTGGCAAGGGCCTCCGTGACCTGCTTTGCCCACTGCCGAGCCCATGTGCCCAGGGGGACCTCCCTCAGGAGAAAGAGGTTTATCTGCTCCCCTTCTGCTTCTGGCCTCCCTGCAGTATTGGAGGAATGTCAGCATCTGCCAATTGCCATTTGCACATCATCACTGTGCACAGGCTTTAAAGGGGCTTTTGCTGTACCATTTGGTGCCCAGATTTCCATTCGCTCTTAAATTAGTGTCATATACTGCAACCACTTTAATGCTGGAGCTCATGCAGCACCCTCTTTGCTGAAAGGCTCCCTTTCCGGTACTGTAATTGTGATACACCCCACCGTAATCATTATCACCCCTGTTGAGGGATTGCCTTCCCACTGCATACTGGGCTGTGTGTGCTGGCTGAAAGTAGCCCGATGACCTTCCTCCTTGTTTGTGCCAGCAAGAGAAAAGTCCAGGCCCAAGCACCAGGCTTTTAAGCAGGGCGCCACGAAGCCACATGAGGGGTGTGAGCCTCCCCATCTGCGTGCCGCAAGGCTTGCTGCCTCATGCAGACGGAGCCGGGCGTGGAAATGACACGGGGTGCAAAGCACGCTGAGCACCAGGAGTAGCCTTTGAGCGAGCAGCAGGCCGAGCATCCCCTTTCCGCCCCCATCCAGGGAGGAAGGGTGGAGCAGGCTAGACTGGGATGGGAATGTGATCCGTATCGCGCTGCTGCGGGGCTTGCATACCGACCGAGTGAAAATGCGTGCAGCCATGTCGGGTCTCCCCCCTCCTCACCCTTCACCAGTAACTTTTGGCTTCAGGGTGAGTGTGGGGACATGAATGTCCGTGTGTGTAAAGCAAAGCGTCTGCACGTCGTGTGGAGCAGCCAGGCTTCAGTGGTGATGGGTGCTGGTCCCTAAGAGCTCTCTGGCAGCCTCGCAGTACTGCAGCCCGGTGCCTGTGCCAGCCCTTGCCAAGCAGCCCTGCAGTCCTGTCTTCTCTGGGCCTTGGAAGCAAGCCACGGGTGCTGGGAGAAAGGACTGGCTTTCTTTTCTCTTCTTTCTTTTTTTTTTTGATATGTTCTGACAAACCCACCCAATTTTGCAACATTGCAAAATGAAGACTTTACCCGTTGTTTGTTTTGTGTCCTGCTGAGGGGAGGGACAGAAAGAGCTGGGTGAGATAAAACAATGGAAATTAGAGTGGGATGGAGGAGTGTGAAAAACAAGAAGGTTGAGGTTGTGAACAGCGGGACCCAGCTTGGGAGAAAAAAGCCCTTTCATGTATTTAGGCAACATCTTATAGCTGTGCTACGTATGTGTCCAATACCAACCCGCTGCGTACCGAAAGCACAAACAGGTCTGGAGTTGTTAACAGAGCCTGCTGGGCATTTGTAAGCTCCTGGTCAGCCTAAGGATCACCTCACCTTTAGCTAAAGTCTATCACATACATATTGGTGCCTGTGCAAGCTAAACTGCCTTAAAACAACAAAAACCAGAAACCCAACCCTAAACAACCCTGGGTCTAAGAACAACCGTGGAAATCCCATCAGGTAATCGCGGTGAGCCTGGCACACTCAGCAGCTTCTCGGGGCTGCTCCTGGTGCCAGAAGCTCCAGTTCAGCATGCGGTCCCTGGAGAGGGCAGTGGTGCTGGACCCAGAGCTACCAGATCCCTCTCTTGTTTGCCTTGTCTCCCCTTTCGTGCCCTCTTCCACCGTGGAATAATTTGGAGAAGTGGTTGGAGTGCAGCAGAGAACAAAATCAGAGGCTGTGGTGCTTGGCAGCCCCACCTGGGATGGGCAGTTGGGTGCTGAGTACCTTGTCTTTACGAGTCTTTGCACAAGGGGCTCCTGAGGATCCCAGGAGATGCCTATCTATCTCCTTCTAAACAACCCAACCCCCTTTTAAAACAGCACTCTTATTTTCATGTTTTCACAACACCACATTTGCAGGCATGTGATTAGCCCTAATTAATGCTTGTAATCAATGAATGTTTAATCACTGCTGGTGAAAAATGCTGGATAAGTGCAGAGCAGGGCTTGATTGAATGCCACTGCACTGGCTAATGTATCACTCTATTACTTTTAGATTCTGCTTAAGCAGGCAAAATATCTGGGCTGGTGTAAAACAATCCTGCATTGATCTCTGCAGCCAAGTGGGGTCCTTCCAGTAATTAGAAGGGTGGTGGCAGGAACAGACTCTGCTGGCTGCAGGACCAGGGGGACTGGAAAGTTTTTTTTTTTTTTTTTTTTTTTTTTTAAATCTGAAAGCCATGAAGCAAATAACAAGAGGACTGGTCAGCTCTTTTGACTTTAAGCTGTAAAAAAATCATTTAGCATTCCCTGATAAGCCCCTTGATTTAAACAGAGAAGCAATTTCTGCTCCCTGGGAGTTCCACTTGAGTAAGTCTGGCCCCAAAATTTCACAGGCTCAAATCTCTGGAACCAAATTCCAGGAAACATTCATATGTGGATGATACATCTGTAACAGATACAAAGGGGAGAGGGGAAGCATTTGGCAATTAGGAGCTGGAATCATTTATAACTCCAGCTGGTACTTCTCTTTTTTCAGGTGAAATGTCTTGAGGGGAGGAGGAGAACCTGTCAGTGGCATGCTTTGCACTATGTCTTGCCTTTTCTCCATATCAAGGCTTGCCTCTATGAACTCTTCCAAATGAGGACAGTTTCACAGGCACGAAGTGGCCCTTGATCGTGCTCTGCTCTGCAGCACCCTGTATGAATGCCATGGAGAAGCATCCTCACTGCACTTCTCCAGATGCACACTAGCACGCATGAGAGCAAACTGTGCAGAGCATAAGGGATCATGCATCAGAGCTGTGTCCCAATTCCTCACCTGGCCATGCCTCCATGGACCCTGCAAAAGCAGGGCCACCCGATGCCAGGCACCCACAAGCACCAATCCCAGCATGATTGGGGAGGGAGAAGAGGACAGTAGGAATACCCAGCATCCTGCAAGCTCACTCCCACTTCTGTGACATGGCTGATGCTTCACGATGATCAGTAGGGAATCTTTTTATATAGAAAGAAAAGGGACTCAAGAAAAGCAAAAGAGGTGTTAGCTATGGGGGACTCATTTTCAGTTTCCTTGTGAATCCAGACAGGCTCCTTGGCACTCAGCTCACAGCTCACCCAGCACTGACTTGCAAGGCTGGGCACTTACAGAAACCATGGCATGGGCACACACGTCTCAAAGTAGAAGTGAGGTTTCAGCAATCCAGTCCGTTGTCTCTTTAACTTTATGTTCAAATGCTCAGGCCTGTGCTCCAATATAAATACATTGCCTGATTTTCCCTCCCCCTGCACTGTTCCTCTTGAGCTGTGGAAGATTATGCTCTATAGATAAAAAAAAAAAGTGCTTGTTTCTTTGACAAATGCAAGGCTTAAAGACCACCCTCTGTTCTTGAGCAAAATTAGCTTATCTTTGCCCCAAAAAATGTTGTTACTAAATATGAGCCATCGTTTGTGTGTGGCCTGAATGAGACGCTCAATTCATCTTATTAGAGGTTATCCTTTGAGGAGCTTTAAAAGGAAATGCATTGTTCTTAATTATTCTTATCTCAACAGCTGTATAATTCCTGGTTTTGATTTAAAAAAAAGAATATCCAAAGAAAGATTATACTGAAAGCTGGAGATGGGTCTGAACCCAGATTGCAGGGTTGAACTGCAGCCCTTGTTCTGTGCTAAACTGTCTTCCCCTTGAGAAGGTGTGTGTCCTTCTTTTTCTCTCAAAGTTAAACAAAGTGAATCTGTGCAGAAAATGCCAGAAAGTCTTTGAAGGGCAGGCTTTGTGTTTCTTGTCTCTGGTTTTAAACTTGTCCTAATACTGTTATTTTGGCTGTATCAGAAGACAGTGAACAAGACGTGGTGAGGAAATACTACCTTCCTTTGTCATTCCTGCACCTCTGGCTACCCTGAAAAATGTTGTACATGTTTTCATCAGAAAGGCCCAAACCCAATATTTCTTTTCCATTCAGTGAAAATTTTAAAAAATTTCAAAGCAAATTGAAATTTGAGTGAAATGCACTACCAAGCAAAAAAAGCCGCTTTCTGTTGGTTAAATGTTTGCACAAAAAGTGACATTTGCTGTGATGCTGTACGGTTGTCACAAGCTGCTACCCACTTTGAAGTGGAGCAGCACATAATGGATCAAATTCTCCACAGAGCTTAGTGCCAGAGTTTCAAGTGCTTGGCATCTCGCATTTGGTCCAGCTTCTCTGAAGTGGTCAGCATCCAGCAGCTTCTATTGTGACAGTAAGTGGCAAGATGTTTTGCAAAAGGGCTTAGCTACCAAGCTGCTGATTTTTTTCTGAAAAATCTGGTCCAGGATGGTACTGAAGGCAGTTTCATCTGGTTTGATTGAACCAGCTGTTGAATCACAGTGGATTCCTTGAACTTCTTATTATAACATGCCTCCACCACGACACACTGTCCCCTCTCCCAGCAGCTAGGTAGCCAGTACCACCACTACCATTTTATCAGAAACAGCAGCGCACTTGTGTACATTTGGTGCTGGGATGCACAGAGAATATGTGTGTGCCATGAAACGCTGCTGAAAGGACTTGAATTGTAAAACAAACAGGAGCCAATGTGAACCCTGCATGTACCAAGGATGCCTCTGGTTGACATTTTAAATGACCAGCTTGATGGAAAAATCTGTTTCAGCTGGGTTATTTAGTGCTCATCACATCTGAAAATCAGACTGCTTTGGTGCCATGATATGGAACTAGGTGCTGCCTTTGACAAGTACTTGAAACCATTAGCAATTAGACAACCCTAACAGCCTGGCTGTGGAAGCTTTTTGTCTGGTGTAGCAGACCTTAGCCTCACCTTCTTTATACTCCAAATACCAGTGGAAAGATTTAAAATAAGTTAAGCAGCTGCTATGACTGCTTACCATGCTGTGTTCCTTTTGGCCTTGATGTAGGAGGTTGGAGTGAGGATAAACTACCACATTTGCCTCACTGAGCAGCTGCACATCCCGCAGGGGCTCCTTTCAGCCTGGAAGAAGCGCAGCTTCTGCGTCCCTTTCCGGTATGTCTTCGGTATCTTAGCCAGGAGGATTTGATCAGCTGGACAGTCAGAGATCTTCTCACAACAAGATGCTTCCCATAGCACATTCAAGAAGTGTTCAGAGATGTGGTAAGCTCTGTGCAAAGAGTATCTTTGGAGGTGGGGCAGCCAAGAGGCCACGCAAGAAAATCAGAGCACTACACATTGTACGTGGTATGTGGCATGGGCCAGTGGATAGGCACCAAAACATACCTTAACCAGTTCCTCCTGATGATCACAGGGTGAAACAGCTGCCCAGTTTGCATGGTGCATGACTGTTGCTTGTGTAATCAGCTTGCTGGGCATCCAGAGCACTCTCTTCCCTCACATACAGTGCACAGCACCTCACTCAAACACCCTGAAGGACTGTTATATTTCCTACATGGCAGTTTCCAAAGAACTAATCTTGAACTGAACATGCTATGAAGAACTTCTGTAAGTGTCCCAGTGCGGATATTGCTGGCTTAATCTCTGGCAGATAGCAGCAAGGGACTGCTAGCCAACACTGGTAGGACAGGGAAGCACAGAGCACATTGTTCAGTTTCTCATACATGCTTGGGGGTAAAAAGTATGTTTTTCTTTCCACTAGATCTTAAAATGTCAAGCAGCTATCGAGCATGTTTTTAGATATCTAAATCATAAGGATTTGCTTGTTGCAGTCATTCCTTGGTATATTATTTGCACAGTGATAACATAGAGGATAATAAAACAGCCTGCAGTGGGCACTCTCCATACTGACATCCACACAGCTGTGGCTGCTGCTAAATTCAGCAAGTGACGGTTATTTTGTAAAAATAATGATAAAACAACAACAAACAGCTAACATGAATGTGTTTGTGAAAATCACCTTCTGTCCAACACCCAGCAACTACCCAGCACAGAAATATAATTTCTCTGAAGTAGATCCACTCATTAAGTGGTGTTTGATCAGAATACCAGGCTTCACCTGGAACGAAGCACAGCTATTACCAGTGGGGGATTTAGGCCCTCTCTCCTATGGTGTGCATTTCTAATCCCCCAACAGTGACGTTCTTGCTTTTATTTCTCATTAGTGAGAGGCTACGGGAGGACTACAAGATTAATGACTGCAGCATGGCCTCACTCAGTACCTACAGCAACGGCAGCTGTTCCCTCATACAAAAAAATATTTTTCTCTGGGTGCTCATTCTACCTACACCAGCAGTAGAGATAAGGGCATTTACAGTTTCCAAAATCCCTTATCTTTATTTCTAGACATTCTTAGAGAATGTAAGAAACATCATTGCTAGGCACG
This sequence comes from Netta rufina, assembly GCF_964035555.1. Taxonomy (NCBI): domain Eukaryota; kingdom Metazoa; phylum Chordata; class Aves; order Anseriformes; family Anatidae; genus Netta; species Netta rufina. The sequence continues at coordinate 58,686,512 of NC_140124.1, forward strand.
AAACAAAAAAATGACCCCACAGCCAAAAGATGCACTACAGCCAGATTTTAAAGAAATAGCAAGGGGGTATGGCAATAGGCCATCTCTTCCAAAGCCAGCTCTGACTGCTATCCAGACACATGCTTCACAAAGAGTGGAACTGCCAAACAGGTATTGATCACAGAAGAATTCTTTTCAAATACTTATTTTCATTTAAAAAGACAAATTCCTGCATCTGAGCAGAACCTGACCATTAATGGGAACTTTAAGGCACTGTCCACACAGAAATAACCTTTTGCCCGCACCAGAGAGATCAGACACACACAAAAACAAAAATAGCTTGACTCATCCAGACGGTAATTCAAAGCAGCAAAATACATCCAATCCTACCCAAAACCCCATCGTGTATTTTCCACGTGGAAAGTAGACGGCTCCCACAGAGAACATCTTGTTGTCCTAAGCACTTCTGAAGTTACACTAGAAAAATCTCTCTTCTACCAAGTCACGCAATATGAACGGGCACATAGCTACTCATCACAAACATACGCTATTTTGTAGAGTTTTCTACATTTACGTAGTTGCTAGGGATACAACTCAGTGGGTCCTCTTGACCTGAGGAACGATTGAGCAATCTCTGCGCACGCACCGATTACAGAAACGGGATTGGGGGTGCCTGGTACATCTCATGAGCAAGCTTGTGTCCTACCCCATTCAAAGCATGCAGCTGGCTTATACCAGTGGCTTGAGCACCAAATGATTTTAAGCCTTATTCTTGTAGTGCAGTCCTGGCAGTGTCCGGTTCAGGCTTCACTGAAGATGTAATCTCATTCGAGCATCTTTCCCAGGGAAGGTGTGGATGCCCCATCCCTGGAGGTGCTCAAGGCCAGGCTGGATGAGGCTTTGGGCAACCTGGTCTGGTGGGAGGTGTCCCTGCCCATGGCAGAGGGTTGGAACTGGATGATCTTTAAGGTCCATTCCAACCCAAACTATTTTGTGATTCTGTGATTCTGTGATCTTTGATCTTGTTTTACAAACTCGGGGTGAAGCACTGGGCTGACTCTAAATGTATAAATGTGACCATCCGTCGCTCAGCATCCAGAAGTGACAAGAACTCATCCACTCTGCATCATCCCAATGCTTTTAGCTGCCAAAAGACTCTTTTAACTGGAAAAGAAGGACCGTGCATTTCTGCAGCGAGAGGATCTCTCACATCATAAACACAATGTTGTGAATGTAATTTTACCAGAGGATATAGCTCTCTTTCCATTTAAAATAGAGAGGGGTGAAAAAGGTTGGACAAAATAAAACCTGATCTAAATTTCCTCTGAAGTCTTGAGATGGACTTAGCAGAGAATTAGATAGAATGGCCATGTTAAAATAACTCGATCTCATTTGAAAACATCAAAGAAACAGAAACACCACAGGCCACATTTAATAACTGGCTGCCTGAACAGTGAAAGGAAAACTGTGTAAGCACCACCTCATATACCAAATATGCACTGATGTGTGCGAAAAAGGATATTCATGTACTCCACCACCATTTCTCCTCAGGCAGTTGTCCGTTCCCTTGCACAAACCTGGTCTTGTACAGACAGAAAGTAATCAAATCCATTTGTAAGAGCATTTTGGGTACCTAATTTTGAAAACCTATCCCCAGACAATACATTCTGCCCAAAGAGGATTGGTATGCTCTACCAACATGAAAAGCTGTTGCCAGTACTAGTATTCAGGCGGGTTCAAATTTCCATAGGAAGCCTGATTTTAAGTACGTTAATTTCTGTGTGTCCAAATGGAAATGCTGACTTCTGCAGGGCAGGTTTTCAGTGCTCTCTTTTTCAAAAGAGCCTTTCAGGGTGTCTCCTGCTTGAGCTCTCTCAGCATCACTCTGTGCAGTTTTGGAAAGGTAAAGCATGTTCCTCAGTCAGGTGTTTTCTCTCTACCTCTTATGAAGGGACCCATGATCCTTCTTAAAATGCTTCCTGGCAGAAGGAGCATTGCAGTGAAGTTTCCAGGTAGTGCATGGAGTGACTAAATGAAACCTCTGGGAAGAAGTTTGGCCTGACAGCACCAGGCTCCAGGCTACAGCTGTGCCCTCTGCTAGACTGTGCTCTCAGATAAGAGCTGCGAAAATGATCTTTGTGCATCTTCCCACCCTGTTATCTGTCCACTGTCCTCAGCTGGCTCAGCACTGGGATAAACGTGCTCTGGGGAGCTTGAGGCAGGCTGGATGCTGCCCAGTGGCCCAGCCACCCCACCCCGAGGGATCTGCTGCCTGCCCTGGGCACACAGCAAGGGAAAATGGGTCGGGAGGACGGGTGTGAAGCTGGCTGAGCAGAGCCCAGAGGCTCTGGCCCAAGATTTTGCCAGTCAGCTTTATTACAAACATTTGTGGCGTCCCAACGAGAGCACTTCAAAACACTGGCGCTTGCACCGCAGGCAACAACTGCAGAGTGCGGCACTTATTTATTTATTTATTGCTATTTATTAACTGAAAATGAATCTGTTTCTACACTTTTTAAATTCTTCTGGGGGGTGGAGAAGAGTTGTTAAACTCTACTCCTTGCCCCGTGCAACGGAAGGAGCAGTTTTTCCATGGCTGGGGAGTGAGGAGTGTGCTGAACGGAGGCTCTGCACAGTCACGGTGCCAGCTCTGGCAGGCTGTGCCCATCACAGGCTGGCCTTATTTCAAAATCCGGGAGCCAGTTTTAGTGCTCAAGAAAGTAAGGAGCAAGCAGCATGGCTGTGCCACCTGTGCTGCCCTGCACAGCACTGCCAGCACCATGCCTCTTAGCCATGGCCTGCAGCAGCCTTGTCATCCCGGTCCCTGGGAAGGGACCTCTACAGTTTTCCCATTTGATTTCTTACACAGACTTTTCTACAGCCTGCCTCAACAAAGTGCAGTCAGAGCCTCTGATCACTGGGTCGTGTCTTTTTCCTGTGCTGTCAGGTTGAGTAGTGGCTTTATTCCCATTTGACAGAGGCCCAGCACGAGCCCCAGGGCCAGCCCGGGAGCTGGGGCCAAAGGGGCAAAAAACAGGCTCCAGCTGCAGGCTGGGATGGAGGTGAGAGGGTCCCAGCATTGTGTTGAGGCACATGAAGGGCAACCTGGAACTGCTAGTGCAAGGCCTTCACAAAGGCCACGAGCAAAAGCTAGACCAGCCAAGCCCTGAAACTAGGAGAGGCAGCTCCCCTGGTGGGTCCATTTTCAGATTTCATGGCCTTGGATGGTCTGACTGGTCTGTGCTCTGGGGAGGGAATAGCTAGAAACTTTGTTTTTTAGCAGCAGGAACACCTTTCAGAACAGATGTGCCCAGAGAGTCCCAAACATCTGCAAAGCTTTTGGGTTCTGCTCCCGTGTTTGCTAGGCAGAGGCAGAATAGTCCATATTTCCCAACCTTCTGTTCTCTTTGAATTATTGCAGTTTTGAAATGCAGCGGTATCATCCATGGGCATTCAGAAGAAAAGCTAAAAATAAATTTAAGAAAATAACCCAAGTATTGGGGTGTGTGTGTGTCTGTGTGTGTCTCTAAAAAACCGAGACTCCAACCCTGATCTAAACCAGACTGTTTCTTTCCTTCCCCCCTCCTCCGTGTCTCACTCTCTTATTTAAAGAGAACTGGAAGGGAAAAGACGCCATCAGTCTCTGAGTCTGTAAACCTTTCCCCTCCCTAATATCCGAGACAAGACTTAAAGAAGAACCAGTCTGGAATAGAACATGAAAAACCTTCTGAAAAATGACTAGAGGCCTAATGCTGTCACTGTCCCATGTTTATTTTTCTTTCTTTGATGTCTGATGTCAAAGAGAAAATAATGTCATCTGCTGGAAACTCAAACATGTTTGCATTTTGAGGTAATTAGAATTAATGTTGGAGGGCAAAACTAACACCGCGCCACTCCAGTCTTTCCCATGTGAGGAAAACATTCCGTAATGACTTACATTTAATCTGGGACCTGGCAGTCAGTCAGCAGCAGCCCGGATTCAGGCAACAGGGTAATGTTACAAAAACCTTTTCTGAAATAAAATAAAATAAAATAAAATAAAATAAAATAAAATAAAATAAAATAAAATAAAATAAAATAAAATAAAATAAAATATGTTTTCTGAAATGGAATATAATAATAATAATAATAATAATAATAATAATAATAATAATAATAATAATAATAATAATAATAATAATAAATAAATAAATAAATAAATAAATAAAACTATCTATATATGCCCTGGTTTGTAAATGCCAGCAGGGGCCTGCAGCCTGGCTGTTGATCCAGCCCCCAAAGGGTGCAATTCTGCTGAAAACGAGCGGCTGACAAGGGTGTAAATCAGGGAGTAATGGCAGCACTGGTTCAAGACCACCACTGCTTCCTAAGTACTCAGCACCCACAATTGCCACCAGATTTTCTGAAGAGCTTGAGCCCCCATTCAGATCTAAACAAGGGCCAGACTTTTGTAAGTGCTTTGCAGGCAGCCTCTTCCCACTGTGACATTAATGGCAACATGCTGAGCCCTTTCGGAAAACGGGTCATACACGCTTGTTTTGGACTGGATCTTGTCACCCTTATACATGTTGAGTAGCATCATACTCAGTGAAGAGTCCTACTAAGCAGTGCCTCTCTGTGTGAGTGGTGTTGTGGAAGGACTTCTTCTTAAAAGACAAATGCAAGCTGTGTTGCTCAATAATACCATGCTGTTCAGGGCTGAGATATTATGGTTATTACTGAACTCTGAAAACCTGGGCTGAACATAAGCAAGCTGAACTGAGTAGGTATGGGTTGAAGTTTGGCTCCCGAGAAACTGGGTTTGGTCCTCATGGGGCAAAAAGAAGAAGAAGAAGAAAAAAAAAAAGGTTATTTCTGGCCTGAGGAGTTTCATTTGAATTACTCAGCCGTCTTCAGGGGTTAAAAATAGAAAAGAAACCTTTTCCAGTTCAAAGAAAATAAATGGCTACACTTATCTGTGTGGGTAATTAAAAACAGCTGAACTCCAAGAGCCGAAACCTTCCACACAGCTAGTCCTCAGTGAGGAGCAGCTTCCTAGCAACATTTGACATACTAGAAAATAATGGCATTATTAAAGATTGCTCTGGGGTAAGTGCAATGCTGTGTGCTGCTACATTCAAAGGCAGGTTACTGGCGATAGAGGCCCACAGTGCCTCTGTTGACCTCAGCTGTAGCTAGGAGCAGAGGCATTTTCCCTTCTGCAACTGTGCAGAGGCATGTGCCCTGGCCCTTGCCATTGCATGGCCGTTGTCACCGTCAGGATGACTGCAGCGTGGTTAACGTACTCATGTGACTGGGCTTGTGCTGCTGTTCTACCTCATGGGTTCCCTGAGAGCCGTGGGGACGTCACTGGTTCAGCGCACTGGTTCTGTCATGCACCGTCATCGAGTTCCTCGTTTTCTGCCTTCCTTCGCCAGATGGTGTGGTCTGACCGGTCACGCGGTCCGTTGGAGGCACATGAAGCAGAAGTGATGCAGGGTGCTTTCCGCTGTCTGGTCAGAGTCCAGCTCAGTGAGTTTCAGCAGAAGGATGGGACGGGCAGAGAGGAAGAGACAGAGGAGACATTCCCACAGTGAAACTCTGCTTGGCTTTCTATGCTCACATCACAGTTCTCCTCATCCCCTCAGACCTCAACTGATTGCCACTTGACAGCCAGAAATCATCTGCAAAGGCAGCAGATCAGCTGGAGGAATCAGCAATGTCTTTCCGCACAAAGGACAATGTTTTAAAGGCCGTTCTTCTTCATGTTTCATCCAAGAAGCCTATAGGAAAATGAAATCCCAAACTTTGACTATTATCCAGATCATCATTCTTTTTAAGCCTACAAAGCTAAAAGTAGATACCTCATATATTTGCAACATATTTTCTTTATTTAGCCATGGCCAAAAAAGAGTAAAACAATAGCATTCTATCCTCTTTAAATTTATATTGGCCCATACAGACAACTCCAAAGACAATTTCCCTAATCTGTGACTGCCTCCCAGGCCTGGACTCTTCCAGGCTATTTCCCATGTTGACAAGACAAAAGCATCTCTAACAACTGTGCAAGGCATAATCCTGCAAATGTCAAGGCCATACAAATTCCTGGGCCCTGAGTGCTGCCTACACATCAGATGTACTCCAGCCACAGCCAAGCAGGAGGCTAGAGGAGGGCCATGGGATGGCTTTCTTGCTGTTTTCTTCAGCCCCAGCCTTCCCTGCTGCTTTCCATCTTCCCTACTGTTCACCTTCCCCCATTTTGCTCCCCATCTTTCTGAAAAATACCATTTTCCTCCCTATCTTTCTGAATAATACAAATTTCCTTTCCAATCTTACAGGCTAGTGACCTGCTTAATACACAGCTATGGGAGGAGCCAAGTGCTGATGAAGGGGAAGCATGTGTACACCTTGAACCCAGCAAGGAGCACTTCTACAAGAGCATTTGCCCACTGACTCCAGCCACACATTTTCTGGCAAAGCTGATGACTAGTGGTGGGAAATGGATTGGCAGCAAGCAAGTTCTCACACAGAGGAAAGACAGCACAGGTCCACGTTCCCTGGTCTTTTTCTATCTAAATAAAATAAAATAAAATAAAATAAAATAAAATAAAATAAAATAAAATAAAATAAAATAAAATAAAATAAAATAAAATAAAATAAAATAAAATAAAATAAAATAAAATAAAATAAATCCCTCTGCTTTCTTCTTTTCTAAGAGCAGTGCTGCTATCACAGCCTGCCTGCTGCTCACTGTTCCTCCCTCCCTACTTGTTGCCTCCTCATTTCCTCCATTGCTTCTCACCTTTGTTTCCTCCCTGCTATTCCTCATGCTTTTGCTTCCCTGGGCTCCACTTCATTTGCAGCAGCCGGGGTCTGCACAGCAAGGGTACTGTGAGATTAACCAGGTTTGGAAAGTTTGCCTTTGCTGTGCACACATGCTCTGTTTTCTTCCCTCCACTCCCATTGAAGATAAATGTGTCCAAAACTGCTGTGAACTCCTCAGAAAAGAGCTGGCACAAAGCTTCCCAGCCAGAGCAGTGCCATGCCTTTGTCTTGCGTAGGAACCCGCACACAACTTACAACAAAAAGAATGGCAACTGCTAATAGAAATAAAAAAAAAGTCTCCCCACACAATATGCTAGCACTTTAAAGAAAAAAAAAAAAAAAAAAAAAAAAGAGAGAAAAAAAAAAGATATCACACAAATTACAAGTCTTTCATTGCTTAATGTAGATATATTGTACCCAAAACTCGTTTCACTTCATTTGGTGTGAAGCTGTGGTAAGCCTATTAAAGCTGAAGGAGCTGCATCTGCCTCGAACTGGCGCAAGCCAGATCACGATCAGATCCATTACATCTATTGCTATAATATCATCACCTCCCATATGGTGCCGCAACCAGTCCGTATGCTGAACTGAGCACTGCCTAAAATCTGCTCATCCCAAAAGCCTCATCGCTCTTACCCTCTGTTACATGAAGAGAAGATTCCACCACCACCACTCCATATCCAAAGGCACGAACATTGCTACAAAACTGTTTAGAAGTTCAAGTGTGTTACAGAGAATTCATCACTCATCCTCTACTACTGAACACAGGTGCTCAGACCTGCTCTCTGGCAACAAGCAGAGCTAAATTTCCTTAGCTGAGTCTGTGTGGGCTTGGCCCTTCGTAAACTGTACTCTGCAAAGCAGGTCCATCCTCTGTTGCTAATACATTCCTCCCTCTCCTGAAGATTAATGTGAATTTTAAACCTTTGAAGCAAAAGATTTCTTCCTGTGATCTTCTCTTGCAAATAGACACCGTGTGGACTTTCCAGTGCTGGTAAATAACAGTTACATCTAATTGCTTTAAAAATGTATCTGTTCAGGTATTCCACCTATTTCACACTTCATGTGAAATGAGTATTCTGGGATCCCACTGCTTTACTGAAGATGTATTTCTTCCAAGTTCCTCCAGCCTTAGATTCTTCAATTCCTATCATCTCTGCAAAGGGAGCACAAACAACAAAGAACCAACACACAAATACATTTATCTGCTCCCAAATCCTCTTTCTCTGGCACTCAACTGACATATGTGGTTTCCAACAAGCAGCATTTATCATTTCAGACTTATCCTCATGTCCTGTCCTATTTTTATCTACTGCCACGGAGCACCTCATTTCCAAACTAAACCTCACCTTGTAATCATATTATGCAAATTTCCTTGGGTGAAATGTTTTGTTTGTAGGTTAGTCTCACATAGTGAGCTGCAGCAGATTTATGCTCTTTTCTTCTTAGCACCCATTATAGCTGACCTTTCATTTCTCCTTCACTTTGCTTTCCAGATGAGAACTCACCTGACTGTCAGGTGAAATTTCTGATCTAAGAAGAGAGGGATTTCCCGCTGTTTTCTTATGCTTTTTGCTCCACTGGAATTTCCTCATTTTTATTCTAGCCAAGTTCCCCACTTTTAAAACATCAAATCTAAATTGGCAGTGATCAATATCATCCAGAAGAGTATGTACGCTCACTGTCTGTATTAACTCCTGCTTTTTCCTTAGGGGTAAACTGAACCTCCCCCAAACTATGCATCAAAAAGAGAGGCTTTAAATAGCAGTCATCTGTGGTATTAATCAAGTTTCTTCTTAAAACCATCCCAGATGTGCCACTCAACCAGCTTATACTGGTTTCTGTAAGAACACCCACTGTTATTATTGTACCAACAGATTTTGCAACTTCCTTAATTTCTTTTAACACATGAAGGTCTTGAGCTAAGATCTTTTGCAGCAATGAGGGTGTGCTAACAGCAGAGGGTTGCATAAATCTGTGCAGCAGGCCAGTGGACAGTGAGGGCTGTAGGTACAGTGTGAATGAGGGCAGGGTTTCTTTAAATACTTTGCAAGCCCTGTAATGTAGCTGATGGTTTTCTTCAGTCTGAAAGCTACTGGAAGCTAGACAGATGAGCAGCAGGATGTGAGCTTGGCCTTACACAGCTACATATGCACGTGAACACGGACTGCGTGAACCCAGAGCACTTGCCTGATTTTTTTTTGTTTTGTTTTGTTGTATTTTTTATTTTGTTGTTGTTGTTGTTGTTTGAGGGACGGGGAGTGTGTCAGGAAACCTGTCAGAAAAGGCAAGCAGATGGGCAGGGATCCACAGCCACTTCATACCAAAGCAGTGCAGAAAAATGGCGTTTGGCAGAGGATGAGGATCCTATAAAAGAGCTCTCCGTCTGGGCCTGAGACTCTTGGGACATTCTGAGCATTTTTCGTTCCACCACCCTCAGGCAGTGGGAAATTACTACCTCTTGTGTGAGCAGAGAGAAAACAACTAGACGTTCCCATTTTAGCATATAGGAGGTAGATGGGTCACCCTGCCGAAGGGCTGCCCTTTATTTATGTTAACAGGTAGGTATTTCCACTCTGGCCATGCTCTGGGGATTCATGGCCTGCTCAGCTGCTACCCTGCATGACCCAAGGAGAATTATGGCAGCACTTCCCTTCATTACAGGTCCCCACATTTATACCCTGGGTCCCTTGATGAAAGCAGACCCCAGGCTGCTGTCTGTAAGACAACCTGATTCTCCCTGTACGTGGAAGTCTAGCTTTGTATTACCATATGTTCTAGGTCTGTTTTTTTTTTTTTTTTTTTTTTTTTTTTTTTTTTTTTTTATTGGATTTGCCACTCTGAAAATTTGAGATTAACCCACTGAAATCGAAGTGGTAAAAGCAAACAAAGCCTGAGGAAGGCCCAGCAAAATGACAGCATGCTTAGCTGGAAAGCACTCATACTGCAGGCCTTTTTCAGTCATACCCCTTAATACAAACATCATACTCAGCCCTGTGACACTAGAGAAATCCAATAACATTTTCTCATGCAATGGAAACATTTTTGTATAGACTTACATTTTATTTGGGAACTGGCTATCTGTTACAACCAGCAATTCAAATCTAAGCAATGGAGTAATATTTCAAAAATGATTAGAGCAAAACAAATAATCACATGAATGGTATTATTTTGCAAAACATGCGAGCCTCGGTAATTTGTGGGTTTTGGTCCCTGGTGCTAAAATTGTGCTATGTCTTTAATCAAGCTAATTATGCAAAACTTTCTGAAGGTCACAAAAGGTTCAGGAGGAGGCTTTTTGATGCTGAAACACAGACCAAACACCCATAGTACATCGATCTGATTAGAAACAAAACTCTGTTTTCTTCAGACACATACTGGCTTGAGAGGCCAGTGTGACATGCCAGCATTTATACCTTGTGTACCCTCAGACTGCTTTGCACACCTCTGCAAAAATGAAGTTTCCCCGCCTGCTCTCTAACAGGGATATGGAAATGAGCCTTCTCTTTCCATCACTGTGCCCTCTAAAAACATTACATGAGACTTACAGCATTTATTTATTTTTTGGCAGGCAGCCAGAAGAAAGAAAAAAAAAATCCTCTTTCAAAAATACCCCTCCCTGTGAATTGGATTATGTTGTAATCCGTTCTGGATCTACCCCAGGCCTGCTTGCCTTCTGGGGTAAAATGACAAGGTTTTGGACAGTCTGCAGGGCTGGGCGGAGGGGGTGGACCACCAGGAGTCTATGATACAGCCCACGTTTCTCTCCCACCCCCTCATTTTACAGCCAAGAGGAAAAAACCTGTACACAGAGTGGGCTTTGTCCATCTGCAAAACACACGATCACCCAGGTTGCCGCCGCTCATGAGGTCATGCTGAGGGACAGTGGTGTGGGGCGATGTGGAGGCACTCCTGCCCCACCAGCACTGCTCGGGCTGCCGGCCCGCGGTGCGAGGCATCACTGCCCTACCCCACGGCCTCAGCTCTGCGAGGGCTCCTACCCCTGTGCCACGACGGATGCTGTTTAGCTGTTTCTGCGGCTTTTCCCCTGCAAACTGCCACTCTCCTTTATTTCCTTTTTCTTCCTGAGTGGTCTCCACGGCCACTCGCCTCCATCTGACTTTGTGGTGAGCGGGGGATTGCTGGTGTTCTGGAAACCCGATCACCGCGTCTCTGGCTGCAGTGTAGGGACCAGACCTCTCTTCAACTTAAATTGAGGGCGACTCGATGACAAACTGAAGGGACTTCAGAGAGGGGAAAAAATGATCCAAGGCTTAGATGTGGGCTGAAGGAAAACGAAGGGAATGGGCTTTGCAAATATCTTGGCTGGATGATATCTAATTGGGGTATGATAATTCCCTATAAGTCTTAGGAGGATATAAACACTTAATAGGCAAAGGAATTGATTAGGACCGGAGAAGGGGGTATAAGTGGAATTAATGAGATGAAACTGAGAGCAGGAAAATTTATGCTTTACAGCAACATCTCCTATTAATGAGATCTACTACAGTGTGGGGTAGGATTCCAAGGAGAAGCAATGGAAACCTTGTTGCTTAAACTGTTTCAGAGAAGACTGGACAAAACACTCAGGAACACACGGTAGGGAACAATTCCACAGTGACAGGAGGATGGAAAAGATGATCTAATAGTAGCTGTTTCCATTTCTAATTCATATGGTGACTTTATATTAGAGGGTCTTTTTTTAATTTTTTTTTTTTATTTTTTTTTTCAAGCGGACATCCAGTCATCGGTAAAAGATTCCTTCTGGTATTCCATAACAGTCCTATATTTTCCTGCTTCCCAAATCCTGTCTATTACACATATACACAATAGACCCAATGATTTATAGCAGAAACGTCATCCTCCATTCATCCTATTTTGCTGAGTTACTGCAGGGTCTCTGAACAGTGGTTATCTTGTGTGCCGTATGAGCTAAAACATAGCAGCACAGCACAGCAAATTCAGTCAGATGATTCAATACAAATTTCCTGGCTTTGAAAAGTCAAATTTTCAGTCTCATTTGAAAACTATGTCTTTTTCCTATTACCTTTTCTTCACATACACAGGCAGTTTAATAGAATAACACTTAGAAAATCTTTGAAAATAGAGCCTTAGTAGAAGAAAGGCAGAGCCAGGCATTATTCAGTACAGAGAGAAAAAAGCAGTTTCTCTGTACTGGAAAAAATCACCACAAGAAAAAGGGAATTTTTGCTGAAGACACATTTACTCCTCTACCATTAACTTTGTAATACATGCTCTTCTAAATGGCATGGAATTTTTTTATTGGTTTACATCCTATACATGAAAGTGGCACACTCTCATTTCAGAAAGAGGAAGCAATAAAGGTTCCCTTAATGGTTAACGTAATAACCCAAGTGATAGCACAGATAGCCTGGGGAGGTCACTGAAGCTGAGTTGCCTGCTAGGAATGGTGTAGATAAAGCCCATCCTGCTTTAGGTGAGGGTAGAATAGATGCTTGCTCAAGCTCCTTTCCAGTCATATATATATACATATGATTTTTTTCTTTTTTCTTTTAACAGTATCTTCCATCGGTCTATCTGCAAGTTTTCCAGACATCTATCTGCTAACATTTGTGCAGATGCATGTAGGTCAGCTAAATCCAAACATCGGTAGAGCCTAAGGTCAAAACAGATTGTTGAGCTTATCTTGTCCAGTGTTTCTGAACATTTTCCCAACCGTGATCTCATATTACAACAGAACAGAATAATAGGCCCCTTTCCATCTTCTTGCCTGTAAAGAAGGAGCAGCTGAAATCCCGTTGGACGTCCCAAGACCAGAAGATTGAGAATGAAGGCTGTAGGTCAGCCCCCGAGCAGAGCTGTATACACCAGCTCCCAGTGCAGATGGGCGCACAGCTGCATGACTGAAGTGTGCAAATGGCAATATGCACAGGCAGGACACAAAGCATGTAAAGAAAGGGAGTCAAGGTCTGCTGTCTGCCACATACCAAATTAATTGTTGGTAGAAGGTGACTGATTTTTGGAGACTCTTCCTAACGCGTACTAACGCTGTTCAGAGAGTCATGCTAGCGTATACCACAGCTAACGCTGACTTCATTAGAACTCTCTGGTCAATGAAAGCAATTGTGTGTTGTCTAGTGGTTGGACTGGAAGACAGGAAAAGATTTGATTCAATACTAGCTGTGCTCCTGACTCATAGCTTACCCTCCAAGCAAGTCATTTGACCTTTCTGTAGTTCAGTCAATCTGGCTGGAAAATTGTGCGGGAAGAAGAGAAAAGCAGTATTCTTGCTGAAAACCACAGACGGAATCTGAGCTGAGTTTTCCTAGGTTAAAAAAGAAAGAGACAATATCAGAAGGTGAGTCAGATTCCGAACCTTCCTGGCCTTTTCCACTCAGGACGTCTGGTAGTATCATCATTATCATAGCAGAAAATCATTTACTTCAAGTCTTGCTTCTAGCTCAGAAACCAAAAGGAAATACTTGGTACTTGTGCCAGGTACACTCAGCTCCTGAATAGATTGAAGGACTATCTGAACAGATTTAATAACTTTGGACTTCTCTACATGGATCATATTTAAAGGGTATAAATAACCAGAGCAAAAACTGGAACAGAGATGGATTTATATTAATAATATTTTTTTTTTAAATTTTTCTGATGGGAAAATGGAAAAAAGTAGGGACTTAAAAATACCTTTTTTTTTTTTTTTTTTTTTTTTCCCCCTCTGTTATGCTTTCTGTCAGATTTTGTACTATAGAGACCTAAAGAACATTTTCTGGCAAAATACCAAGCTAAATACAACATGGTGTAAGTTCCTAATAATGGAAAGAAAGTTGTGGTGGGAAAGTGTCTAGAGCAGATTTTGTAGACAGAAGGTCCCTGAATTGGCTGCAAAAACAATTTCTTTTTCAGAATGTCTTCCTCATTTTGAAAATATAAATAGCTCTAATTAAGTGCCCCAACCTTTTTCTTTTAGTATGAGTAGGAAGTGGAGCTGTAAAAGATTGATTTTGGCCAGTACTGCCATAAAGTGGTGAAAACAATAACGACCTGTAAGGGAAACTGAAATTCAATGGGGGCTGGATTTGTGGTTCTGAATATCTTGAAAATGTCTCTGTTTTTGTGAGAAACCTCTTCTGGACCCATGAAATCAGACCCCCCCTGGATTTCAGGAACGTTTGAAGTGGAGCAAAAGGCCCTCACCCTGACAGATGACTCACGTGGAGAGCTACCATATGAATGGTACTATTGACGACACATCCATGCATACAGCTCTGCTGGATGTACCTCTGCACAGCGGGTCTTGGGGGGGGGGGGGCAGGGAGAGGCAAAACTGACAAGCACTCTGCAGTGAGGGGATCACATGCAAAATGCTGAAGGTGAGTGACACTGTTGGGTTCAGGTGCCGTGCATTTTTGTTTCAGCCCTTAATGAAAACAGAATCTGCTTTCAGTTCGATACCAGGTGAAATACTGTGATGCTTTGATCTGATGGTAGAAATATCTCTAGAAATGAGGCTTTAATATTGTAGCCATCACACTGCTGACTATTTATCAAGGGGTCTACAAAAGACCTGGCATATGAAAAATGTTTATAAATTTTCACAGATCTAAATGTTCTACTTAAGTCTTCTGAACTTCTCTTCAGAAGTCTTGAGAAGTAATTAGCTCTCTCTCATCCTAGGTAGAGGGATTATCAGAGATTTTAGGTTAATATGACCCAGCAACTATAATGACAGCATTGCATAATAGGAGATATTAGCAGGGAGGAGCTGGAATGTGGAAATGGGTTTTCTCCATCAGATTTTTTATTGTTACAAAATGTGATACAGATAGGAACATTTTTATGAGTCCCAGGGATACCACTTCTCCATCAACATCATTTGAAGACAACAAGTCTCTCAATTTTATTTTCAATTACGTGGTAAAACATGATCAAGAGGCTCCTTGTGGGCTCCTGTGAATTAATCACAATCACTGAACTGTTTCATTAAAAGACATAGAGGACCTGATGGACAATAGAGGTCTGGCAAGGTTTCACAGTAAACAAATCTGAAGTGAAACTTAAGTCTTCTTTGAACTCAGACCTGACCTTGACCTAAGCAGGATTTACATCCAGAAAGTACTCTCTTGGCTTATACTCATGAAGTCAGAACTGCACTGCTGGACGTGAAACACTGTGAACTCTGATGCTCTGGAGTAGACCCATGCATCTGTATCACCTGGAAAGTTAAAAATATTTGGACATAGAATTTGATAGGAGTTGTCAACATTGTGGGCATGTCTCATCTGTTAGAGTTCTGAAGAGTTTTAAAAGTTTTGCTTTCAATCTGTGCAGACACTTCATTTTTAAAATTCCCCTCTGTTACTTCTTGTGTGTAGAAGAAAATTTATTTCCCAAATGCTTATTTTTTCTCCTATGATGCAATTGGAGTGGAATACTGTCTCTTTCTCACATGCTTCTATGTTGTTAATGCATTACTTTGTGCATTCAGATTATAGTGACATAGTAATTTCAAGGAATTTACAATTTGGTCATAAAATACAAGTGTACCATGACCACACAACAGGAATAACATTCATGATATAATCCTAAATTTTCTTATTTCCTTCAATCTTATTTATACAGTAATACTGCAAAAATTACCTTACATTGCAACAAGTAAAAGCAACTGAGTCAAGTCCAAAGGGACAGATGCAACAAACAATTTTTCTTTTTTCCCTTGTGTTGAGCTGGTCAAATGGAAGCCAGCTGCACACTAGAAACAACGTATGCATGGCAATTATGTGTGAGCTAAATATGCCCTGATTTCTCCATGAGAAGATAGCTTCAGAATAAATAAATCTACTCACACATATGGGGATTTTGCCTTGCTCTCATCTTGAAGGCCAAACATTTAAATGGAGAATTTGCCTTTGGGAGATGGAATAGCCAGGTTAACTTTCATTTTAGCTTAGATGCTCCAGCATCATAATAGTGCTGGCTAAAACACAGGGCAATCAGAAAGGCCCTAAGTTGGCCTGTGGGATGCCAAATCTGATGTCAAACTGTTCTCTGATACACACCTTATACAGTAATATGGTGGTTGTTTTCTTCATCTACAGAAGTCTGGAAGAGTTGAGACTTGTTGTTTTTTGCACTTTCCCTTTTTCCTGTTCTCTCTGTGAAAGCATTATTACTTCTTACACTGGTAGGATCAGGTGAAAGTTCCTGGGGAAACTTCTTTCCCACTTCTTTATCCTGGAGCTCATCAGGGCTCCTTACTGCCACAAGTTTTTTTCCTCCTTTGATTTGTGTTAGTGGATCAAGCTGTCAGGTAATTCTTCTAACTCATCTTTCCAGAGGTCTGCTACAACCATGGTAATATAAGTCATGCTTCAGAACCATGGGGCCCCAAATTGTATGCTTATTTAATTAAATATATTATATACTTAGATATATAAATGAAAGCTTTTATTTTATTTGTCCTTACAATGAGCAAAAAAATGGACTAGAATGAGAAAGAAACATGAAAAACATGGCAGATAAAGCAGATGGAAGTTAATTTATATGAAATTTTGTATGGAATGGAAATGCAGCTTATAGTTGTTTATGAGAATCCAGCTCCTGCTATTTGAAATTGTACATACCAATATCTTGGTATATCTAGAAAAATGCTGATTGCTCTTGGCATATTAAGTCTGACATTTTCTAAACCAGTTTATAATAAAATATAATGAATGAAGGACAATCTTTCAGATTAGAAGGCCAGTTTACTCAAGCAAAGCATCAAAATAGCATTGATATGGTAACAGCCTGGTATCTCACAACGTGCCAGGATTAGAGCACAAGGCTGCTTCCGATTGGAAACCACAGTGGGGAAGTTCCTAGTTTCTCTTCCCTATAAACTCTTCCCTATAAAACACCCATTCCTTTCTAGATGATTCATAAGATAATGGATATTCATCCCGTAACTAATCTATCATTTAACATAGGCTTTGTGGCAGCATATGCCACTCTAATTTGAGAATTTTACTTTGGGAAATAAAACAATTTTTGTGGCAAGCTCTTTTCTTTTCCTTCCTTCCTTCCTTCCTTCCTTCCTTCCTTCCTTCCTTCCTTCCTTCCTTCCTTCCTTCCTTCCTTCCTTCCTTCCTTCCTTCCTTCCTTCCTTCCTTCCTTCCTTCCTTCCTTCCTTCCTTCCTTCCTTCCTTCCTCTCAAATGGCACTGTTCTGAACTACAGTTTTCACCCCAAAGTCTATATACCCAGTGATGGGCATTTTATCATAAATTGTATCAACTGTCCATTTCCAGGAGGTTGACTAAAAAACACTTGAGGAATTGTGTCTCATATCCATTCCTAAAAATGATGCTATCTTCTACCATGCTGCTATTCTCAGCATTTCCTCAAATTGGAGAGATCATCCTCAAAAATCTTGCCTTGGTAAAAAGAAACAATCACATTAAATCCTGATATCAGAGGGAAGTAATTTTATACATGACCTTGAAGGCTGGATGTGGGCAGAATAGAAGGGGAGATTCCTAGCTTTCTACACAACCTTGTAACTATACTTGGAAGGTCCCAAGAAATCAGACTGGAAATTTGGGTTGCGTTTAATCACACCACTACTGCACTGGTATTTTTAATGACTTTTTTTTTTTTTTTTTGATTCTCCAAAATCCCCCTGAAGAATAAATACCCTACTGAAGCCCTACAGGTAAACATAGAAGAGAGGATTTCCAGTAATGTTTCAAAAAATGTGTATGAAACAGCTGTCCAGGTGGCACATCCAAAATACCTGGTGCAATGGTACAGCATAAGCTATTTGTACTGATAAATTCTAGTCATGATTAATCTCAGATCCCTGTCAATAAAAGATTTATCACGCAATGCTATGTCTTTTATATTTGCCTAAGAGTCTCTCCCTTCCACTCTGACCAAAAGAAGTGAAATCAAGATTAATCAGTAAATTACTTTAACCTCGGTAGGGTTTCTCATTAATTCGTGGTTTCTCATTTCCCACATCCCCATCACTGCATAAAACTTCCCCATTTACAGACAGTTCACTGTTTACATGATAAACATACTCCCCGCATTACCCTTCTGGACTTGTATTGCTCAAGCGTGAGAGCTTCAGTACATCCCACTTCCTTACCATCCCCTTGAAACCTTGCTGATGACAGTGCTTGGTGACCACAACAGGCAGTGAGTACTAATATTGCAGTACAGAGAATTTCCCCCATCAATGAAGCATAACATTCAGTTTCTCCAGCTGTTCTCATTCCTGGAAACCTGCTGGAAAAAGCCACTGTGGAGGTAAATGGACTATCTTGGAGCAGAAGCATCACCCACATCTTAAAAGAAGTGACAGAAGAGGATGGGGCTTTTGCCCTGAGAGTGGGCTGTGGCAGCTCCTTTTGCTGCACTGCTGAGATAAAAAAGAAATACTTTAGAGTGTCAGTAGTATCTGGAAGCTCACCAAAGGGGAGGCAATTCCTCTGGAGGTTTAGCTGGGACAATTGACTGCCTGCAAGCTTGTGCCTGCACAAAGAGGCTTCACGGCTAAAGCTCATCCCTGCCCTGCTATCCCTGTTTCCCTGCGTGGCTACTGCTCCACAAAATGCCACTTCACATCTGACAGGCACAGCCCTTCCTGAGAGGCAGCCTGCACCCACTGCACAGCGATAAAGCCAGGTTGCCATTTCTCCCATTGTCACAGGGAAGTCCATCAGCAGGGTGGGTATAGGGGTATTTCTGTCTCTTTTTCTTTCTGTCTTAACAGTGTAAAATATTTCAGGCGGCAGCTTCAGAAACCAGACTTCCAGCCTACCTGATATAAGATACGGCACTTTAGAGATTATGTTTGCTTTGGAAAAATGCACTCCACCAAGAGTTTTACTCCAGGGACTTGCTAGAGATGAACCCTACTGAGGCACATATCAGTGTCAGTAATATCTCTATCCCATTAGTACTGCCTATCTAATAAACCTCACCAGCTTCGTTATAGGGTTTTTAGTAGTGTTCTTCCAGAATTATCTCTGCAAATCAACTGATAAGAGCCAGGAGAAAAACACTAAAATTGACCAGCAACTTACATTGTACTCATCATCAGATTCAAGCTATCTGCAAAACCAGAGGCGTTTAAACTGTATTCAAAATTTACCAAGTTAATTTGTATGTTCCTCCCAATTAATTAACTAAACAGTAAGAGCCAGGATCCAGTCTCAGATCCAGGGATACCATCTGTCACAACCTGGCTCGGTCCCATCATGTAAGGTCACCAGTCTGCTGTGAGTGGGCTCCACCCATGGTGTCCCACCTGCTTCCAACCCAGCCATTTCCGAGGCAAATGGCCTCTCCTTGTGCTTCTCATGGCCCTGGGGCACCTCTGACCCCTCTCTGGAGAGGTGAAACCCTGCAGGGCATCCAGCCCTGCCATGCTGCCTGAGGCTAACACACACTCCTGGGAACTTCAGCTGGGGTTTCAGGGGAGCATTTCCACACTTCAAACTTAACTCCCCCACCAGGACAATGTGATGGAACAAGGAGCAGTGTTTCAGCAGAAGAATGTCTGAACCAGACACGGGTACTCTTGAAAGGAATTGAAAATCACAGCCCTTCTGAAATAGGGTGGAGTCCTTGCTTAGTCACCCCTTCTGTGAACGTAGGAGCTGGGGTGAGCCCATCCTTGTTTTCACACACTCAGGCAGGACTCAGGCATACTCAGCTGCTCTCCTTTGCAGCATCCCCACCGCTGTTTTCTCCCTGCTTTTCTTTATAAAAAAAAAAAAAAAACATCCCATGGGAAAGGCCAGTACCTAGAGGATACTCGGTACCTACCAGTACTTGGTGTTCTGAGTCCTAAATTAGCATCTTGATGGCTTCTTATAGCTAGTGCCTGGAAAGGTCGCTGAGAACATTTCTGAGGCAGGGCCAACCCAGTAAGCTGGCTTGATGATGTCTACATATGTGTCGGGGAAGATACAAGATAGAGCCATGCTCTTGGCCCCAGATGTGTGCTGGGTTCTTGAGAAGGTTCACCACTGGGGAACCACCCTGTGGTGTAATGTCACCAAGCCACTGTAGATAAGGATCCCTCTTCCCAGCTGCAAAGCATTGATTAAAGGTTGGCGGAGTGAAGCCCCAGCATTACGGAGCTCAAAGGAAGATCTGACTTTGATTTCACTGGAGCCAGAGCTACAGTCATGGGCTGCAAATGATACAGGGCTGTGTGTACAGATAAATGGGTTTACTGGATTGCCTTCAGGGCACTTAGTGCCTTGTAAGATCAGGACACAGATGCTCATGTGGCTTTTGACATCTCCTGAATTACGGTAGTTCTGAAACCTCATTGCAGTTAACTTGATGGAAGTGTTCTAGACAAAAAATAAAGCAACTATCAAGAGACACAAAAGAATGATTTGTGATAAGAAATTAACAGCAAGTGGCTCACCTACCCACAGAATAATATATTCTTTAGAGGAAAGCAGTCATCTACCTTTTAAATTGTGTAGAATTTAAACATACTTCTGTAAGATGTGTTTGAAAATGATGTTGAAATGGATATGTTATCAATGTTACATAAGAAAACTATATTTTAAAGTGTGTGTTTTTACCAGGTCACCTAAAAACACATAGCCCATAAGTGTAATCAATAATTAGATCAATATAATCAATATAATCAATAATAAGTGCAAACAATAATTAGAGGTGCATGTGTACGTGTATGGGCACATGTATTTTCAGTAATAAATTTGAAAAGTGCAAATAGCATCTATGAAAAGGAACATTTAGGAGGGATCAAGGAATAGTGAAGGGATTCAAACTCTCTTTAAAGTTAAGAAAATATTTTTTTATCAGTGTACTCTAAATCTGGTGGTATAAAGATGGAAGATACAGACTTACCTAGAGAAACTGCATATATTTTTGCCTACACCTACTGAAGAGCAAATGAAATCACAAAATAAATTAAAAATAATTAGGAACTTCAGGTGCCTCCACTTTGCCAAATTTTATTCACTGTAACAGCACCTAGACTTCTGTAGGTAATTTGTTGAGCCACACAGATAGGTCCTTATAGGGTCTGGTCTGAAGTTAAGCACCTAAAGCACACAGTTGGAAATGTTAGATGAAGAAACAGATGTGTGAATTATCTAATTTCCATTGATGTAAATGGGAGTTAAACACCTAAAGAAGGAATGATCTGCCTCTTTGCTGCAGCCTTGTATTTTAATGGATTCTGCAGAGATTTAAAACTTGCGCCAAAGATTTACAGCTAACAGCATTTTTCACCCAAAATCCTGAACAACTGATGAATAAATAAAAGCCTCTATTGTCATTCAGCATGATACTTCTTTTTTTCAGCAGTATAATGCTTTTACACTTTCCAAAGGTAGAGCCTAAGCTATAAGATGTTTCTCTCATCTGCTACCTGGGGGAGAGCCGTGTGAGCAGCGTCATGTTTTAATTGAGGCAAGGCTTGGGATTATGCTGACAGGCACAGCATGGTGGAGGGAAGGGGCTGAACAGTAAAAGTCCATGTGGATCCTTTCTTGGTCTAGACAGGATTTGCTTTTAGGGCCAGAATAAAACTCAGATCAGAAATGAGGCTATCCTTCATCAGCCCACCGTGGATCTGAATATATTTCTACTTGGGATTTTTCCCCTCTCCCGTCAGTCCAGAGGGTCACTTGGACCCCTTTATTCTAAGTTTAGGAATACCAATCTTTTTCATTGGTTTTGAGGATGTGAGAAAAAAATCCTATGGGTTTTGAAGGCTGAAATGAAGCAGAAACCTTTTGCTGCTGGCTGCAATGCAAGTACATAGAGATGGCCTGAAGCCCAAGCCATGATTTTTTTTTTTTTTTTTTTCTTTGGGACCTTACAATTTGGGAAACCTAGACAGCCTTGCAGCTCATTAGTTTGGTAATCCCTTTGCTTCAACAACAGAAGCATAGGGAGATGTGACTCATTTCCCAATCACCACTACCTCTGGCAGCTGAAGACAAATTAGTGCCCAGTTTCTGGGCCACTAATTTAAGTTAGATGTCTGTAAACTCAGTGACACCAGGCCTGTGCAGTAAAGGTGATGCCACCTGTGTGCGTGCAACAGCCACAGTTTTTCCTTCAAAATTTTCCATCATAAAGTGGGGAAAGTTCCCAATTCTACATTTATCAGCAGTCTATAGTTTTCTACCAGCTGCAGGGTCAGGAAAGCCTTTATGTATATAAACAGCTATTACATTTGAATTGTCTTTTTTTTTTTTTTTTTTTTTTTTTTTTTTCCAGGCAGAAGCATGTTTCTTATTTATCTGAAAACATCCTGTTCAAATTTAAGATTTTCTGTGGTAAGTTGCTGTTCATTTTTATCTGTTCTCAAACCAGTCAGGATGGGAATAATTTCTGATGGGTGACCAATAGTGAAAAAAAAAAGAGGAGAGAAGATGTATGGGGGGTCCTGGGCATGGTGTGGTTGATGTTACAATCTGAATTTGAAATGGGATAACATATGGAAGGTCTACCAGGACTTCTGAGAAAATCAGCTAGCTAGCCTGGGATCTGCAGGACATATGCAGGGCAAATACATCCATGTGTCCTTTTTTGACTATTAGTCATTACTGTGCAGTTTAAAAAGTATGCGTCATGAAATAATCTGGGTAACCTTATGTTCTAGCTGTTATACATGGTGTGCCTTGTGCCTTTCCCTGAATCTATCGTTCAGATTTTTGATCAGACATACATGTACATCAAAACAGCAATTACCTGACTCCTCTTCTGGAAGATATTTCTACATCTGCATTTCAAGAGGTTTTTGTCCGTAGGTTCGTGCTTCGGGACTACAAGATCCTCAACATTTAGTTGAGCAAAACATTCTGAATCCAAAATCAGGTTCAGGCTTCCTATCATATTTAGATTTATGAACAGTTTGCAAACAACTTTGCTGAAATACTGATTATCTACAAACCCTACCTGAGGTAATGGAAGCAGCAGGGTATGCATAATATTTTTGCTTTTGTTTATGTTTCTGTAGTGGTCATTTTTTGTTCTTCAGTTTGCATAGAGTCCCTTCAGCTCACTCTACATCGTGGAGCGTTACCACAAGAAAAATGCTGTGAGAGCTATGCTGCATTGCCTTTTGGTTTTTGTACGTATAAATCAACCATAGATCATAAAACACAACCTGTAATAACAATCACCAATATTTAATAAATTTCTGACTAGTTTGAAAACCTGTTCAAATACTTTGTACCACCCACAAAAACATTTGTAATAAATTGCAAGGCAATAAAAATCACATAACACGTAATTACTGGCATTATTGTATCCTTCACTTTTTTGAGGGGGGAGGAGCCGGGCAGAGAGAGGAAGAGGCTGGGTTTGAGGAAAAAAAAAAAAAAGGAACTTTTCAGCTGAATTTTATGACCTAATTTGTTATACGATTCTTTAAATAATACACTTTGAGCAGTGATAAATATGTAAAAGGAGTTTTTCAAACAGATCGCAAGTTCTGTTTCTGAATGAGTCATTTCTGATCAGTAGGATTCTCTTAACAAGGGAGTTACAGCAGAGGGACCAAAACACATTTCCATTGAAACCAGTGGCAAACTCCCGTTGACACCAACACAGGACAGAGGATTGACTTGACAGGCACATTAAAACCAAGAATGGAAAAACTTAGAGAGGTGTTGTTTAAAAAAAAAATAAAAAAATCTGAAACTACTCCTCCAATTCAACTTCCATAGTTTTTGGCACATTTTATCATTCTCCTAGTTTGCACACAGGAATGAGGTGTAAATGTGTAAATGACTTAAATATATACAAACACTAAATCCATGTTTACGTTTGCACTAACGTAAGATTCTGCCCTCATATCTATGGTTTGTGGTGAATTTCCAAGAAGTTGGTTTTACCAAGAAGTTGAGTTACTCATTGCTGTAGGGACATTGTGCTTGTGATTCAAAAGAAGTCATTTTACCAACCAAGGAAGAAAACAGAAAATCTATTAAACAAACAAAGAAACAGAACATGGGTTTTCAGGTGAAAATATAGGCTTCTCTGCTTAAAATAAGGACTGAGCTGACTGAATCATAGTATTTGCAAACCACCAAAAGTGATTTAGAAGCATTGACATTTTTGTTACTCTTTGTAACAAAAATGTACCTAGCAAGCCTAATTCCCACGGAAAGTCCCGGGAACTTGGGAACTTGCATGCCTCTGGGAAAGGGACTCAGATTCCTCTGAATATACTACATGTGAGCTTTTAGATGTTTAGCCATTTGAACTAAATTACCTATTTGGTTCTAAAAATATATCATTTAGGAGCTTTACTCATGATCCTGTCCCAGACTCATTCCTTTTCAAAACCCGATTTACTCCTTGATATATTCTCTGATAATTATTCCTTTTCTAGGTAAAGTATCATAGAATTAAAGCCCTTTAGTTTTGCCAGGAACTCAACTAATGTGATCAACAGCACAATAGGAAAGGTTCAAAACACTGGAAGGGTTGAGAGACAGGCACTGTATAGGCAGTGCCTCAGGAGATGGACACCAGTGCATCTTTCAGGTGCCAGCTGCAAGGCAGGGCTCAATGCTTCTGGAAATGTTCTCTGTCTCTCTAACCTGGTTCTGTTTTGCCCAGTCTCAAATACTGATCTTGGATCTCACCAAGGACACACACCCCTTCATGTCTGGTGATGCTACCATGTAGAAGATAAAAAGAAGTAAAGACCAGGTGTTGAACCTTGTCATGAATGACTTTGTCCCTGGTAGATATCCCAGGATATCTATGGATCTCAGAAAGACTTCCTCTTCCTATAGAGACTAAACAGACAGCTCATTTGAAGGGAGGCAAACTGTTTTCATTCCCCTAAAAATAGGATTAAAAAGAACTCGACATGTGGAACTCTGCAGTTTCCTACCTCCTTTTGATTTTTTTTTATTTTTTCCCATCTAGTATATTTTCATCTTTAAACAAATGCTTTGAAAAATGCACTTTAAAAAAATAAAAAATTGTGCAATTAGAAAAACATTTATTTCAATACTGCTGAAATGCTTTTCCTGTCTAATTTAAAGTCTTGCAGGTGAAAATGTAAGAAAAACAATTTGGGGCATTTTTCACAGGCAGTCACAAGATCCGGTAAGACAAATTGTGGACCAAGGAAGGAGCAGCCTCTGCCAACTGCAGCAGCTGAGTTAGAAAGTTACATTCTTCCACCAAGCCACTTTTCCCATTGTTAACATGTGTACCAAGGCATTTGGGGATGATATGCATGCGCTGCACACAGACAGTCATGGGATTAAACAGAGTCACTCACAGAATACCTTAGCCCCAGTTTTAATTGCAAACTTTCCAGCCCTTCTGTCACACCAGAATCTCTTCGGATTTACAAGGATTACAACGAGTAGAAGATGTTATGCAAAGAAATTACAACAAACATCAGCCTCAGCATCTTGGATGCATTCATCTTCTGACAATGAATGCTCTATGCATACACAGGACACTACATGTAGATCATTTAGGGCTCACCAATGAGCAAGTGGTGTGGTTGAAGAACCAAGGAAAAAAACTCTGTTGAACGGTATTAATAAAACCATGGAACCACATTTTTAACAAACTGAGATGGAGGAAGCAAACTGGAATTTAGTGTACACTTGAGATGCAAGATTAATGCTCCCAGAGCAAAAATGTTGAGTTCAAATGTCTAAGCCAGTAAAGGCATATTTAGACACCTAAACAAAAATGGCCTGATCTGCTGTGTTGCTGAGCACCTGCACTTCCCAGTGAGATCAGTGGGTTTTGCAGGCTAGCTTTAGGAACACAGGTTTGAAATTTGTGAGTATGAAATGGAATAACAAATGGGGAGTGCAAAAGCTGTGTCAGCAGATGCACTAGTCTTTGCCATAGTAGTGTCCTGCAGATGTTAGAGAGACGAAAGCAATTTTCCACGATAGATGATATGTTCAATATATATACAATTAAAGTAATGGGAAACAAAACGAGAAATGGGGTCACGCTCATCTGCTCTTTTGAAGATGTTTTTTCCATAGAAAGAAGCAGCTGAATGCAACTGTCGTTTAGTTACATCAAAACAACATAACATGTGCGAGCAAGGGAATCCTGGCACGTTAATTGGCAGAGTAGCTGGTAATGTGCTGTGTGCTGGACACCGATGCCTCACTCTCTCCCTCCCCTTTCCCCCCCCCCCCCCATCTTTTTTCCTTCTTAATAAGAAAAGTAAACTCAAGAGAAGGCTTCCAGAAAACAAATAGGCATTGTTCCCTGGATGGTAGATACGTGGGATGTACACAACAGATTTTGTTCCACTGGGTATGGGAAGACGAACAAGTCACCACAGGGTAAGCCAGTATGTTGGATTTACAGCACACAAGCTGCTCTGTAGTAATAATCCTTATGCACCCTGCAGGACACTGCAGTAAATGCAAAATACTTCACCTCTCAAAGGACTTGGATGCCTAAAGACACTCTATCTCCATGTGCCTAACCCATACTGAAATCCATGGGAATCTGGCACACAAGAGCTTTTGTAAACATTACTAGCTGTCCACCTGCAACTTTATGTACCTAAAATCCTTTGAAAAACCTGACCCTGGATCTCAGGCAGGTAATGAACCATTTTCATACTCATTTCATTTGACGCACGCAGAGCATGTAGGCCATTAGGAGAACTATTAACTCGCTCACCACTGCCTGTGTTACTGGTCCTTATGGCCCCTGCTGCCGGGGGAGAAGCAGGAGGCTGGTGGGGTGGGTGGAAGGGATCGGCATCCTATTGCTCTTGGCAGTTTAACTCCTCCTCATCCACCTGCATCCCCTCTTTCTGCCAAACTATGAGCCCCAGTCTTTTCCTGGTCCAGTAACATCACCCAGAGGGCAGGTTGATGGGTAATATAGTAGATTGCAATTCCCTCAAGTTCAGCTCTAAAATCAGAATGCTGCAATTGTACCTAAAGAGGCTTGAGTTTTGAAGTTGAGTAGCTCTTGCTGAGGTCAGAGGACAGAAGGCCAGTCTAACAGAAGGTTTGAGATATGAACAATAGCTACCTGAGTGCGGTGTGCAGGGTCAACCCTCCTCTTTCTGTGGTAAGACCACCGCTGTGGGAGTTAGGGACCCCTGACTCTTTGCTACTGCTTCTTCTCACTCTGCTGCTGGTATAATGCTGATGGTGCTCCCTTTAAGTCTCCTGCTCTCTGAATGGTGGGGAGGATCTGGTGAAACTACTGACACGTAAGCCCATATGATATGACTGGCACGTGTTATTTTCAGGCAGTTGTTAAGGGAAGTCTCAGAAACTGTATTACAAGCTTCAGGACTTTTGTGTAGAAATGACAAATTAGGAGAGCAGTGTGATGGCATTAGGGGATTCACAAGTCTGAGATTAGCTTATTTCCTGTTGCAAATATACTTTGTCCTGATGTTATGCCTCACCCAGCTCTGATACCACTCTTAGACTAATGCACTGTAATATATAATAAAATTGTCAATGTTGTATAAATTTGGTAGGTGTTAAAGCATTTAGTGCTTATAATTTCTACTGTAAACAAGAGCCTTAAAAACCTTGGAAGATGTAAGCTTAAAATTTATCTGTTAGTTTGTGTTTTTAAAGCACTGTTGAGTAAACTGATATTGGCCTCTTTTGCATGTGAACTCCATTATACATAGGTCCAGAGTAACTCTATAGACTAAATACATGTAAACAAGAAAAATAATACACCATGACTGAGAAGATACTAAACGCATAGAAATCATGGACTTAGAACTGTGGAAACTTTAATTTCTCCTGTAAAAATATGACCTAAGCCTGTATTGCTCTAAGTACACCAAGAAACAACAACACAGAGCTCAAAAAGTAGAAGTATTGCACAGGTTATTTAGGCCTGAGTGTTACTGCTAAGTGCACCTGTGGTCATGAAATACTTCATTTAATTTGATGGGATGAGAAATCTGAGTATGAGGAGATAGTAGCTCATTAAGGGGCTTACAGTCTTTCTTGTTACCAGAAGAATTTTATCCTTAAGCAGTTTGGCACAGATAAGGAAAAAAAAAACACAACTCATCTCGCATCAATTAAGTCTGCACTTTAGCCACATATCCTTTCCCTCCCTATCTTTGTGAAAGCTGGAAGACCACAGCGTCTGGCAAAATATTTAATGATAATAATACTAAAACATTTCCCACTGACTGAAGGAACTACAGAAGTAACACATAGTGTGTGTAGGCCTCTGTCCAGGAATAATAAACTATAGGTTTCTGTCTGATGGTGAAAAAGAGCTCAGATAGCAGTGAAACAAATACATTTATCCCTGTAAGACTGAAAGATAGCTGTGCTGGGCCAAATATTAAGTGAAAATTACTAGGGATAAGCAAACCCTGTGGAGCTGGAGGTTTTGTAAGCAGTTCAGGCTTTTAATATGTTTTGGAGTTTTATAAAATCCCAGGCTTTGAAAAAAAGAATTTGGAGAGGGTTGGAAAACTCATAACTCTCCTTTTTCTGTTCGCTCCTACTCCACTTCTTCTGTAGGAAAAATGGTAACAGTGATGTAGGCTGCACAAGAAGGAGGACAGAAGTACCCATGCCCCTTTCAGACCTCCAAGTCTTGGTTGCGATGCAGAACACTGAGGCAGACACTCCACCTTCCTCACACCCGAGCAGCTCGGGGGGAATGTTTTTCCCTCAGCTGAGCTAGGAGAATGGCTGGCAAACATCAAGGTTTTCAAGCCCCTTGTTTTTTGTTGCACCCATATTGATAATTGGTACTTCCTTATGAAGACCTTCACTGCTGCAGCCGGTCTACTACGTGTGAATCTTTGCTTTCTTTTTTTTTAGGACAAAGAAATAAAAGTTAAAGAAGCTAAAACAAAATCTAGCTGCCATGGCTTCTGAAAGAGGCTGTCCTGAGTTGTGACTTCTCAGTTCAAGAGGTTTGCATTGCTGATAATACCACACATCTGCAAGAAACTATAATGCTACCTACAAACCCAACAGCAAAGCAGTCTGTGAGCTGCTGCTCAGCTTTCTGAACCCCCAGCAAGGAAAGACAAAAACAAGAGCAGGAGCACAGAAGTTGTGCTGGCAGCAGCAGCTGGGAGCAGGGAGTTACTGCTCTCCAGAGATATCCAGCTGTTTCAGCAGACAGCCCCATCACAGCAGCTGCTTTGCCCTCACCCACTGTTACCTAGCTTCAACTTTGCTAAGCTGAGCTGCAAACTCCAATGTTATAGCCCCAGCTTTCTTGCACAGTGGCAAGAGTCAGTGACCTTAAGCTGAAGTGGAGAGGCAAATGATGTGTAAAATTATTGCAAATACACAGATTTTCTACAGAAAAAATGGGCAGCCACAAAAAATAAGTAATCTAAATCATCACTTAGGGAGCTACACAGCCCTTCTTCCTTACAGAATCTCTTTATCTGCTGGGAAGAAAGCATCCTGCTACTGCAAATGGTGCTTTATTCATTCGGAGGAGAGAAAATGGAAGAAACCCAGGCTTGCTCTGCTACATAAAAGATTTACCACCCATTCTGAAATCCAGCAGTAGCAAAGGCACAGACCAGGGTACTGAAAGACAGCAAAACTCCAGGTATACCACGATAAACAGGCGTAGGCTGTCTTTGCTCTGCCACAATCAAGTCCCTGCTTTTGAAGGACACAACTTCCCTAAACAGCCTAAGAAAGTTTCATGCTATTGGCATGGCTGGAAAGATTTTGCCCAGAGCTGCAGCTGAGTATTTTGGCATCCATACTCCTCCAGCTGTAAACATCCTCCATATACCCTGCTGGCAGTGTATATTCCTGGGTTCAGTGGCAGAAGCAGCAGACAGGGCTTGGACATAATTCTCTTGCTTAGTTTTTACCATTTGAGCCCTTGCTCTGCTTCAGATTTCTCCGACCCAAAAGGGGGATGACTAGGAGTTAGTGACTCATGAAAACAAACCTCTCAAAGAAGAAAAATGTAGCAACTGCCTTATGATAGAGAGAAGACAAAATATCATTACTTCTCCCATCCACAACAGAAAAAAATGTAAGTCTAGAGATGCAGTTGGGAATATATGGGGATGAGGGCAAAGGACTACAGTTCATGATCACAGAATTGCTTCCTGAGAGAATGGGAAGAGTGGGAGAGCTTTACAGAAATCACAGGATGCAGTTTTAAGTGAGATCCTCTGAAAACATGGGACTTTTCTCCTCTTCATAGGAAGAGTGTCTGGCCACAGCTAGGAACTCATACATTGTTAATTCAGGACTTCCTTCTCTTCACAGCAGCCCAAATTGGCATTTTGCCCCCTTTAAAAGGAAAACAAATCGAATCCTTTTGGAGTTCTGTTCCTCATTTCAAAAGTGTGTGAGTGGGTTTGAAATGAAACAAAATATGTCCCCCTCTTATTAGTAATGCCAAATTGCTGGAACTGATTGGAGGAAGGAGAGATCGGAGGGCACATTGCATGAACTCTGCACAGATTGCATGAAACAAACCTCTCTCTCTGTAAAACAATGCAGTTCAGGGGCCAGTGAATTGAGCATAACCCCCTGAGAAAATATCAAGCCAAATACATCACTACAACATCGCTGTTTTCAAAGGAACTGAAAGATGCAATCGATGCATATATCAGACAGCATTTGCTGAAGCCTGCCAGTCTGAATTCTACTCAAACTGGTACAAAGTGGGTGTAGTGGTGTTTGGATCAATGATCTGATATCAGCAGAAATGAAGTCTGAAACAGCACTAGACTCTAGAAACAAATCTTCTACCACCTCTACCCCATTTTGCCTTCTTCTCTCCCTGCACAACCCCCATGCCCCCAGGCTGAATCAGGGAACTCAGCTGCATGGTATCTTGTCACTGAAAAGCTAGCTGGAAATGGCTTCTGCTGAGATGTGTTAACCATGGAAATACAGCCCTGTAAGCCCAGCAGCAAAAAAGGAACCTGTAAGCAAAATTCTCCTATCTGAGGTTTTACCTAACACTGTCTGAAAAGGGCGCAGTGTACCAATAATTATGTAGATTGCTTCAGTCATTCTCTGGAGATGTGGCAATGTGCATGCAGCGCAAGCTAGAGAAGAAAGTCTGGAGGAGGCATCAGTCTGTTTGCATTATGCAGTCATCATGCTTGCTGGAGTTGACTTGCAGCATCTGTGAACAGACTTCTCCTAATAAAGAGCTTCTTTAATTGAAGGATAATGAAATCCTACGATTTTATTACCTAGGGTAGAAATGATGAGGGACTGATACTCACGCTGAAGAAGGGTGCATGTTTAAGAAGAGAACAAGGCAACATTTATGGAGAGAAGCAATATAACACACTCTACAGGAAAGCTGGATTTCTAGACAAAGAGTGTTGCATAATCACAGAAACCATGCAAGAGAAAAATGGATTCTGAATACTGAACTGACCTTAAGAATTAATAAGGCAAAGATTTTTCCCAATCTCATATGCAGTACTTTGGCTGGGAAATACAGGAATAATTGATAATTGTAAATGATTTTAGGCAGAAGGACACTATAGACAGGTATTGGGGTTGGGATGGAGGTCAGGGAAGTACTTTATTTTACCTGAAGTAAAGAAGAAGAGAGATTCTTAGGAGGTATGTGAGTTACACAATGAAGAGCTCTGGTATCCACATGTAACTGATGAGACAAAAAGATTCTCTAATCAGAAACAGCTTTTTTTTTTTTTTTTTTTTTTTTTTTGGACATGTGATTTCAGTTTGCAGGAGAAAAATGTCAAGAGAAATATCCCCAACCCTGGGGAAACACATACAAATGTCAACAGCACAGGAGCTGTCCAAAGGAAAAATCAAAACAGTGACAGCCATTAGTGCACAGAACGAGTACATAGAAGCAAGATAAAGAAGCCAATGACTCAGGACACAGCCAGACTGAAAATCATGGCTCAGTGTACATACTGTGGGAAGAACATGAAAGGCAGAAATTAACATTCTCAGCCACTGAATACAAGAGCAAAGAGTGTAAGAAATATGTCCCAGTGTACAGCCAGTTGAGAAGGAAGAACAGCTTTCAGCAGATGAAGAGATTGGAAGAGAACTAGAGTTGTCAGGATTTATGGAAAGATTGGGAAAGCTAGTAATAAGGTTGAGTACAGCATTAGGATTTGGAAAAGAAGAGCTCAATTTCATTGCCAGATCCTTCAAAGCTCAAAGGGCTAGCTGAAGTGTTTCAGCCAGCACTAGCAAAAGGCTTATGGCTAGTGAGATAATGGGTCAAAAAACCCTATGGTATAGATTTGGATGACTGTTAGGGATATCAAAAGAGGAGGCAAAAAAAAAATCATAATTAATTGCTATGTCCTGCAAGACTTACAGGAACAGGATGAGAATGGGTGAAGGATGAAGATTTTTTTCTGAAGCACCATTAGTTCTGACTGTGCCTACAGCGTCAGCTTGAAGACGAAAAGTATGTCCAACACTTCATCGCAAGGCTTGCAGAGAAAAGTGGATTATAGTTAGAGTTCCAGCTTAATTTATTGTTAAGATCAGGGTTAGGATTTGGGAGAGCAAGGACTGACCAGTTTGGTTTGCTCCTGTGCTTTGCTGCTGTGCTATGACCTCAGTTTGGCTGGTAACGGATTTGACGTGTCAGGTGAGAGCAGCTCTTCCCTGTGGCTGTTTCAGATCACTGGCCAGACTTGATAAAGCCACGCAGAGCTTGGACATTATGCATATGGGCCTGTTGTTAGAGTGTCAAACCAAATGAAATGTCTAACTTACTTACATGGCCTTTGTATGACAATTTGTGTGGCCCAGTTCTACTATATTTTCATCCATAAGCTAATGTGCTACCTCAAATTAGGGTAGAGCTCTTCAGCTCTCCAAAAAGTAGAAAAGTTATGTTGAGTTTGCTTTAGAATAAGCAGATAACATGCTACTGTGAGATCCCATGAGGTCCACCACTGCCAGAAGGCCCGTAGCATTTGCGAGCTGTTAAGGTATGGTTGAGTCAAGGTTTTGAAGGGAGGTTTTGAAAACTGTCTTTCCTGCTTGACTCTGTAAGGTCTGTCTGCATGTACAGAACCAGATGTGGTTCATGGCTGCTCTTGAGGACAGGCTTAGATTTGCTTAGGACCTCAGAAACTAGAAACAGGAGAGGTACAAATTCTGATGTACCCAGCAGGGCCTGCAGATCCATGAAGAGGTCCTTCTGGAATGAGGAGAAACCTATGCCACAAATACCTTCAGTTTCAGAAGAATTGCAGAGGAAAAGGTAAGTGGTTAATTTTTATCTCTAAAGGTACATAAACATTAGTAAATGAATAATTCCTGGGCACTGGAAAACACTTCTCTACAATATCAAACTGCTAGAAACAGTTAATTTTGGCCTGCTCCCAAACAACTCACAGGCATGCTTTGGTAGATAGGACACTGCAGGAAATACTTCCAGTTCCCAGCATGGATTTTGGCATACTTCCTCTGCCACGGCTCCCCAGCAGCATGCTGTGCTTGGCTGGTAGGAGGTGGCAGTGGACACCCCAGTCTAGATGGCCTCGGGGTACCCCTCAAGCCACTCCAAGACCTGAAGTATAGAGATCGAGGAAGGGCCATGAAAATCTTGATTGCTTTGCTCTTCACAGGCCTGGCAGCAGCCACACAGCAGAGCTCCAGGGGTGCCCATTGGGTTTCCATGCTTCCTGCTGTCAGGGGACAGGGGAAATGTGGATGTGTTTGGGTATCAGACGTCTTACAATGAAGGACAATAAAGAACACAAAGATTGGTGGCTTGGAGGAGGAGTTAATTAGCCACTGCCTGAAAAAAAAAAAAAAAAAAAGTCTCCCATTAAAACTTCAGCAGATGAAACAGCGACAGTCATGAAGGACATCTTTACCACCTATTGAATGCTCAGGGAGCAGCTGCACCAACTGGTTAGATGTCTCTGCCTCTAAAGTTCAGCCCTGGCAGGCATATCTGCTTAGCCAGACATGTGCATGTGGGTTGTTTTAGAAAAAAATTGCCCCCTTTCCTGAGCTACTCACCTGCTGCCTGAGGGCACGCTGGCACAGAGCAGCAGCACAGCAAAGGTGTTTCTGGTAAGAATTGGGATTAGAAAGCAAGAAACTGCTTTCCTTCCTAAACCTTGGAATTTCGAATGAGTAGGTGGAGAATGCAGCTTAAAAATGGGAGTCTGCAATGTAAAATATAAAATGTTTGTTCTGTAAAATGTCTTTGGTTACTTTGACTGCCTTCAGGCTAGGATTGAGATCAGCTCAGGGACTGCAATTTAGCACAAGAAAATCTAGAGAAAGACACAAGCTTAAATCTTCCAGGTGTTGGTAGAGAAGGATGAAGCAAGTAGTTGTGTATATATGACTTTTTTTTTCCTCTCTAGCCTCTGACTCAGCTCAGAATTAATATTAGGATCAGGTTTTAAGAAAAGAAAAATGATAGCACTAGTTCTAGTATCAAATATTGGAATTTCAGATTAATTTTCTTAGGCTGTAAGCAGCTCTTTCAGACGCTTAGTGTTTGTAGGCCAGGGAAAGAAGAAATTTGGAAAGATTTTTATTTCTG
Organism: Netta rufina; assembly: GCF_964035555.1. NCBI lineage: Eukaryota > Metazoa > Chordata > Aves > Anseriformes > Anatidae > Netta > Netta rufina. The sequence continues at coordinate 58,720,798 of NC_140124.1, forward strand.
AGTCTAGTTATAGTAAGGAAGGAGAGAAGAAGTTAGCAGGAAAACTATATTTTTGCCTTAATAGTTTGTGATTTTCTGTTTTGGATTATGGTTAGTAACATGGTTAGGTGTACCGATAGAATTTAATTCAGAAAAGTAATGTTAATATTGCTCCTAAATCTTAGAAGCTGTGCCAAAGTCATGTATTCATTTGACAGAAATTATTTAAGTTTTACTTCTGTAAGAAGGCAAAGCTCCATTTCAGGGTTGCAGCTTAGAGGGTGAAAGTCTGAATAGTTTTATGCTTGTACCTTGCAAGTCATAACAGGTAAGATGAGGGACAAGGCTACCAGGAAAAAATAACCGATGAGTAATTTCAGCACTTTTAGAACCTGTCTTTCAGGGCACAGGTAAGATGGAGGAGAGGAAGTCTAGACCTTCAGGGACTTTTCTTGTTCTGGATACTTGCCAACATGACCAACATGAGGTAAGTAGCCTGCAGGCCAAATAGTTTATGATTAATTTTATAGTCCTTATGAGTTGCAGGTTGTTTAGTCCTAGTCTATTTTAATACAGTCGCGCCTGATGAGGGATAAGAAATTAGTCATAAATCCTTTTTCCCTGCTAACTTCATCCAGAATCTTACCCTCTCAGTGCCTCTAAGATTCAGGAATAAATCTACCTTCAAAATTTTTGCTTCCTAAACCCTGCCCTGGCAGAGAGGCCTGAAAGCCTGACAGGAATCACACTCAAAGTAAGACTTTTGTCTCTGAAAGCTACATCAATCATCTTCCCTTCACTGAAAGCTCTGAGTTTTGGTAATAAAGCTAAAGCTAGCATTCCTCAGTCTTAAACCTTGCCCAAATCTGAAGAAAGATCTGTAACTTGCAATAGGCTTAATCTAATGATAAGCCATTTATCTGCACCCTTGAAAGTGTTTTGGGGCTTCCAAGATTTGGGGAAGTAGAATTTTTCTGTAGAGTAAATCACAGTTTCTTATTTTCTGATGCTACCTGTAAACCTAAACTAAATTCTAACATTCAAAACAACTCATATTCAAATCCAAATGAAAAGACATCCTTTCCACTTTCCAGCACAGGAAAACTGCTGGGTTAGGTTTAGCATTCAGCATAACACAGATTGAGTATTATTGGTTGTTATTACAGGACTGCAGATTTTCCATGTTCAAAGACCAAGTGCTAAAGAAGGGACCAGAAGGATCTTTACCTGTTCTTAGCCTCTCTGCTAGCATTAAGGCAATGATAGCATTTAGGAAAGGGCAAGATTTCAAGCAGGAGACATGGAGGGACAAACTATTTTCTTCATTCTACAAATGCTCCAGGAAAAGGGTGATGGACAGCTCAGGAAGAGCATGCAGTTTAGTATTCCTGGCCTTTTGGATGTAGAGTAGATTAAGTCTAGGGTTTTGAAGACAAACTGTAGTTTGCTGTAGCTTGCAAGGTAGACAGGACTGTTTCTCTGTTTTGGAATAAGGCTCAGGTCACTATTAGGTATTTAAAATCAGTTTTTCAAGTCAGTATGAGAATCTGGAGAATACGGCAGCATCTGGCCATGCTGCCTCTAGGTTTCTCCTTTGTTTTCAACACAAGAAGATTTTGTCTCCAGATCTCCTCTTTGCCTCACTGGAGAGGAAATGATCCAGCTGTAAAGCTAATTCTTCAGTTCCTCAATTTTCTATACCCAGACGTACTCCTAATTATAACTTGCCAACTTATCACAGCCACAAAACTAAGCATTTCTGCCAGCTAGTTTCAGTTTCATTTCTAACCATAATAGCAGAAACTATCCTTACTCATTCAGACTTGCTCCTGTGAGTCCATGGGCTAGCACTGAGAATTTTACAGCAGCTAGCTGTAAGCCACAAATGTTCAGTTTCTGATGTCATCAACAACAAGGCTAACCAATTATCTCTCTTCATTGTGCCACTGACCAAAGATGCCTGCTTAATTCAGGGTCAGATATTGGTTTTGAGGTTAGGTTAAAAGTTAGAACTAGGGTTCAGGTTACTTTTGGGACAGCAAGGACTAACAAGATATTTTCATTGTTGGGCACTGCATGACCTGTAGGACTAGAAGATAGGCTATCAGAGACAAACGGCTTATGATTAATTCTCTTGCTGTTAGGGGTCTCTGGACTGTTAACCTTAATTTTAAGGTTAGGGTTCAGAAGATCTGGGTCATCAGAGCTAGATTTATTGCTGGATTCTGCAAAGCCCAGAGGGCTAGGCTGATGGCTTGAACAGGAATGAGCAAATGATTTGTGGTTCAGGGCAGTTAGGGATGACTAGGCCATGGGAATAATGTAGCAAACGGTTCGCACAGATGCCAATTTTGGCCTCAACAAAGATCTGAACTGGTAGAAAACAAGCAAATGATAAGTCACGGTGTCTTTTAAATTTAATTAAGCCACCACCAAAAATGCTTTCTATGAATATATCAGATCAACAAATTCATCAAACTTAATTTCATTCTGTAGGTAATATGATAAGAAAATATTGTAAGACTGGAATAATTTATCAGTTCACTAATGATTATTCTGGAGCAATGGATCTGGTTCAAACTCAGAGGAAGAAACAAGCATCTACATCTACAAATACATGAAAGCACATTAGTGTGAAAAATTTGGTGTCACTGACACACCAATCCACTAATAGAAGCATTTCAAGAAGACTGATACAAGACAAGCTGAAGCCAGAAATAACTTTTCATGTGCAGCTCAAAATGCAGCCCTGATAAAGTCACTAACGATGACAATAGCCATTACAGCCAGAAACCAGCATAGAATAAACCTGCGGTCTAATAATCAAGAGAAAGCCTTCAAAGCAAAGTGAAAGGGTTCTACGTAGCAGAATATTGAATAGACTTGCACCCTTAGTAATGGTGCAGTTACTACCAAAATTGTTTTGGGCAACAATACCCCATGTTCTTGATGCCAACAGTGGCTTGTGGCACCAGAACTACTGCCAGTTACCTGACCATTTGTCATTGCATTTGACATTTAACTTTGAGTCTAAATATTGTTGTCATGAACCCAGCTACCCAAGTTTTATGCTAAGTACTAAACCTGTCACTAACTAGAGGGATTCAGAAGCACCAGGCGTAGTTCACCACAGCACTATTGCTGTAGCCAAAGATAACAAGAACAGGCTATCCAGTTAATTTCACAATAACAATCACAACCAATTCCCAAGCAAGTACTAGGAGTATCTGAATGCAGACAAGATGAAGCCAGACATCTTTTGATCTGAGAGATATTGGTCAGACCTGAGAAGCAGAGATAAAAGCAAAGCCTAGACCAGGAGATGAAAGGGGGAAACCACTGATTTACATTCATGGCCCGTTCCTTTTCTGGGCTCTGCTTCCTCCTAGCTCTCCCTTAGACAATTAACATACAATGATATCACAGGGGTGGTCCTGAATGGACCCTAAAAACAGTAAGAATATCCCAAAGTTCCTCAGTCTGTTGGGCAGAGAAGGCAGTAGCTCTCAGATGGGGGTAGCTCACTTGTGTGGCCTCAAAATGACTACAAGAAAGAGCAGGGAAAGAAGCAATGGAACATTGTCTCTGCTTTTCCTGCTTTCTTTTGCTTGTTTTTCCTACCTGTAAGCTTTCTCTCCTTCTCTGACAGGCACTTGAAGATGCTTTGAGTTCACTTTGAGCTGGTGGTGGCACAAGGATAGTGAACCAACAGGACCAAAGGTTGTGGCTATGGTGAAGATCTCTATGTGCATGCAGATGCTGGATGGCTGCCTACACCTTCCTATGCCTTCCCTTCCTGGTGCATTGGTGAGTTGAGTTGGGCTGAGGGCATGAGCTGTGTCTCCTGTACTGGCAACATGGATTCCTCCTTCAGGGCAAGTTCAAGATCATCAGCTTGAGGCAGGGTGCTAGAACAGAACAGAACAGTTGGAAGGGATCTACAAAGATCATTGAGACCATTTCAGGGCTAACCAAAAATTAAAGCATATTATTAACAGCATTATCCAACTACCTCTTGAACGCTGAGAGGCATGGGACATCAACCCCGTTGAAGTTTTGACCACTGTGCCATGGAAGTTAGCGTACGTAGGGGTTGTGAGGACAGGAGACAACAAGGAGGAGTAGTCCTAGGGCTTTGGGAGTAGAAATACAGAGAAACTGATAGGAAGTGACAATGAACCAGGAGCTGGCATGCAAGGGCTGTGAAGCTGGGAGAGGTAGACTAGACAGGTTCTGATCTGCTAGCATTTGAAGATGTCATATTTATTTGTTAGGAAGATATTTAATTTTTAGAGATGTGTGTTATACTTCAGATGGGGGCACTCAGCATAGAAAGGTTCTGCAGAAGGCCAGAGAGGCTGAATGCATGCAGGGAAAGGGAGAGGTAGACAGAAGGGAGGGAGGAACAGGAACAATATTAAGCACTTTGAGGAAGACCGTGCAAAGCTGGCAGATCAGAGCACTTCCCTGAGCAGTGGAGAGAGGCACATTAAAGTTTTCAGAGCTAAAACACTACCTGATTGAGCTCTTGGGAATGCAAAGGTGCTATTAGTTCACCTTTCAGTTCTGTATGAAGCCCCAGTACAAACTGCCACCAGAGAAAACCACCACCACACTTCCCGCTATGCCCAAACAATCAGTAAAAGCTGGTAAAGGCGCAGAGAATGATTAGAAGGCCGACAAAATGTATGGACTGGCTTCCATATGTGGAGTGATTAAATATACTAAGACTCCAGTCTAAGTGACAACATGATAAATATCTGTAAAATCACAAGTGGCATGAACATGGCAAACAGGAAACAACTGCACACTATTTCTTCTGGTATACAAGCTAGCGGGCATCAAATGAAAGGCAGAAAATATTTTTCAAACAAATAAAAAGGTAGATTTTCCCTTTCTTAACTCACAGTAAAGCCAGCTAACTCCTTGCCACAGGATGCTGTGGGATACCACAAGTTAACTTGCGTTTAAACATTCATGAACGAATTCACAGAAGAAAAATCCATCAGAGCTATTAAAAACAAAGGCCCCATCTCTGGCTCAGGAATTACCCGAGCCACAAAATCTTGGAGGCTGAAGAGTGTTTTGAGGAAGTCTCACTACTTTTGCCCTCTTCCCACACCCTTCTTCAGTCATCTGGCCTTGACCATCTTCAGAAATGAGATACTGGGTTAGGGATGGACCTTCAAGCTTGACCCAGCCCATTGTTGTGGGGTAACAGCAAATGCAAGACAGAGGTAGAGAAAAATGCGAATATTTCTGTGGAATAAGTGTAGAAACTCCACATGTTGTGATAAATGGAATCAAGCCCAGAATTTGGGAATTCTGAAAGAGCTTAAGCCATCACTGGAAATAAGATATGCCAGTCACGCAAACAACCATGAAAACACCACGGAACAATAAAGGGAAGCCAGATAGGGTGGAGGCAGGTCCTTCACTAGCAGCAATAATTCAACCACATAGTGGGAGTTTCATTTCAAAACCAATATATTTGAACATCTGTGAGACTTATGAGGCTGTAATGGGCTGGCAAGACAGGATTCCTCGTCTCTTCTGTGACTTACGTACTTGTAATGTCTGGCTGCAGAAAGTCAGCAAGTACTGGCACAAAGGACATGGCAACAACAAACACATTTTAAAGGCAACATGTAGCAACCTGCATGGAGCTTGGTGGGAAGAATCTGGCCTGCTGCCTGACGAGAGGAGAGGAGAGGAGAGGAGAGGAGAGGAGAGGAGAGGAGAGGAGAGGAGAGGAGAGGAGAGGAGAGGAGAGGAGAGGAGAGGAGAGGAGAGGAGAGGAGAGGAGAGGAGAGGAGAGGAGAGGAGAGGAGAGGAGAGGAGAGGAGAGGAGAGGAGAGAGCAAGAAAGTCAATATGCACTGGGGGGCTGCTAGATGCAGCTGCAGAACAGTATTTTTGCTCATCTCTCTTCTGCCGGAAGGTTATCAGTACCCTTCTGATGCTCACAAAGCTCATCAGGCTAATACCTAGGCTAATGCATATATGAATATTTCATATCTGTGCGTTCTTTTGCCGTTAATTTCCTTTAGCTTAGAGAATTCTTGAAATCCAGTATTGACTACCCTCCTTACTTCCCCCATACTTTCAAACCAGCTCCACCTCTTCACATGTAGTTAGAGAGATAAACCATACATTGCCTCCGCCTCTTTTTCTACCAGACAAAGCAAGCAAAGCTACTTTTATTTTCTCTTACAAGACAGACATGGGTTCTAGTTCAAATCATCTTATTTCAGCATACAGAACTATGCCTGGTATACCCTGGATCTTACCTGTGCCTTTTAAAATAATATTAGGACTTCCCTATTTTTACTGCAGTTATCTTTCCTGATGTAGTTTAGACTTTCATTTTCTAATTCCTAGGCTCCTTCAAATGACATGAACATTTGTTTTCACAATGTAAAACCAAACCTTTTTCCTCCTCACTCGTAGGAAAATTGATGAGCTCCTAGCCTAGAGCAGAAATTCCTGGCTTTAGCTCTTTATGTGCATGACCTCACAAATAGTCCAGTCCTCAGTGTCATACAATTCTGCATACATGATAACTGGATCCCTCCTTCTTTTGTCAGTGCTTCCCATCTTGAAGTCAAGAGCAAATTTCATTACCATATGGCTAACTCTGAGCCAGCATAATTTATGAAAATATTCTAGTAAGTAAACCTTGTTTGCAGACTTCTACTTGTGTTCTCTCACCAGCTGTCAGTACTGGTCACTCCATATCTGTGGCCTCTTAAGTACTTATGTTATTCGTATATAATCTGCAAGAGATTTTCAGTGAAGTAGATGTAAACTAAATCCACTGATTATCAAATACATATATCTAGTTATCCTGGCATGACAAAATTTGATACACCCTAGCTTCAATTGAATCCTTTCCCCCACAATTTATAATTGTTCTTATCTTTAAAATATAATCTAAATTGCTGCATATTAGGGAGGTAAGCTTAGAAGGTAAGTAAATTCCCCAAATCAGATTTCCTTCCTTTTAGCAGCATTAGATTTGTGCTTTCAATTTACTGGAAATATTAAATACAATTTCAGAGTAATGTGTCATTTACTCTTGTTGGCTACCTGGCACTTGCTGTTTTAAAAATTTATGAAATTACTTTGCATGTGACCTGCAATTTCATGTGCCAGTTCTTTCAGCATTCATAAGTGGATATTATCCAGTCTACTCGCTTTATTGTAGTAAATATTTTGAATTTTGCTTCACCTCATTTTGGTTTCTCCAGATCCTCATTCCTATTTGTCATCTTGCCCATCATCACCTTGGAAATCCAATCACTGATATATTCTTTCTTCTTATAGCATTCCATCTCCCCCGCCCCCTCAAGTCTTTTTTTTTCCCCTTGTTCTCTTTTTATTTCTATGACTGAAGAACTTCTTGCTACTTGCTTTAGTTTTATTTTCAAGGTACAACTCAGTCTGATTCCTGTCAATTTTCACTTTGTGTTTATATTTACTGACCTCCAAGACATAGTTTTCTTTGCTGGTTGATCCTTTTTTTCCATCCCTTGTAAGCTCCACACTTACTCTTAATATCCCCTTTGAGAGGGTTATTCATGCAGTTAGGGCTAGGGCCATCTTTGGTAAGTCTTTTTCCCCCTCCTTGTTGGGATCCAAGTAACAGATAGTTTTATACTTTTGACTTGAGAAATTCCAAACTTTCTCCACATTCAAATCCCTGTATTCCTCATGCCAATTGACTTCACTAATCAGTTCTCTCAAAATTTGTTGTATGAATATTTTGGGGTATATAATGCTACATAGTCCTTTATGCATTTAAAACACTAGTACAACTAACTCCAGTTGCAGCTGCGAATACTCAGCTTTTCTGCAAACCAGACCCTAGAGTCTCCTGTCAGGACTCCAGAAAAGAGGAACACACAATTAGTGGCCACCTGTGGAAAAGTGTGATGCCTGGCAAGGCACAGAGACCGAATGGTAAAGGGAAAGGGAGAAAATCTAACTATGTGAGCCAGTATTCAACCATCATAGCTGTATGACTTGGTCTTTTTCATCCCATACCCTCCTTGTTCTATCATTATTCATCTCACAATTTTTGTAACAAATGAAGCAAGAATATTAGAGACAATACCTTGCCCCAGTACTCATTCCTGATTCACTCCCAAAGAAGGTTGGTGAGTAAGTGACCTGTGGGGAAAAAAAGAAAAAAAAAACACAAATTCTGCAATTAAAGATGGTATCAGAGAACAAATTTATGGGATAGGGTAGGGAAATGTAATCATGATGGCAAAGTTCAGAGTGCCTTGGAAATTTTAAAACTTTCAGGTGCTTAAATGTAACTTTAATATGACTCAATATTTTATTTTTTTTTCCTGTGTAATTTGGCTTTTATTTTAGATGTTTTTAGAAAGCAAAGTGAAAAAGCAGAAGTTCCATCATGTAACTACTTATAAGTACTACACTGTCGAGCATATGAATTTTCCACACAGATCTAAGAAATTTAGTTTAATGGAATGGCTTATAGCAATAGGTTGTTGACCTCCCTCCTGGCAGTACTAAAGTAGAATGACACACTCTCTGCTAGCATTTAAGCAGATATTTGCTGACAGCAGAGGAACTGGTATCTCATGTACTGTTCCATGTTCCTTGGCTATTTGTCTATCCCATGACAGCATTACCCCTCCTTTCTTACCTTCCTTGACACAGCTTTGCCTTAGTTCTCTCTTCCCTGCTGCTGCCTCAGGATCCCAATTTCATTTTTCTCATGAAACCTTTCTGCTGGCTGCTCCCAGTATGTCTCTCTCCTTGAATAACAAATCTGAGTCCTCAGTCTTTTTAAGCATAAAATCACTCTTTTTCTCTCAGTCTTTTTGTCTAGAGAGCCTGAATTCCCATTTTATCTTGTAAATCCTCACCTACTCATTCTTGCCACTCTGTTTTAACTTCCTTTGCCCATCTGACCCATAATGTTGCCATTCCTCTCTTTCCTGTGTTCCAACCCATAGGGTACATGCAGTCTTCATACCTACCTTCTCAACAGCTGTTTGCCCTCAAGTCTTCACCCAGCCACTTCCACTTTTTCCTTGCTTCCTGATCTCAACTTCTCTTTAGTACACCTCTACCTCTCTCTCATCTTTCCCCTGTCCAGCTATTTTCTGATCCAGCTGTAATTTCCTGGCTAGTGCTAGGTTCTTCCATTTCAGTATCCACTATCAGTTCCCTTCTTTGCCTCAGTGGTTCCTGATCTCTCCCCATCATTCCACCACCTGGTGCATTGCCCCTTTTTCCAGACAGTTTTGATTTGAAGAACATCTTCTGGCAGTGATTGTGACAAATCAGTTTATGAGTTTGGGATCAAAATATTTATTTCAATCAATTCTAAATGTTTTGCTTATATGCTCAGTGTATGTCCCAATCTGCAGATAAGATTCTGATGTTCACTGTTAGATAAATGTGATTCAAGTCTTCTACTTCCCTCTTAGGTATGTCTTCCCATTTTTCCTCCCCTCTTTCCCTAAGATGGAAACAGTTCAAGCATTCTGCAACATATAAAAAAAATAAATTGTTTGACTTCTCTTACGTGACTCACTACAGTGAAACAAACTTGAACAGAACATCAAGAACGGAAACTTGGAATTCTTCTGAATATATAGATAAACTAAGATATTGTGAGAAAAAGGGAGGAAAATATTTTGCATGGACAATTTACAAACCCACAGCAATCATAGAAGCTACTCCATGGATACAGCTGAACTGAAACAGGGCTGGTTTCTTTGATAACTCTATGTTTCAAATCAAGCAAGTCACCTCATACCAGTTTCTAACACTTTTTCAGATATGTTTTATTTTTGTATGGGATGCCTTGAGAATGATGTCATAGGGTGAGAGGTGACAGATTGCAGCATTACTCAGTCTCATTCATACTTGCCAGCCAGAATTAGCTTCAACAGTGCCACAACCAATATTGGATTTAGTGCCTCTCCCAGACTTAGTTTCCCTTCACATACAGTCTGCCTGTTTTGGCATCACAAGTAGTATGACTTGGTAGAAGGAACCGCAGCTTTTGAGGTAGTTCACACCAAGGAGAAAAACAAACAAACAAACAAAACCCACAAACACCCTAATATTCATATAAAAGTGCTGTGTGCTGCCAGGTATCAAACAAACCTACTGGTTGCAAGCTCTCCATACTGCAAAATGACACTATCCCAGCAGAATGCTGCTTCTGCAGGATCCTGCCATGTCCTAATGAAGACAGTATGCCAGAGAACAAGATTAGCCATGTCTGAGACCTCGACAGGTCAATTCAATCAAATAAATTCAAAGGCACGTTGGGTGGGTAATTCTGGAGCAGACTATTACTATCACTAATGCAAGCCACACGGCAATATTTCAGTGCCAAGGCTTTCATCTAGTGATAAAACAATGTCTCAGGCATATAACACCAGGACAGACAAAAAACAAAAGCAAAAGTATGTGCGTCATGCCTACACACCCCCACGCACTGCATGTTGTAATGGTGAGAGTTGTTTCAGAGTGTTAAAATTGAGGGTGAGGGGAGTTTTCATTTTTTATCAGCTTAGTTAGAAGTTAAAATTGTCATTCTGTTTTGAATATATAACTAACCAAGCAGTAACTTAAAACCTCAAGCTCCAAGTACCCTTGGATGGAGACCAAGAAGCCTGAACACTATATCCATGCAGCTCTGATTAGCTAGTTCCATGCTTATGCTGAGAACGAGGCATGTTTCAAAATCATTTGAAATGGCTCTTTCAGTGCTGTGCTCTAACATAGGTTAACCATATGAGAAGTAAAGAGTGCCAGACCGCACTACAAATTTTGTTCAGAAGCAGTGGCTGAGTGGAGGCTTGGTTTGTCTGCTTGGCTTAGCCTAAGGCCTGTGAAATGCATCAGGAGGAGCCATCTTCAACCTGGTTTTCAAACATGCCTCCTCCTGTTAGAGGTGGGGTTAATCAAAATAGGGCCGAAGTTTGTTCGCAAGGTTTGTGAACCTTAACAAACCATTTCCTCAACAGACCATCCTGGTCTGAATTTTGAGTTCATAATGAAAACTGAAACCTGGCCGGTGTCTGGTGGTTTGGGATTTGACAGGGAGTATTTCACATGGCCCTAGTTATTGGCTAAGGAAATACAGCGTGGCTGTGTCTACAAAAAAAGAACTAAATCCCTGAAAACTGGGTTGGTAAAATAACAACAATTTTATTAGAAAAAAGTGTTATGGGCAATGTCAGACTAAGTATTTTTGTGGTGTTTTTGTGAAAAGCTTGTGCTTAGGATGGATTTGGCACCATTTCAACTGCACTATCCTTTAATTGTGCAGTCCACGGCTTTCACCATAACTACCTGAAGATCTAACTTCTGGCAGTTTGGGGAGATCTTCCAAAAGACCAGGGTAACTGTGGAAGAAAAGTCAGTACTTTGGGGAAAAAAAAAAAATAATAATAAAAAAAATAATATTAAAAACAAACAAACAAACAACAAAAAAAACCAAACATAAATCTCTGAAAGGTCTGCTAACGCTTCAGGAAGGAAGCGAGCTTTTGACACAACAGCCTGTACATTTCTCTTCTAGCCAGCACTAGGCAATGTTTGTAAATGATGCTCATGAACTGAAACACAGCTTTTGTCCACAAACAGCAACAGGAAAAAATATGCATTAATCTTCATGTCTGACATGAAATACAATACAAATAAATGAAATACCAATTTGCCAGTGTGCATAATACACCTTGTAGCTTGCATAACATTGGAGATCATCTTGTGAAAGAAAGTTATGGTTATTGTGGGCTTGGCACTTTTCTAGCTGTTGCTTTATACAGTTCTTCAGAGACAATGAGGCCAATGGACATCATTAGCTCTGATCATTTTGGATTCAGGCTGCTAGCTCTCTAGCTCTGATAAAAGGAGAAAAAAATGTATTTCAGACTCTAACCTCTGTTTTGTATTGCTCTTACTCCAGTTTCAGAAGGTACATTGAAACAGATTCTCCCTCTCCTCTGCCAATCATTTAGGAGGTGTACCAAAATCATCCTCATCAAAAGACTGAGTTAAAAAACCACACAACTATATGGCTATGGCCAGCAAATAGACACAGACTATGAGCCGAATTAACTGATATGAATCAGCATTGGTCTATGGGCTTCACTGAGGTTAGGGACAAAGCACCAGGTGATGATTTGCCCCCATATTCCGTGCGCTGATGAACACAGATATAATCCGATGTGTAACTTCCCCAAATGAGGATGGGATTTAAGTGCGTAAATCTTTATATGTTGTGATGAAATATATCCCCTGAAAAAAATCAGACTTCTATTTTGTGTTTGTGTCATAAAACTTAAAAGAAGTGCAAATTTTAGCTGGGAGGGAACTTTTATGACCTAGTTATAAATCTCCGCAAGGAGCGGTTTGCAATTGAAACACTGACAAACTCTCAAGCAGAACAGTGCAAGTGGGTGCGCCAGTAACATCCCCTCCACATTTGACTCCAGCACAGTCTGTGTGTCTCATGCCAGCATTTAGAGTCCACAATGAACTAACCAGTACAAAGAGAGGAAAATAGTCATTTCTGAATTACTGTCCCTCTTCAGAAAACAACCGCAAAGACAGGGTAATTTTGTTACTAGAATGTTGTGGTTCATATGTTCTAACGAGAGACTGACAAAGAGAAAGCAGCATATTCCTCCCTGTATATGTAAACAGGAGAAGGGGAGGACTAAGAAATCAGTTACAACAGTACTGGTGTGACAAAGAGAAAGCATTCTGTGTTGTGCTTAGAGACAATTAAATAGATTTTAGGTTTTTCTTTGTCTATTTCATAAGACTATTTCATCATTTTTTCCCCCTCTAGGTCTGCTTCATTGCTATTTAAATCATATTTCTGTTTTTTAATTCCCCCCCCCCTCGTTTTTTTTTGATTATAGACATGAAGCTTAATGATTCTCACAAAAACAAACTTTAAAAAAAATATCTCAATGTTAACATCTTTATCACATCCAAGTGCCTTGATCAATGAATCAGTCTCTTTCATAGTTTGTCTCCCGTGCCCTTTCCTGGACAAACTGCTATTAAGACAGAATGACATTTGTTTTATAATCCCACCAATGGAATTAATGACCATGCTTATTAGTTAGGATTATTGGAATTTCCCATCTTTCTGTTTCATAGTAGCACTCCACCTCTGCTTGCCAATCATAATTATAACTACTGACTCTATCATATTCTGCTTTTTTAAATGAAATAAAATGTTTGGCTTGGCCTGGTGCCAAAAATAGGGTCATTCCCAAACTTGTAATAACATATCCTTAGCTGATGTTTCTTAGTAACATGTGTAAATAGGAAAAAACAGTTGCACTGTGGGGGTTTGGCTTGGCCACGTGTGACTACAGTTAAAGAACATGGGAAGAAAATCAGTGGTCTTTCCACGACAGCCATCCAGTTCAACAATGAGCATACTGCACAGATACAGAAGTGCGGACATATGTGAAGTTAAACACTTTCTTTGCTCAGCAGCAAACTAGTGCAGTGTGTCTCTTCTTTGCTAGGAACCAGCTGTGCAGCCTCTGGCAGGAGCTGAGATGATGAGCTGAGCCTCCAAGATGAGTCTAGCAAAAACACAGTGAACTCCACCAGAATATTCTTTATGGTACCTTCTGTTTACCTCTGACAACATAATGTTTCTCTTGCAATTAAAGACACTTCTTGGCATTAATGACATTGCAAATGGTTTCTTGGTAGCCTCTTGATAAAAGCAGAATCTAAGTGTCACTATGAAATATGGGCTAAGGTGTGGTCCAGGGTTTGGGTCTTAGATAAGCCAAGACATTTGAGATCAAGGGTTTTGCTCTGACTGCTACAAAAGCGGGCTACTCTTCAGCTTGGCTTAGACTTTGATGCTCCTAGCAACTAAAGTTCAGGAATTTGGGAACTGAGGGTATTCAGGATCACAGAACAAGTTTTCCCTGTGCTTTGTTGCAGAATATGATTTTATGAAAACAGAGACTTGATATGGAAATACAAAGCAGAGAAGCAAATGCATTGAGCATTTCTGAAGGTACCTTAAATTTAGTTTTCCTTCTTTGAATCCCCAGTGACTTCCATTATTCAGATTTCCATTGCTTGTTTCAGATTAAGTGGATTTAATGTAGGCATTCTGCAATGGAAACAGTTGTAACTGAGCACTGCTGGACAAAAAAAAAAGAGAAATTACCATCCACACAGAACATTTCATCCAGCAGGTAACCCCTAACACTCTGCAGTATGACAGGTCTGGAAGACAGACTTCCCAGCTCTACCCTGGATGGACAAAACCGCTCCTGCTGCTGAATCTGCTCATTGGGGATCGGCTGCATCTCCCCAGCCTCACAGATCAACCCACCTTCTGGCCTGAGACCTGTCATGGGGGAAAGCTGGAGGCCACATGCTACCTACCACCTTGCCTCTGAGGGCCAGGCGCCACACAGAGGTATAAGCACAGCATTGTGAAATCACTGTGATCAGTCTGAGCTGGAGCTTGGCAATGCTGAAACAAACTAGAAGATAATAGGTTGGCAAAGGAAAAAAAACAAAAACAAACACCAAAACCAAACCAAACCAAAACAAAACAAACAAACAAACAAAACACACCTGTAGGCTATCTGATTTCCTTCCCCCGTCCTGCTAAAGTAGAGTTCTCCTTTTGCCATAGCAAGGAAAATGCTTCTTGCCTTGCCCCTGTGCAGAGAGACAATATGCCCCTGATGTGCCCATGAGATTTAAGCAGAGAGACACAGTACACTTTTCTTCATTACAAATTCCTCTTTGACCCTTAACAACTCAAGTGGCTTAATTTAAAGATGATCCGGTGCAACTGAACTGTTTTTTTTTTGTTTGTTTGTTTGTTTTTTTCCCAAGGACAGATAAGTAGATCACATCCTGGGAGGGATCCTTCATGTGTGGTTTGGTGGTTATGGCAGGAAACTGGCAGACGGCATTCCTGGGAATTGACATTTGCTGAGATGCTGGTGTGCAGCAACGCAGATTTAAGGCAGGTGGAAAATGAAGCAACAGCAATCAAAAGCCATGTGCTTGGATTATCATTCGTACCGTGCACAAGGAACAACCAGTACAACCGCTAGGTACAACCTCTCAGCCGGTCCCAGACAGAACAGTGAACATTTTGTTTTTCACATAAGCCCAGCAGAACTTGAACATAACTTGTATAGAAGCAGGTGTGCCTTCTATTTTTCACATACTATAAAGTTTCCCATATGGGAAACTGGAAAGTAAGTCCAGATCTTGGCCCAGGCTGTGGTTGTTTTTTTTTTTTTTTAATCACTCTGCTGGCACAAAGCAATTGCAAAAAATGGTTTAGCAGGATATCCAAATATCTCCCTGTTGTAGATCTACCAATGGGAGTTAGTTGGAGATCCGTTTCAGTCAAGGCAAGCAAGGGTAAGCCTGGGGCCAATCTCATTTTCATGTGGGGCTGATCTGTGTAGAAGAGGTCTGCAATCACTACTGCCAAAGAATCTCAAGATCTCTAAAATTTTTAACGTTCTCTCTCCACTCTTATTTTTTTCCTTACTCTTTCCTATGTCATATCCAAACTTTCTTTTGCTATATTATGGATTCCATATTAGTTATAGTAAAATTGAGATGTCACACAAAACTATGCACTGCACTATCACAACACAAGAAACAGTGGGAATAATTCCCCAAAGCTCACTGGGTTAAAAGCAATAACAACAGCTGGAGTTATCTGAGTTTCCCATATTCAGTAGATTCTCTGAAGATGATACATGCTAGTTGGTTTGAACACTATAAATATAGGTACCATGATAACAGAATGGGAATCATTGTGATATTAAATTGACAGCAAAAGTTTCAAAGTGAATTGCTAAGGATGCCCAGAATAAACTGCAGGTACCCAGTAGCTTGTCAGAATCCATTTGAGCTGATTGCATATCCCCCAAATAAATATGATGTCCTCTCTGAGGCACAGCACTCCTGGCTTTTAGGAGAGGGCAGATATTTTCTTCTTACAAGGCTGGAGCTAGCCACCTGGTCAAAGTCCACCACTATTGAAAGAAACCAGAGCAGGAAAATGGGAGTGATTTAATGTGACAGTTTATACACCTTTCCTCACAGAGAAGGCTCCTCATATGTACATCATCACATTCCTTCATGTGATGGCCATGCTGCGAGTGCATACACATCACTTTCAACCAAGAAAAGGATAAAGACCATGTGAAAAAGGTTATGAAACGTATCAGTGGTGGGGTAATCTCAGGAACTACGACACACGTTTGGCACCTTTTGCTTTCATTTGCCACTGTGGGCACTGGAATATGGCCGATTCGTGTTACTGCCTGGAAACTTGGAATTCAAACATGGTTTTAAGGGAACGATGTAACTCTATGTAAACAATGCAAATCTGCCGGGTCCTGCACCTGGGGCGCAATAACCCCAAGCAGAGCTACAGGCTGGGAGACGAATGGTTGGAGAGCTGCCTGTCAGAGAAGGACCTGGGAGTGATGGTGGATAGTCGGCTGAATATGAGCCAGCAGTGTGCTCAGGTGGCCAAGAAGGCCAACGGCATCCTGGCTTGTATCAGGAACAGTGTGACCAGCAGGGCTAGGGAGGTGATCGTCCCCCTGTACTCGGCTCTGGTGAGGCCGCACCTCGAGTACTGTGTTCAGTTTTGGGCCCCTTGCTACAAGAAGGACATGGAGGTGCTTGAGCGGGTCCAGAGAAGGGTGACAAAGCTGGTGAGGGGCCTGGAGAACAAGTCCTACGAGGAGCGGCTGAGGGAGCTGGGCTTGTTCAGCCTGGAGAAAAGGAGGCTCAGGGGCGACCTTATTGCTCTCTACAGGTACCTTAAAGGAGGCTGTAGCGAGGTGGGGGTTGGTCTGTTCTCCCACGTGCCTGGTGACAGGACGAGGGGGAATGGGCTTAAGTTGTGCCGGGGGAGTTTTAGGTTGGATCTTAGGAAGAACTTCTTTACTGAAAGGGTTGTTAGACATTGGAACAGGCTGCCCAGGGAAGTGGTGGAGTCACCATCCCTGGAAGTCTTCAAAAGACGTTTAGATGTAGAGCTTAGGGATATGGTTTAGTGGGGACTGTTAGCGTTAGGCCAGAGGTTGGACTCAATGATCTTGAGGTCTCTTCCAACCTAGAAATTCTGTGATTCTATTATAAGGAGATATTTGCTGTTTAGATAGCTGCTTGGCACTTGATATGGACATCTCTGAAGAGACAGGAATAAAATAAAGCCTCATATGTAGAATATAGGATGAATCAACAGTGATTTCTCTGAGTGCTGTGAAAAGCCAATTTAACCTTGACCAGAGATACTGGAAAAGAGCCTGTGTGAAATTAATGAAGCAGAGGGCAGGGCCAAATCCTCAGCTGCTAACACTGTCAGAATTGCACTGAGGTAAATGGTGTTAACTCCCCACTATCAAATGGGACAGTCCATGTTACATCATCCAAAAAAACACTTTTAAGTATGAAAAGCCAGCAAGCAAGCTCAACAAGAACAAATGGTTTACAGAGCAGGAAAAGCTCTTATTCATTAAATAAGGGTCAAGCATATGGGCCAGTAAACTTCCCTTCATTTGATCAATTATGTTTTAAAAATCAAAATGAAAACCATTCTTAAGGATATGTCAAACAGTTAAAGCCACAAGAATGTCCCACGGTTGGGTAACAGTAAGGCAGTAAATCAGATCTTTTTGTAGGCCGAGCAAATGCAGGGCAAACAATAACTAAACAGACAATGGCAGCAGAGCTGTGTCCTTTGAACCAGACCCTGTAACAGATATACACTGTGCTTTGCAAAAGCAGTGCAATAGCATGTTGCTGATAGCATACAGAAAGCTAAAACCAAACTTCTTTGGCTTTTTTCCACATTCAGTCCCAAAAAGCCACAAGGAAGTTGAGTTAAGAGGACATCACAACTGCTTTCAAACAGGTCATGGTGCTATGTGAGGTCAACAGTACTGCTGCTGACTTCAGCTGAATCAGGTTTTGGTGTGCTGTTTTTAATTTATCACATTACTGAAGCTGTACACTGATATAAATCCACACCAGAGCAAAACTGGAATAATGCTGTAGTTAATCAGGACTAATGAAACAATGGCCCTCTAGGTCAGAAATGCAGCTGTATTTCTGATGTTAGGATTAATACTCACTCAGCTTTGAAATTAGTTAAAGAGTCTCTTGCTATAGGTGTCATAGATCACATACGGAGAGACTAACTAGCACAGCCCTCAGATCAGTGTGATCTGAAAAAAAACACCACACAAAGAGGTACAATAATTCTGATGATCCACCCACCAAAAGAAATGGCTAAACAGCTAATGTAAAACTTCAGCTTGATGATAGGAATGAAGCCTAACAACAAAAATAGCTGCAGATACATAAACCTCTTTCTGCAGTCAAGGTGGTAAAAGAGCAATACATATATACATATTTTTGAAGAGGAGGAATGACACGCATGTGCCATCTCACTAAAGTCAAGCAAAGCATTCATAAGCTCTGAGCAACCTGCTGAGGATACATTTAAAAACTCCCTGGTTAAATCCCTGCAGGAACAATTACCTACATTCTCAGAAATTGTAAGATATTGAAAATAAAGTCTGCTGAATTAAGCCCATATTAATCTTGTCCTGAGACACTCTAAAAATCAGTACCAAAGATCCCTGAGGAAAGAAGGAAGCGATGGAATTTTAATGGCTGATGATTTAATTTACAAAAGAGGTTTGATCACTTGCAAGACACAGACAATTTTCCATATAATAGAGACATTACACAGAATTTAAATCTGATTGAATAGACACCATCCACCCAAGGAACTGACACCAAGCAGAAAGTGTTGATTTATAGCGGGAATTCCTTTCACTAGCTCAGGTGTCCCCTTGCTTCAGCACACTCCATATGGTAATATGGTGGGTATTTTCTCCTGCAGTCACTCTGCCTGGTCCTCTGTTCCCTGTCCTGTGCTCACATCCTAGCATATAAATGAGGTCACTTGTGCGATTCATGTTTGAAATGCTCATAAATCACTGACTAGCACTCTGCCTCACAACACGTAGTGTGCTCTGCTATGTCCAGGAGAAGCACTGAAGCACATACACCATTTGGAGAATGACAGCAGCTCTCACTGACCTATTCCTGTAAGCATTTGTGTAGCAGTAAGAGACATATATAAACAAACAAAACAGAACAAAAAATACATAAACATTTCAGCCACTAAGAATTCTGTTCATTTATTTTAAAATGTTTTTGTTTGATGAAGTTACAGTCTTGTTCAAGCACCTCTAAAAGGAACAGGTACTTATGCAGTGCAGGAAGAGCAGTGACTTATTTATACCAAGACCTCTCAACACCGCTGCAGTCACTGTTTGCTCCTCACTAGAACACAAATATTATACCTATACTGACAGAGAGAATTTTGGCTGGTTGTTTCAAGCTTTATCAATGTAGAATCATAGAATCATCTAGGTTGGAAAAGACCTTCAAGATTACCAAGTCCAACCACCAACCTGACCTACCAAATCCCACCAGTAAACCACATCTGTTACTGCCATGTCCGTGTGTCTCTTAAATATCTGCAGGGATTAGGACTCCACCGCTTCCAATGCTTGTTCACTGTCTGTCTCCATGAAGAAATTTTTCCAAATTTCCTATCTAATCCTTTCCTGACTCAACTTGAGACTGTTTCCTTGTGTCCTACCACTTGTTACCTGGGAAAAGAGAAAAACACTCGCCTCACTGCAATCTCCTGTGAGGTAGCTGTAGAGTGTGATGAGGTTTCCCCTCAGCCCAGTCTTCTCCAGACTAAACAACCCCAGTTCCTTCAGCTGCTCCTCATAACCTTTGTTTTCTTTTCCCTTCACCTGCTTCATTGCTCTTTTCTTCACATGCTCAAGCAATTAAATGCCCTTCTTGGAGTAAGGGTCACAAAACTGAATACAATATTCAAGGTGCAGTCTCACCATTGCCATGTACAAAGGGACAATCACTTCCCTAGTCCTGCTGGTCACACCATTTCTGATGAATTATCATGTAGCATAAAGTATTATGTAGCATAATACTTTATTACATATAGACATATATACATATGTTTAATACAACATATAGACATACATATTGTGAATATATAGTGACAATACATAACATGTACTTTATGTAGCACAATGCTTTCCTTATATAAATTAATTGCATTCTAATTGAAAATGTATTTTAAAAGATTTTTTGTTTGTTTTTAGCTGCAACTAGAACACATAAATGGAAGATAATCTGACTTCAGGATGGGTCATATGCTTAGCAAGGCAATAAACAGTTCTATGCTAACTAAAAATAGAGCACACTCCCTTTCATTCTGCAGTCAGAAAGCTTTCAGAGATACATGTACTTGTCTCCCCCTTAGTTTTGCATTAACTGAAATACAGTGTTTTATTACTTAAATCACCACAGTCCTGGGATTTTAGGAAGACACCAGTGAACAGAACCTTGCAGTCTCAGAAACAGAAATATGATGATTTCAGCAGTTTAAGAAAAACATAGTAACATATAGGTATTGAAAAAATCAGCAAATGACAGCAAATGACAAGAAGAGCTTTTTTTTTTTTTTTTTTTTTTTGGCTTCGGATATATGCTTAGATAAAAGACACAATAGTTCCAAAGAACACAAATGAAAAAATCCTGATTCAAGTTCATGAAATGACAGACTATGGGAAAAGCAGGAGAGAATTTGACCTAAAAACCTATTTCTTAGAATATGATTCCTACTCTAAAATTCAAAGAGAAGCCAAAACTAATAAACAATTGGTACAGTGTCGATGTTTATTCATATCAAATCATGATGTGCAAGGCGAAGAATATCAGCAGTTCAAGTTACTGGCTGAACACCCAGCGAGGTATATCAGTTGTTCAAAACATTCACAGGGCACTGAGATGGGTGAGAAAGCCCTCAGTTATTTCCCTCCCTTAAATGCAGGACAAAAGGCGTGTGACTTGGTCTCCAGAGTGCACCACTGAAGAGAAGTGGCTTCTTCAGTGTTGATAGCACTGAATGCATGAATGCAGGCATTGCTGTTCAGGTCACAGTTATGCAAACCAACATGAATAGCACATTCACAGTTCTGTTAAACAGCAAAGGAAAAAAAAGTAAATCTGTGAGGAATGACAGACAGACAACCATCCTCCAGCCTGCCAGTGTCAACCACAACGCCAAGTCAGACCATCTACCCGAGAACAGACCAAAGGTGCCTCAAGCCAGGAAGAAATGATGCGGTGGGGTTTCGCTCACAATCACAAAGGGCAGACACAGCTGCCCCAGCCACCTGTGTGGGATACCAGTGGCACCCCAGCCAGCCACTGGTGTGAAGTGAGGCAGAGAAACTGGTCTGGAGGTGAGGATGAGAAATCAGGTACCCCAGACAGATTTGCACTCTCCATGCCCACACCTGCCTCATGCACCCAGTTGAGTCTCTAGGGAGAAGAAGAGAAGTGGCAACTATAAACAGGCTAGGTTTAATAGGAATGGAGGAAACACCATATAAAACATATAAATATGATCTTTTCACATCTTTACTAAACTCTCAAACAGAAATGTTGAGATCTGAAAAGTGCCTTTAATTTATTTAAGTTTTGATTGAACTACTTGAATATGAGCATGGAAGTGGCAAAATGCCAGGTGGAATGGGCTTATCCTTCATGATGTGGTTATTTTTTGGGGGGATTTTCCCAGTCAAATCTGTTTGCTCCTCCAAAGTATCCCTTTGATGAAAAAATAGTCTCAGGTATTGCAATAAGCAATAGCTATGACAGTGAAATAGGAATAAAGTATGCAGTGTCAAATATTACACTAATGACTTGAAGTTGTTGCCATCTGCTTTCTATATCCTGATCAGAGTAAAATGAGTTTAGTGATTGCAGTGCTGTTCTGGCAGCACAGAAATCTCCAAACAAAACAAAGCCAACACCAAACAAAACCAACCAAACAAAAACTACCATCGCAAACTGTATCACTCTTTCTGCACTTGGTAGGGAGGTCAAGTATTTAATAGACACTGAAATGATCTAAGGTCACCTCCAGACAATCCTCTTCCAAAGCAGGTTGGAGGAACAGCAGAGGGATGATGAGGGAAAATGTACATTAAACACAGTTTGGTCTTCGAGTACACAGTTAAGGTTGGTTTTGCTTTGTGTTGGCCAAAGACAACAAAACCCATAGCTGTGTGATAAACCTCTTTTGAGCTAGTTGGACAGAAATGCCCTTTAAATTAATCTAGGGGGAAAAAATTCCTTCACTTAGCAACAGTCTCTTAGTCCCTCGGCCTTTCTGAAAGCCTATCCCTCCAAAAGAGGTGCCTCTTGTCCTCTCTGTTCCTTCTGGGCTGTCAGCTGGGAATTGTAGCTCTCGGCTAATTTCCAGTATTTGGGTACTGTTTTGTTATACAGTGGGAGCAGCTATTCCCACAGGTCCTTCAGAGGGCCACATGCACCGTTATACTTCACTATCCCATGCTGTCAGTGTAAGACTGTCCATGTTCACTACAACGGCAATAAAATTACTTCTGAAAGAAGAACGCATACCCTTCCCCCCCCCCCCCCCCCCCTCCCCCCCTTCCCCCCCCCCCCCCCCATGCTTGGGACCCTAAGCAGAACCTTGTGTCCTGATGGCCAGTCTGTGAGCTGCTGGGCATAGCTTCATGTGAAATTTCAGGGCACACAGCTCCCTGAGCGATCAGATCTGATACCACTTCATTTTGCATCTGCAGAAGTTTAACACATCTCAGATCTTTCCGACAGCACTGGAGTTTTTGCTGATGCTGAGAACATTTTGCTGCTAGTTCATATCCTTTCCTGAGGAAGCACAGAAAGAGAAGCCAAGGCTTTAATTCTTCTAAGCTATTCTTTTTGTTTTTCTTTTGATACCCATTTTTACCCATAGGCATCTTGGTTGCTAGCTGTACTTGCCAGTCCCACAAGCACTTTGTAGCCATTCTCAAAGGAAGCTTCTTCCTCGTCATGTCTAAGTCTTTGCTTGCAGAGAGCTCACTGAATAAAATATGCTCAACTCTAACATCTCCTTACCTTTTCTAATAAGACATACTTCTCCAACCTTCTGCAAGTTTCTAGGGTATGCAGGGTACTACCCATAGCACTGCAACACACGTTGTGCAGTCTGGTTATTGTGGGAGGAGGGCTGTCTGGGTGACCCTCCTTTGGATAATGAAATACCACAACCAAAGCTTAAATACTGTGCTGACAGGAACTTCATGAATACAAAAAAAAAGACTCACAGGTTGGTAAAACTAGCAAGGATCACAAAGAGCACATACTCACACCCTAGATGTGCTTGGAACAACATCTCTTTGCTTCTGTTCCTGCCTTGAGTGAAAAGGGGCAGAAACAAGACTAGAGCAACGATCCACAACTGAAATGTAAAAATGCTCTACAAGGCAAAGGAGTGGTAGGATAAGCGCTACAATAGACAAGCAAGCTCAGTCAGCACATTGTTGCAGGCAGATGACGTGCCAGCAGAAGAGAACAGCAGTCCCAAGACAATTGTGGCTGGCCCACAACCTCAGTCTATGTCAACTCTGTGGCCTGTAAGCCAAAGGTTTGCTTTTTTTCCCACTCCCTTGCATACCACATGGCATCTCCAGCCTTACACAACTACTGACTTCTCCCTGGATCTTTGGGAGAACAAAACAAAATCGGGAGCCAGACTCCAGATAGTAGCAGACAGTATGCGAGACATTTGATCTGAGAGCTGAATGGCAAGCGTGAAGGCTGCTCTGACTCTGAGGAACTTTCCTGCCTCATTTGACCCAGCTTCCCCAAACACATGACAGCAGCGTGCATCCAAGAACAGAGCAATTTCCTTTTCTGGCCATCCAGGTATTTCTTGCACAGCTGTATAGAAGTCATTCTTTTTTCCTGATGCTCTCAGTCTTTATTGGTCCCTGCAGTAAATGACTGTGGTTCTTCACGCACTTCCTATCTTGCTGGGATTCATCCCATAAGAGGCTGAAGAATCCCTTGTGGAATGTTTTAAAGGAAAAAAACAAAATTCTCCACTGGATTACAGCTCATTGAACCTAGTAGAAGGTACTTAAATTAATGAAAATCATACTTAGACCCAGACTGTTGCAAGATCTTTACTCTAGTTTCTGAGCATAACCTTATGAGTTATGCATCGTCTGATAACAGTTACAGTGTCAAAGCAGGGAGATACACAAATTAATTCCTCTCAGCCAAGAAATCCATCATAATGCTGCTCCTGAAGGATCTCCATATATGCCAATATTTAATCAGCATTGAATTCATCGGATTAACCAGTCCTGGGCCTCCCTGAAGCACCACAGCCCATCAGAACCAGGTCTTTGGTAAGAAGTAGCAACTCAAAACACCACTTCCTTCCCAGGCACGGAGATTTAGCGAGACTGAGGGGGCAAACCCAGGCTAATGCCTATATCCGCAAAACACCGGCGAGGTCAGAGATGGAAAAAGTTGCGAGAAAACTCAACCTCCCCCCCCCCCAGCCCCCCGGACGGCAAACAACGGGGGACGAAACGACTTTGGGGGAGCTGCTGGGGACAGAGTTGGGCCACCAGAGCCGGCGAGCTGCAGATGCTCAGCCCCCTCCCGCAGGCTGCGGGGGTCCCCGCTCCAGGAGAGGGCGCTCCAGCACCGGCTAAAGGCGGGCAGTGCCCGCAATCAGCGCCGCCTGCTAATTAATTAGCGCTGCGCACAGGATCGGGCCCCCCCTCCGGGGAGTCCCAGCGCGCTCCGAGAGGGCAGAGGCAGCCGCCGGGCAGAGAGAATGGGGAGGCTGCAGTCCGCCAGCAGCTTCCTTCCCTTTTCTCTTTCCTTTTGAACCGTGCAGGCCTGATTCTTTGCCGAAGGGATACGTCCGGCTTCCCCCCGGCTGGAATTTAAGAGTAGTAAGATTTCATGCCCTGTTTTATTCCTGGAGGCTGTGAGTTTCCAGGCTGAATCTCCGGCCGTACTGCTGCCGGGATGGATGTGCATGGCCCCTGTGCAGCAAGGAGGCAGCCGGGGGGCTCCTGGGGTGCAGCTCCAAACCCTATCCTTCCACGGCACCCTGGGTGCCATCTGCATCCCCCACATGCCTGCATCAGGCACTAAGGTGCAAAAGACCCACAGGCTCTCCCCAAAACAGGCACACCCCCTATCCCCAAAGCTGGTATGTAAAGGAGGGTGGGGAGGGACATCCTTGGGCTCTGGTGGTCAGCAGGTCCTCTGCTTCCAGTGGCCTCAGAGCCCCTGAGCGGTATGATCTAGCCCTGGAACTGGGCCTGATGTCAGAGCTGGCCCGGCTCCACACAGGAGGGCCCTCCAGATGTCTCTTCCAAACCAGATAGCTCCACAATCCACAGCGCTGTGTAAGTACAGAGAAAACATCCTTGTTCCCATTTTATGCCGCAGAACAGTAAGGTACAGACAGGTAGGTTAGTTTGGACCCAGTCTTGTAAAGACTCAAAGTTTCAGGTGGAGCCAGCCATTGCAGGACCTGTTCGCTGACAGCCTCAGCAGATCACCACCTTCCTCTTTACACTGTCCTGTTAATCCTTTGCCTTCTTTTAATAGCTCTGTTATCAGGGCAGGTGGGTTATATCAGTTTACATATGGGTTACACTCCTGGATTCACATACATATGAACATCAACAAACAATGTGGCACTGGTTGATAGGCCAGCTAGAAATGTGTCTCAGTTGAAATACAAAGAAGTTTCTTTCAACGCTTGCAGGCAAAGGATTGTCACTGTTCCTCATTGCAGCTGCTCACTGGTGTGGATCTGCTGCCTCACTGACTCTTTTAAGTCACTCCATAAATACAGAACTGCTTTATGCAAGTCCCTGAAGCTTAATCAGCCTGGTTTTATTACAGCCTGCTAAGAGAAATTGCCCTTAGCTAATGATTTGATTGTATAGATGTATTTTTTCAAGAATATTCTCCTTGCTAAATCTTTTTAAAGTCATTATCAGTGCTATGAGGGGCCAAATTTAACTCAAAAACAGGTTAAAATATAGTAAGATAGGTTGCTTCTTTTTGTTCCCGCAACTGATTATGTGGTGAGAGGAGACACCAGTTTGACCTGGTGGATGTTGCTACGAACTTGCACTTTGGACTTCCCTAGAGTCCTTGAATGGGTCACTCACTCTGTGCCATGCTTCAGCCTTCCATCTGCAAAAGCTTCCCTGCCAGGGGCACTGTGAGGATTGCAAGATGCTTGAGGACCGCATCAGCGAAGGCCAAATAGGTGCCAAGAACAGATACGTATCTACATATCCAGACAGCTACAGACTTATTGTGACTCAATCAAGTTTAAACATTTTAAGATAAAAGCTGCTATTTCAAGCTTCTTAGGCTCAAGGAAATCCATAATAAAAACAAACCATCAACACAGAAATAACTGGGATTATTCACACTCAAAAGAAGTGAGAGAAATCACTTGTCAAGGTCATTTTTGAGACCTTGACAGACTGAGAAGAAAACCAAAAAATTCAACATATGAAATCCATGACAGAAAAAAGAAGCAAGATTAAAGCTTCTTTCCCCATTACTTATTCAAATGGGGAAAAAAAAAATCCAACGTTTTATCTCCGTCTGAATACTCTGCAGGCTGAAATACTGAAAATGAAAATGCATTTATACATAGTAGGTCCAAATTTACCTTTTGTACGATGCCTTGATGAATAGGTCTGAATCACAGATTTAGTCCAGAATGTTTACTCTTCAGGGAAAATTAAGTTAATTTTGAGAGCACCGTCTCCCATTTGCCATATGTTTTCAGAGTGCCAGGAGACAACTCTGTCATGATTTGCCCTTTCTTTTCCAGTTCTGAGACACTGGCCTAGATGAAACTGATAAATTACAAGCTTGATACTAGTTTCTAACCCACTGGCTACAGATTTTCCTTGTAAGTGCTGGCACACAGGAAATAATTTTCTTTAAATATTCTGGAGTGACACTAACAGAGAGTTTTTATTGAAAGGAAATTCTGATCTGACAAAAGCACTAGATTGGTCTTGTTTCCTTCCTCAGCTCATTTCAAACTCTTAAATATGCAGTCACATGCACCAACATACTCATCACCATTCACCCATAGCCATGCAACCTCTTACTGCAGAGATGGGCCTGAGCCACGAAATTCTGGTCTGAATTCAAAGTCCAAACACATCTCCCTAATTCTGAGGTTAGAGTTTTGCTCAGCCCCAAGCTTAATACAACTACAGTCACAGAAACCGAAGACAAATTAGCTTCCCTAAGCTAGAGCCCAAGCATATATGGGCTTAATTGGATCCTTATCCCCGTAACTAATAACTAAAGGAGCATGAAACTCTTTTACACACTATGTGGAAAATGAGCTCTTCAATTCTACCTTAGCCTTATTAACCAGGTTATATTTTGCATGTCCCTGCCCAACATGGATGAGCAGTACACTTGGAATAATTAATTGGTGTTGTAATCATGCACAAGTTACTTGTTGCAAAGAAGTTGCCTGTGATCTTTCCTGGAGGAGATCTGGTGTTCTCTCACTTCTGCATTTCAGTGAGCCCCTTTGGTCTGAAGCTTCCCCCTACCAGGTTGCTTCACTCCTCTGCGTCAGAGTGCACTCATATGGTATGTAAAGCACGTAGGAACGTAAGTGTGGAGTATTTAAGCAGCAGCAAAAACGTCATGTTTGTTTTGCAAGATATGCAGTGTTTCATATGCAAGTCATTAACAAGACATAGATATCAGTGAAGATACAGATATAGATTCACATGTGTATGGTTTTGGAAAATGTTGACACTTTCCTATTCATGGGGTGCTGCAATTTAAATCTAATACCAGAAAAAAGTTAATACAGTTTTTAGATGTTGCTTGAAGAATGAAAACCTTTGGTGAGCTCTTGGTTTGGTAGCCAGAGCAAAACACTGCTATTCAACACAAGATAATAAAAATACGGTAGTAAGAACCTTCTAACCAACTATAACAATATTTTCATTCCTTTTCATACTATTTCTTTTTAAGCTTCTATTTCACTCTTTATTTATGCATTTGATTTCAAATAACATATTTTTCCTTCTTTCTTTCAAAGGAGATCAAAGAGGCTTGTTGTTCAACAGAAGAAATGTTACAGAGATTGCCAGTTACCTTTTGCTGTTGGTACCCATCAACCGTAATAAGACACAGAACTGGAAAGGACCATCTGGAACCATCTGTGAGCTGTTCCTCACACTGTGGGCTACTATGAATTAGATGTTTAATCGCAAACAGTGCGTAGAACATCTACTCCACTTGCCACAGGTCATCAAACAGTTCCTATGTAACACAATTAAGAAAGATGATGATTAATAATAAGCATCCAGAACTGTAATGTGCCATAGAAAGAACACAGCATCAAGCATTATCAGCTTCTGAGAACAGGGGAATATCATCGTTCTAAGGTAGAGTGATTTTAAGAAATAAAGCATGAATTTTGCTGCAAGAAGGCAAGAACAAACAAAAAAACAGCCTCAGCCACTCTGACTGAGTTTGACTCTTCCTTACCTCAAACCTTGCAAGCCATTTATCATGGACTATGTGAACCTCCCACTCACTGGAAAGGAGTTCAGGAAGGAAATGTGCATTCATCTCCTTTTCATTTTTCCTCTATAACTATTAGTACTATATAGTACTATTACTCTAAGCTGAGCTACATTATTTGAAGTTCTGACCCTTAATAATATGTACTGGTGACTTGCATGCACTTGGTTATCTCACTCTCTTACAATGAATACAGACCTCCAACTGTAAAACGGGGATGCCACTGTTAATCTACATGTATATCATGGGAGGGATACAGTTTACAGATTACTTTGAAGCCATAAAATACATTCCAGGAATAATAGTTCATTATGAATAAGTTTTGACAGATGGTCAGGGACAGGCAAAAGCCACTGTCTTACACTTTGGACAGAAATTGTACTGCTCCTGTGCAAGTCCTTTGGAGACAATGCAGTGTTGTGACAGTGGCTGAGGACAGAATTTGGCCACTTGACTTGGCCTCCAGATACCCAGAAGTGTCAGGAGATCTATTTTCTAAGGCAGTCATGAAAGAAACCCAAATTTAGCCAGCAGATAACTGATGTAAAACAGCAGGAATAACACTTGGGATAGTCTGCAGTATAATACTGTTTTATTTACAACATGCAAAGTCAGAACATATGTAGACAATCTGAGTTAAGAAACTGAATCTTTTATGCTCAGAAATAGGTTCATTTTTACAGGAAATGTGTCTTGATCCTCAGTGTTATTACAGTTTACTGAATACCTATTAAGTGAAAAACAGACAATTTTTTCCCTTCCCCTCTGACTTTACAAATAGCAAGTGCTACGTAGTTTCATCTTTTGATGCTTTCCAGAGAGATGTCTTTCTGTATGCAGCGAGTCTATGAAGATCTACAAAATCAGGTCTCAGTGGTCATTTGTCCTGCAGTGATTTGCAGTCACCCAGGGGAATAGTACTGTCAGTGGAGAAGGTGAAGGGAGCGTAATGAAAGGCACCTTCAGTTTAGCAAGTCTAGCCTACATCCCTTTCTCACCAGCTGTAGGTGACTTTCACCACACAGCCACTGTTTTTCAGTCATCAGATAGGTCTGGAAAAAATAGATGTCCATGTGGGAGAAGTACAACTCCAGGCTAACTCACATGATCTGAGTATGTGCTACAAAGATTTAGGGGTGTCATTGCAGTGCACTGGTCTGCTGCCCATGGTCTTGTAAAGAAAACAAAAATCATTGGAGGCTATGTTAAAACTTGAGATGAAAAAGTGCATCAAAAATGCTGCTGTTTTGTGGGCTAGGCTGGAAGACCACCTTTCTTCCTATTAATTTGTAGTAAGTCTTCCATATGGAGTGTGACTGCCTCATCTAAAAAGGAAAGGTAATGGTTAATGGTTAATGGACCCTTTTATTGGATGGCTTTAGGGTTTGGGGGGTTGTTATCTTCTAGGGTTAAGGCCAGGCTGAATCCCAGGGAGTTCAGTTAGCCACAATCATAAAACAGAGCATAAAACAACTGCGCTTAAGTGAAAAAGAAAAAAAAAACAAAAAACAAACATAAAGTCTGTGTGACTCAGTCTAACTTTTGACAATTTTGACAATTGCTGCTTCTTTGACTTTCCCCTGATCCTCATGGGCTGATCAAGAAAAATGTGGCCTGTGTAAATGGAAGGTATTCCATAAGTACATTGAGCGGAGCCTACAGCATCCCAAAGGAGCTATTCATCAACCCCAACAGGAATATGCACTGGGAGGCCTTCACTGAACTAAAAACAACAACAAAAAAAAAAAGAGCTATCCACTTATCTCATTATTTGGTTATATCTGATTTCAAGGAGTGCATAGAGAAATGTTAAGCCCTTGCTAGACTTTTTAAAAGAACTCCTAAGCCCAACGTCTTTTTTCCCCCCTAAGTACAGGACAGATATCCAACAATTTCTGCATGCACTTTCTTGCATGTAAAGTACATTTTAATTACATTTACATTACATGGGATTTAAACAATTTATTTTTACCGATTCAGAAAAAGCTATTAAAATCCAGATTGAGCAATTCAATAGTGCATTGACAGACAGTTTTAAATACCATTGGCATGTACTAGTGTCCATTCTGCCTGAGCTTTAACAGAATTTTTGTAATTAAATTTAAGATTCTTTAGGGACTATAAAGGGGAAAAATAAAGTCAGTCAAGGTTCAATTTACAAAATGCTAAACATTTTTCAAGACAGATTGAGTGTCCTCAGTTTTATCTTAATCCAAATGAAAGTTGATGGTGCTCAGTATCTATCAGAAGTGCTCAGCACTTTGCAGGGTTAAATCCCCCAAGAACAAGCAAACAATAAGCTCTGAATACTGACAAGCTTTTAGAAAACACTCTAACAATGACCTCAACCATGACCTGGACGGACTATTTCTCATGGGGCCAGAGATAATTCAGCCTCTATGTGAATTCGCACTTCAGACTTTCTTGACCAGAAATGGTCAAGTGATACAGATTATGAGTTATTGGTCTTAAGTTTCAACACATAAATTACTATCTGTCAGGAAGCAAGAGCTATCAGCTTATTTTATTTAGGAGTTGAACAATGGTAAAAATAAGGGTACTCTTTCTGCTAAGTCACTGTTCTCATGAGACTTACAGCTTCCACTGAGAAGGTCTGGAAGAAGAACCTTACATTGCAAAATGTGCTTGGTTCACCATCAGTAAAGCACATTGACTCCATATGATGTGAGAACTTCTGTACTGTGTTATCACCTGTTCTATGGAGCATGGAAAGAATGGACATGTTATAAATTTCACTTGGAGTTCCACATTCTTTTTTTTGCCTACAGTGAAAAAAGGTGAGACTGAGCAGACAAGTGTTGGAAAATACGTGCACTGAAATTAGACATTAAGAAATCAGACACAAAGTTATTAAGACTATTTTGAAGCTTCTACAACCACAAGTGAAACTGAGCATTATGCATGTCACTAACTGAACAATCTTTTTCACTCTAGTTGGGTATAATTAGCTCAGAAGCAAAGGACGATGACTTCTAAAAATCACACCTTTGCTGTGCAGAAAGGCTTTGGCAAAGGCACCTTGCAGGTAGAACTGTGATGGAAAGTTAGGTCAGTGGGATGTAACTGCTGCTTTAGAACTGGTCAAAGACTGAAGAGGATCATTTGTAGAAAGTGTCTATGAGCTAGGAACCTTAATGACAGCAACTGGCTAGAAACTTGGTCTTGCTTATCTTCCAAAGACATTACATCTATCCCAGTATTAATCCTGACAGCATCTGACATATACTGGTACATGACCCCTCAAGAGAAAGAACCTATTTTTCTCCAACCTTCTCCATTTACACAGATACCTCTCATCCAACGCTGACTCATCCACACCACTTTAACTGGATACAATATAGAATGGTGGGGCTGCCAGAAGCCAAGTTGCTACACTTATTATACCTTTGTTTATATGATTAAATCCCTCAGAACCTGAACACTACAGTGTATAATGAACCTGCATTATGTCAAATGAAGAGGACAGCCAAGTGACAGAAGGTAGTGGCTTATTATGACACTGCATTATAATGCAGCTCTGGGGAATAAAACTCAGGAGAAATTATTTGGATGGAAAATTTTTGATCACAGGCAAGTTTTTCTTTTCTCCAGGAAAAAGTGTTTATTTTTCCAAACTGGAGCTTATTAGCAAAGGGCAGCTTTGTGAATTTCTTTACTGGAAAACAAACCCAGGAAAAGTCCCTGCAATTTCTGTCTTGGTAAAAATGCTGGTGATTCAGAAATGAGGTTTGAAACACTTTAAAAATGACACTCTCATATAATAATATTATGAACATTTAGATTAAATAAAAATGATTGAAGTAGGTAGAAAATGCCGTAAACTGTATGTTTTATCCATATACATGTATGTATATATGTATTTGAACTTCTAGTTGTTTTTTTTTTTTTTTTTTTTTTTTTAAATATTATTATTATTCTTTGTAGCTTGGGAATTAAAAAAAAAAAATCTAACAGGTTTCATTCCTTTCCTTTTCCTTTCAAACCTGAGGTCTCCCATGGACACAGAACATACTTTTCAACCGCAGACTTGTGACAAACAGACAAAATCTGTAAAAAGCTCCAGATATTACTGGGCAGACAAGGATACCAGAAGAAAACTTGCATTATGTAGAGATTCTTCTATAAAAAAGAATCTAAATACACATGAATAAGACTGCATTTTGGAAGTCAAGAAGAGAGAAAATTGTCAAAAGTTAGACTGAGTCACACAGACTTTATGTTTTTTTTTTTCTTAAAACAAAGAGCAAAGGGTCCTTTGTTCAACAAAAATAAGCAAATAACAATGATTATTTTTGTGCAGAATGGGCAGGATAGAACTTGAGATATAACCCCCAAAATGAACTGAATGTGTTGCTTTAGTTTTCAGTAAAAATGCAGCAGTTGAGTGTAAAGAGAAAGGTTGCAGAGTGAATGCAAAGGAAAATTTGGAAATGGAATGGACATATATGAAGTCAAAACAAAACTGAAAGATCTAAGCATGCTCAAATCAGAAGGTATCTGCCACCCCGTTTTTTTTTTTTTTTTTAAAGAATTGGCCTATTAAACAGTAAGCCTGGTACCAATCTGTTAGTAAATCTGTCAAGCTGTGGGAGCACTGAATTACTGGCAAATTTTGAATGTGGCAGTGAGATATAACTGAGGGAAGTGTGATTCAGGCAAAAAAGGGCATTTGACTGATCTCAGGAGTAGTTCGAAGAAAGGAATAATTGAGAATATACAGCTACATACCGTTGTGTAGAAAACAGGTAAGAAGTGCACAGGGTTTCATCAGAGGTACTTTGTGCTAGAATACACACGTCTTTCCTTCCTATTAACACCAATTTCCTAGCAGAGTAAGACAGTCTGTGTTTCAGTAAAACATTTGTTAGGAGGCTACAACAGAAATTACTAGGAACTTTAAGAGGAAGTGTGTCCTAATGATCCGTGATGTCCCAGAACAAGGTATGGGGAACTTCTGATATTTCCAAATCTTATCCTCTGAGATGAGTAGAACTTCTTTTCTCAGGAACAAAAGATGGAGAATAAGACATTTAAAGAGAGTCTTCAGGAACTCCAGGAGACTGTGATAAAAGATGGTTGAAAATGGAATCTGTGAATAGTTAGGACTAACAAAGGATATTAGAAACTAGAAAAAAAATCATTTAAAAGACAGCTACAGAGGCCAGAAATTATATTTACTATTATATTTCTATTACTGGCAATCTGATCTGTCATCAGAAGAAACTTTATGTGTTACAAACAAAAAATAAATATTCAAGAACAAAGATGCAGATGAGGACTAATAACCAGCTCATCAAGCATTATAAATTCATGGAGTTGAAGAACTCTGCCCTGAAAGAGAAGGGACTGAAACGGTCAGTTTAGCAGATGGAGGAGTCATCCATCTATTACACAGGAGCAAGCATTTCACATCTGACAGCGCTGAGCACACAAACACTGAAATGGAAGTATGGGAAGTGCAGCCAGAGATGGTGGATCTCACAGACCCATAGTGACAACTGTGCTTAGCACCAATACCTCTGATAAACTTTGAAGAGCAATCCCTCAACCAGTTTCAAGAAGAGCAGCAATCTATTTTCAAAGAACAGTCTCAGGACACACCACAAGGGCTACTTTCTCAAAACTGTACCAAAATGAATGTCAGAGGCTTAAGCCAACAGAAGACACATAGCCCTTGACAAACTGTAGTAGCCAGGCACCTTAATGTGAAAAAAGCAGTCTCAGTTATCTATGACTATACAAGTTAGGCATTGGAACGGGCTGCCCAAGGAAGTGGTTCAGTCACCATCCCTGGAGGTCTTTAAAAGACGTTTAGATTTAGAGCTTAGTGATATGGTTTAGTGGAGGACTTGGTAGTGTTAGGTCAGAGGTTGGACTAGATGATCTTGGAGATCTCTTCCAACCTAGTGTACTGTGTCTGGCTGGGATGTTAACTTTCCTTGCAGTGTTGCTCTGCTTACTGCTCTTCTCCTTTATTACAACCATTACGAAGATGCAGTGTTACTGGGGCAGACTCACCAACTCTGCCCTTGCTCATTGGTGTGATGGAATAAGATACAGCCCCTGCAGTGCATACACAAGACAAAGAAACTGTGTTTAATTAGCATAAATTGACATACCACCCCAAAACTCACAGGAAGATCCATGTAGACACATGCTTGAAAATTATACCTCATTTCTCTAACTATACAGCACTTCACAAACAAAGATCATATTAGATACAAATACTAGAAAATATTAGATACAAATACTAGAAAAATGTACTTTAAAAAAAACAAACAAACAAAAAAAACAACTTAAATTATATAACGTTCTTTGGTGACCCATTGTATTTTGCAACATGATGCTAATATGCATTCAATTACATCATCATGTTCAAGAATGCAAATACTGGAATGGGTTCATACAGGGGCAACCTAGGTTCATACAGGGGCTAGGGACACTGAATTTTTATGAACAAGCATGTTAAGACGTTACAGCCAAATTCTAAACTGGGCAATGAACTTCCGTCTGCCTATACTTTCCCTGAAAATTGAAATGGATATAGGATTCTGTATTTCTTAGGTAAAACTTTTCTGGCTGTGAATTTAACATTCATAAAAGGTGCCAGAATAATGGCCTGGAGACCAAAGTCCCCTGTATGTGCAGAGCAGTGTACATTATGGGCAGAAGCAGTGCAATTTTGCTGCATTCTTCCAGTAACATGGTCCAAACTTGACATGGACAACTTTTTAAGGATTGTAGAATAGTTTAAGACAGATTGAACTAGAAACTTAGGCAAAATTATATATATATGACAAATAACATGATGCTAAATATCATTCGGACAACCTTGAGAAGGACTGAAATTTAAACATTATGTCAGCTTGTGGTTAACCTAAGTGGACTATAAGATTAAGCATGATCAGCTGTCATGATGTTAAGTGGTCCTTATCTATAGTAATGTGTATTCTTCTAAATCACCTTTTTTTTTTATAGGTGTTCTTTAGTGATATGATTTTTTTTTTCTCCAAAAGCCTTTATTACCTATTAAAACCATAGATTCTGCTGAAAAATTGAACAGCATGCTATTTCTGTGAATATAAATTAGACACAGAGGAATGCAAATAATTGATAAAGGAAGCTAAAAATGTTAATGAAACTCCATGATCAATAGACATTAATAGCAAAAATAAATACTTCTTGTCCCAACTAGTATATAAATCAGGCAGAAAAGGAACACCTGCAATACATCAGTTCAAATTCTATTCAGAAATTTTCTGTCAGCAATAATGACAGTAAAAGGGCAAACGTATATGACAAATATTTCTGTTCTGTATTTTTCTGTAAAAAGGAAAATGGGAGACTGCGTGCATATTTTATAATGGATTAATTTCTGTTTCAGCAATAACTACAGAAGTTGTTCTCCATAATCTATTTGTGTTAACCATTCTCAGGTCAAATGCATATTTTTTTCCAAGCAATTTTAAAGGTGTTGGCTCCCATGCTCATTTATCACCTTAGTGTTAACTTTTAATATTTATAAAATAAAGAGAGAATTCAGATAAATAGGAAGAAAAAAAAAAAGGCTCAGATTCATTGCACATTGTATGCTTCTTAAAGATTCAGATAAATCAAGCTCTTAAGCAGAGTGCTCACAGCTGACAGTGATCTCTAAAGGTGACCTGTCTTACATGCTGACCCAGCTTCCTAAATTCTGTTCAAGCACAATAACAGGTGTCTTAGTATTTTGGAGAGCACTGCCATACATCTTTCAACAAAGAATACATGCTACATTCACAGGATGTGGCATTTTACCCCAGAGTAAATAAATTAAGAGATTACAGTAAATAAATGAAATGAGCAAGGCTCTTTTGAAGCAAGAGCAAAAGAAAAGAAAGGTTTCAGGTAAAAACAAGAGTGACTTTTCATCAGTGATAAACTGAAGAAGCTCAAACAATTAATATTCCAAAAAGAATATTACGATGCAATTTTAATGACAGTTTCAAAATCGCTATAAGAAGAATAGATATCGTACAGTAATGGCACCTCTAACTAGCAGACAAATCCATGAAAACAGAGTGGCTGGAAGCTGACATTAGATAAATTTAAACTGGACCTAAAATGCATTTGCCTACAAATAATGGCAATTATTCACTCAAGTAATTTACCAAGAACACTGCCTAATTGTCCATTTTATTTGATTCAGATTCAACAACTAACCTCGCTGAGAATTTAGGAACTTTTTAGGTTGTTGAACCCGGTCCTTATGATCCTCATGATCAAGAATAGGCATATTTGCAAAAGACACCTTGGAGAGATGGGAACACAGGTACTAGTGAGTGAAATTCTACATCTTTTATCATGTAGGAGATGGAATTGGATCATATGAGGTTAAATCTATTCTTCTGCAATTATATCATGTTGTGATGTTTCCTTAAGGAACCCCCCAGTGCACTTAGAAAGCAACACAGACCATCACTGTTATTACACATAAGATGAAACACTGCAAAGTTGAAGATATGAAGTTGAAGAGAGAGAAGTGACTGTTGAGATAGAAATGACTGCTCCCCCCTTCCCCCCCCCCCCCCACTTCTTTTGATGTCCCATCTGTATTTCTTTTCTTGATGTGAAAGACTCACTTGCTCTAGTGAAATAGCTCTCCCTTTCTGGCTAAGAACTTCTTCCCAACTGAACTTTTCTTGAAGAAGGTATATTTTGGCCTCAAAAATCACTGAAATGTGGAGTTAAAAGTGAAGGGTAGACTCTATCTCTTCCTTGGTCTTAGGCGGTATACAGCAAGGCCAGCAAGACTATAAAGACATTGGTTTCTTAGCAAATCACTAGTTAAATATCCTTCAGAAAAAAACAACAATGAAAACATTGAAATGGAAACACCCTTGAAATTGGGTTTATCAGCCTTTTTTATTTTATAGATAGGTGGACAGGCAGACAAATATTTTATGCTATCCAAAACAAAAGCTGAGTAGAAAATACCTAGTGGAATGTACCAGTGCTGAAATCATCCTATGATGATAGCCTATGTCTGAAGCATTTGAATATGTTTTACTATGGAAGTTGACGTTTTCACTATAATAAATATCACTAATTTATATAATTTATAAAATTATAATATTTTAAATATATATATATTTTATTGCAAATGACTTCATCCTATGAGGATCCCCTGGAATGTCCCTGCTTCCAGTTAAAGACATTCTCTTTCATCTCTAAATAGATTACACCTTCAACAGGTGTTCAAAATAGGCAGAGACCTGTAGCCTAATAAAAGAGGGAAAAAAAAATAGGATGATTGGTCAGACATGGAAACTGTGGGGTGGTAATTATTTTCATATGGCATGCGAGAGATGTTATAGCAGAGCTGACTAAAGCTGAACATGAGTTAGCCAGTCCTCCTGAACAGTGATGTCACCCAGTTTTTGCTTTCTCCAGAGTTATGATTAATAAACAGGGAGGATTACTACAGTAACTTACTCTTAGTGGGCAAGGACTGACATCAACAGCAGCTGAGCAAACTGACCAAACATAGTTGTGTGTCGTCGATTTTTTTTTTCACTAGCAATGACTAACCAAGGGCAAGCATCTGACAGTACAAAGGGCCCTTGAAACTGCAAGGATGCTTCTGGCGGAACTTTTGAATAGCAGCCACCATTTTACTCTTCTGCTTCATTTCACAGTTGAAAGGTGTTTCAGTTAGCCTACAGCTAGCTCTTACCTTTGCTCATGACCTGGACACACGCATGCAAACTCAAAACCAGCTAAAAACTGCCCCACTGCCTTTTCAACATAAAGCTACATGGTCTCCATTTTCTGCCTCATCTGTTGACATAAAACTTTTTTCTTCATTGCTGGTTCTGGAATATCTTTGTAATGCATGTGTCTTTGGAGTATGGATTTTAATAGCAGTGACACAAAGAAACAAGACACAGAATGTAGAATGCTGAGCCTACCGTTAATCTTGGGGAGAATGCTGTGTTTAATTACATTTTCTTTATCCAAACTGATAGAGACTTATAGAAATCCTGCCTGCTATTTAACCTTTGCAAATTTGCCCTCCCTAAAATTAGACCTGGCCACCTGGAAATATTTACCCATTGAACTGAAATGCTCTTGTGAAAGCACTGCCAGTGTAAATGGAATTCTTACCCCTGTAGAGTAATGGCACTTGCATTGTGCAGCCCTGAGTGTAACCATGAGGTGCCCTGAGAGAAGGTCAGATACTTTGGACTCTATCAAGTTAACTTTTTTATGTGAAGTGGACAGCATTTGTACTGACAATAAAAAGGGCATGACAACAATTTCAACTCCTGTCCTGCAAACACTAAGGAAACAGTTCCAAATGGGAGCTGCAGAATTTTGACATCACATTGCTAAAAATTCTGTGGGCTGATACTATTCAGATGTTCCTTTCTGAACATTAATTAAACAAAAGATAGAGTGTGCAAGTAAACCGTTTGCTTGTCCAAACACTAATAACACTGTGCTTCTCATTTTCACAAAGACATCTTGTGAGGGAAACAAAGGAATTTTCTAAACTGAATCAGTGAATAATGGTCCCAATGGTAATATCTGCAAGCTCAGCCAGAAGATGAGATGAGGAGTAATACAGATAATGAAATGTTCCATCACAGACCAGTTAACCGTATCCTAAACATTTTCTTTTGGAGGTTTTTAACAGCTTGGAGTGGTTTTACGAGCTCTAAGTAGGTAGGAACATATTTTAGCCAGCAAACAGAAAAGCTTGGGAACAATGGCAGGTTTCCATCTTCCATTTCCATCCTGACTATGGACTTTGGTAGCCCTGGACAA
The DNA here is from genome assembly GCF_964035555.1 of Netta rufina. Lineage (NCBI taxonomy): Eukaryota > Metazoa > Chordata > Aves > Anseriformes > Anatidae > Netta > Netta rufina. The sequence goes on from NC_140124.1 coordinate 58,760,202, forward strand.
AAAGGCAAGCACTGTGAGCAAACTCCCACCTCATATCTTCCAAGTTAAAAAAAGGAAGAAAACACATACCTACAATGGAGATTAATCAGTTGATTTCCAAAAAGATTTTTACCTGTCTCGTGTATTGTCTGAATACTAGGTATTTGTGCTGCTAGTGATCAGTCATTTTATCCCTTATACTTCACAGTCAGAACACACTTAAGAGACAAAGAGTTCTTACTGTATTTTACCTTATTCTTGAATCTCAGAATGTGTTTGGGAATGCTTCTTTCCCCCTCCCTTCCCCCCTCCCCCCCCCCCCGGAGGTATCAGATTTTCACCAGATGCCTAAAATGTCTCACAACATCTGTAACTCCAGTAAAAATGTTTGTATCAGTACGTCTAAATAGCTCATTCTATGTGGAGATCTGGTAATGAAATACCAAACTATCACTTATACAAGCAAGTTATTTCATTTCTGTGAGCTGGAGTGCTCACAGGAAGCTACTAGGGTAGCTTTATATGAAAGAATCACCTCCTGACTTCCACCCTTCTTTCTGATTCAGATGTCATTCTGCAATTCCAGCCTCACCACCCGTTTCTGTTTCCAGACGGTGACATGCAGCAGGCATTCCCATAAACGTTGGGACATCCAGCCATACCTGGCCAATTCAGAACAGCTTCACAGCTAGACAGCAGAGGCAGTCTTTCCCAGTGATTCAGCTTTGAGAAAGCAGTCTAACATATACAAAAGATGTTTTCTTAACTTTTCATCTTAACCAGAGCTTGACGTACTGCTTCAGCATCACTGGCTGAGGAAATGTTTCCAATTGCCTGTGATCAGAGTTAACCAATAATCACTACAATAATACTGAGCTCTGATACTGATTTTCCTCATAAAAACCCTCAACAATATGACTGGAGGTAGGGAAAGGAAGGACTGGGGTTTTGTGTCTTTTTTTTTTTTTTTTTCTTCAGTTCAAACCCAACCTGTGTCAGTTCTGACTAATGTGGTTATTCAAAGAACTAACTTTTGTCTAGGGTAGATTTCCTTTGAAACTGATGTTGAGAGATAGGCTTTTCTGGTGGATGATTCAGGACAGGAACAGTTAGGTCTTACTCTGAATCACCTTCAGGAGCTTTCTTCTTCTCTCCATGGCATGGAGACAGGAACCTCACTGCCACATAAGGAGATGAGAAACTCCCTGCGGGGTCCTGCCGGTGGTCCATCTAACCTCCTTTTCTCACACCAACAGTGGCAACAGCAGACGTTGTTTGGAGAGAAAATGTGAGCCTGGCCACTTTCCGTGGGCCTTTCCCTTCAAACTCCCCAGCATCTGCAATTGTTGTATTAAGGATGTTAAAGGATATGTCCCTGCCTATTCCCTCTGGTAGTTATTTATGGACCTTTTTGAGCCTGCTGATACTGTCTGCCCCCACAGCCTCCTGTGGCAACAAATCCCAGAAGTTCAGTCTCCATTGTGTAAGCACTGTATCTGTTTTAAATCTTCTCCTACTAGTTTCAACGAGTTCCCCCTGGTTCTAGTACTGCAGGATTTGGTGGATAACAGTTCTGCATTCACCTTATCTGCCATCTTCATGACTTTTCTAAACCCCAAGCATACCTTCCCTCAGCCTCCACCTCTCCAAACCAAAGAGTTTCTGTCTTTTAGTTTCTTTTGATTAGGCAGCTGCTCCACAACCGCAGTCATTTTAGTGGCTCTTCTCTAACTCTACTTCTTGAGATGCGGAGACTAGAGCTGCACACAACACCCACCTTGGAGGTGCACCAAGGCTTTATATATCAGCAAAATGATGTCTTCTGTCTTGTTCTCAACACCCTTCCTGACAACAGCACACATTTTGTTAGCTGTTTGCACTGCCACTTATCATTAAGTTGATAATTTTGAAGAACCCTCTCTCCCTAGGGTGCAGATACTCCTCAGAAATACTTCCCTAAATGTCACTTCCGGATTGGCTATGTGATGATTTGTATGAAAGGATTCCATTTTCTCAGACCAGCTCCCACTCAGAGCAAGACCACAGCACCAGGCAGCTTTGCCGAGCGTCCCAAGCATTTGTTGGACTGAGAGGATGAACTACCCTCTGCAAACCCAAGAAAGTGGCTGAGGAAGGCTGTTCTGTGGCTCTCCCTGCTGTACCTCTCCTGTGAGCAAGTAGATTACAATATTCAAAGCTGTCAATTTGGCTCTGATCAGAGGAGCTAAATTCAGTTTAAGGGGAAAAAAAAGAATGAGAACTAAACCCAAAAAAATCTGCTTCATGAGAAATATCTGAACACTTCTTTGTTGTTTTTATACTTCCTAGATGCTTGGTTACTGTCTCTGAATGGACAGCTTCAAAGGAGCAATTAAAAAATGTGTGCATGGACACACAGACAAGCCCTGTTTGCACACAAAAACTTTATTCTGGGCTACCTTATGTCACCCCTTTTAGCAGGAGTCATCACGAGGGCACAACACCAATAAGCAGACAATGAATAAAGAAAATAACTGTTTATAAGTTCATAGTTGGCATACGAAAGTTATTGAAGAGGAACTGATATTCTAGGCAACTGGCCATCACTGCTGCATGTCAACCCTCTGTTCCCCCAACTGTTACAGGGTGATTTTAACACTCATTCTAAAAGCACTTCTGTGAGACCTCTGAGCCTTGCAGGTACAATTTTTGGCTGTTTGATAAATATGCTTGCACTGTGTTGTTCAATCACGTTGTAGTCAGTAAGCAAAAACGTCAGGCAAATAGACATTGAAGCGTCCACATACTCTACCTCCCACCTGCACTGAACTACAAGCATAATATTTCAACCACAAAACGTGAAGTCACATGAGAAAAGTTAGTGGAAGTGGATTACTGAATTAAATCCAGATTTGAGGGCCCAATATCTATTCCAAACACTTAGCCTCACTGCTACCAAGTCAAATCTCAAGTGTTATAACCCCCTGATTTGGGGAAAAATCTGAGATAAATTATCAGAACTTGGGCAGGTTTTTCATTTGAACCTGGGAACTCTGCATCATCTCTGGTGCTTGTTAAAAAGTGTGTGTGTGTGTGTACAGTAAAGGGGGGACAACTTAATTACATAAACAAATGATGATGTTATTTTACTCCCTTCACCTCCCCATACATGAAGTGTTCTCAGAAATTTCCTGAGTTTCCCCAAAAATAATCACAGACAGAACCCCATCTCATCCCTCAGAGGTAATGTGTGCCTCTGTTGGTCATGAGTCTGAAGGTGATTTTAAATAACCAAAATTAAAACTGGTGCCAGTGATAAGAACACAGCATGGTGTTGCTCACTGCATATTACATGCCTTAGCTGGACATCATGTCTAGTGAGGGAGCTTCCAAATTTCATGGTTAACGGCAAAAATGTTGGATCGAGATTCTCAGCAAAGACACAGGTATTTGTGGGTACTTATTCCTGTTAGAGCCCCAGCAGGCCCTCCCATCTGACAGAAGCTCAAAACTGCCTCTCCTAGAAGATCACTAGTGCCTCAGAAAGCAGAACTGGTGGATATTCCAAAAGCACCAAGGAAAGGCAGAACACACAACACACTGGGAGAACTGACAACCTGATGAGCTCAGCTGAGCCTCTGCACTCACACGCATCCTGCCTCCACTTATGGCTTTTCATTCAGATCCCAAATCAAACAACAGCAATGACTTGTTTGGTATTTCTGGTCTACGGATCTCAGAACTCCCCATCAGTTGGATTATTTCAGTTTTAAAGATGGAGAAATGAGGGACTTGTCCTCTTACACAGAAATCAAGGGCAGAACCAAAGAATCCAGACTTGCTAAGTTCCCATCTAATGCTCTACTCAGAGAAGAGCTGTATGCAGTCACGCTTCCCCTTACCATTTACACCACAGGATGCATTTACTTTTCCACAGTGATTTGTTTCACAGGGGATTCACAATGGACAAAGCAGCAGTAATGCAAAAGACCAACATATTCTCTTTAAGCCCCTTGTTGGTGTCCTCATTGTTTCACTTACGCTGGTTTTCTGCTGGTCACTGTCACAGAGGGAATACCTGTTGATGTGGGACACTGCAGCTTTTCCCAATGGCCTGTGCATGATGACTACCTTGACTGACTACCTGCTGGCATAACATCGTGTTGAGTTCAGCTCAAAGAAAATGGCCAGCTTACGAACTTCATTCAATTCCCTCCCACATGTCAGCAGATTTAGAATTACTCAAAACAGAACAAAATGTATGCCCATCATAGAGGGAGCTAAAGCAAGATGAAATTGGACCTTTGTACAATACAAGAACCGGGACTATTTTTATGAGGACAAGCCAAATAATACATACTCATACATGGAAATTAAAAAAAAAAAAAAGATAGACTTCAGATCAGATTTTCTGCTGACGTAACTCAGTCTCTGAAATCAGGGGAGCTATTCCAGTTTACATTAATGAAGCATATTAACATCCAGCCCTCCTCTTGCAAACACAGTTATAAGTCTTTCTAAAATCCACACACAGTTTTACTTTGGGAAGCACATCGGCTGAACAGCTTTTGTCTAAGACTTGATTTTTAGTTTCTCTTTCCATCTACTAAAGGTTAATACTAATCTTTAGCATCAAAGCCCCATGCAAATGACTTCTGGTCCCACAGACAGTGTTAACTTCAGTGGCATTGAGATTTGGCTCTAACAGCTAAAAGATAGCAAGAGTCTGTACATACAACATTGTGTATGCTGTGATTAAGTGTAGTGAAAGAAACACAGAACAGAGAATTTGGGATTTGTAAGAGAAATACAGCCATTACCCATTATTCTGCAGCTGACCCAAATGTATTCTTGATAAAACTCCACTGGCCTAAGTACAATTGCATTAGGAATGATTTTGAGGTATTATTTGTGCAAGTTTTAAAACAGCATACAACTTAATTTTATACAATCTATTTTTCAATAATAGCTTCAACTCACCTATAAATGTTAAATGCTGCTCCAACTTTAGCCATAAATTTTTCACCCAACTTGGAACCAAACCGGATCTGTCATCTGGGGCTCCCTCCCTGTGGGGTTTAAATCATTGGTGTGACTCTAATCATAACCTCTGGAAATATATTTGAAGACAGCATCACTCAAGGTATTTTACCCATTACAAAGCTGTTTCTCAAAAAAAAAAAAAAAAAAAAAAAAAAAAAAAAAAAAAAGACAATTGTTCCAGTAATATGCAGAAAATCAGCTTATCAAGTCAACAAGGCAGGACACTAGGTTGTATGAACAGCTTCATTTAGACATAGTTTAACTCCATAGTCTCTATAGGCTCAGAAAAATTCTCTTTATAAATAGATTTTACCCCATGTGCAATGCTTCAAACAAACACCAATCACAGAACATGCGCATATATATATTTTGTGTCATATCATCTCACACTAATATCATCATCAGTGTCACCTGGTTTATGTATTCATATCTCCTGATTTTTATTTTTAAGTGTGAATGACATCACATATGCTAAAATAACAGTGATTTTTCAGTGATTTGGAAAGCAAAAAGATCAATGACTAGCACAGCAGAGAACACAGGTATAGTTCAGAAAGAAAGCAAACATACTTGCTTTTGTTAGCCAGACTGATTTTATATGAGAACCTCTTAAAACAAAACATTTATACTTATCCTGCCCCCCTGAGAAAAGTATCATCCATTAGCACAAAAAAAGGCAAGAAGTTGAAAGCTATTCTTTACCCCACCCTCTAGACTGAGTTCTTATCCTCAGATGAACTTTATTTTTTGACCAGCTCACTAATGATGATTGAAAACACTGGCCCCTCTAAACAGCACATAAGTATTAGTGTTCACAGCAACAAGAAGACTGGCCTTAATTGGTCCTTTTATATAAAACTGGAAACATAAAACTTCTAAATATAAGTTTCTGGCACATCTTTTGTTGCTATTACAGTAAGATAGGTACAAAAAAGTGAGATTCCTTGTGATTTGCAATGAAATCTGTGCCAGCATGTTTTCTAGTGACTGCTCTTCAAAATCTTGTAAGATAAAATCCACGATCAAGAAAAAAGAGGCAGGTTGCTGATATACTAACCTTTCTCTCTCAGTCCCACTCCTTTAGTTATTTCTGATCCAGCAGGGAAATTAAATATGTCTGTAAGCTCAGCATCACTCTTTTATGTGGTCTCAATTCATGGCATTGGAACTGGTGTTAGAAATCCTAACTTCACTAAATGAACAATGATTATCTGGATTCTGAAGCTGCCAGAAAAAAAAAAAAAAAATAATAAAAATCAGGAAAAAAAAAAAAAAAGAACTAAAAATTAAAAGAAATACAGCTACAGTTTTTCCCAAAAGCCCTTTCTGCCCTTTCTGGAAGGAAGGGGTAAAAATAGAGGCAGCTCATTAATATGGCTTGGCAGTGCTTAATGGCAGCTGGTCTGAAGAGTTAGATCAGTGGGCCTTTCCAGCAGTACTCCCGGACCACTGCCAGCAGGTGTTGCTGTGTTCAACAAAATGAGAAGAAGTGGAGGGGTGGGGAGAAAAATATTTATAAAGAGAGAAATAGGTGTGAAAAAAAATTAGTCACTGAGTAAAGCTTTCATTAGGCCTTTGGTAAAGCTATACGCGAATTCCCCGAGGCAATAAGGAGCATGCTCTGAAATGAATAATGCTTTTCACTTCTCCTAATCTCCTTTCAGAAGTTATCCCGTGCTATAAATCATGTGCACGTTTGCTGTGCTTTGCTCAGTAGCATTCTCTTTTTGTCCTGGACCACACGCTTTCTCCCTGGGAGCCCCCAACTGGCGGCAGTCTGGGGAGAAGCCCCCGCAGGGGCTGGAACCGCAGCAGGGTGAGATGCTTCGTGGGACCGGCACCAGCACCAACTGCTGCTGCTGCAAGTGGGCCCTGTGCCGTCCTGTGTCCCAGCAGAAGGTAACTCTGGTACTGGCAGGGCAGTTTTTCCACTCTCTGTAAAACCAGCGCAGTACAAGATCTCTTGCTGAGCGCTTGTCGGCTGCCAAATCACAACAGTCACTGCGCTACCAGTATGTAACTAATTTCAAAGGGGCTTAGGATGCCAGCTAAAACCAAATTCAGTTTGGTCCTGAAAAAAACACAGTTCTGTGCTGGAAAAGTCCTCTACCACAACTTGGTTTTAGGATCCCCATTAAAGATATTGCCCTATAAAGAAGTAGGTATGTGCACGCACACTCACTATTTGTTTCTTCAAGCATGCCTCTCTCGCTGTCCTTGAAGGGAAAAAATAAAAATAAAATGTTCTTTGTAACAACTGGAACCACCAATGTCAGGCTGCAGGAAAGCTACTGAAACCTGTTTCAAAAGGCTTCAATCCACAGCACGTTAAAGCCTGAAAACTTATTATATGCATATTAAACCTGGGAAACAAAACAACCTATCTGGTCATATGTTTCCCATTAACTCCTGATTTTTTGCTCATTCTACCAAAGCTGTTGTGTGAATACTGAACATACTTCAGTCTGAATCAGTGCTGCTCTAAGGACTCCCTGGTATCACTGTAAGTTGAAAATTTTAAATCTTTCTTGCCTGATGCAGCCATATTCCAAGACAGATTAAATTTACATTACCAACAGGACATAAAAATACAATTATAAGTACGATTCAGGCCAAAAAAAAAATCTGAAGGATGGGGATTTTCTGGTAATCAGTGGGTGTTTTGAATGAGTAAAGACTGCATGATCATGGCATTTGTCATAAACGGTACCACATAAAGCCAGCTATTATGTGTGTTTAAGAAAAGAGATTGATTTTGGCTTTACTTTTGACCTTATATATATATTAATTACGTACTGCCTAATAGCCATAGTTATTTTTGAGTTTCACTACTATAAACTGAAACGAAAATGTAAGTTGATTTTATTTCACAGGAGTTAAAGTCATACCTAAGGAAAAAAAAAAAAAAAGAAAAGAAAAAAGAAAAACTGTCATTCATTGTCACTTATTTTTGTGTCTAAAGAGTTTTTAATAGTGACACAAACTGCATGTCAAGGAGCTCTGAGACTCGGACATGAGCAATATAGCTCAGTTTTGGAGAGCTTTAAAACTATCCCTAAGTTAACAGAAGGATACATTTATACAAAGATTGAGCTAAAAAATATATCCTCTGCAAAAGGATTCTTAATCAAATGCATTTTCCTGAATTTGAAAGTAATCCAAATTTGTAGATAGATTATCTGATGTATCCTCAGCATGATAGAAGACTAAAACGATTTGCTAACTATTAATTAAGTATCTGGCAAATACTGTATTTGAACTAAATCAGTGATATCTACATCTAGTAATATCTATATCTAGCTATGCAATAAAACAAGTTGGAGTGTGTCTTCCTGACTCATAATGTTTGCTTTCAGTCTCATTTTAGGTTCTATTCTTTAAATGGATAGAGATCACCACTACAAGTTGAATTCACGATATTTTGTCATGCTAGACAATTAGGAGTTTCCATTAGATAATTACCAGAAGTATGTCTCATACAGGAAAAACAGTCAATTGCTGATGTAACAGGATTAACCAATCCAGCACACTGATCCGGCCCACTTACTTTTGACAGACACTATATGTGAGTGTACACATGAGAAGTACAGTATAAAGCTTCGCATTATAAGTACCACAAAGAGGAACTTCAGCAGTTCTTAATGCACAATACAGCAGTCTCCTTCTGAGAGTGAGGACTAGAGAGGTAAAACTTTAAACCAGCTTTTTTCTTTTAAAACTAAAACTTTTAATTCATGTGCATGCTGTTGCATATTGTTACAGATATATTTAATGAATGTATATACAGAGCTTTGCAGCTCAGGTAATTTTATGGAAAGAATCTGAACCATCATTTCTATATTTATCCAAACACTATGTATTTTTAGACATGAACATATATATATATATATATATATATATAGGTATGTATGTAAGTACTAATGAACTATCTATCTGTGGTACTAGCAGACTCGCTTTTAGAAAACAATGCTTTTTGAAAAGTTATGCTTTAATCTTAAATCTGTCATCACCATGGCATGCAAGTATAATATGCTATACTTATATGTAATAGATTGTCTGTGATAAGTGTACCTGTTATATATGGCAAGCAATGTACACCTCACAACAAGAACCCAAACATACTTATCTGTCTTTTAAACTGAAATATGCCTATCCCTTACTTTTCATCAGACACTGTTGGGATAGGTGCTATATTAGAACTATAAATAACCCCTTTAATTATGTCATCTGTTAGTACATCTAATCATGAATGCATATTTTCATCTGAAATTATTTTTTCATCCAATTAAACTTTTAGTTCTATTTCAAGCTGACTTTCAGACTTCATATAATTACAACAGACTTTGGGCTGTTCATGAGATCCAAGAAATTTAGATGTATTATAGCGAGGTTTGTGTTACAAAGATGTGTTTATAAGAATGGCTGCAGGGTTTATAATGCTGACAGACCCGTAAGTGTAACAGTATATAACAGTATAGCAACTGAGGTCAGTAAAACACAGATGAGGGTGTACTGTGGATGCCTTATAACAGTGAAAGACTTATAAAAGACCTTAATTGAAAAGGACTTGCAATATATAACATTTGTAAAACTTTGGTTGATTGTTCAGTTACTTCTGTATGTTTCATTTAACTATAATCCCATGCCTGTCTCTCAGCCCATGTGTCTGTAATCATCTCATGGAAACTGGAGACCTTACAATGCTTATATTTATAAATTACTCCTTTCCACTAAAATACAATGGTTGATGGTAATATAGTGAAAGTGGAATATTTGCTGGGTAGGAGGTAACCACACCTGAGAAGAAGGCAGAAGTGCGTGAGAGAAAGAGTATGAAAGGAAGGAAAAGAAAAAGGGCTATTACTAAAAAAGGCTCTAAGAAAATTAGCAAAAGTTAGTCTGGTGCAGAAAAAACTCCAAAGTTAAACTCCATCAGCTTTTAGCGTTCTCATTTTCTGTAACCACGTCCAAACATGAGGGAGTTTACTAGCTTCACCCTTGCTAGGTAAGGAACAGAACAGAGATGCTGAGAACATAAAGGTGATACGAAGTCATGACAGTAACAGAGCAAATGCCTTTCTACTGCTGGGCAAAACCCTTGTCAGTATAAAATGCCAAGGGTCTACCAACAGTGGCTGAAACTCTGGGTCCTAGCAGGTTTTTCAACTGTGTTTTATTCGTGATGTCTTATTCTAATATTATGATTGTGTCATTTAAATGAATGAAACAAAAAGTGACTTCTAATAACAATGGGCCAAATGTAGAAGATCTTAGTCAGCCCTCACTCAGACAGAATTATTATTGGCATCGATGAGGGATTTGCCTGAGTCAGGAGCAAGTATGATTTGGCCAGATGACATGTAACACTTTCCATCTTCAAAGCATTTTTCAGACATTACTTGATTAACCCCAAACCTAAATATATCTGCCTGAGAACTTCTAGGCACAGACTAGCATAGAAGCAGGGATATTTCTGGTGCCAGGGCAGTACCTTAGCATGTCACCGATATGTGCCGTACCAACTCCGGCTTAGGTTCTCAGTGCCTGACCATGTACTGCAGCTGGAGAGCGGATCATGTATTATATAGCCCTCCATACAACAGTGTTATTTTGCTCCCGTCAGATCTCTTGCCAGTGTTGATAACCTCCAGCATTTACAAGTGAGTAGAAAAGATCTTTTCTCTTCTACTCAAGGCAGAATAACATTCTGCCCAACAGACTCTCAGCCCCTGCCCTCAGCGCCCTCTTGTTCGCAAGCTATTTAAAATCTCCTGCTATCCCTAACAATACCAGACAGGACAAGAGCAAGGTGCTCATTAATAAAAGGTTTCACTCTTTTCATTCATTCATGTTTCCTCTGTTTAGTTAAGCCAGTGATACTGTTGAAGGAATAAAACAAACAAACAAACAAAAAGAAAAAAAAGGAAAAGAAAAAAAGAAAGAAAGAAAAAAGTGTGGGGGTGGGGGGGAAGATGACGGCCAGGAGGGAGCCAGGAGGGTCAAACTGTAAAAAAAAAGAGAGTAAATTTACAGGAATTAAAAGAGATTTTAGAAAGGGGGGAGGGCAGAAAACCCGAGTAGTGATATTTGAAGAGAGGTGTGTGTTAGGGGAGCAATGAGCATAAGGAAGCCAGCCTGCCTGTTCCTCCCCCTTCCTAATCATAGCCTTTACTCACAGACAAAACTCCCTCCCTCTCCCATTCACTCACTCACTTTAGGCCAATCCGTCCTCTCCCTCTCTCTCCCTCTCTCTGTGTCTCTCTCCTACTCTGAGACAGAGTCAGAACTCTTCTCCCTGACAGCCACAAACATCTACAGCACTTATTGCATTCAGAGAGGGAACCTGCAAACAAAACTTCACAGAAAACTTTTGGTTCTTGTTCCAGAGAATTTGCTGAAGAGAAGGAAAAACAAACAAACAAACAAACAAACAAACCAGCCCCCAAAAAACTGTGCGTGAAGGGGGAGGAAAAGCAGGGCCTTTTAAAAAGGGAATCACAACAACTTTTGCTGCCAGGATGCCTTTGCTTTGGAAGAGAGGATTTTTGTTGGTGCTTTGCTGGATTATAGTGAGGAGTTCCCCAACCCCAGGATCCGAGGGGCACAGTTCAGTCACTGACTGTCCATCATGTGCCCTTGCCACGCTCTCGAAGGATGTGCCCAGCTCACAGCCTGAGATGGTGGAAGCAGTAAAGAAGCACATACTGAACATGTTGCACTTGAGGGACAGACCTAATATCACCCAGCCGGTGCCCAAGGCAGCACTTTTAAATGCCATCAAGAAACTCCACGTGGGGAAGGTGGGAGAGGATGGCTATGTGGAAATAGAGGATGATGTTGGAAGAAGAGCTGAAATGAATGAAGTTGTGGAGCAAACCTCAGAAATCATCACTTTTGCGGAATCAGGTGAGTACTTAAAAACAAAACAGTAAAATAGCCTGCTTGCCAGAACTGCAATTAACTTCTTCTCCTCAGCAGTACTGTTTTCTCCAAGGTTGTGGGATGAGACCTGGGGGAAGGGAGAAGGAGGAATGGGTTGGGGGGGGGGGAGGTCTCTGAAGGAATTTGATTTCTCTGACTTAGTCTTGGCTACAGATTACACTTGCTAAGCACAGGCAGCCACACAGGGAGGAAGCTCTTTAACCAATCTTGAGCAGAAAGTCAGGCTGCAAAGGGGTCCTCCAAACTGCTTGTGAAGCCAGAGTACTTGCACTAAAGTAGTTGATCACAGGGCTGATGGTGAAACAAAAAGGGCTGAAGCCTTTTGGGGACTTTCTAAAGACAGAAAGTGATCTGCAAACTACTTGAGAAACTGCCCTTTCTTGTAAAAAATATAGTGGAAGTTATAAAATCTGAGGAAGCAGCTTTAACTTTCAGAAGCGAGAGGGCATTTTTGTTTTCTAATTTAACACAGCATCTTCGGCAGTAAAGAGTTGCAGGGATTGTCAGATGACTTCAATAGAACTGGACAAGTTGCTGTAGCTGATCCAATTTGTAATACAGGCTTCTGCATACTGGAAAAAAGATTCTGCTCCTAAACCTCTCCTGCCAAAAAAATGCACCCTATCAAGGTTGCATTTTGAACTCTTAAAGCGCTGTTTTCCCTAACTGTTATGTAGTAAGAGCTACGAATATTGATATTTTCTAACTAATAGCTTCAGGCTCACATCAACTGCCTATAGGAAACCACTCTAAAGTTGTAGTTTACTGTCTTGTTCCTACATGAATAGGACCAGAACTCACTGTAATTCAATGTATATGTATGTGCATGTATATCTGTTTGTATGTGCGAGTATGTTTATACATGCAACAATGTCAATATCTTGCAATAACTCTATCATCTAACTAACAGCAACTTTTTATGATGCTGTCTAGCCAAAGCATTTTTCCTGTTGCCAAGACGGTTTTAAAAGAATGTCATTGTTTTGTTTGGTACAGCATATGGTAGGCAAAGTATGCAAAGGAACACCAAGCATTTTTGTTTAAAAGTTTGCTGCAGCAGTATAAACAATTAAGACAACACTCAGAGTTTCCAGTCCTGAAAACCTGTTGACTCAGATGTTCTGTTTGCAGGGAAGCCATGCACAAGAAGTGTGCATGCTTTTAAGAGCAGACATTCCTGCTAGCTGTCTGATTTCCAACTGTACAAGGAGCCCTTGCCTTTGGCGTCCTTGTCAATACACACATTATCAGTCCCGTCAGTATGCAAGTGCGGGCTCTTCAGTTTTTTTCATCCCACCCCCACTTCAGAAAGCAGGCAGATGTCAATGCCAGTGGTCCTGAGAAGCAGGAGTGGATCAACCTTAGTTCAGAAATGAGTTTTTAAATGCAATGAAATCCCTAGTCGATCTACGAGTCGGATTCCCCACCTGGTATTCAGCAGCTCGCTCTGAGCACTGTGAAACACATATGGCATGAACAGTGGTTTCTCTTCACTGTGTGAGTCCCAATCATTTGTAAACACATTATTGTCTCTCCTGAGCTCTGACACAAAGGAATTTGGAATTTGATATATGCCTACTCAGTATGACACCCTCCAACAGCAACTCCTGAAGCCATTGGCTCTTGGGCTCACGTGAGCAGTGAAAATCGTGCCATGGCCCACACACTGGCCAATAGTCCAGCCACTGATCCCCCACTATAAAATACCCAATACTAGCACGTCACTTACTTTGATTTACATAGCGTTGTCCTACCACTGCTAGCCAAATTAATTGAAGAAGACTTATGCTATGGAGCTGCGCGGCCGCATGCCCTGGGCACAAGCTGTGTACTCGTGCAATTTCTTCCCTGCTCTCTCCTCTACCTAAGCCCATCCTGGAAACTGAGGCAGGAGAATTGCTCCAGCCCTGCATCCCATATCTGACAGGTTTTTATTTGGGAGGAGGTCTCAGCAACCCAGAAACTGTGTTCCAGCATTTGGGCTTATAATGGAAACGTTGACTCCAGTCTGTGGACTTCCAACTGCTGATACATATATTTTTCACCTGGAGCTGCTCGTAGATGTTGTCTTGCTAACACTGGTGGATCCACCATGCTTTACAGGTGCCAGTGCTGCAACACATGAATAAACTTCACCTGGGCTCTCTTCCACTCCTGCACCAGCGGTATTGTGTGTCAAATATTAAAGCAGTATTATTTTTCCTGTTGAGGAAATTGAGGCAAAAAGAAGACAAACGACACGCTGGGTAGGAATTAAAAGGAAAAAAAAAAAAAAAAAAAGACAGGAACAGAATATAGCCACATGGACAGTCCCCAACATTTGGTCTGTAGTAACTGAGAGGAGTATGGATAAGTTTAAAGCACCAAGCAGGAGAATGAACATGTTACTCTCACAGTCAGGTTAATATTCTTTTTGCTTTTAATGTGAAACTCACTCTGTCTCAAAAGAGGAGAATAGGAAATCAATGAAAATGAGTGGAAACATCTCACGTTGTATCAAATAAATGTCTATGGAAAGAGAAATAATACTTCAGGCTTTTTGCTCCTTTGGGTATGACTTGACATAAACCAGCCATTCCCTTTACCTTTCAGAAGCCACATTTACTACTTGCCTTCATAAAAAAGACCTAGTATTTCCATCCTTCATCAGCCGTATCCTCAGACATACAATGAAATGGAGTGAATGAACAAACAGTGCCCTGTGCACGTGGCTCTGGCTTGAGACTGCTCTTTTATAAGAGACCAAAATTCAAGCAAGCATAGGCTACAGACAGTTAGAGGGGAAACTAAATGCAGGGAATATGTTTGAAGCACAGGTGTAGTTACGTCCAGGAAATCAGCAAAATAGTTGGCAGTTAGTTTTCACAGCTAACAAATCCAGGCAAATCTTTGCAAAACTAATGACCATGAGTATTGGGCAAAAGTTTACAAATGCACCCTACTGTCCTTTGGCAGTTTTACAAGTAAAACACGAAAGTGATTTTCTACTTGCATATCAAACTAAGATTACTAACCTCGATTAGTTCTGCTAGGAGGGTAGCTGTGCCAGAGCTCTGTGGGTTATTTCAAGGACTTAAAAATTGTCTTTTGAGGAGAGGGATCATATACATTCATGACGAGAAAATCCAACAGGTTCTGTAACTGAGATAGCGATTGCTCATAAAATATGTTTGGCTATTAACTTGTTCATTATTTTAAGTAGATAGCTTATTAGGCAGATCTGGGATTTTTCCAAGTGAATTTGATCCTGGCAACTAAACTACCAATGAAATGGGTTGCTAACGTCAGCACCCAAGAAGGCAATGGGAATTTCTGGGTAGAAATACTAATCCAAAGGCTTATCATTAGGAGAAGGGGAAAAACAGAGGGGAAAAAACAAACAGACCAAAAAAAAAAAACCACACACACAAAAAAAACCCAACCAACACACATGCACACAAAACCACAACAAGTGTCACGGCTATTTACACTGCTTTTACCTTTCTGTCTCCCTTCCTACTGAATTCAAGGTGAACTGGCTTGATCAGGTGATACCAACTTTTTTTATAAGTAGATATGTGTATGTACACACTCACACCTTTTCTTAGCATGATGCCTACTCTTATATAGCCAGTCTGGCAGCTCAGGAGGAGGAAAAGGATGGGCCGCTTATGACTCTTTAAATAATTTCATCAATTTTCTTTTGAAAGGAAATGGATTTAATGGTATGAATATCTGTGCTGAATAAAGAATGGCCACGAGAGGGCACACTCCAAAGGCTTTTTACTCCATGCAAGGCAACCTTCCTGCAAGCTTCTATTTTACCTAATTGAATCCTGAATCCCAGAGATCTTTATGCTTATCTGTAGCTTCTCTGAGTGGAGCTCTTGTTTCTCTCTTCTCGGTCATTTAAAAGACAGAGATTCACTGGAGTGGAAGACTCTAAGTTAAAAAAAAATGCAGTGGAAGGAAATAGGCAAAGGGGAAAAAGATAAAACCGATAAACTGATGGATGCTGGAAGTTCTGGGTATCTGGAATCAGAAATGATCATTATTATTTTTTACAAGATACTGAGAAATGTGACCATGAATCATCATCTGAGCTGATTTTCTCACATCTTTTTTTCTAATGCAGTCTCCTTGGCTTTCAGAAAACAAGCCTATTTCTCCCCGGTTTTGGTGTTGCATTTTTTTATTTTTTTTCTTTCTCCTTGGCTTTGGCATACTTTATCGAAGATTTGAAGTTTAGCAAATGAAAGCAAGTTACTTCCAGAAGAAGAAAGCCATTCTGAATTAATCTGTTTCATTGTAACAAAATGTGAGAATTCAAGGAGATTGGTTGCTTTGAGAACAATTTGAGAAAGCACACACGAATCTGAGAAGGTGGGAACCAGTTTATAAAAAGATACCTGAGAGAGAGAGGGACAGAAAGTACTGTATGTGTCCCTCTGTGGGTAGTCATGCATTCAGTTTGATATGCAAATCTAGCTGGAAATATATGGATATGCATTTGTTTGTATGCATGTATAAGCGGATGTATGTCTAGAGACATGGGTATGCCAGAGGAGGCAGGCTTATAGA
Source organism: Netta rufina (assembly GCF_964035555.1). Lineage (NCBI taxonomy): Eukaryota > Metazoa > Chordata > Aves > Anseriformes > Anatidae > Netta > Netta rufina. The sequence goes on from NC_140124.1 coordinate 58,776,705, forward strand.
CCCATGCAGCTGTACCTGCAACATTGTAATGTGGATAGATTCTTGCTTGTAAGTATGTGCCTTCATGTGCCCTCTTGTGTGCAGGATATACCTACACTGCTCATGTGTACATTCCTGCACAGATTCATGCTGGGCAGTCCTTCTATCTACTTCTATCTATATGAGTGTGAAAAGGCAATCTCATGTCACGCAGCTGAGTTTTGCAAGATATAATTTTGGACTGAACGTCAGTCTTCTGAAAGTAATTGGAAGTTTTGCTATTCATTTCAGTATACTTGCTATTTGGGCCTTACTGCACAGGAATCAAGTATTGTAATTAAAACAGTGACAGCTTTTGATCCACTTAATTTTAGAACTTAAAGTATTAAAAGTATGTTAAAAAAATAATATCTCTTTTGTGAAAGACAAAGACTTGATATTATTTGTATCTTGAAATATGCTATTGGTGAAAGTGACCCTAAGCTTTCCTTGAGCTATTTTAGATGTGAATGCAAAACTCAAGTAACAAAACAAAAACAAAACAAAACAAAAAACAAACAAACAAAAAACAACAAACACATCCAAACAAACACCTTTTTTGTTTCTAAATATTTAAGGCCATGTGGGGGAAGGGCTTTCAATTTGGAAGGAACTCTAGGTTGTGGATGTAAAGTGCTTCTCTCCTGACAAAATGGCAGGGGACAGTCAAGGTTCACTAGAACCAAATTATTTCACATTCTGAGTGACCTTGTCAGTGCCCCTTTGGGTTAATTTTTCAAGAAAAGGTATTTAAATAAGTTTGTTGCTGCTTTTTTATTTTATTTCCCCCCCCTACAAATGCTTGGGAAATAGTTTTTTTTTTTTTTTTTTTTTTTTTTTCCTCTCACAACAAAAATCCCATTTTGCTGGCAGTAAAGAGGATTTGAACATAGAGATAAGGTGTTTGTTATTTCTGTCATAATTCATCCTCCTTTTTCAAGAGGCAGCCGTCACCCAGTCAGGGAGCAGAAACAAAACTGTGCAACCCAGATGACCAGTCACATACGTGGGGTGGTGAATAGTTAGAATAAATCGTTTGTCAGTGATTCATAAGCTGAAATGTATTCACAGAAATAGCCACTGCCTAATCGCAGTAATAACACATTTGTAATAATCAGTCTGCCCAGGGGATAATTGCCAGACGATAACAGTGCTAAATTCACTGAATAAATTCTGCCCTGTGAACAATTCATCTAACTCTAGTGGTCACTCATTAGTAAACATTTTGAGCAATTATCTCTCAATAACCATGCTCTTCTCTTTGCTCTCTTTAGAGGAACCTTTCTAGTAACCTATTTTTTTTTTTTCTGTCTCCTGGGGAACGGAAATGAGAAGTGAAGAGAAGGATGCTTTTGAATGTAATTACAGATTGGCACGCAGCACAAATTCCCCCAAATCTAAACATAGGCAGTAGTAAAGTTAGCAACTAAAAAAGGAAAAAAAAGCTTGCTTTGTATGGAAAAACAGTTCACTTACAGTATAACGTAAAAATGGTTCAAAATTAAGCAGTGGTGAAGAATGGAAATTTAAAGTAACAGCACCTTCTTAATCAGTGAGCATTTCTGAATGGAAAATTTAAATACTGCGTATTAAGAGAAATTAAGAATAAGTCACATGATAAGTCAGGAAGCATAATCACTTTCATTCTGAAAAAAATCAGTCTTAATCATTTAACAGCATATGGTTGGGGAGGGACGTCATTTTAAGTATGTTAGCATTTTATTAAAAAAAAAATAAATAAAAATCCTCTTAACTGTATAGCTTAAGCCCTCTCCGGTATGTGCACATAGCTTGAACTAACGGGGCCTGATCTTGAAGCAGGCCGCAAACTGCAAATCAATGAGCTTTGGCTGCGCAGCTGCAGCCCGGAGGGACCCTGAGCCTCAGGGCCTGGGCCGTGCCAGCCCTCCATGCTGTCCTTTACCAGGCAGTGGGCAGAATCCTTTGCATGAGCCCTTCTGGAGGCAGAGAGCAGGGCACCTGTGTGGGCAGGTTCAGGTTTCTGTCCTAAAAGGGTGTGCGAGCACCACTGAAGAGAAAAACAGATACGAGCAAACTCTCGTGCTGTGTATACCGATGCTATGCTTCCTTTCCATTCAGTAACTCCCTCCATTAAACCTTTTACCATATATGCACTACTTTATAGGGCTTATATTTTTAACCATTTTTCATGGCGTTTGCCATGTCCCTGCTAGAGGGTTCTCTCGGCGTCCCAGCCCTTTTCCTGGAAGGGACTTCTGCCTAGCAGCAAAGCAGAGAAGTGGCCTCTCCAAGGCTGTTGGAAGGGGAGATGAGGAAAACCAATCAAAGGGGGCCAAAGTAATCCCTCGTCTCCTTTTCCAGCCTCTTTCTGCCACGATAACAATCCAGCCTGTTGCTGTTGCTGTTTGTATGAGCACTGAAGTGATGAAGGCATTGCCACTGTTGTGCTGTGGGTCTTTCCACAGGAGTCAGGCAGGAGGAGCAGGATGATTAGAAATGAAAAAAAGACCCTTGCAAATCAGTTGTGGCAGATGAGAAGTCAGGACAAAGGGATAAACGGAGTGTAATTATGGAAGTGATATTACCCCGAACATGCAGGAATGTCTCCTCTTATAATTTCAGTTAGATGAACAGCATGTATTTCTAAGAGCTTGAACGAGGTCATTAACTCAGACCAGAAAGGAAAGACTGCTAAATCCCTAAGCAAAACATGGAGAAAATGAAATACAGCAGAATTTTGTCTCGGAAAACCTGAAGAATGTATTTTATCGTAGCACAGAACCTTTTGGAAATATAAAGATCCTGTTATAAAGTGAATGTGTAATCATCATAAGCCCGATCCAGAGATCGCAGTTCAGTACTAGCCCAGGCCAAAACCCAATTTCAAAATGAGCTGGTCTGAGCATAATTAACCTTGCAAAGATTGCAGCATTCATATCGTTTGTGCTGGATGATCACAACACACCAATTGTGAATGTGGAGAAAATTCAGAAAAGCTCATTTTTTTCCTAATATAAAAGCATGCTTTTTATCCCCAGCCTTGCACCATTCCAGTTTCCTTCTAAAAAGGATCTGAAAAAGGGAATGATTTTTTAAATTGTTTTAAAACCTCTTATTAGTTATGTCGGTTTGAGGACTCAGTATTTTGTGTCATGCAGGAATATTAGTCTCATATAAGCTTCCTGCATCTTGTTTAGAAGCTGAATTGACCATTTGTGTGTGAAAATGTAGCTAACATTAATATCCAGTACAACAACAACCTACAGGGAAGCTGTTATAGCTGCATAAGGACAGGTCATATGCTACCTTGCTCTAACTCACTTTTCTCCAGTGAAAAAAAGCAACGCAGATGTACTCCTGTACTTTTGCTTTCTCATATCTTTAGTAATGAGGAAAAAATCAACTTCCACACATACAGGAGCATATGAAAAAACAATTATCAGAGTTCTTGAGATCTTGTTTCTTTCATGTAATATCTGTCAAAAAGAGTGGTTGCATGGGTACACTTCCGGGCCAGTGCATAAAGTAATATGAATATTTACTGTTGGAGATATGTCACTTCATAACTATTTTCAGTTCCCACTGGAATGGAAATAACAGAATGTGAAATACCATGCATTAACACTTAACAGCTTTAAGTTATTCTGTAACACAGAGCTGCCCAGCTTTTCTGGTCTTAAGGGCCACACAGCTTCTTCCCCAGTCAGGCCAGGGCTGCACACCCCAGCTGCTCTCTTCAGAGCACACAATGGAGCCAGTTTTCCATGTCCAGCACTGCTGATCTGCTCATTCACAGGATCCCTCCTAGCACCAGAACTGCTGTCTGTGTCCAGCCTAGTACCTCAGGAACATGGTATAAGTTTGTGAGACAGGGTCAGGGGGTTGGAGGTGCAGGCTGTATCAGAGGTCCTCAAAGACCTTAGAAGTAACCAGTCTGATAGAGCACGGTCTCCATAACATCCCTACATAGTATGCAGCCAGCCTCCTGGACCAGGTTTCCTTCGGATTGGAAGAATGTCACTGTACACCTCCTCATGCTCTGAAACCCAGGCCAGTGAGGGATTAATGCCTATCAACTACCCTCTGCTCCAACATAGCTGGCAGCTTAGCCAGGGTTTCACTTCCAGAATTGAAAAACTGGTGTTAGCCTTCAGTCATTATTGAATGACTCTCATTTAAAAAATACTTGAAAAACAGTAACTCTGCCACTCCCCACAGTACTGGTCAGTTTGCCCTGTCTTTTCTATAATCCACTTCCTTTTCTAAGGTACAGTCCCACGGGTTCACATAGCTCTCTTAGAAATTAATGGAGCTTGCTTTGGAGACAGGCATCAGCAAAGTCTGTGAGAAGCAGTTAACACAAACCATGTGTTTTCCTATCTCAGTGACAGTTAAAGTCTACAATTTCACACTCTCACTTAGAGGGAAAACAAAAACAAAACACTGCGCCTTTTGGCCACAGTAATTCAGACATGTCTGTCTCTTTGACCTGGGAATGCCACCAGGGAAAGCTGAATGTCAGTGCCAGGACTTCACAGAGGGGGAAGCAACAGGTAGCTCAAAGGGCAATACAGCCTGTGTACAGAATTTAGAAACCAGGAGCGGTAAGATAGTCAGGGAAGTCATGTTAAGTGGAATTCAGAGGCAATGGGAAGCAAGGAGGAGACTTCCACAAGAGCAGTTTTTCCTGTATGCTTCCTACCACTTCAGTTTTCTTCACCACTCACCCTTTTCAGGGTGCAAAATTCTGCTTCCCTGACAAGCAGAACTATTGCACAGAGAACCAGGTCAACAGCTGTGGGTACTTCAAGAATAATATCAGTGACAAACTGGTAATTATGAATATTGTGTCTGTCAACTAAGGTCAGATATCTGTGCATTTCAAATCTGTGACTCCTGGCCTCCATCCTGAGAAAGAACAAAAGATGCCAGTGGGGACTTTTCGTTTGTCAAGAAAATAGAAAAGGACCTCTTTTAAAAAATAATACCCCTTCCCCACAGCAAATTCATTCTCTCTTAACTTTTTCATGCTCCAGTGATCAAATCATTAAACAGCCCTCATTATTCATTCCAACTTCTGCCAGGGATATGAGCTCTGTATCAGAGAAACACCCCCTCACCATCATAATCATCATCATGACATCTCAGCAAGTTGATACAATTATGCCAGAGAACCATCCTCATAATTATACAGTTCTTTAGCACATTTTTTCAGTGTATTCACCATTACTATAATCACAGCGAGTACAGTGTGTTAAATTAAGAACAGGATTTACAGCTAACATCTCACAGGATGAAGAGTCTGCCTGCTGCAGTTCTGCAATTCTTTACAATAAAGCTCTGCAACCCCTCTGAAAGCTTAGGCTTATGTGTTAGTATTTCTTTGTTTTTGAGACAACTGACATTTACAACTCATTTTAAAATGCACACGAAGAATGGTGTTTTACAGAGGGAGAAAGGACAGACCTCATTCCCACCTCATTTCCAAAGAACTCACTCCCCAACCTTAGCTATTAGGCTCAGATTTGAATGTGTATGATACACATAGTCATGGACTGTCGTCACAAACTCATTTCTGCCTTTCAGTTAATAGTGATCACAAAGGCAACTCTAGGAAGTGAACTCTTAGCAGCTACTGATGCTTATTTGCCATGCATTGCATAAATGCATAAATGAGCATAAAGATATGATTGCTATAACAAAAAGCTTATAATACATTACTGGCAGTGTTAAAATATGGTACTGGAAAGCAACAGACAAACAAGTAGTTTTCTAAAGAATTTTCACAAAAGCATCTGAGAAGGGGATTAGGTGAAGAAAGGTTAGAACAGAAGAATCATAAGAATGTAAAGAGCAAAACAGGAAACCTAGGGAACTCCATGTCTGCAATGACAATAAGATCTCTTTAACAGAATGCAAACTGACATACTAACTAGCTCTTCCTGTCTATTTTCATTTACCAAATCAGGCACACCCAAGAAAACATTGCACTTTGAGATTTCCAAGGAAGGCAGTGAGTTATCAGTGGTGGAACATGCTGAAGTGTGGCTCTTCCTGAAGGTCTCCAAGGCCAACCGCAGCAGGACAAAAGTCACCATCCGCCTGTTTCAACAGCAGCGGCAGCCAAAAGGCAACTCTGAAGGAGCAGAAGATATGGAGGATGGAGGGCTGAAAGGTGAAAGGAGTGAGACTCTGATTTCAGAAAAGGCAGTGGACACTCGAAAGAGCACTTGGCACATCTTTCCTGTCTCCAGCAGTGTCCAGAGACTCCTGGACCAAGGCAAGAATTCTTTGGATGTGCGGATTGCCTGTGACCTGTGCCAAGAGACTGGGGCAAGCCTGGTGCTACTGGGCAAGAAGAAGAAAAAGGAAGATGACGGGGAGGGGAAAGAAAAGGATGCTGGAGAAGTCCCAGGAGAAGAGGAGAAGGAGCAATCACACCGGCCCTTCCTGATGATGATTGCCCGGCACTCAGAGGACCGTCAGCACAGGCGGCGGAGACGAGGCCTGGAGTGTGATGGCAAAGTCAACATCTGCTGCAAGAAGCAGTTCTTTGTCAGCTTCAAAGACATAGGATGGAGTGACTGGATCATTGCACCTACAGGTTATCATGCCAACTACTGCGAAGGAGAGTGCCCCAGCCATATAGCAGGCACATCTGGTTCGTCATTATCTTTCCACTCCACTGTCATCAACCATTACCGCATGCGGGGCCATAGCCCCTTTGCCAACCTCAAGTCATGTTGTGTGCCCACCAAGCTGCGGCCCATGTCCATGCTCTACTATGACGATGGCCAGAACATCATCAAGAAAGATATACAGAATATGATTGTGGAGGAGTGTGGCTGTTCATAGACACATATGTGCACAAGACTCTTCTTTTTATGTTGAGAAGAGAACGTTTTAAAAGCCCAAGAAGAGGAAAGACCTGACATGGTATAAAAGCCTTTTTGAACGAAACAATCATCTGAAATAAAAACAAGAACAAGCAAATGAAAACAAACAAACAAAAAAAAAAAAACAAACAACAAAAAAAACACAACTACACACACAAAAAAAGAGGGGAAAGTAAAAATAATAAATAGAAAAAGACATATTGAGGATCAGAAAAGACTACAGCTATAAAGAGGAAGAAAGCTTCACGATCCCAGGCTTGAATGAGATACGTTTGAATGACGGTATGGGTTGGGGATTTCCCCTTCCTTTCAGTATGCTCCTTATCTTATTAGATAGTATGTTAAGCATTAGCTATTACTAGGGGAATTATGTTCCCTCCCCTAGCTACCCATCAGTTCCAGCCATGGTAGCAGCTCATCTAACCTGCAGCAGTTTGGACAAAGTCCAAAATGTCATTGAAATTCCTTGAAAAGCCATGTGTATGAACACTACATTCACTGGCACTTTCCCCCAAAATTTACCAACGAACTGAGTAGGTGTGTAGCGTTTGTGTGGATATATATGTGTGGCTATGTATTTATATACATACCTTTATACATACAGACACTACACACTTACATATACTTACATTGGTAAAGAGACAATATTGTGCAGGTGTATACACCTTCATCTTCTGCACTACATTTACAAAAAAAAAAAAAGAAAAAAGAAAAGAAAAATGAAGAAAAATGATTAAAAAGAGTGAATGAAAGAATAAAAGTTACATATTGTAAAGGTGCTTACAACGTTAGAACTATGCAACCTAGTTGGTTTGAAACTGTTTACCTGCAAGAGAAAGAAAAAAAAAAAAGAAAAAAAAAAGAAAGACTTTTTTTTTAAATGGAAGTAACTTGTTTAAAAAAAAAATCTTCAGTGAGAGATACTTGAAAGGAATATGTTTGTCCAGATACTGGAGCCAAACATTTCTATATTTTGTAAAAAAAATTTTTAATCGTTTACTATTTGCACTACAATGGTGTCTGACCTGTCTAATCCTTATTTAACAAACATTTGCAAGGGAGGGTGGTTGGGTGTGGGAGGGGTTGAGAGCTGCACTTATTGTGAGCTATACAAGAACTGCTACAGCACACAAAATAGCTATTTTTATTTTTATTATTATTATTATTATTTTGTACCTTAAACTGAATAGACACATACACCAAAGACACTTGTGCGAGCCTCTAAAAAGTCTGTTTGTGGTTGGTACCATTCACCTGTAATAAGTTATGGTTTGAATTAAGGGTCAGTGGGTTGATTACATTCAGGCTAGTATATCTGCTAACCAGTTAAATTCAAATTCTGCCCTAAACAGAAAATTGTAATTTGAAGAAAGCCCTCAAAAGCCCTGGGATGTGTATCCAAGGTGTTTGAATCCAAGGTCCATAACTGTACTTGTTTTGCATATGCAACACAAGACTTATCCCTGATGCACAGCAACTGTGCATCATTGGGAAACAACTTTATACAAGGGACATACATATATATATGTATATATATTTCTGTATGTATATATGTATGTATACACAAGGTATAAGCACTTCTGGCTTCACTTTAATGTTCTTAAAACAATGAATGTTTGTATGCAAAGCACAGTATGTTAAAAGCTTGTTTGTTACTAACAAGCATGAGCGTTCAAAATGGTATTTGTGTGAGAAGAACCTAAAGTGCTGGTGTACACTTAGAAAATATTGATGTAAAATTGCAAGCAGCTTTGGGCCATGCCCACCATCACCCCTGCAAATACAAAGAAAATGGCAGTTGTGGTAGGATTTCTGTTTGAAACGCAATCTTAAACAAAAGGCTGGCCATCTCAACCACCACCCTCTAGCACGACAACTCTTAATGGGTTTGCGCGTTACCTGTAAAACCTAATTTTCAGTGTCAACACCTAACCTGAAGGGTCCAACCCATAGGGCATAGGTAGATAGGTTTAAAAAAAAAAATTCTATCGCTGTCGTATTTAAAAGAATGTTAAAGTTACAGTGTGTGTCTTTGGGTAGGGGGAGATGAGAAGAAGGAATGGGAGAAACCTTTAGGCCCTGTTTACACTGAGTTTGATAACCCTGAGCCTGAATCTTCAGACTCTCACAGGTTTGCAGGACCAAGCCCCTGTTAGCTGCCTTCTGACAGGAAGGGCTTCAAAATGTCTCTCACAGAAAGCAGCACTAACATGGCTCCCCACCTTGCTGAGAGCACAGTCTGTTTAAAAAAAAGAAAAAAAAAAAGAAGAAAAAAAAAAAAGATAGCACAATTTAACCCGGTCACATTGGCTAGGGATAGCGTGTTAGCACCTTCATGGCGAGAACCATGTTTAAGCAGTGTAATCAGGGCCTTCATTTTTTGTCAGCCAAAACTGTTTGTGTGTGTGTGTGGGTTTGCTCTGTGTCTGTGTGTGTGTAGATGTATGTGTGCATGGGAGCGTGTCTGTATATGTATGTATCGATAGAGATTTAAAAAGAAAAAAAGGAAAAAAAGAAAAAAGAAAGAAAAGAAAAAAAAAGCCCTTTTGTCCGTTGAATAGATATCAACATACATGCTTATAGCTAAGTTTTCTATCTAATTTATTTCACAGTATTTAGATTGCATAGTACAGCTAATGGGTTATACATTTATGTACTTTTTATACAATGCATTTTTACAGACTTGTTTGCAGTTTGCAAAAAAAAAAAAGATTAAAAAATTGTAACAATTGGGTGAACACTAAATTTGTCACTAAAGTATTCTGTAAAATATCAAGGCTTTCTGATTTAAATTATTGCAGATTTTATTTTATTTTTAATTTTTTTTTTTAGTATTTTCTTCCTGGGGAAAGGGAGGGATACCAAATGGTAGTGGGGGGGGGGGTGGGGGGTGGGGAAAGATGCACAAATAATCTATCTTTATATTTTAAACAAATCAAGTTCCTGACCCTGCTTCATTTGAAGCAAGTGGCAGAATTGTTGTTGATTTTTCTAGAAGTAGGGCCAGGCTCTGGAACTGCTGTGGCAGGAACATAGCCTGTGACAGCTAAGGACAGTACCTTTTATTTCACTGAACTTTGGACCTGGACTTAAAATTAGATGCATATTGCCCATCTACCCTTACTTATGTCCACAGGCTCATTGATGTCTACAGATCTTACAAGAGTAGTAAAACTATTTACATGACTAAAGGTAAGGCAGGCTGAACCACAGGATCCTTGTGCTATAGGCAGTGTGAAGGGAGAGAACAGATTTTGAATGAGTGGCACCATATCCAACAATATTTAATTTAACTGACTGTTCAAAAACGGGCTGCTTGTATCATGGTTGATCTCAGAATGTAGTGGCAAGGGAAGCAGGTGAGATGGCTCATGTTGGCTAAAATTATTCTCATGTGTGATTAATTACGAGCATTGGAGTCCTAAAATCCCAGCACCTTCCCAAAAGCGACAATGGCAAAACTCCCATTGACTGTAAGTAGGGTAAGTTTAGGCTCCTGGTTTTCCTGGTCAAAGCTGACAGAGCCTTTAAAAAGAAGTCTGATACTGAGTTTGATACCAACTTTTATGTGGTGCACAGGGGCTGGCCCTGGAAAATGTGAAACTAGCCTGAGAGAATTTCCAAGTGAGGAAAGAAAAGGGGATTTTTACATGTGGTGAGTGGGTTGCATGATAGGTACATCAAAAACACAAGAAGGTTTTTCAAAGCAAGAAGTAACTGTTCCTAAGCCCTGCTTTTTAGCTTTCATTTGTGTGTTTATACTGTTCACAAATTTTAAAAGTTTCTCCCTCCAATCTCTATATTCAGTCATGGGGTTTTGATTTGTGGTCAGAGTTATTTAAAGCAGGGGGAAATGAAAAACTATATGATAAAATAAAGTAAGAAATTGGGATGTTAATCAAGACTGACTGATTCCAGCAAAACACCCCACCCCTGATAATTTGGTTTAATTAAATCTGCATGTACTTAAAATAGCATTAGAAATTGTTACCATATTTAAACAGTTGTTCAAGGGCATGCAGTCTCAAAAATTACTTCTCCCTTCAGGTACTACTATACCAAAAAGAAAAAAAAAAGAAAAAGCTTTTAACTACTAACATATTCCTTTCTGTATAACCCATTTCCTTTTTATATTGAAAATGTATTTTCAGTATATATTTGTTCACAGAAACGTACTTGTTTAGTACGTCCACAATCTTCTTGTTTCAGAGCTGATGACATTCAGTGGTCTTTCCCCCTCTTCAAGTCAGATGTTCACTGTATCCATGGCCTAAGAAACTGCCAGAAGTGCACATTAAGATGTTTCTTTGGGAGGGCTGAATGTATTTGTATTCTTGGGGTTTAGCAAAAGGAAATGCTAACAGATGCTTATAATTATTCTGCACTTACATGTCACAGCAGAATACAGATCTAGGGCCTGAAACTGCAGAACTGAATGAAATGGGAGTTTTGTCATTGACTTGAATAGAAACAGCCTTTTACCACATTGTTGCAAACTAGGACTCTGTTATAAATACCTACTCTTTTGTATTTAGTTGAGTTTCAAGTCATCAGGTTCATATAACTGTGACATCACAAGGCCATGTAGAGGCTAGCAGCAATATCTCTGAATTAGAGAAGTTTAGGCATCTGTAATGTCTATGTGCAAAATGAGAACTTTTATGGACTATAGTTACTCATGGTATAGTGCCTTACTCTGTAAGCAATGCTGTTGATTCCAGAGGGTCTCCTTTCCTAGAAAGTTACCAGTCAGCATGAATAAAGTGAGCAGAATCTATTTCTGGAGCACAGGTAGAAGAGAGGTGATGGAAATTAGTAATTACTTTAAGTTAAACCTCATGTCAATACTGTGTATCAGTATAAGAATCAGATGCTAACTTTCTGACACTGAAGAACTTTACTCCCCATCTGCTCTCACAGCATTACATGTGGAGTAAAAAGGTTTTCAGTTAGAGTAATGAAAACTGTAATTTGTCCTTTCCTGAACAATTATAATCAATATTTTGATAGGCAGAAACAAACAACACTTCTGGGTTATATAGCTATTTATTTTTTGAGATACGGTGAATCTGTGTTAATTCTCAATGGGTTTCTTTATATTTAAATACTTTCAGAAACAATACATTGACGATGGGTTGAAGATATATATATATATGTATATATATATACATATTATATATATCTACAATATATATACACACACAACTATATATATATGTATATACATATATATATATAAATTATGAAAGCCAAGATATTATGAAGCCTATTTTGTTTTTATCATTTTGTGTTTTGTTGTTGATATTATTATTATTATTGTTATTATTATTATTTTGCATACTACATGCAGTGCTTTAACCAATGTCTGTTCGGCTAATGTAATTAAAGTTGTTAATTTATATGAGTACATTTCAACTATGTCAATGGTTTCTTAATATTTATTGTGTAGAAGGACTGGTATTTTTTTTATTTACATTATGTTTAAAGAGGTAACAGTTTGATATGTTCTCATTTGTTTATATTAGAAGTTATTTATTTTCACAGCATTCCGTCTGGTATTTTGATATTTGGAAGGCATGCTACCTATACTTTGTACAGTTAGTGGGCAGTATTCAGCAGCTCCCGGTAGATTTTTAGGCCCTGTGTTAAATAAAAGACATGTTTGGGATTTCTATTTTAGATCTTTCTTATTGGTTTGCCAGGACCACTCAGTGCACTTACTGCCAGACACCCTGCCTGCGTGACCAATTTATTCCTACTGTATTTACCCAGGACAGAGGACCAAAACCACCTCTAGTGTAAATCTGGTGACTTCAGTGAAGTTACACCAGAGATGTATTTGGCTCACCGAGAAATTGCTTGTACAAATCAGTGCAAAGAAAGGACAGAAAGCAAGCAAGCAAGCATCTTTGCATTTGAAAGAGGATTTCAACGTGTTAAAAATGTTTGGGTCAGCTACTATTTTATTTTACTTTGTTCTTTTTGTTATTTTGCTCTTTCTTATACAACAACAGCAACAACACAAGTGAAATAAATAAAGGGAGTTTCACCAAGCATTGTGTAATCGTCCCTTAATATGCATTCCTGGTTGGGAAATACATGGGACCTGGGGAAATACCAGAAAATACCAGAGGTGAAACGTGGGTGCCTCTTTGGATCAAGCAGTGCGATGCCCTTCTGTTTGGTGTCACCATCCTAACTCTGCATTCAGACTCACAGTCCTACATGTAATGCAATTTTAGGTTGTTCCCTTCTTAGGAAACAGAGGCAGTATCAATGCCACAGCCAGTGTCAGCTCCCCTCTGCCCGCAGGCTGTTAGGTGTTCAGCTACCATAACCACAATTCCCTTGAATAACCCAGAATCAGATGCTTACCCTGACAAAAAGAGAATTTGCATTACCCAGACAAAATTGCAAAACTGTCAGTTCACATGTACTCATTTATGATCAGTTCACAGGCAGCCAGAGTGAGAAATCATCTGAGTACTCTCATATTTGAAATTAAAGCATACTTATGAGGGGTTTTCACCAGTCTTTGCATTCCTAGGGTGATAAATGGACTCCTGCTATATTTCAGTGGGCTGAGAATCAGGAAACAAGAATCTTGAGGTTGATCTTTAAATGGATTACTTGCATGGTGCTTAAACATGGGCCACCACAATTAGCAGGCCTTTTAATAATCAGACATTGAAAGCCATTCTGCAAAGTCTGAAGAAGTGAGTTGCTTTCCTCTAACTGAGAATAAGTTTTCAATAAATCAGTGCAATCATGACTACAGAAAGCTTTTGTTTCAGAGAAAACTAAGACATGATTGAATATTTGCTTTCGTTCCTTTGTTATGATCACTATTATTATTATTGCCATCAAAGACAAACCCAACTGGCTTTGGAAGTTGCACTAGCAATAAAATAAAATCATGAGGCCTATTTGATTCAATCCCCTAGCTTATTAACCTGTTAAAAATGAAGCTTACACTTCAGGTGTAAAATGGGAAGTTATCCTTTCTCTGGCACAACATGAAGTGCAACACTGGATGGTGTAATCCAGATTTTTTCCATTACACAGCTGTTTGATTTTCTTTTTAGTTTATGAATGCTATTGAGAACTGTTGGTATTATATGCGCTTGTTGAAAAGCCCCAGCTCAAAGAACAGTGGAGAGCTAAGAGCTGCCTTTTGCATGAGCTGAACAATCTGTTAAAGCCAAAAAAACTGCCCTAAACAAATTAGACCATGCTAATAATATACTGACAAAGGCAGATAACACCAAATGATTTTGTGAAACAGATACACAGATAGTGTCTACTCAGTGTGCATTTCCTACCTTAGAGGTAGATTTTCATGTTGCTACTTGGGTTGTTGAGTTGCTGTGCTAGTCTCAGTGCATTTTATGATTGTTTTTCCATGCTTGTCACAGGACTAACAAAGCCTGTGTTTTGGTAGTCTTCCTGAAATACAACCACAGACTGATTTAAAGTACTGCCAGGGCTCAGGTTCAGTATCCTCTCTTATGCTGATGATAGAAATATGGCACTGTTATCACTATGGTGATCAAATCCACTGGCTTGCAGATACCTGACACCCAGCTGCTAAGACCTCTGGGCCTTTCTTGGTTTCAAAAGAGTTATCTAGTCATCTCAAACACTGTCACCATTTGATCACCTTTCTACTGTCTACTCATCAGCTTTGTTGGAATTACACTGACTGGAAAAACAGCGCAGAAAATCATCAGCTGCTAGAGCATCCCAAATCCTCTCTGTGGGACAGATTTAACTGAATGGCAAGGTTTCCCTTTCCCTTCTGATAACCAGCAACTCCTAACACTTAAAGTGGAAGGGTTAGAAGGAAGTTGCACATGAATTGACACTACCTATGCATCGTTTCCTTAGGAGGGCTGAGAGGGAATGGGGTTATTTTGTCTTTGAACAGCAATACTGCAGTTTACAGATGCAGTGGCAAATTCATTGTACACATTACAACACCACATCAGGAAGCAGTATAACAATTATTTTACACATCTGAATCATCCAGTCTCTACTGCACAAGAAAGTTTCTCTGACTTTGAGAAGATAGAAATGTATATCACCACAGTTATGGTCTCCACAATTTCATGTAACAGTGGACAAAAACAACACAGCAGCTCTATTCAAACAAGAACATTCAGAGAAAAGTTGGCAGGGCAGAGGTCCCTTGAGGGGCTTTTGAGCAGGCTGCTCCTCCACAAGTTTTGTGTACACAAGAATGCCTCTTATAGCTGCATTAGGATGCAGTTTATAGTCCTGGTCTTGATCTTAATGAAGTCAGCAGGGTATTGCAGACCTGGACAGCTTAGCTGAAAGTAAAATGAAGTCCTATTGTTTCAGTAAAATCACTGAGTAAAATCACTTTTATAGTGCAAAGAGTAAGATGGAGATGACATGGACACTGTAATGAGCTGTGTATGAGAGCAATCAGAGTTGCATAACTTTGAAAAAAAGATAACCTAAATTGGGGTAGAGGTAGAAAATTTTCTACGTACAGAATGTAGTTGCACTAGATATTTCTATGTAAGAAACCCATTTTAAGGTTTAAATCTACTTAGCTCTTCTCAGATAAGCTGTGTGTCTCCCACTTCACATAAGCTGTGTGTCTCCCACTTCACTGATAGCACCCTTCCTGGGGTCATGCCAGCCTCAGAAGTAGGGCAATGCAGGAAGAAGATGTGGCACCACATTCAGGCATCATACACTCATTCCTTTTACCACTCTGAGAATGCAAGGAATGCCACTAACCTATCTGAAGTCCAGACAGACAGACTGGTAAGTAAGTGACAAATCAAACTATGATTTATTTATTTATTTATTTATTTTTAATTTCTAACACATGACCCAACCTTCAGAAGCAATTCAGGCCTGTCCCAGCACTGGCAAATTACCTTGGTATGAATCAGGTTCAAATTTGTCACGCTTTCAAATGCATACCTTTTTGTGCAAATCCTACTCCTTTCTCATGCTTTCAGTGGACAGCCTGGTCATTTGCACACAGCTGTTGTGGAGAAATTGGCTCTAGGCTTAGACTCCAAGCCTCACTTCTCCATTCACATTTCCATATCCTAAGAAAATATTCTCAAGCACGGGAGTTTTATACCACCCCCACACGTCTGGGCAGGAAGGAGAGGAATCAGATAAGTTAATTATAATAACTCAGAGACATTCCCTATGAAAAGAAACTCCAGGCCCCCAAAACAAAGCCCAGCACCAGACCTGCCCTGCCAACCACTCAGCATGGTACCAAGAAGGTCTGCAGCACCTGGGGAAGAGCAGAGGGACTGCAGGGAGGATAAATATATTAATGGGGATGGTTTCAGTTACTCCCGTGCAGTCACTGTCACATCTGATCATGATGAAGAGATGAAATTTTTTGCTATCACGAAGGACCTCTTCAGCAAGCAGCTTCTCCACTTGAGAAACAGCAAACTACTATGTAGAACCTGGCTCAATAATCTATTACTAAAATATTACTTTGAAACCGTAGCTATACCACACCTACGTCTGTTACAGAAACAACATACTTGTCCATCTTCCTATCTACCTACCTCCACTGCAGCAGAGTCTGATTTCAGGAAGAGAAGCTGTAAAACTCTATGAAAACTTCAAGGAACTAAAAGGGATTTCAAAGCAGCTTGCAGACTATTTCAGGATACTGTATTAGAGGCACAGTATTGAAAAAAAGATCTGAAGAGCTAGTGTGGTGGATCAGCAGGATAAAGTCATATTTAAATGAGAAAAATAGAAAACAATAGAAACGCCAGCAAATTAATTATAAAAACACAATACAGAAAATTAGAAAATAATTTGAGTACTCTACAAAATCCATAATAGCTAAGAATGAGTTAAAAGTTAAAATAAGATAAATGCTGGACCTGTCAATGTGGGCTTTGTTGATGGAAAACCTGTTACATTTCCTTGAAGTGATCAACAAGGAATAACATTGATATAGTCAGCTTGAATTTTCCAAGTAGTACTTACAAAGACCCTCACTAAAATTTCCTGGAGAAATTAACCCATCACGGGATAAAGAAAGCAACATATACAATTAATAGTTATTGTGAGAAGAGATGAAAGAAATGGAGAGGTGTCATCAGTGTCCAGCTCTGCATTCAGGTATGGGCTATGAAGTTAAAACTCTGAAAAACAGGATAAAAAGTCAGATGACAGAGTTTTCTGACATATGAGGTTAATTAAAATAGACATGGCTGATTGCAAAAAATTGCTGAAGAACTTCACAAAATAACAAAACGGCAGCTGGAATTCAGCATCGATAAAGATAAAACAAGACAGGTAACACATGACACGTAGGAGGAAACAATCCTGACTTGCATGTACAGAAATGAGCTGCCCCTCAGGTAGGAGACTTGAGCGTTATAACATGTTTTTTATAATCAGTAAGAAAAGCAAAGTGAACGTTAGGGATTACTAGGCAAGACAGGATTTGTTGCTTGTTGGTATACCTAGAAAATGTAGACATGTTTTGGGGTATGGAAAGGGAATGACAGACTTGAGGGTGACACAAAACCTCCCATTATATAGCTGAAGATAGCAGTCAGGCCTCCCTTTTGATTTCTCTCCTCCACGCTGAGAAATTCCAGCTCACTCAGACTCTCCTCATACATGTCCCTTACAGGGACAGACTGAGGGAGGAAGAATATGACATTATTTTTATGTCACTGTGTTGCTGATCAGCTTGTTGTTGACTCCCCATTAGTTCTGTCACTTTTGTCTCAGTATAAATCCATGCTCCTTCTGGTAGAATGATATGGAGGACTGGGACATGAGCAGACACTGATCCCAGGTGTACAGAGGTCACTCAACACCACAAGACAAAAATACAGCAATGTTGCAGCAGATTGGACAGCTTGGTTATCCTCCTGATGCAGACAGTTATTTTGAATTCTTTTTAATACATTTTTTTAAAGATCCCTTCCTGTTAAAACACAAAACAGTGTAATTCTTATGGCTGAGCAGCTACAGCCTGTGATGATTATCTCCAAGTGTTCTTCAAAGGCCAGTCACTATTGCCTTCAAGCTCAAGTTCAAGTCTTTTTTAGTTGCTCAAGCTCCATGCATCCCCAGGGAGACAGCCTGATGGGCTATGAATGGCTAGGTTTTCCATGCTAAATTCATGCAACAGCAAGAGAGATTTTTGCTGTTTACATAATTATTCCTGGCCTACACTATCTAAAAAGAAAGGGAAAGCTGAGGGGCAGGAAGGCAAACTAAAACAAAGGTGAGGCTAAAAACAAAATTAAAATAGTATTCATGTTATTTCCACATAAGCACAATTGTTTGACAAGATTTTTCTTAATAGGAAAAGGAGAGAAAATAGACCAAAAATGAGAAGTGGATGTAACTTCAAAGACAGTGGGTAATAAATATTTATAAAATAAGACATGCATCAGCCTGCCACATACACATACACTTTCTACAAAATGATATATGGATGACTAGAGCGTGATAAAGAAATGCAAAGTAAAGTAACACAGGGCCTAAATACAGACACATGTAGATTTTTCCAAATGTTGCATTTTCAAGTATATTAAAAAAAAATAAAAAGACGAGGAGGAATGGGAAACAAGAAGTTTTTCTTTTTTTTTCCCCCCAAACTAAACACAACTGTTTCACATCTTCATTTTTTTCTTTGTTTCTTCCTTTTTTTTTTTTAATTTCCCTCAACTTCCAGCCTTTGTTCCTTTGTCTTATAACACGTTGTTATTCTCAATATGACAAAAGTTGTACTTTTTATGCCAAATTGTTTGATACATTTTATAAAAGAAAATGAAAGACAGACCTTTGACTGCAAGGAGATGTGGAAGTTTGCTTGGTGCCATAATGTGCTACATCCACCATTTTCAGTTAACCCCTTCCTCAGCCAGCTGCTGTCTATGAACCTTGATCAACACATTTCCTGCCACAGCAGCCAAACAAACACCATTTCTGCAAAACTGAGAGGTACTGCTTTACATTTCTTAGACACTCCGTTGAGATCAAATTAAGGCTTGCCTGCTGCACTTAGCAGAATGGTGACCAGATCTCTGTGCTATACAAGTGCTGTGCCTCAAGCCTGGCCCCCAGAGAATGACCTCCAACATGTCTCAGTTTGTATCTGGTAAGAGAAGTAAGGTTTTGCTGTTACCAACACTTCTTTCTCCTGCCATTCTAAGACCAAACTGGAGCTGCATTTTATTCTGTGGTGTATATTTTCCTCAATAAGGTGATTGTTCAGACCTGTGACAAGCTCACACAATGCAAAGGGCCTGGCAGTGTCACCAAGGGCATGGCTTGAAGAAGACTGGGTGGCACAAACAGAGGCTTTCCAGCATAACATGGCCAGTGGTTGCAGGATCTGATGTTGTGTGTCAACAGCTCAAATCATAACACTCTGTGCATTTTGCAGGGCTAGGTGTTCAGAAAGACAGCTTTTTAACTTATAAAATGAGCAATTCTGCAACAGGAAAAAAAACTGTCAGACAAATATAGAACCCTGAAACGACATTTTTACACTCTTTTTTAAAAGTAATACTACACTTTAATGTACAGTAGAGCTTAATGACAGTTTTAGAGAGAAGAAGAACAGATTTGATTTTAAAGACTAGGTATAGGCGAAGTGAGTCAGACCTGATCTCAGGGAAACCAGAGGAGATCTGGAGAGGGGATGGAGTTAAGCGTGAGGAGTATTTCTGATGTAGGCAATTATAACTGAAATCAGGATATAGCAAACCCCAGAATAACCAAAGGCAGAAATATCCTTCTCTAAAAAGGACATGAAAACAGCTACCACCTGAGCAAAAAGGTACGTAAGCGCAGGCATGGCACTCTCCCTGGAGTCCAGACCCAAGCCTGGGTAGTTTCAGCCACCAAAGAACAGAGGAACTATGACTCAGATCTGTCTGTTGATGAGATTCCCTGATTTTGGTTTGCTGCGAGGCTGTTCTGGCCCAGGAGTGATTATGTTAGCTGTTATGCTAGTGAACCACTGCTCTTTCCCTTCCTGTGGCCGGTTGGTGAATGTGGTGCCCTGTTCTGGATTATGCTGCTGCTTGGGAAAACATCAAGTGCAGTGCTGTCAAAGTGACGTGTGAGCATGGCACAGCAGAACCCATTTAGAAGGAACAGTGAAGGACTGCCAGAGCAGAATTGGTGAGCCTGTGGTTGTCATGTAGAAAATGAAGAAAGAAGCAGATGACCAGCCTGTCCCTGAGCAGCTGGTATCCCTCCCATCCCCCAGCCAGCCACCCCACATTAATTGTCCAGCATGACGCCATATGGTACGGAATACCCCTTTGGCCAGTTTGGGTCACCTGTCCTA
Source organism: Netta rufina (assembly GCF_964035555.1). Lineage (NCBI taxonomy): Eukaryota > Metazoa > Chordata > Aves > Anseriformes > Anatidae > Netta > Netta rufina. The sequence goes on from NC_140124.1 coordinate 58,796,943, forward strand.
CTTCTGTCCCTTCCCAGATCCTGCTGCATCCCCAGCCTCCTCGCTGGCAGGGCAGTGTGAGAAGCTGAAAAGTCCTTGACTCAGTGTAAACACTGCCCTGCAACAATTAATAGAAGTAGGAGACATTTATTCTCAGAAAGAGTGGTCAGGCATTGGAATGGGTTGCCCAGTGGTGGCGTCACTGTCCCTGGGGGTGTTCAAGGAAAAGGTTGGAGCTGGTGCGCAGGGGCATGGTTTAGTGAGTGACATTGGTATCAGGGTGCTGGTTGGACCAGATGACCCTGAAGGTCTTTTCCAACCTTAATGATTCTATGTCACACTGATGAGAGGCTAGAGCCTGAGTTGGAAAACATCATGTGGAACGTGTGTAACAAGGTAGATAAGGCTGCAGTTTGCTCAGTCCCTAGGAAAATTACACATAGCTCTATGAGTAGTCTTTGTAAACAAGGTGGCAGTGGTGCATTCCTCAAAGGAATCCTTGCACCCACTAAGAGAGTTGTTAAAATGTAAAGGATTTCTGTGTAAAGCTGCAAAGACACAAAACGAAGCACAGGTGGCCACCGAAAGATAATAGCTAGATGCATACACTCTTTCAACAGCACACATGGCCAAGCTGATATGTAACATCCACTTAATAAAAAAAAAGGATGGCTCAGTAAAAACATTATAGAGAATAACAAGCTCACCATAATTCCTTATGATTAGGAGTATTTGACAGAATTTGCTGGGTTTTGTAACACCTTTGTATGATTTAGGATAAAAAAGAAATGATGGAGATTTCACACAACCAAATCCACGCACACAACCCTTTGCTTTAACACATGCATGCTGCAAAACCATTCCAGAAAGGAGACATAAAGAAGTATAGCCTGCTTCAAACTGCCTGCACCACTTCAATTTCTGATATCAAATGTCCTATTATAATGGGGCTAAAAAGCTTCCAGTAATGGGTGAAATCACTTCTTTCTATTGAAGTTATTAAACCTTTTACACTTTGAGACAGATTATGTTCTTTAGCTTTCCAATATACCTACAGTCATTGCACTTTGCATCTCTAAACATGTTTTAGACAGTGCCCATCAAAATACAAAACATCCTTTGACATTAAACTTCCTCTTTGCAGAAACCCTTTCTGGCAGCAGTGCTAACATTTTTCTTTACTTGGACTGCAACAAGCGGTTAGTCAAGGTTCTTGAATGATGACAGTGATGCACAGTATTTGCTGTTCTACATTTTTCATCTTGGTTACGTGACATGTTATTCACTTTTTGACCTAAATTATTATGCAATCTTTCTTTGCGCTATTTAGAAGTTGCCTCATTTCACCTTAAATACCACTAAGCAATGACAGCTGAAATGATTCCTAACATGGTTTGCACTCAATTTCTGGAGTCTATTCACGTAACATACCATGCAAATATGAGATCTTATTATCTGACAAACTACTGTATGCTTGGAAGTAGTCTGAACATCTAGCTCGGGCATCTGAAACAACCACGCTTTTTAGGAGACAACAAAGGAGTGAACAATGTTTAGGACAAACATAATATTAATTCAGTATTGACTAAAAGAAGGACTTACAAATATTTTTTTCCTAAAAAATCTACATGCTCTATTTTGTATTTTGTAATAGCGAGATTGCAGGGAAACTGTTGAAAAAGTTTATGTTTGACAGTAAAGTACCCTAATTACACAGTAGAATTTAATCATGTAGTTTGTGAAGATATTTGCAGTAAAAAGGGACACAATTATCAGGCATCTCAATCCTCCAAAGGCAGTGGGATGAATCCCACTATCCTTTCTAAGTCTTTTCACTATGAATTCCCACAAAGCAAGGTAAATGTTTCTCATTCCTTTGGCCTTCTTGCCTTAGTTGGCCAAGAGCATTCTTAAACCATTTTGCCACATTTAGCAGCTCCAGGCTCCCTGGGGCTTGTGCTTGGGGCAGAGCCAAGGCCAGCCATGAGCACAGAAGCAGCACAGGCTCCTTGGCGTGAGGCTGCACCGAGCCTGTCTGTCCCAGCATGAGGCAATGCTTTTTTCCCCCAGGCACGCAGCAGTGATGCAAAAATTCATATATGCTCTTCTAAGACTTGAGCATGGATTGGGGATTGGTACATCAGTCTCCAAGTGGTTTGTGGAGGCAGAAGCCACCACCGGTGGGCTAGCTAGGTTTGGGTTCCTCTGCACTTGTAAAAGGGTCTCCCTTGTGCCTTGGAGAGAAATGCTGGGGAGGGGGAAGGAGCCACGTATGAAGCTGAACCCTGAAGAAACTGGTCATCAGCATGCAAGAGGCTAATGTGTCATGAATGCCCTTGGGAATTGGTTAGCAGAGAACCTGGATGTGATTTGAATTGTGAATGAAAAATCCAGTGTGGTAGCAGTGACCTGCTAGATCTCTACAGTTAAGTACAGAAATTCTCTGTGGTTACAAATGCCTCTCTAGGGCTATCTTGAGGCATTGCTGGCATTTGCAAAAGCTGTACCTAATTCTGTAGTCACCCAGACTTCTTGGATGGCTAAATTTTACTGGCTGTCATCTCACAGGAGCCCATACAAGGCCAGAAGCCCCTGAGCTTCTGGCCACACTGAGTTGCCAGGGGCAAAAGCTCAACATGGCTTCACAAAATACCTCCTAGCTGTCTTACTTTGCCATGGACAGGATGCAAACATAAAACTTCCTGTTAAAATAGTCTCTACTCTATCCCTGTTATTCAGTAGCTAAAAAGCCACTCAGAACATATAATGCATAGGAGCCAAGACTTCATAGCCTGTCCCTGATGGAACTGTTGTCCAAGACAAGGGTTCAAGCAACAGTACAAAATGTGGCTTTTTTTTTTTTTTTTTTTTTTTTTTTCCCCCCATAGGTCTCTCGCTCTAACTTATTCAGTGCTTATTACACCCAAAGTAAGACAGTAAAAGGCTGAAAGATCTCATCCTGGATTATCTGCAAACACGAACATGCTACCAGGTAAAATCTTCTCTGATATTTCTTCAAGAAAAAATGCCAAAAATCTGCCCTAGGGTCTTTCTAGCCACACTATCATTGGTCATTATTTTATTATTTTGCATAAGCAAAGTTTCACTACGTCCAGTAAATATATATGGGGGCAGGGCAACTCAGTTAAATACATAGAATGGTTCCCCCTGTTTCTACATTACTGCAATACCCCAGCCTGTGACTCTGAGCAGGGCATGGGCTCTCTTTCAGATGGTATTTAATGTGAGGTTCTCACTGCTCGCTAAGGGAGATCCCCTGGCACTTTCCACACAAGTAGAGCTATTAACCTCTCTAACCTGACCATATTCCACTATTCATCAAGTACCATGGGGGAAGAACTCATTTAGTACTGATTCAGAAAAAGAGTGCCACCCACTGAATCAAAAACATCACACTTAGCAGCAGCCTGAGTATATACGTACATAGACATATGTGTGTTTATAGTGTATGTACACATTATGGTGAACAGAAACCAAAGAGTGATCTGACGTGGTTATAATTCACTGTGTCTCAGACTAATGTGTTACATCGTTCAGTGGCAGAACTGACAAGATGTTACATGATCACATTTACTTACACTAGGCACGTTGTAAGCCAAATACAGAATTTTCCCTGATGTTCATATTTTCAGCATCCAGGCAGAAGTCCCTAATCCATGACTGTAGACTTAAATAGGTAGATTTACACCAACAGAAAAATGAAGCCAGGAATTAGGCCCACTTTATTTCTTCCATCCCACAGTTTCCTCTCTACATTGTGGCTGCTAACAGTAAATTTCCTGCTTGATATGTTGTTCTTTCTGCCAGCTGCCACCTTAAATTAGGCTCTTGTATGTCGTTTGGTAGTAAGGATCTTTGGGTTCATGTCAGGAGATGCATTTAACACGCTTCTGATACTCCAGTGTAAGCAGCTGTGACATGTAGGCAATTCTGAACATCCACAACCATCACCACCAATTACCTCCTTTATTAGTCTGACCTTGTGGTGGATACCCAGGGAGAATTTCACTGTCAGTCTAAGCATTTCACAGCTTCCTATATTTCATGAATATATACATACATATATATGCTGTATTTCACATTTCGCTTATTTGCTGCTCTCCCAAATACCAGCCTCTTAATTTCAGCTGCTTCAGTAATAGGGAATAAATCACTTTTTTTATGGCTGCTGCACCATTTTTCTGGTAACAGCTGTCATATTGTATTAGGCTACATTATACACGATGAAGAACGAGGGAGAGGTGGAGCACGACATACACAGCCTAACAAATTTATTATGCTGTTCGACTGATAGGCCTATTCATCTTTCAACACTGAGAGTACAATAAGTCCTACTAACCCAAACTCACAGCACTCCAGGAAAATGTTAAGAATGTAGATTATATACAAATCAGGAAACTCTGATACTGTGTATTCAGCTGGGATAATCTACTCCTTGATAATGGAGCCGATGTATTTTAGGCATCCATTACCCTTAGGCTGTTTTTATGAAAAGGCATTTATAATTCAGTTTCCAAGCACAGTGGAAATCTCTATTGAACAATGGGACTGTTTAGCTTGTGGTTATGTTTATACAGCTCAAACACACTCAGGACTTGTCTACACTGTAGGCTGCGGGGTGATGCAAAGATACCACATCTCAGCTGAGGTAGCTCCTGGCTTCATTGTCCGGTGTGGCCATATCCTGTGCCCGCATTTTGGAAGCAGGTGAGTACCCACCAAAAACAATTCAGGAAGTCTCTACAGTACCAGGAGTGCTGCTCTCCTTCTGCCTGAAAAATCATGTTTTGTTCCTGTGCTTTGAAGCATTCACCCACAGTATGAGGTTTCCCTAGTGACGTTTATCATTTCAGCACAGCTGGGCTTCTCTGACACTAAGATATATTTTTAAAAACTGGCAAATATGAAGGCCTGTTCAAAAACTCTGACCCCAGAAATGTCAGCAGTTCTTACAGCTATTATGATTACATGCTGAAATTGAATTTTCCAAGTGGAATCCTTCTAAACAAAGAAACAGACGTGTCTATACAGTAAAAAATAAGTAATTGTAATACATAGATTTGCAGTTTTACTACAGATTATTTAGGCTATAATAGTTTAGACTACAGAGGATTTCTGTAGGTTTAACAAAGCTTTAAGGAGCTTTTAAAAGAAATATTCTTCTTCTTCCTTTCCCATGCAAAGCCCCCTCTTGTTTCTGTAGTTTCTGGGAATTCCTTAAATCACAGCATTGAGACTCCATACTAAGGAATACACAAATTAAAATCTTTACAATTCTAACTTTTAGCTAATTATCCTTAAAGCACCATTCATAGTGTGGAGAATACTGTAAATTGTGTGGTAATGTTAATTATGTGCAAATGGCAATTGTAAAGGTTTTAATAGTGACCTCTGCAACTAGAACCCTTACTGATCATGTCTGTGCTCCTATATGTAATCACATAGTGCTAGCTAAAACACCAAAATCGTATCCTGCCTTGTCCCAAAGTCTGTGTAAAACCTGAGGAATTCTGAGGAAGTCTGTGTAAAATCCTGAGGAACAAATTCTTGTTTGGTTGCTTTTCAGAAACCGTTAAATGTCTCCCACCTTCCTTCAGTAAAGAAAAATTTTAGAAGTGTTTTACAGAGCTAAGAAGAAAGATGATTCAATCAAAAATTCATGCACGGTAATCCATGCTGTTTTGAACTTAGAACATTTTCAAAACAGTGCTTGAATGAAGACTTTGGCATATCTTTTGGTTCTTATCTGGATATCAGCACCATTGCACCCAATGAATCCTTTTTATATTTCTTGTGTGTTTTGAGACCTATTTGTAACACTTGTAGTCCTTTGCTACTTCAAATGGTTCTATATTTAACTGCTTTCAACACACATAGTAAATTCAAAGTAAATTTACCAAATATGAACCTCAGATTTTGTGACCTGAAAATGTAGCAGTTTTCTTGTAGAAACAGTCCACTGATCTGGGACAATGTGGAGAGATCTATTCTAAAATCCATGATGCACCACAGCACAGATTTTGTGCTTCCTACCCCTGTTACCAAGCTGTGTAGATAGCCAAGATTTTCCTACAAACAGTAACTTATTTTTTTTAAAATCACTTATCCACAAACACAAATAATCAAGGGGCACAAAATTTGGGGAACATCTCAAAAGGGCCTTTTCTGGAATGTGGGAGCTAAAGCTCCTGGAAATTTAGATTATTTGGTAAAACTCAGAAGAGCACTGGACACTGCCATTTCTGGTCAGCATTGCTAGCTGAAGCAATAAACGAGACCATATTTATTGTTCTCTTCATCTTTGAAATTAAGTTCATGTGAGACGCCTTCTGTACTAGTGTACGTGCTTGGAGAGTTTGCAGTTACAGCTTGCCACTGTGTAGGGGTGTTACTCCTCACTCCTTCACTGCAGCCATACAAGATCTAGGCACATTTTGTTTTGAAGAGGTTAACTATGGTTGAACCTTATGAAGTGTTTTGAGTGTTAATGGTCTCTGTTCAGCTCTGCATTGCTTTGAAATAGCCCTGCTTATGCATCTGTTTATTTGAACTCAGATTAGCTAATACATTTGTTTATTTTTCCTTAACTAGAGCACTAAAACACTTATTCTATATAGTTTTAATCATTAATTCCTAAGAAACACATTTTTTCAGCACAAGAACTTGGAAAAAGTTGTTCACTTTGAGTGGGAAGAGTAAGATGATTTTATCCACACTTGGATTTTATTGTTTTAAAAGCGGAAGAGAAATGACAAAATGTTGAGACAATTACATATGTGCAAAATTTTTGTTTATTTGATTTTTTAACCTAGTAAGATGCATGAATTTATTTAAATTTTGTTTGGATAAATTTTTCCCTTGACACTATAGCCTATGTATTTTAATTTGGTTTAATGCCTAGATGCTTTGTACAAAGCCAAAAATAAAAATTACATTCTCCAGCTATATCTAAGATGATTGCTAGTTAACCGCTTTTTAACCCTTCCATTCTCTGTAAAGAAGCATCATCAATGTCAAAAAGGCTACTCTTATTTCCTTACCTGGAACAGTCTTTATTAGAGCAGAATGAAACTCTTGGGTCAAAACAAATGTTATGTCAAAAAGGATCATACTGATGTTTTCAAAGCAAACTTCCCACTTTCCATTTTGCAATCAGGGCTTCTTTTGAAATTTACCTATATTCAGTTTCAATGAATGTTAAAAAGCCTAAACTAAATGTCTTCTGGCCTGAAATGACATTTCTTTCAAATTTGTGTGTTTGTTGCTGTTTGGCAGCAAAACTGACAAATTTTCATTCTGGGTGGACCAAAAGAAATGTTTTTATTGTTGTTGATGTTTTGGTTTGGCCAGCATACAAATACAAATAAATAAATACTTAATACAGCTCTAGTCTTCAGATCAGATAGAAACAACTTTATCAGCAAAATTGTCCTTTCAGTTTTACACACGTAAACAAGTAACTGTATTTGTTTTCACAGTTACTTCATCCTTATGCAAGAGAAAAGGGAGCGAGATTTCCTGTCAAAATAGTAAAACTGAAAAAAAAAAAAAAAAGGAAAAGAAAAACAAACCAGTGCAATAGAGCCACATCTCTTCTGCATGTTGCTTGACACCAGCTGAAATAAAGCTGACTTGAGACTCCACAGAAGCATAGTTTGGAAGCAAGCAAAACAAATTCAATTCTGCAGGAGTAGAGCAACTCCCCCAGACACTGTACTGGGAGGAATCAGGGGAGTTTCAAGGGGCTGTGGGTGGAAAAGAGGATTAGGAAGAGCCAGCGTTACTTGGCCGACCTTTGCTAACTTCCTGACCCCTGTTTTTCACCCCCGGGAGCCGGGCTCTGGCCGTGGGAACAGCACCTGCCTTCCCCAGTCTGTCTCCACAGGGGCTGCTGCTGCTTCAGGGGCGCCTGGGGCCAGGAGTGATGGCAGCCCAGGAAAAAAAACATGTGGCTCATCTGCTACCTCCTGCAGGCAGCACCTGGACCCTGAGGTGCCCATGCCTGTGGGGTAGGGGCAGAGGTGGGGCAGAAAACAACCAAGGGGAGAGGGCTTAGCTTTGTTGAACAAAGCGCCCAGCCTTGTTCAGCATCTCATTGCGGGAGATCCCGGCTGGTGGGGTGCCATGGACCATGTTGTGATCCAGTCACCCTGATGAAGTCAGCACAGAAACAGAAGCTGATATCATCTTTACCCATGCCCTGTGTCTAAAGCTGGTTTTGGGTCAAACAGGTGGATACCAGAGGTTACCCATGCATCTTCTTCAGTCATCCATAGCTACACTATCAGTATTTCCCTTACACTAGATGTTTTGAACCAGCAGCTACAAGAAACAGAATCTGAATAACATAAATAAACCTAATGTTGGAGACATTCTCTACAGTACTATGTCTCTCTTATGGTAATGCAAAGACTACAGTAAACTACACATGTATTTCAATACATGTGTATGCAATATACAGAAATATGTGTGCTACAGACTGAAAACATAACTCTGGGCCAATAGCTACAGCTCCACTGGTTTCTACACAGATATTCCTGTAGAGCGTCAAGTGTGCACTCTGAGCACACATGCTAGTGTACATGTGTGTGTGTCTAGTCTCCATATTTTTTATGCTTGAATTCCTGTTTAGCGGAAGATCATTTACCCTACAATAGCGATGCACCACATAACATATCAACATAGAGATCATAAAAGACCCAGTACCCACGTGCAACACAGATCAGTGCTATCACCACTAGCAAGCATTTTGCCCCTCCAAGGTTGACTGCAGGCCCATGGCAAAAGCTGAGGAGATTTCTGTTGAAGCAGATATCTTCCCTTTCCCTGCTACCTAGTCTTTCCCTCTCTTTGCCTTTTTCTTCCTCTCCCTCCAGTTTCCTCCTTTCTACAGCTAACATTCTCCTTCCTCTGAATAGTGCCACTGTTAGACATTTTTCTAAATCTATCATCATGTTTAATCATAACAGAGAATCAAAATAGCAACATCACCATAGTTCTTTTCATATCTGTCTTCTGTAGTGTCTCTCGTTACCGTTACTTGTACAGAAAGAATAATTATATTTATTTGCTTTTTTTTTTTTTTTCACCAGGTAACTAGCATAATATTTGTTATGTAGGACAGGAAAGAAAACTTATAAATGTCCAGACATAAGAGAATTAAAAATAATATACAAATCTTACATTCTAATACACATACCCACACATATTTTGTGCATCAAAACACTGCACAAAAATGTTCTAGCAGTGTTAGTTTACATGTTTTCCTAAATACGGAGCAATACATCTCTGCGCTTTCCTAGCCTATGGTCAAATCAAAGTAAATTAAGTTAATGTAAAAGTCAAACCTTCCTTTCTGCCTCTGCATCTAGCTTGGGAACAGAGGGAAAGCAACAGCTTTGGATCCACCATAATGACAGGTGATTGGTGTTTCTTCTTCCATCATCGCTTCAACAAAAGCTCAGCCCAATGGCACATCACTTTGAGGACCAAAGTCAAAGACTGCTCAACCCTCAGGAGCTGCAGGCTGAGAAGACAAGGGGAGGAAGCTTGCTTCCACCCCACTTGTGCTGACGGACAAATTGGATCTGGAAAGGATAGGACTGTCTTTTTCCTATATGGAAATATAGAAACGTTCCTAATCCTCTTCTAAAAAGTAAAATACAGTAATACAAATAAGATGTTGTGTTGAGCATACAGTTCTACAATATTCAGTTCTACATGCAGGTACTGGAATCTGAAGTGGAAAATTATTAATATAGAAAAAAGCTGGACAGATTGATGTCTGCAGATGAGTACAGGTTTTGAGATAAATGGTGAAGCAACTCATTGTCTGAAGAATCAGCAAAGGGAGGGGAAAGAACTGTCTCTCAGAGTATCAGATCTTGGTGGTTACTGCAATACTTTTAGGCAAATAAGATTTGGATCTGTCTAGAGCTATACGAGAAGCAGAAGGAGGAGAGACCTCCATTCTGATTTTGATTTGCATCTTGGGATGTGCCCATTTCAATATGTTTTTCACTTGTTACATTTCTTTCCCCACCTGCTGCTTCTTCCCTGTCCCTGGAAGAGCAGAAGCTAGCAGAGATGAGCACTTGCTTATAGTCCTGCCTGGTTGTTTAGGGCCTGCTGTGCAAGAGCATAACTTACACAGGCAGTGGTCATACATCTGATCTGGGACTCGTGTTTCCATTGTAGCATATGGCATCTTGACAGAAAAGTGAATCGGGGAGTTCCCAAAGTGAACAGCCCTCAGAGGCAGTTAGGCTAACACCATAAAAGTGAATGCTGTTTTTATGAGCCCTCAGTGAGAAATAAAACTGCAAGCAAGTTGCTGAGATTGTTTTCAAGGAGGCAGCTCCAATAAGGTCTTATATCTTCATTTCAGTAAAAACACAGAAACCTGCTGATTAATTGCAATGTGTTTTTAGAAACTTTGGGATGCTTCAGGTGGCTACAAATAACACTGGAGCTTTAAGCAACAAATACTTGGATGAGCTCAAACATTCCGGGTTTTCCTGTACTTAATATGTTGCATTTCTATCTTGATATGTAATGTCACAGATGGTAATATTAGTCATGAAAGAACAAAGAAGCCAAGTCCGTGGACAAATTAAGGTGGGGGGTGGGTGGGGGGTGGGGAGCAGGGAGAGAATGGAAAGAAAGAGAGCTGTGAATGCCTACAGCAAACAAGTTTTATTTTAAAGCTTCTTTATACACACTGAACACCTTCTCAAGATCTATGTGTTGGCAAGAGCAGCCGTAGAAGGCTGTAAATCCTTAACCTGGCTGGTATCCACTGCAAAAAGTAGAGCAAGTAGTGTGGCGAAAATACTTGGAAATGAATGGATGAACTTAATTTAACAATGGGCAGCTATCCCACAAACTCTCATGCAAGCCAGTGGTGGCTTCCTCTCCCCTTTTATTTTTATTTATTTTTCTTTTATTTATTTATTTATTTTTAATTAAATGAACAGCCCTTCTCCAAAAGGGGGATTTAGGAGGTCTGTCTTTATCTTCTTTGAACCTTTCAGATGTCTTATTTTACCATTTGATTACAGTCCCTTTTACCTACAATGAAGGAAAGCATTCTGATAGATTAAGTTCAGGTATGAAAAGAAAGAACAGTGACTGAAGGCACCATTTGAAAAACAGATTTTAAAGCCCATGGAAGTACATATGCTAGATGGAGTTGTGGGGGAACGTCTTCCAGCTCAGCACATTACACGATCACTACTGCTTGCTAAGTTAATTCCACTCCCATGAACAGAGGAAGTGGAGCTTATGTTAAATGAGGTAGCATACTTCCATGAAAGAAACACACCTCTTGAGTAATTTCTAAAGCCAAATATGCAATCCTATTGAAATAAATTCAGGTGTAGAACAACTGTACTGAGTCATCTAAGTGTTGGGGAACACAGTGAGAAAGACAACATCTGGGCCAAACAGCTGTGGATTGATGCAATTAAAAATTTTTGTGAAAGGAATGAATTCCTTTCATAGAAGGCCAGTTCAGACATGATGAGAAAAAATCACCTATAGTAACTGTAACAGTCTGTCCATAAGGTCAACTGAGAAACAGATGTCCCACATTTCTTTTGTACTTGATTGACTTTGAGGAGGTTGGAGTATATATGACAACAATTTATGAGAATTTGAAGGTTGAACTCTCAAGGAGGAAGGACAGAAAAGGGTGGCTCACAGGTGTGAGTAAGGCAATAGAAATGAAGTAACTGATTTTTAGGCTGAGCAATAGGGAAAAATCCTAACACTGATTTTATTGTGCCATGGAATAGAGTCTTCAAGTGAAGGTATAGATGTCTAATAGTCTGAGATGGAAAATACTACATACTGAGAGTACACTTTCACTGGCAAGGAAACACATAATTTAATAGGTCTTTTCCATGTCTATGATCCTATAACTTTGGGCCATTCCAATGTGTAAGGCAAAAGGAAAGATATACATGAACTTCTGCCTCCTTTATAAATTACTTGATCTATCTTGGCATATACAGGCACATATAGCGAAGTTATTTTGTTTGAAAGATTTTATTATTTGGAAGGAGATTTGACCATTCTCTAGAGACTGAACAAACATAGCAAAAGCAGAAATAATGGCAAGTGTTACCCTCTCCCTTTAATGTCATTTATTTTATAATCCTGATTTGACAGTCTGCACTGTTGCACTGCTTGGATTCCCTTGAGAAAGAAATAGCAAACTAAGTTGCACTGCATATGATGGTTTTGTAGTTTCATTCACATTTGTCATATGTCACTCTCACTCTCCAAATCCAATGTTTTTACATAGTCCACAAAGTAAAAGGTCTGATTTTCATTTACCACATTATTTTATCCTATATGGAATGGGTAAAATAGAAGCTTAAAGTCACTGCTTCAATAATGTAAGAACCTGAGAATACACTCAAAGATTTACATTCTATTTAAAGTCCAGAGTGTGAACGAACTTTTTCAAAGACACAATATTTTTATTAACATTTAGCAAAGTTATATTTTAAAGGAATAAATTCCATGGGTTTAGATGGTTAGGATGACTACTTTGACTACTTCTGAATGATATGGGGCAGCATAAGTGAGATCTTAGCTTTTCTGCCACAGAATAATACAGTAAAATTAATCTTTGGTCATCTCAAAATATATTGCGATTAAGTAGCATGACATACAAGTGCATTCCAAATGTTTTTATTTTTATTTATTTATTTATTTTTCAACCTGCTGGAAATATAGACACAAAATTTGACCTTTCCGACATTGACACAGAGGATTCCCTTCCTCCCAAAGTTCCCTCTGGTTGATGTAATCCACACAGTCGGGCTAACAGATATATTTTCCTAGGTCATGAATCATGTCAACTATACTTCAGCAACATGAGGAAAAAGCACAAACTACTGTTTCTGCTCCAGAACTAATGTCAGCCCTTGGACATCAATGTCTATTTCTATTTAGGATTTGTTTCCAGTGAAAGGTAAGATTTGAAAATCTTATTTCTTAAAAGAAGAAAATGGTAAAAAGTGCATGGATAAATATTCTCTTCATGCTAGAGTGCACAGACACTAATAATTGTATTTTCACACATCCCTGGAATGGAAATGAGAAGATTTTGTTTTCTTTGTTTCTTTGTTTTTAAATGTGTATATCCAACTAAGGTAGATTATATGAAAATCTATGGGAAAAAAAATAAAATGTGAAAAGAGGGAACAACGTTAAAAATACAAAGTGGTCTTGACCTTCATGTAGTATTAAAAGTATTTAATGTGTTGATGGGCAGCTGACTACCTATCACATTTTACATTGTGAGACATGGCTGTCCCAAAATTTATAGTCCTGCAAAAGACTGAATGTAGATATTTAAATAAATTCAAGAAATATTTCTCCTGTAGTTAATTTACCAATGCTATGGCAGCTGTGAGGATTAGGTGTTGGAATTAAAAGTGCATGGCATAGTCTTGTTAGGGAAGGTGTTTTTAGAGCATATGAAATACAGTGTTATCTCTTGTGAGGTCTCACTCTAAGTGGTAAAGAAAGTTCAAATGTTGTGTTTTTATGACATTGCACGTTTTGATACACACAATGTCCTAAGGATATCAGTTTTAATGTTGTAGGTTGTTGATATTTTCCTTTTCTTTAACATAGTAACAGAATTTTTACAGAGATCTGAGCCTACTCTTTGAGCATTCGTGTTTGTTCATGTAGAATTCATCCCAAAAGACTGGTTTCACCAAATTAATATGTTAGCTAAACAATAGCCTTAGAATCAGCCAGAGAAACAAAACCAAAAATGTCTCCTTCTTGATTTTTCTTCTGGGATCCATAGAGAAATAACTACTTTGTTTACTTATTAATGGTAAGTCTGTCTGGTGCTGAAGAGAATATGGTTCTTTCTCTTTCCTTTGGCTCTTCTAAGTTTAAATATTTTTATTTTTTATTTTTTTTTACCTGGCCTAAGAGTCACAGCACCAGAGACAGCATTGCATAAACAGCAACACTTCTGTATTTCTTTACAATTTCAGCAGTATGCTGAGGAATGATGGAAAACATCATCTATGAACACACAGACAAGAAACTTCCTGAACTTTGTATAATTTAACAACTCATATCTGCAGTCACAAGATGCAGACAGGTTGCATGATTGTTCTTGTTCACTATTCTAATAGTCTAAGAGGTCAATCGCCAGCCCACAAAGCTACGCAACAAAGCTCCCTCTGCATGCAATTATTCAGTCGAAGTCTCGGTGTTTATCTACTCTCCTAGCAGACAGTACACACAAAGATAGGACATTTTTTTTCTATCAAAAGCAGGGCACTTCCTCCTGGAGATAAATCTGACTGGTCAGCTGACTCGGTATGAAAACTGTGTCAGACACTCTGAATGTCCTGACAAGATACCAGATTTCTGAATGGATGTGGCACTGGACGTGGATGAGGCACTGCCCAAAGATTGCAGTGAATTGTGTTCTGAGCAGCCATTGCCCTACTGACTGCCCTCTCCTTCTGATACTAAAAATGCTCTGCTGAAGAGGCTCCTTTTTGCCAGCACTTTATCATAGTGTCTTGGTTTCTGTTCATCCCAACATCACCAGTATGTGGAATTGACACAGGAGAGGGACGAGCTACTGGAAGTAGCTTTGGCAGCAAGCTGGGACCAAGCTGGGATGTGGGCACAAGTTCTTAGCAGTCTGGAATAACAGCTCAAGAGGGGTGTACATCAGCTACTAGACACATAATCTGGATATCTTTTGTCTTTCAGGTATGTCATGGAAACCCTACTATTCTTTCCTGTAGAGATGAAGGAGCTACAAATGTCAAAGCTTAGTTGTATAATGCTTGAGCCTTCTGACATTTTATTTATATATTTATTTTGTCAACATTATAAGGAGCTACAATATTTTACACCTATTTCCTGTTTAGACAGCTGTTTTTTCTCCTACTAAGAGAAGGAATTGCTTTGGTAGAAATGGAGATCTGTCTGTCTACAGGAATCAGCATATCTGTGGGCTTGCTGTTTCAATGTTGATCTCTCCTGCTTTATTACACAAAGGTGCTAAACAAAACTTTGTGCATTGTTGACTGCATCATAAGCATTTTGTTTTTCTTTTCTCTTCTCTTTGCTGAACATCAAAGATGAATATCAGACCAAAACATCAGTTTCAAGCTGAACATCAGACCAAAACTAAGCTGAGAAGCTCTAGAAAAATGTTGAGGATTGATCCACAGGGCCTTTCTTTTCTTTTCTTTTCTTTTCTTTTCTTTTCTTTTCTTTTCTTTTCTTTTCTTTTCTTTTCTTTTCTTTTCTTTTCTTTTCTTTTCCTTTCCTTTCCTTTCCTTTCCTTTCCTTTCCTTTCCTTTCCTTTCCTTTCCTTTCCTTTCCTTTCCTTTCCTTTCCTTTCCTTTCCTTTCCTTTCCTTTCCTTTCCTTTCCTTTCCTTTCCTTTCCTTTCCTTTCCTTTCCTTTCCTTTCCTTTCTTTTCCTTTCTTTTCTTTTCTTTTCTTTTCTTTTCTTTTCTTTTCTTTTCTTTTCTTTTCTTTTCTTTTCTTTTCTTTTCTTTTCTTTTCTTTTCTTTTCTTTTCTTTTCTTTTCTTTTCTTTTCTTTTCTTTTCTTTTCTTTTCTTTTCTTTTCTTTTCTTTTCTTTTCTTTTCTTTTCTTTTCTTTTCTTTTCTTACCTGTGGAAAGAACATCCTAAGGGGATGAAAGAAACAGGGATGGATAGTAGCTAATGAATCGTTATAGACAAGATGAAGTCAGATGTTTTTCAGAGATGCAAAGCAAAAGGACAAAAGACAACAGTTACACAATCCAGCAAGTTTTGCCTGGTTTTAAAAAGTAATTCTTCATCATGAGGTGGTGCAGTATGAATCAAGTGCCCAGAGAGCTTGGGGAATCTGTGTCTTTGAGGATATTCCAATGTTACCTGGAGTCATTCTTCAGAAACCATACCTAACTTCCCTGTTAGATGTCGTGGTTTAATCCGGCTGGCAGCTAAACACCACGCAGCCATTCGCTCACCCTCCCCCCTCCCTCTCTGGGACGGGGGAGAGAGATGGAAAGTGAAGCCCGTGAGTTGAGATAAAGACAGTTTAATAAGACAGGAAAATAATAATAACAATAATAACAATAATAACAATAACAATAATAATAACAATAATAACAATAACAATAATAATAATAATAATACAATGATGATAATAGTACTACTACTAATAATATGTACAAACAAGTGATGCACAATGCAATTGCTCACCACTCGCTGACTGATGCCCAGCCTAACCCCGAGCAGTCCGGCGCGCCTCCCCCAGCTAGCCACCCCTATATATTGTTTAGCATGATGTCAGATGGTAGGGAATACCCCTTTGGCTAGTTTGGGTCACCTGTCCTGGGTCTGTCCCCTCCCAGCTCTTACTGCACCCCCAGCCTGCTTGTTGGCAGGACAGAGCAAGAAGCTGAGATGTCCTTGGCTTGGTATAAGCATTGCACTGCTCTGCAACAATTAAAACATCGGAGTGTTATCAGCACTCTTCTCATCCTAAGCCAAAACATAGCATTCTACCAGCTACTAGGAAGAAAATTAACTCTGTTCTAACTGAAACCAGGACATTAGTCCTGCTTTGAAGAGGAGGTTGGACTAGGTGACACCCCAGAGGTCTGTCCAACCTACATTCATTCACTGTTCTCTACAATACTCATAAGAGAAAGGTGAGACTCTGTTTCTCCTGGAGGTGTAACTCAAGGTATGATTCACCCAGGAATTTGAAAAGTTACAAGAGATGACAGCTCCAAGACCTTTTGCAACATGTTCTGTCTTTGTCCGATCCCATTATCCCTGGGCCTGTGAGCATAGGGAGAGGTACAGCTAAAAGCATGGCAGGTGATGGAGATCCTCAAAATGTTGTCAGAGGTGTGATAAGCAGACAGGACAGCTTGATATCTGTGCAATGTGCTGAAATTCAACCAAGTGTTTGGGCACAACCTGCTGTGCTTGTGCCCTGTCATGTGGCCATTTGTGTGAGAGAGGGGATGGCTGTCCTGCAGCCACGGCGTCCAACCCTCTTTATGTTTTTTCTTAAGAAGAGATGGGGACCAAGGAAAACCCACCTGGCTGAGGCTGTCAGCCACAGGAATATTGTTGACAGACCGAGGCTGACCTGCCTGCTGAGACTCTCAACAGAGGAGGAAGCAAAAGACACACGTGGTTTCATACGCCTTTGGCTTTTTTTGGACTAACTTGATCCCTGAAGCCTGCAGGAAAGCAGAGCTGAGGAGGCAAACTGCTCCAAAAGTAAATGCCGCCTGGGGACTTGGCTGGGAATTAGACAGACATGATACTGAGCCAAACTGTAAATCTAAAATTTTGAAATAAAGTTTGGAATTTTCCTCAGAAATCTCAGCCACCAGGAGGTCTGGCTGTAAGGCCAGTGCCAGAAGAGGCAGAAAAAACTGGACTGAACTTCAGCAAGCAAGATATTCCCTGATTGCCAGAGATTGCCAGACCTGGCTTCAGCACCGCTCCTTGAACACACTGAAGCAGCTATCAGAAAAAGGCACCTACTGTAAAAAACTCGGGGAGTTTAGTGGGTGGTAAGAGTCTGCTTTTTGCTCAGGCACCTCTTAGGAGTCAGTCAGAAGCAGCATGCTGATCTCAGTAGTAGCAGAGGCTTATACAATTGAGAAAACAAAGTTGAAAACAAACAGCTGCATAGTGTATTGCAGTAAGGCTTTCACGGCACAGAGATAGTGGGCCATAAACAAGTCCCCCAGTAACTGGAGATTATCCAACAAGGCACAAGGCCTAAAAGGAACTATTTGTTTTTTTACTCTTCATGAGATGAAATGCACACTGCAGGAAAATCCCGTGCAAATCAACATAGCGTCATTGAAACCACGAGACCATCAATAAAAGTAATAAATGGAAAGGGTTATAATAATATATACTTAGCACTTTACATTTTCAAAGTGCTGACAGGACATTAATCCTCAGAATACCCTTGCGAGGGCAAAGGCAGCTTTAACATTTTGAGGTGGGCTTGTGAAAAAAAATTTGGTCTCAGATTGATCTGACCTGACTTCTGTTCACTAGGATCAAACTATTCTGAGCTAAATTGGGTTAGACTATTTTCACACCAGATAACACGACGCTTCATTGTTTCTCCTCCTCTGAACATGAGAAGCAGAGCCCAGCATCTGCTAGACCACGCTCTTATGTCAACACTCTAAAACAGCTTTTAAGGTCAATTCTTCCTCTTAGCTGGGGCCTATGGACCACTGTGTTTACTATCACTGGAGAATTTTATTACATTCAATTACTCAGTTAACCTTTTTCTCCAGTTAAATAACTATATAAGACAGAGCTGCCAGTAATTCATATACCAAAATATACAGACTGGCCATTCCCAATGAACAGAGAGAATTGCCTCCAAGACAACCAGAAAAGGATAACAAGAGAACATAAGTTATATTTTATAACTTCAAAGGGCTGCTTTTTATCTTCCACAGATTATTTGTTCCACTGCAGTTTTGAATTAGCTCTCCTTCTCCCTGTCTAAATGCTCAGGCTGGGGGCAGTGGGTGGGGAGGATGGTCAGTTGTTCAGTTCATTGCATGTTTTAGCTCCTATTTCCAGTTGTTTTCCTTGGGGCTGTTTCTTCTACTACCTCTGTTACTGCTCGTTATCTCAATAAGTCAAAATGTCACAAGTGCTGGATACTCCTGTATAGTAGTGCAAGATGGATTTCATTTAAAAAAAATATGAAATGAAGTAGATGGTTATTAATAGAACATGTGTCACAAGCACAAAAGCTAAGATTCAAAAAAGGAAGGAAAAGAAAAAAAAGGAGAAAGGGAGTCCAAACTAAGATCTTCAAGAGAAATGGTTAATGATTAGTCAAAACCAGAACTAGAAGAGGAGATTGGGGGGCTGTGGAGAGAGTGAAGAAGTGGAAGAACAGAGAGAAGAACTAGACCCCTACTTCCTAAATACTTCCAAATAACTAGCAGTTCAGGGGATAGGATATTCAGCTTAACTGTATGATACTTCATATTCTGCTAATCTAACCTTAAAACTGAATGAGCAAGTACTTGAGAAGTATGATTTTATAATAATTGGGACTGAGTACATTCACTGCTATAAACTGTTAGTAAGAACGCTAACTGTAAGTAACAGGTAACTAAAAAGATTTTAAAAAATAATGCCAGCACAATTTAATTTTACACACAATTTCTGAGTAAACAAGGAGTTGCTTATAAAGGTCTTAAGCAGAATTTATTAGGAATGTTCTTCAAAAAAATGGTATGATCTAAGCAATGTTCTTCTTCAGAATCATGGACATACAGTGGCTTTCATAAAAATGGGAAACCATAACCTACCCATTAGAAAAAATTTTAAACAGTACATTCCTAGCAGAAACTGTGGAGTGAATATTTGTTGCCAAATTGTGGCACAAGCAGATATTTGGTGAAGACTAATGGGAGCAGGTGCATTTGTGGGCATCTGGGTAGGGAAGAAGGTTCTGAAGTTAAGTTCTGCCAAATTTTGTCACACTGGGGATTCCCAAATGCATCTGCAACATCTAGAAGATGATTTGATTTCAAATCATCTATATTGATTGTCTAAAGAGAGGGAAATAGAGCTGAGAAACAACTTCTAAATGTGCAAAATCTTTGAAGATGAAGTCCTCAATATAAGTGAATCACTACTTTATTTATTAGTGATAATGAAAGGAGGTTAAAAAGGATGTGAAATGACCAACCACTTCATATCACATGATGGGAAATCACCTCAGTGAATATAAGCAAGCAAATTAAACTGTGGTGGCCTAAAATTTCCATTCTACTGTCTATTAGATAAAAGGCAATGACAATTTTGTCTGCATGCAGACTGTGGGTACACGATTTCAGGGACCCAAGCAGATCCCAGACAGATAGTAACTACTGCTCTCAGTTCAGCAAACTGTGAGTTCAGAAATTTAAGCTGATATAAATAGTGTGTTTTGCCATCGTAAGCTCTCTCTTCTGCTTATCTTTAGATTTTATGCAGTGCTCATTACAGTGGTATTCCTTCTAGGCTATTCTTCCCACAAAACACTCTTGCCAAACTCCTAATGATCCTGAGTCTTGATATAAAAAAACCTCGTGCAAGACATGATAAACATGAAGGCAATTAGCTACACCACCTGCCCCATTCCACCTACTTTCCTGACGCTGCAGGAGACACCACCACATTAACAACAACTACAAATCCGGATCCAGACCCAGACCAACAAGATGTCCTTCCACAAACTTCCAATTATGTTTATTTTTGGCTAGTGCATAAGACAAACTTCCTTTTTGCATCCCATTAGTTTATCCCAGGAAGTATTTAAAATTAGAAAATGGCAAAGATTCTCCACAAACTATCAAAGAAAGATGAAAGAAAAACAAAACAAAACAAAAAATCATCAAAATGCATAAATTACAGGAAATCATGTGCCTTTTAAGCCAGATCGGCATAGCGGAAATGTGGACATTCATTTGGAAGAAAGGAATTGTTTTTTGTGGCAAAACTGAATATATAACTCATGCCTTCTACCAAGTAAACTCTAATCACTCTCCATAATACATATGCATATTTGAGGTTGTATGTTGGCCGAGGGCTAGAAAAATATAACCAACCAAAACCAGACATTCCTCATTCCATGATGGAAGTACCTATTTACTGCTCTAAAAGGGAATAATTAAAGAAGATCTCCTTCCTTGAAACTGTTCCCGCAAAAAAATAAATAAATAAATAAAAATATATTTATATATTAGCACAGCTAACCAAGTCTTTTGCAAAAGAGTTGAACAAAATAAAAAATATAGGCGTATTCAGGTCACACACAGTTAAGACAAATCTGGATCCTCAACATATCACTGGTGGGAAAAATATCACTGTACCTTGAATTCTCATCTACTTCTTATTACCTTCAGTGTAAATACTTCCACTGGTTTATGTTGTACAGACTCAGCATTCAAAGTGCAAAGCTTTAAACATTTGCATACTTTCCCTAATATTGATGAGAATACTGATGACAAGAACTGGGCATGCATATAAGAACCCTGCTAACCAGGAGCCATAGGGAATTGCTTCTGTATCAACAGGTAACTAATAAACCAGACTAACTAGTGTAAAGTTGAGTGACTATTCTACCGTGGGCTAGATAACATATTCTGGTTGATTGAATTTTCAATATTTCCTGATGGATCTAGTGGGGGTGGTGTTTGTACTTAGACCTGTATGTCAGAGGACAAGTCAAAGTAATTATGAGGATGCCAACTGTATTATTTAATATGGCATAGGTAACTACTGGAACACAGCCTTGTTGCTTATGTCTGTAATGCCACAGCACTGAAATTAAGGAGACGGTTAAAAAACTGGGAAACAATGCTCCTATGTATAAGCTTACTTTCATTTCCTAAGCAGGGGAGAGAATTTACTTGCAACATACACTCAAATTTTCAGATTTTTGCAAAGTCTTTTTTATATTATTGATTGCTAAAATACAGTAAATGAAAAAACAATGTGTATATGGCATTACTTTTATGGATGCAGTATAAGTCCACTGGAAGAATGTTAATACCAAATTGACTCTCCGGGACACTTTAATTGTTGCATGAAAAATTCTTATTTACACTTCATTTAAGTTCCTTTCTTAATATGAAATAAGAAGCATTTCTATCAATATTACTAGAAAATAACTGAACTGACACCAAGGTCAAGGCAGCTGGACAGTAGAAAGGAGGATGAC
Organism: Netta rufina; assembly: GCF_964035555.1. Classification (NCBI taxonomy): domain Eukaryota; kingdom Metazoa; phylum Chordata; class Aves; order Anseriformes; family Anatidae; genus Netta; species Netta rufina. The sequence goes on from NC_140124.1 coordinate 58,818,716, forward strand.
TGCTCAGTTCTGCATCACATGAGTTTCCCTTTTGACCTAGGATCTTTGCAGAAATAAAAGAAAAAGTCTAATTTTCCCAAATACCTGCAAGCAGACACTGTATCTATAAGAGGCTGAAATAAAGACACCATTCATTGTATTATTATTAGCCAGATCTGAAAAACAGCAAAAATATTCTTAATATTTGTTGTTTAGAGCTGTGTACTCCATTTTGCTTACGTGAACTGTTTATTGCACAATTTATGCTAAACAAAGTGTTCTCCAATTCACAATCCATCATTTCATAAAAGCAGAGGAAAAATGCAGAAAGTATGTGCCCACCCCTGTTACCGCTTTGCATTACACATGAGATAATCTTCAGCTACCATTAAGCATCTGTGCTAGAGCTTAGCAATATTTGGTTTTAAATGTCTAACCTGAATGCAATCACCAGGAAAGTTGCACAGAGGTTTTGCATCTTTATAAATATGAATGGCTGAAAGGAAAATGTCAACAACAACAAAAAAAAATCAAACTCCATGCACTTTCTACAAACTGACATGCTTTTGCAAATGACGTAAATCTTTTGTTCTACAGTGGATAGCAATTTTCTAAACAAAAGGATTACAACAGCCAACTGATTTTTGGTAGTAATATTGAAAACTGACACAGAAGTTTCAGTAAGGGTTTTGCCAGTTGGCAAAATAAAGAAGGGAAACCCCTCCAACAGGCAGCACATGATAGAACTCCTCCCTCCTAAACACACAGAAGCTGTAGCACTTATTTTGCGAGTTTCTTCTTTTTTGATCCTTACATTGAGGTGGTTTCCACATCTTATATTCAGATTTTTAAACCTTGCCCTTGTTCCAGTGCTATAAAAGCAGAATAATTCTGTTTATATGAGTGGGCATCTAGAAGAGAACCTGACAGAGAGCATGAACTGAAAATAGCTTGTTTTCCTGATTCATGAGCTCATAACTTATCTCAAACCAGTTACTCAGGGCAAAGCACCCCATACATTCCCCTACGTGCCTCCTGTGTGATGGTTCCCACTAGGTTGCAGCTTCACAGCCAGCCCTGGGAAACTCTCGGGAAGCATCTGGAGCTACATTAGTAGAGCAAAGGGTGGCACTGGTCTGCTTAATTTCAGAAAATGGCAGTGTTGGAATTACAATGTGGTGACAGGACTCATCAGAAGAATTTATTTCCATGCTTTGGGCCTGTGGCCTAATGAATTGGAAAATATTTGCGTATGTCCTCTGCTTAAGCTCTAAATTAAAGTGACATCTTTTTATTAAAAATGCCAGTTTTATGAACTGAAATACATGATATACTACTGCCTGTTTGATAGTACAAACTTCCTTGTAGACCTGTGCATCATAATATATTTTTCTTGGCATACATGGGAATATAAGCTCCCCATAGATTAAATTCTAAGCCCTAAATAGGATATTCAATGCATTGTCTACACTATTTTTATGTAACTCAACAAATACACTGAACAACGCTGTCAGGCTTATAGCACTGAGAGTGTATTGCTGTATTTTTATTTACAGTGCCTGAAAAAAAAAAAAAAAGAAAAAAGCACACAATAACATCCCATGTCTACTGTTTGCTGTCCATTCTTTTAGCTTCCCATTAATGGGGCAGGGATTTAACAACAAGATGGATTGAACTAGGGCTTTCATTCATAGGCATGTTGGAGGAGAGAGAAGGGAACTTGGAGGCATTTGCATAGAGGCAAACCAAACTCTGTCTATTCATGGTCCCCTCTTCTGACACTACATCCCTTGGAGGAAAGCAGCAAGAGCTGCAGAGAGTCGTGCCTCAAGGGCCTGTTTCTGCATCTGCTGGACATCTTCCAAAGAGTAATGCTGCTCTGCAGAGTAAAGAAATGGTTTGATAACACTCCTGTAGCTTGCCGAGCCAGATAAAGACAGCAAGGAGAGATTTAATTTACACTTCAGTGGTTCATGATTGTGTCCTGCTAATGAAGTGGTCTGATTCAGCTTTTCTGTCTGAAAATATGAAGAATGATAAGTTATGTTACAATACTATTATTAGGAGTTTCAGGGGTAATATACATATTCTCTGACTTGAGATTTTGCCTGGAGCTATACTAATCTAGTGAAGTGGTACAATCCAGTGAGCTCTGCGCAAGAGTGGGCTAAAGGAAAAGTGAAACAATTCATGAAAGATATATTTTTAAATTCCTATTTCCTCAAATAAATTCCATGAAAAGCCTTGCAAAAATCACTTCACAGCATTGAGAGAGAATAGGGTGAGGGTCGCTCTCACAAAGAGCAAAATGAGTCTGTATCCCCCAAAAGTCCAAGTATCTGTGTTAATTTTAAAGTGCCTGCCCAAACCTCTGCAGCTTCCTAAGCAAATGAAATTACTTACAGTATGTGCTTTTGGTGCTCATGCAGCTTAACCTGGACATAACATAGCACAGGAATGATAAATCACTGACTGAGAATACTGACACTACTTTTCTGTGTTTGCTGCATACTACAGGCACTAGGTAGTAAGAAACACACCACACGTCTCTCTTGACATGGGAGTACTCTTCCCCTTGTGAGCTGCCTTCCTCCTCCCCTCTGAGATTGCTTTTTTTTTTTTCTAAACACCTTATATATTGTGTTTCCCTTCCTTCCCCTGCCCACAACAGTTCCCACATACCACTTTAAAGGAGAAGTTTTTATTTCCTTTTGTGCACTATGTGCGGATATGCAGACCCACTCATCTGTTGCTAAATGGTGTTTAAGTCAGTGATGTTATACCAGCATAAAGGTGGTGTGAAAGGGCAGTTTGGCTCGGTGTAGTCTTCATCTGTTCAAGCTCATACTAGCACATTGAGTTCCAAATAATTAGGAGCTCCTCTCCAGCTGGTGTTTTGGTAAAAAAAGGTGGTTGAGCAACCCAGTCTGGATTTTCCTACTTCTGAAGATGCCTTGAACATTACATACACTTTCCTAATATGTTTTCAGTGTTGGCTATAGCACAGCAGTGGGTGGAATGACAAATAGGTATTCTTTGGGAATGAATTGCCACTGTCAGGGTTCAGAAGAGTTCAGAGCATTACATTAGTATTTATTTACTGGTGCTTTCCACTGTTTGCTGGAATTTTTCCCCTGCCCAATCCGTGCAGCTATACTCAGAGGAGAATTCCCTTTGCTTCACTGCCAGAGCTCCCCCTGGGTTTTATCACCCACAAAGTCTGCACACTGCTGCAGGAAATACAGGTACTTGGACTGATATTTTACATATTGAGGTCGCACTCCTGGTCCTGTTGCTGACCTGCTGGACCCATGTTTCTATGAAGGCTTTTTGGAGACAGCCTGAAGCAAAGTTAATGGGGTGTGTATCACACAACGTAATGTTATGGATGGGATTTATTTATGTATTTATTTTAAACTGACATATTTCTGTTTAATAAGTTGTGAAGCAACAAATGGATAATATGTCAAACTCACCCACTCTCTAGCCCCTCCCTAATACTAGATATACTTAAAAAATGAAAAGGTAATATGAGGGTTGAAACCAATCAATGGAAAACTTAGTGTGCCATCACAGAGGTTTCTGGATATTATAAATCTCTTTCCACTGGACTTTCATCCAGAAATTTGTGTGGTTTCTGTTAATTGCTAGAGCACAATGAAGATTTCTAACTGAATCAACTGAAAGATTTTAAAGAATGACTACATTAGCAAGTGTTATCAGCTTCCTACTCAGACTAAAAAGATTTTATTCTTCTAATTCAACTAACTCAATTTTTTCACTGTCTTCTACCTCCTCTTGTCTTCATTCCCTTGGGTTTAACAAATATACAGTAACAATTAATTATGACTCAAACCAAAGAGGTTAACACTGTACTATTAATAAAACCTTTCTGGGGAATTATAAACTACTTCTGCATTCACAGAGTATATAGGTAGTGATATTTATTCATGTATTATTCATCAGGAGATGATGAGCTGAATAGGGAAGGTTGTATTAGTGTGGATAAATTAAGAACAGATGAATACCTCACCTTAAAAATTAAACTGAATGTAGATTTTTCCCCCCCCTTTGGAGACTTTAAAGTGTTCTTTCCCTCTTCTCTATTCATCTCTTAGAATTTATATAATTCTTCTAATGCTCCCTCTACATTTCCAAGCTTTGTTCAATTATAGCATTATGTGAAAAAAGTGAAGCTAGAAGTGTCACTAATATCATATTAACTAGAGATTTGCAGAACAAGGAGTATACTGTAAATACTTGTTTAAAACAATTCCCAACATTGCTATTTGCACTTCTATCATTTATCTGCAGGGAAAAGTGATGGTATTTCCTAGCATGTTATTTAGACATAAAGAAATGTCAAAAAACTCTCTTCAAAAACATACAGCATTTCAATTCAGTTGTCCTAAATTGTTATCAATAATTATGTCTTACATAGACCTTCTACATTGCATCTTTGAACATACAGTAAGAACAAACTGCAATTCATATTTAAGTATTGAAATGTCACTCTGTAGTTGGTAAAGAACCAATACTATAGTATCACACGAGGACACTACACTACTTAGTTCTGGAAGAATGTATTTAAGAATGCTGTCTCATCCACAGCAATGGCAAAATTGTATTAATTTAAATGGTGCCCAGATTTCATCCCCAAAATGTCACTAGTTCTGTACTAAAGCATGGCCTTAACAGGGATCTACTATGCTCATGCTAAACACACAGTCACACAGAAGAAAAAAACAACTGAACTTCAAAATCCCCAACAGCTGAGATAACCCATTAATTTATTCTTAACAATCTATCAAGTAGTCATGAATTTGCTGTTTCATTTCATTTTAAATAAAATGCCATTAGATCTGTTGAAAAAAGTGGCAAATCTTTTCATCAGTATTAAAACTTTGATGCAAAAAAGGCCCACATTTTCAATAAACATTTCATCAGAGCTGCAACTCTCTGACTAAAATATTTGAAATATTGAGGAGGTTTTGCTAATTCTGAAATAATTAATTTCAGAATGGAACTGGGAATCGTCAGAGTACAACGTTTTTCCTGTTTCCCAAACAAGTATAACTCTTACACTATAAAGATAAGCTTGCTCACTTGTTGAACTATACATACCTAAAAACCTCTTTTTTTTTTTTTTTTTTTTTTTTTAATTGCAGAGGAGGGGGCAAATTTGGAGGGGGAGGAGAAGAAGATGATGAGGGGAGTAAAAAAGAATTTGTTGTTCTGCTTTTTTGGTATCACGAGTTACTGAAAAAAAAAGGGGGGTGTTGCCCAATTTTCAGTTCTTGTTTATTTCCTTATTCTTCCCACAAATTAATTCAGCTCAAGAAGCACTGCATTCCCTTATGATGTCCACTTCAAATGTTCTTCAGAAAACTGTGTAACAGTACAACTGTACATAAAGCCTTTTCCTCTCATTTTTAATTTATAGGGAACAGGTTAAAAAATATTCAAACTTGATGATTTATATAAAACTAAGATTTTCCAGTATAATTTAATGGGTAAAATATAATCTTAAAACAAAGCTGCCCCCAAAACAAAACAAAACAAACAAACAAAAAAACATATACACATCCCTTTCTGTGACTTGGAATGATTGCAAAGGACAGATGTACTTGGGAGGGGTTTCACAAGTAGTGGAAAAGGTCTCATGTACTACATTTGTTTACACTAACTGTTTAAAACACATAAATCAGACACTCCAAGGCAAGCAAAACAAGTAAAACACAAATACGTATTTGATACTAATAGTGGAAAGCTAATGTATTTGCAGTAGCCCACAGTAAATGTGGAGAATACTTCTGCAGCAACTTGTGCTGCTCTCCATGTCAGATCTATTTAAAATAACTGCTTGCTGCAAAGTTTAGTTATAGAGATCTCAGAAGAGTAAAGAGATGATTAAGAGAGTTAAGCACATGAAGCTGGTTTGCAGTCAGAAAAGGCCACAGAGTTCCTGCAGCCAGACCGAGGCACGTGTAGAGCCTGGGATTCAACACAAGGGAAAAGGTTCTTAAAATAGTATTGGCCCCTTGTAGTATACAAAGTTTGATAAGGACTTAATCACATCTGCAAGGGACAGAGTTGTGCTAAAGAGTGAGTAACAGCATCTGAAAGCAATAAACTCCTTGGAGGATCTTCCAGGTAGTGTCTCTGAAGAGACAGTGCCCTAACAATAATGGATAACAATAGCCTTTCCCCTGCCCCCAGCAGCCTTTCTAGCACTGCCCAGCATAGGAAGAGACACCCAGTGGTGGGAGTGCCTCCATTTCAATGAACAATGCTTAATTAAGTATTATTTCAAACACAAAGTTTACTGGTCCATTTCCAAACCCTTTCTCAAACACTAAGTTCTTAGCAGCAAGGACTTCAGTCCCCAGCCATCTAGGAACCCCATGCCACTCCTGGAAGAGTGACACCAATACTACAGGGTTGGGTATCTCTTCAGTGCTATGGTTTCTTAGGAACAGAACTCATCCCATGTTTCTCTCCATCCCTTCCAGTACAGGATTCGCTTCCCTTACAGCTGTGAACATGAAATTGATCTCTTACTGTGCTGTTTGTGGAGAAACCAGACAATGATGAATTTGGAAGTCAACTATCAACCTGTTTTATGCAAACACAGGTATTCTTTCCTTCAGAAAGCAGTACAATTTCCTGGTTCCTATCTTCTTGCTCTCTCTCTCACTCCTTCCTCCCCAAAGGATTTTTTTAACCTATATTCCTTCTAGCTGCTGAGTCCTCACCTCTCCTAATAGAGCTGCAGCACTGCCATTCTTAGCATGGCACACAGATGATGCACTTTACATGCCTATCTGCTTGTTTTCAACAGTGCTGTAGCTCCAGCACCTTTGATTTGGGTGGTAGAGTGCAGCATGCCTGAATCACAGTTATTCCATGTAAGGCCCACAGAATTTTGTGATGTTCCACATAGGAAAATGTATGTGCTACATTTAGCTGTAAGTCAGCATGGTTTAGCTAACCACCAAATTCACAGGCGAAGCCATTTTTTCATATTTGGCAAAACTTATTTATGTGGTCAGTCAAATGTGTAAGTCAATAAAATAGTGTAGGGAAGGATCTAATTATCTCAGTTAGTGGTTGGATCCATTCTTCTCCCTTTCTGTGGGGAATAGCTTCAACTGAGCTTGAGTGCCCACACTGTGAATAGAAGAGTAGAGGCCTGAAAGTTTTGCACTTTCACAGTATACTCACTACTGACACTCATCAGAGCTTCTGAATTACAGCCTTCATCTGCAGGCTTTTTGGGGTCAGGCTTTATTACTTTCTATTCATTTCTGGATAGATCATTTGAAATTGTGCAAAATCTTATTTCCCCAGGCAACACAGATAAATCAATACACTCTCCTCTCCCAATATTTTTGTACAATTCAACAATCCTCCACATTTCTATTGTGTGTTTTCACTTGAGAAATAAAAACACTTTTCAGTAATCATGCTGGTAAGCATTATAGTGTAAGTTCTACGGCGACATTAACTGAGGCGTAGCAAAATTAACGGCACATCCAGATTCACAGTGTGTGTTAGGAGGCATTAGACTTGTGTAACTATCGTGGTGTTTGTAGTTCAGCTGAACCAACTTCACACTTTGATACTAAACGTGAGCTTAATTTTGCTTAAACAGCAAAAGACAGCAAAATTTGCACACCATGCTGTTCTGACTAAATGCAGAAAATCTGACAAGAAGTAATACCACTTCTTTATTAGGTACGCACTTAATGGCTAAGCTGTTACAAAAATCTGTGACCCAGGACTACCCTATTCCCTCTTCTCTGAATTCAATCCAGCACAGGCCAGATGTAACAAGAGGGAATAAAGAAGTTTGTACTGCTGCTGTACTTGATCTATTTGCATAATGTTACAGTATGCTAGACAAAATGATCCATTATTCATTGAAAAGGAATTATCCAGTCATTCAATATATGCCAACAGTCAGAGCAAAAATATCAGTATCAAAATTTCCTTAATCCGAATCACTATTAAATTCATTATACTCTGTCACATCTTGACGAAGCTGCATTTAATTTAATGAGCTGTTTCTATCTCCTAAGCAAAGAATTTTAGCGGCAGAAAAACTATAAGAGAACTCAGAAGACCCAAGATGGGTTTTTGAAGGCTCTCATAACCACCCATGCGTACAGTACCATTCACTTTCTGCCATTCATTGACCATTGTTTGTGATATTAAGAGCTTAAAAAGGCTGCATGCCTGGGTTCATGTACAAGACAAGATTGTGCTAGTTAATATATAAATGGGTAGCAACTACTTTAACAAGAACAGAGGTGCAATGCTACAGTCGCTTATCATTTACCTACTAATTTGCTTTGTAGTTTTCTTAATGTAAACATTGCATAGATTTGCTGGGTTTTCCTGATAAGAAATCACAGCATATTTATCATTCTCTAGAACTGCATCAGTCAGTCTCTTCCATTGACTTTCTACTCCCAATTATCCCCCAAGTGTTTTTTTTTTGTTGTTTTGTTTTGTTTTGTTTTGTTTTGTTTTTTGCTTTCTTACTTTGTGCTTTCTCCCATTTGTCCTCCCTAGAAATCTATTTAGTTTACCAGCAATTAAACAGCTGTCCATACATTTATTTGTTGTTGCTGAGCACCCAAAGCAAGCCATATGGAGAAAATCCTCAATGAATGCTACGAAAGTGCTATTTACAAAATGACTGCATATTGTCTTGCAGCTTGTTACCACTGTGGAATTCCCCCGGCAATTTCTGCACCTTAGTCAAGTGACAGAAAGACATTAAAATCCTCTTTTTCCAGGGACATGCACAGAGCACTCCTCATCACCGCCTGTCAGCTGCAGTTTTGGTCTCTGACATACACTGTACAGAATTTAGCAACTGATAGGCAGAAGCCAATCTCTGTGGCCAGAAGGGTTTATGTTCTAATTGCACCAATTCATTCTGATAACACTGAAAATCATACAGGATAGTCAAAGAAGTGTTTAGGATCCAAAGCATTTGTGATCCTGTGATACCCATGCTATAAAAAGGGTCTTATTCACTCCAGGAAAAATGGAATCCAAGCACCAGAAGCAGCTTCATGCCATGAGTCATTGAAGTTCCAATGAAGGAGCCCTGTATTTATCTAATTTAGAAAGTGTTTAGTGAGGGAAACTTTATGTTGGCTAAAGAGTAATAAGGGATGGGATTCAGATGCGTAAGGCATTCAGTAACGTTCAAATGCAACGTGTTTTCTGAGACATTGGCAAAGAGCTGGGGGATATAACCCAGGACCTACAGGAAATATCTATACAGACACTAAATACTTATACTGAGACACCCAGAAACTCATCTTAAAATGTGTAGAATGCTCAGTGATTGAAGGCAGTCAGAAATCAGAAAAACATTTTGTTTAGATAAGGTGTTTTAGGGCAAACAAATACATGTTTTGTTAAGGAATCTCCCTCCTCCTGTTTCACTGGCTGTAGAGAGGGCTTCACATTGTATGGCCTGGCAGACCAAGGAATTTGTGCTTAGCAGGTTACCAGCTTGGACTCTCTCAAGTTACATAATGGATACAAAAAAGGAGAACCCACTCACTCTGGGCTAGGAGAACTCAAATTACCTTTCAGGTTTATGAATACTTCAAAGTCACTCAGTAATTTTGTTGCTGTGGTTTAGAACTAGGTCTGCTGATTCCTTTTAAAGAAGTCTCACCAGACTCACCAAAAACTTACTTTCAAAAGTCAGAACTCTTAATTGTAGAAGAAGTTAATATGTGTCATTGCCAGCATTATCTATTTCAGTTCATATTAAACAGGAGCAGACAGCTAATCCTTTTTTTGTGTGTGAACTGAGAAAAACCAGGCAAGGCAAGAGAAGGATTCACATGGATATATGTAATAATATCTTACAGGAATAGCAAAGATGCCCAAGCCTAGAATTAGGACTCCATGGAAGGCGGTAGTACAACTTTGGAGCCTAACTAGGAGCAAGTATGAAACAGAGTAGCTGGAACATTTCACAAGGTAACTGGTGTCGTGCAGTGGCAAAGAGGAGGAGGATGGACATTAAATGAAACAGATTAAAAAGCACTGCATTCAAATGTACGAGTATTATGCCCACACTGCAGGAGACAGCAGGAGGTAGTGAATCATCCAACATTTAAATCAACACCCCCTTAAAACAAAATGTATTCAGCTCAACGTGGGTATCTCCAGCGGGCTCCAAAAGTTCTGACAATGCGTGGCTTGGGTTACTCACATCTCACTCTGCCCATAACGCAGCCACCATTTAGTAAGTAACTTGATTCAGAGGCATAGAGAGTTTCTGATGAATCATAACATGCTCAGTATCTCATTTAAGGGCTTTCTGTCACCACTGTAGTGCTAATTTCATGTAGAAGAGGGCTTTCAGGGACAGAATGATGGTGGGGTGAAATGGTGGTGGGGAGGAGAAGAGAAGTGAAAAAATTAACTTGAGGGTCCTGGAAATGGATTGGTGAATGTGCCATACATGCTGAAAACAGCATGTACGCTTTCTGCATTTTTGTTTTTGTTTTTCAAAAGAAGGGAATATTGAAGAGACATCAATAAGATCGTTAAAAACCTGGCAGAATAAACGTGTCAACAAAAGTCTTTTTTTTTACCCACATTCTATTAAAACACTTTGAAGAATTTCTATGGAAACAGTAGGCTGTTACAATGGGAAATACCCAGCATAGCTGAAAATGTCAATCTTCCTTTCAGCAGTGGACTGGCCATAAATAGAGATTCAGTGCAGCAAAATTGCTATCACTTGGAAGCAAAATCTCAAGTACAGCAACATAGGAACACTTAAACTCCAACACAAAGCAAGTGATTGCCTCTGTGAGCAGCAACAGCACCTCATAACAATAAATTATTTAACTACACTATTTTTTATTTCTGAAGAGTGTATTCGGAGGTATCATGATATAGCATCTATTTAGATATACCAGAATAGTCCCTGCTTCTAATATTTTTGCACTTGGAGATAACTCCTAATCACAGAATAAGAGGGATAGCTCACAGAGAGCCTGTTTTATTTATTTATTTTATAACTGATGACACTCCACATCACACACATCAGCAGTATTGCCTCTGCCTTATCTACTACCCACTCATGCCTTCTCTTTCACCATACTATATTCAAAGTTATACTTAACTCTTCTAGTGCCTTTCCCAGTGCCCAGAGTAGATGTTCCTGTATGGATTAAAACCCAAAATCTTAAAACTACACTGTATTCTTTAAAACCCTGCAAACCAAGAAAAAGCTCTTGCTCTTTGCAGAAGGCCCTCAGCTGTGCACACACCCCCTCCCACACTCTTCCCACATACACAGATCCTATGACTGGAATAGCTGCTTCCTAAAGCATAAAATATTATGAAGGCTCACTTTAAATCTTAGATCTTTAATCTCACTTAAATCTTTAAATCTCTAAATCATATTAAAATGTCATGGTCACGGTTTGCAATATACATTTCTGCTGCTTTTCACACACAAAGAAAATAAGCACTCTTTCAATACCCTGCTTGTTTAACAACATATTTTGAAGAGCACATTAGTTCTTATTACAGACATTCTGTTTCAGTAACTCTTTCAATTAACAACAGGGGCTTCAAAATGGTTACGCAAGTAAACATTGTTTTCTATACTTTACAATAAAGAATACAAAAAAGCACAGAGACATCATAAACATACTTTCCATGAGAGCTTTTTAATTTTTGCCTCTGAAATCCTGGAGGGCCACCTCTTGCTGATTTTGTAAGAGGTTTTGACAAGTTGGGGTCAAGGAAGTGGTGGCAAGCAGCAACTTGGATAAGATCAGGCAGTGACTCATAGGTGATATATGGGGTAGAAACTACTGGTCTTGACTATCATAATCCTGCTGTGTTAGATTGGTATCACTGCCTCCTTTAGTCATCAAAAAAACATAAATTGCTGTCAAATGATAATAAAAATACATTATTTCTTCCATCTTTCTTATTCCCTAGGAATGGAATGCTTTTCACATATGGAAAATGAAATTTGGAAGGCAATGACATAACGTGAATGAAACGTTGCCCGTTGCTTCTGATTGTTATTTGTTGACAAGTCCACTTATTTAAATGTGCCACAGTAATAACAAGATGGAATTTAAGATAAGCATTCCAGAACATATTATTTAGGAATGCTGTGGGCAGCATGGTGTTTCATGCCCTGTGTTGCCTGTTGTATCAGTAATGAGTTCATGACTAAATACGTTTTGGGCATTTGCCAAACTGATGGGATTGTGAAAGACCGAGGACGGCAAGAATGATGGCCTGAAACTACAGAGCCCAGCAATGCAGAAGGTCTTTGCTAGACAAGTAGAGGATTTCTCAGTACTCATCTGTGAATTATGCAATTACAGCCGATTAGCGTCAAACTCATGTGGACACACAGGGACTGAATAAACACCACACAATCACGCTGCGCAGAATACAACAGTGCTCCACTGCATTAAAGTAGGGCTCCAGCAATGAGAATGACCTATCTACTCTGGAAGTAGCTACCTAATGAATGATACGATTTTTTTTTTTTTTTCTTGCACTTTCTCCATTACCTCACACAAAGATTAGCATACACGTGGGGAAAAAAAAAAAAAAAAAAAAAAAAAAGTCTTGGAATTAAAAGCTTACTTTGGAAAAAACTCCCAAAAATCAGTTGTTTATGAGGAGATAGAACATCCTGATCCTGCAACATCCACCAAAACAAATCTCACAAATGCTAGTTCTTTTGTGAACTTTTTGAGAATTCTTCTAGTTGCAACTGGAAACACTGGTTTAATTTTCAAAGGAGCTAGTGTCTTATGCTTGATTTGCAGAGGACAGAGAACTTCTAAGAGAAAACACCTTCCAAAAAACCTGCTTCTTTGCGAATGCTTTGAACTGGGTATCCCATGTATGACTCAATGTCACACTTTACATAACTAGCCTGCATTTAAAACTTAGGTTGCTTACTGATAGCCACTTGGAACACTGAGATTTTTCTAAGTCTATTCAGTACTGAACCTTAAAACTAGTACAGTCACTCAGTAAAAAAGAAAAAAAAGTCACCTGTTGCAGCTAAGGAATTTGTACCATGCCTAGATTAGGAAATAGAGCAATGATGCTCTTTGAGGTATTTTATTTTATTTTATGTTAATTTATTTTATTTTGACTGCATAAAATACTTCATAATGTACAAGAAAGTAAAATCATTAAGACTTCTACCAGAAAAGAAAGAACAACCTGCACAACCTGGTCTAGTGGAAGGTGTCTCTGCCCATGGCAAAGGGGTTGGAATTAGATGATCTTTAAGGTCCCATCCAGGCCAAAGTATGCTACGATTCTATGATTCTATGAAAAAATATGCCATTTTACTATAAATGGCATGAAGTTCTGACAGGTTCAGATAGAGTAATAAAATTTTGCATTAAAGTGAACATCAGATTCCAATCGTTCTGGTAAGCTAACACTCGATCATCAGTAAGGGAGACGGTTTCACAATTGACAATACCTTCTCATATCCAGAGTGTACAATCGTTAACTTAAGTATAATGGCACCATGAAAATTTGTCCTGGATTCAAATCTCTTTTATTGTAGATTTGAAGAATAAAGATACGGACATAAACATAAATTAATAGATTATTAATCCCCCCAAAACTGATCTGTTTTGAATTCTACTATTTTCCTTGTTGACAGTAAAACATAGGAGTGAGATGGAAACACTGAGCAACAGTACTTGATTATGCTAATAACCTTCATATGGGTAAATGAAAATTAATGAAAGGACATATATCAGTGCATAAAGGGGAGAAACAGCAATTGAATGGCTTGGAAAAAATATTTCTTTGAAGTACTTAGGACCGAATTCAATTTGAGAGATACTTTTAAGTCATTCTCATGCATCTGAACTAATAGAACCTGCTTTCTACAGATGTACCTCTTTCATTCCCTTGAAGCTGCTCCCTTGTATTAACCCATTTCCCTCCCATTTTCTCATTCACACCCTAGACAGTGTGTCCTATCCATCATAGATGGCATGTCCTGCTGCTTTTCCAGAAAGCCTTGCCAGACAGTGGTTCCAGTGCCTGCTCCTCCTTTTTCATCCTCATTGTAACTTCTTTCAGGGCTTGCTGCCCAGCTGATCATGCTCACACATCTGCGTGGACAGACCCATCTTTGAGACCATTATTCCTCTGCCCAGTCTGGCTAGATGTGACCAGGAGTAAAATATCCAAAAGTGTAGCAGGAAGGTGAAAGATGGGGGAGGAAGAAGTGGAGAGATTTGAAGACTGACAGATACAGACAGACCAGGTAGTTAGTTCTTATCTCCTCAAAAGGATAAGCAAATTAAAATAAAAATCAGAAATCTAGAACAGGAGGGGGTAGGTCAGAAGATGCTGTAATACATATTAATCAGACCAAAATCTTATGGGCAGCCAGCTATAACACAGCAGAGATAAAACACATTTATTAAGCCCTTGTCTCTCATTAAAAAATAAAAATAAAAATGAATATAGTGTAATTTATTTCTATCCAGTTCAATAAGAAGGTATCCACTGTAGCCTAAAAGCTAAAATTTAAAATTTAGCTTTCCACAAATCTGTGTTAGGTCACTAATAAAGGATTTCAATATTACTTGAGGATGAAACTGGACTTTTTCTCTGTGTTACTCAAAACCTTTTTCAGATACAGTTTGAGGTAAGGAATATTAATCAGGGTGTAGCTGATGTCATGATTATCACAGGAGATGGGATTCGGTAAGAAACAGTTAATTGGAGTTCAACATGGAACTGGGGCAGGATCTGAAGTCTCACTGCAGTCATGCCTATGCCGTTTATGCATACATATGTGAAAGCTTTGATGGCTGCTTTTTGTTTGGGAAGTGTCTCTTTCATCAGTTGAAGACACTGTGCAGGAATCAATTAAAGCTCAGTGCATTGTTCACCAGAGATGAAATTCTGGCATATAAACCCCTCCAGACTCTCTTAAAAAATCTGGGACCAGTTCTCTCTTCATCTACTAGGTTCACGTCAGGCTTTCCTTCCTTGGTAAACATCCTCAGTGGTGTGCTTAGTAACCCAATAAAAAAGAATAAATCCAGCCTGCTTGCATGAGCATTGAAGAACATGGGAATGTTGGAATGAAAAAACTGAGAGTATAAACTGAGAGTATGAGAAGAGTGGCCACGCAAAATTACCAAAATTCAATTTACCAAATGGTATCTGAAGTAGAAAAGGAGGGAAGGAGAATAGGGCAAAATATTCCCCAAGGAAGCTTTCCTGAAGATCTCATGCTGCAGACAAGAAAATTGCAAAATTCCAGAAGGTCAGTGCAGAATTCATACTGTTTCTGCCAATAGAAAAGAGAGTATGTGTCCATGGGCAAGGCACATACACTTATACTAGAGCAGGTGTTACGATGGTATTTTCGAAATCATCTACCTCCTCATAAGATAGGTTAAACAATGTGAAAGAAGTCCAAACAAACAAGCAGACATTTAAAAGCCTGATTGACGAGAACAGTAAGTACTCTTCTAAAACTTTTTCAGTCTCCTTTTTGTTTGTTCACAGCTAATGGTTTATGCCTTATCACATAGGAGCTACTGCTACCTTAAGGGCCATTTATAATTTTACCACAATTTTAATAAAAATAAATAAATACTCAAATCTCCCAAACCCTTTCAGTTATAATCCAGGGAGGGAAACATTTTTCTTAATGGCACTCAAGTGACTTAGCCAACATTGACTATTTTTATAACACTAGCCCCATTGTTGGTGATAATAAGACTAGGGTAGAAACCTTGGGAGGTAAACCACACATTTATTTGGTATTTAAGATTTATTGTGGTGTTGGCTACTGTGTGATCTTTGTGAAACTCAGGGATGTGAAGTGCAGTGTTTACAAAGACCACGGCCAGCAGCTTGAACATGGTTTCACACTGTTATTTCTGGAAAATGGGATGCTTCTTGCACCCAGGTGTTTGTCTCCTGGTCTTCAAGTCCTGAGAATGTGTTTGGTGTTCAGCTTCCCAGCTTATTTTCATGGGTTGGATTCAGCATGCTGTAGATGTGGAATTGAACAGATTGCCAGGTATGTTCAGGATAGCCTGTCAAGTCCTGATGATACAATAGCCCCGAGCTGATTTACCTGTGTGTTGGACACAGGAGAACAGGGCAGGTACCCACAAGAGTACCTTGTGACTGCCTCAGGAATAGCCTCCGGGGGTGCAGGAGAGCTGTCAGTCTCTGATGCCCATTTCATTGGCTAAATTAACTGCTTCTTTGGAATTGAAGCAACAAGGCTGGTGAGCACTCTGGCTTTTGCACCCCATGCCTTGCCCACTTCTCCCTAGCTGCAGAAAATACAGGGCTTGGGGCTGCATGGGACAAGAGAGACAAAGGGGGAACCAGGCCTCCCAACAATCACCTCTATGTTCGCAAAGGAAGAATTAAGGGGTAATAGTATATGAAGTAGAAAAGTTGCACATCCTGCATATTTACTGTTCAGCCTTATGCAAGTCAGGCCCTTTTTTTCTTTCTTTTTTTTTTTTTTTAAATGACAATGACCATTACTGTTATTTTTTCCAGGAAGATATTGTCAACCTTAACTAATAATGGTTGTGGAAAATGTTCTTTATGATTCTTAAACTACAGAAAAGGGAAATGTCTGAAAACTGGTAACGGAAGTCAATGGCACAGTTTCTTGTTTTCTGATTTCTCAGACAGCTATCACTTAGGATTTTATTTTCTTAGCCTCTGAAATATTTTTTACCCTGAACAGTTCAGCCACTACAGACAAAAAGGGAGAGGAAATATATGGGGAAAGAGGAAAATTCCACCCTACAAGAAGAAAACAAAATAAAACCACAACAAACTCATTTCCATCTTATAACAGTAAGTTTCTACAGAAGAAGCTAGAAATTAGGAAACTGGACTGAAAAGAGCCCACAGTGAAGTCCTTTGATCAGTACCATTTTATTTTGATTTGGTATAATTACAGTGATTTGAAAATACGATTTTGTGTATGTACAGTAAAAGAAATGTGACTTAGACCTCTTTTCAGGAAAACTTCAAGTCCAGGTAAATTCTGATTGTACACACACACACATTTCTAGCATGACAGCTTTGTGAAGAATTAACAAGTCTACTTTTCTTGTGAAGAATTGGTAAGCCTAGTAAGTCTATGAACAGATATGAGGCCTTGGGAACTCCTCTCCAAGATGGCTTGAGTCCTATTCCCACCTTGGTATCTCCATGTTGCTGAGAAGTACAATTGTTTTGGGGATATCTCCAATTAAAGCTGATTTCTTCAAGCTTTCATTAATTCACAACAAACTTAGAAACCATAGAGTTTCATGTGCCTTTTAAATATCTTTTAGTATGGTTTACACAGCTAAAAAGTGAAGCCTGTATGTCTGAATCCTAATCTGCATTTCAAGGTTTATCAGCAAGCTTTTAAGATTCTTAGAATTTCTTAGGCAATCTCAAGGAAGATATTTTCTAAGCGTTATGAAATATAAGTTTGAAAAGCATGACTTTTTTTTTTTTCTGTATGAGAACATGCTTATGGATTTTACATTAAGGGAAACCAGAAAGCTCTCAACTCCACAGGGATTAATAACCATACAAAATAATAGACTGTCATGTGTATATTATTTACATGGCATAGTAGTTTCCACTGAGACTCCCATCCCAGGAAGAAAGCAGAACAAGTGCAAGTGAAATATTGTAGGAAAGAACACATGGCGACTGAAGAGTAATAATTTCTAAAGCGAGAAAGATGAAAGTTATTAATCAAATTTGCTAGTAATTCTCCCTTCCCCATCCACTCCAAACTGCACTTGTTGATAAAGTAGTAGCATGTCAGCATAGGGAAGAGGCTTTTGAATTTTATCACCTAATAGGATATAGAAATGGATTTAGAAGAAAGTTTAAAAGTGCTTAAGTGAATGCAAGTTTCTCCAATTTACAGCCTCTTCCAGCCTTTCCACATGTGGAAATTCACTTGGAAATTTCCAGAGAGAGAATTTTCACCCTCCTACACATCACCTCTGCTACAGCTCACAGTTCACAGGAATGCAAGGGACTAAATCCTTACCTGACATCAGTAACTGTAGACAGCCCCAAAAGGAGCACACCTACTTACATTTGGGACTGCAGAAACGTGTACCCACTCACCCTACTCAGTGAGACAGAGCAGGTCAGAACTATGCATATGAGAAAAATGCCTTATGAAAAAGTAGTTTGCAATCCCAGCTTGGCTGGCCATTTGAAGCAGTGGAAAAGTGCTAGGGTTGAATTCTGGCAGTATGATTTGTTCACTATTATGCTATGAACTCTTAAGGCAGCCTAAGGAGGAGAATAGAGGAGAGGAGAGGCTCTCTGCTTAGTTTTCCTAGGACAGTAATAATATGAACAAAGGATGCCAACAGAAAATAATTTGCTTCAGGATTTTTGCTCATGTACGGTTTTTGTTCTAATACTAATTTTTCCACTTCATTCATTCATAGCATATTCTCCACTGCTTATATACCAGTATCCATCCAACCCCTAAAATGCAAGCTTCAGCTACCTTTTTTTTTTTTTTTTTTTTTTTTCCCTTCTGGGAGATGAATTGACCATGTTTGTTTTTGATTACTAGTCTTTGAACTTATTTAAGTGCAGTCATCTTCTGAATATATCACTCCGTAAATATGTCACAGTAGGGTTTCATGTTTACTGTTTTCAATGACTTCCAGATCAAATTTATCCAGTTTGAAACCAAAAAGATAGTATATGTGCTTGGTTTTGGGCTGGGGTTTGTTTTGTTTTGTTTCATTTTGGGTGTGTGTGGGGGGAATGGAGACGGAAGCAAGGTTAACCAGTATTACGCTCTTGGCCATGTCTCTGGAAGTTAGGCTGGCTCATGTCTCCCCTCCATAGACAGTAACAAAGATTTTGCAACCGGGATTTCACTAACAACTTCGTTTATGACATGAAAGACAGTATAGCATATATTTTGCTCTCTCATAGCCCTGCTGGCACTCCACTGGCAAAAGGACTGAAAAGTAATGACAGACTACTCTTGCAAGTGAAACATGCATAGGAAAGTTGTAATACACATAGAGAACAGATCTGTTGACTGAGAACATGCCTTTTTCACACAGTCACTTTTCTAACTGTAACTACACTTTATACTCCAGGCATGGTTCTGTTTTTGTCTGCTGTGGCACAGCAGATATGAAGCATTTAAAACCTTTTAACAGGACCCAACCTAAGGCTAAATGACAAAACCCTGACAATATAATCCTTAAATTTACATCCCTAGCATTTCAAAAGTTTTGTGACAGAGTAAAACACCTCAGTAAATCAAAATTCTCCCACTGAAAAAAACAAAAACAAAACAACAACAACAACAAAAAAACAGCCATGACTCATCCAGTGGTAAGAGAGGCAGAAATCTCCATGAAGTGGAGATTTTGAACAACAAAAGTTTTGAACAATAAAAGTTTTAAAGATGCAATTTTAAAAATACCTCAGCTTCCCAGCTCTACTTGCCCATGACTCTATACTGGAGGAGGAGACAATATATAGGGATTAGTTTCTGGGAAATCTCCCTGTTGATATGCGTGTGTCTTCAGTCTAGGGTGGAGACTACCCTCCCTTGAAAGTGTATTACATTTTTCTTGTAAAGTGAGGCAGTGAAATACCAGGCATCTCAGAGGAAGGCTGCATCTTGCTATAGCAAAGACTCCAAAAACTGGTTTCTGCAAGAGAATGGAACTGGCACACAACAAGAAAGTCCCTCTATCTACTAAAATAAAAGACATTATACTTTTAAGGTCCCAGCAGCCATTTTTTTTAGCCAGTCAAAATACCACTAGCACTGCAAGCACCCAGGGTTAGTTCACGTATGACAGTTACTCTTTTTCAAAGGTAATAATCCCAGAATCTAATTTTACGATTCACCCTGGAGACATGAAACAGAAATCAAACTATCCATATTTTGCAATCATTTTTTGGCATGATCCATGTGGTAATTAAAAACCCTTAAATGGAAATTGCTGCCACAATTTGGAGGCTTCCTTAATCCAGCTATGGTATCTGCAGCACCTCCAGGCACCTGTCTTGTTCTCATAACACAAAATCAACAATACCATGGCTGGGTTGGAGGGGGTGTCTGAATGTGATGAGAACTTAGAAAGGAATGCCAGTATGAAAACTTGGCTGGTATTTTTTGCCTTTTGTTTTGTTTTGTTTATTTATCTAACCATTCTTTTACCAGGAAATATCACACAGACAAATGAGTTTTCTTTCACAAAGGCATCCAGGCCAAATAACACTAAACGGTTTTAACAAAAAATTAATTAAAAGAAAAATATTTAAACACTGTAATTCTAAATATGGCCTTCAGCTACATACATGCCAAGCTACAATAATTGCAATGCAATAAATCAGTGTGAGATATATACTAACAAAGTAAAAACCTCATTTTTGCCAGGGCAAGTGCAAAGCTCTCTTAAATATTTTGAAACTACTGACTTGAAATGATCAATTATCAACAGACAGCTGCAAAGGTTTTTTGTTTTGTTTTGATGTTTTCTTTTCTTTTCTTTTTAAATGAAATTTAGCTCTTCACTGCTGGAGTTGGACTTTATAACTACCTTTTTTTTTTTTTTTCATTCTGATTTAAATAGCCCAACATGTCACTGTCTAGTTTTCAAATTCGCATCCTGTCCTATTGCCCAATTTTCTCTTCCCCATAGTACTCACGTCAAACCTTTCAATGGGAAAAGTGCACAATATCCTCCTGAACTAATTCTTCTTATCAGCTTTTATGAAGATGGAAAAATCCAAACAATGGCATATATTGTCCTATGAATACAAAAATCAGATATTTTATTTTTTTTTGTACTGAATACCAAACTCTGGTTGACTATTCCAAAGAGAAAATTCATTACGCTATAATTCCTGGATATGCAGTATTCAACACAAGCCATTTTTAATGTATTACCATTCTGGGGAGGTGCTTGAGCACAGCCGGGAAAACACACATGGTAACGAGTCACGTACATCTGCTTTTCCAGAGTAGTGCACTTTTGTATACTGGTGGCACAATTCTCCACCCTGATTCTCCTACCCTCTGGAGCATACTAAAGTACAAAATAACAAATCACCCTCTACCTCACACTTTGCCCTCTGAAGGGCTGCTTTTTCATAGAGTTCATATCATTACTGAGAAATATACTCCAATTGTATAATTGCTATTTAATACTAATGCTATTAATGCTATTTAATACTCTCTGCCCTTCCACTTCTAGGGAATTTGAACACAACTAAATTCATAAAGCTTAACCTGGCTGGAGAGGGATTGTTGCCAAGTGTTGGTGACAATCAGGTTTGTAGTGACATCTACTTTTTTTATGTGCTGACACCACTCAGCTCATCTTTCAGACTCTCAGAACTTTCCTCTGTACAATGGCCTCTTCATCCAGCTCCCTCTGGTGACACTGGCCCTGGTCGCACTACTGCTCTCTGTAAGCCTGGAGGAACTTGACAAACTGCAGCAGGCTGGGGAAGCTGCAGCCACTGACCTCCCACCTCTGCAGGTGGGGTGGCTGTGAATCCCAGCATGTGCCTGGTCCTGCAGTGCGAGGTGGTTTGTGCCTGTCTTCAAAGCCTACAGCCCAGTTAGAGGAGAGAGCATTGCCCAGGGCCAACTCTTCTGCTTCTTTATCCCTTGTTTCATTGCCTAGGGCAGGCGAGGATGCTCGCTGTTGTCCACATTTCACATTACGGTGAACTGGAGCCTGGACTCGGCACAGGCACAAGCCCAGGGCGCTGTGCAACATACCCATTTGCAGAGATCTTTACCGAAGGTACAGTGGAAGTCAGAGTTAAACAGTTAATGTCAATAGCCTTCATGCCAAACTATTTAATGTTTGTTTTAAAACTTCAGCAATATGCGTTCCACAAAAATAAACTTCTGATATTATTCATCTGCTGAATCTGCCTCTATCTTATTTTAAGCAATGGATAATGGATAAGGCATAAAGCAAGTGACAAGCAATTTAACCTTCCTCAGTAGACAAATATTGTTTATCTTATCATGTAAATTATGAAAATAGGCCTAGAGGATTTGGCACAGGAAACTCAACACAACAGGTTGAGTAAAGCCTTAGAAGAAGATAACAAGCAGTCCACCATTAAGACAAGGGGGTGAAGGGTTGTATGACATGTGCTTGAACCACCATTGTTTATCTGAGACAGACTAAAAGAATCTTTAAAATCATTTATTGCTGTATTACGCTAATATAAAGTATAGAAATCTGAACCTGAAATTGTTTAATTTTGGCACTTGACATCTCTTTTTTTCAGTAAGGGATGTATGAATTCACCATGAACATTTTTGCAAACCTTTTGACAACACTAGTTTGAATAAAGTGTTATCGATTTCTAATCATGATCAAGAAAGTATATAAAAATGAGAGGATCAAGACATCATGGAAAGAGGAAAAATCATTTAGAATCTAATCAGTACACGGTGAATAGCACATAAAAGGAATATTGGGTAAAATAGAAGGAAAGAGGGAGGAAGAGCAATTTCTGTGAGATTATAACTGAAAAGACATCCATACTATCTACATATAACTGAGCCAGCATACAGCCCTTGATTAAATGCCTAAAATAACACTGACAACACTGTACTTGTTCCTTCCACTGTCATTATGACAAACAGTCCTGGCACGAACCATGACTGTGAGGCCCACCCTCACCCCTGACCTGTCTTAAGCAAAGCTATGGTACACCTTGCAGGCACTTGACACACTTACATTCTCCACCTTATTTCCAAAATCTGCTGCCTGAACTTGTGCAGCCTTACAAAAGGGCAGCTGCAAGTTTCTCAGCTGTGTAGGCAACACTGAGTTTTGCCATCCTGTGGGTTAAGAAAGAATCAGGGCAGAAATACCTCAAGGCACTGACTGGTACTCATGAGCACCAGCAGCTGGGATGCAGAGCTACCCCTGACAAAGGTCAGGCAGCTCATTCTCTTACATGGACCTAGACCATTCAATAAGGACAGAAAGCGACTCACTACCACTGTGAGTTTGTTGCCTCCATAAGTCTGCTTTCCTTAAACTAGTGCCTGCATTGCTCAATACTAAAGAAATCCTGCCATCCAGTTGCTTATTATAAGTAGTGAGGCATTGAGCACTGACAGTTAAACATGTTTTGTATTAACTTTAGCCTAACGCCACCACAGAGCAAAAAGCCTCCAAGGCCTGTCCGAGACCTTCAAATACGAGAAAATCCCTTGCAGCCACATTCAGTGGGCTGGCAGGAGAAAGGGAAAGGCATGCCTTTTAGGCAGGAGCCACAGTCACCAAGCAGGGTGCAAGTGGAAGCTAGTTGTAAAGGCAATTATGTTCCTTAGCACTGCCACAAGGCCTGACAGGACAGGGAATGGCTCTGTCTTGCAGGACTGCTGCAGCAGCCTGTCTGCAACAGGTAGTCATGAAGAAACAGCCCTTGTTGCAGAGATGGACTAGCAGGTAAAATACTCTTTCCATATAGATTAGAGCTCACTGACCAGCTGTGGTGGCCAAGAAGCTGTCATAACGTTATCAGCCAGTGGCTGATACTGGGCATGTAGAGATTTGAAACCACAGGCGGCCCACTTCACTTCCTGCCAGACGTTTATTTTGCAATACAACAAACGAAGACATTGCAAATGCCACATTTCATGAATCTGAGAACACAAAAGCAATTTGGCTAATACTTTCATGTTAGCAGAAGCTTGATGGTCAAATCACTTTACCTTTAAATAGCAGTAGGACAGCAGAGGTCAGAGCAGTGAAGCTGCTGTGAAGGATTTTTTCAGTCATCCTGAGGTGATCCATGCCAAGCTGCAGACCTAGGCAGGGGTGTGATGGATTCTTCCCAAGCTTCGTCTGTTAGTCTACAACATAAATAAAAGCAGGATGATGTGTGGAAAGCTTCTCTGGTAATCCCTATACCCATATAGAGATTTCTTACAAAATTCAAATTGGGAATTACCCATAGTTTAAGAAAATCTCACTTCTCCCATACTCATTCAGATTTTGATGTGGTACTGACTTAGAGGAAACCATTGCTGTAAACTATTTTCACAGATGACTAAACAAAAAGGAGATTATCATCACTTCATTTGATGTTGGTAAATAAGTTTTGGAAAATAAAATGAAATAACCCTTTGTTATAGTTTGGAGACTAAGTAAAATCATATATAGTTTCACAACATATGTACTTAAAACTGTAAGATTTCATCTCCTAACCTTTTATTTCAAGAACTATTTATGTAGATATACTGTACCTTGGGCTTTTTGGTAAATGGAATAAAACAAAAAATGAAATGAACACCATGTACAAAAGCCATAGTCCACACTGCCTTAACTCTGGTCCTTTACTTGCCTCCTTGCAATTTATTCCAACACTACCAACTTTTACCTGTGAAAGGCTGACACATCCAATACAGTACACTGATGGAGCTGGATGAAAAAAAAAATCCATATACTTATAGGAAAGGGGTGGCACATGAATTAAAAAAGTAATATTGTCTATTTTTCCATAGCTTGTAAATGTTTTAAGTAATCATTATATGTATTTATTTATTTTATTAAAAGGAGCGACATTTTTGTTTTGATTTCCTTGCTCTGATCCCACTTATTACCGCTGTCTTTGAAACTCCACAGACACTGCATTTGTTTTACTGACTGGACATTTCTGAAATAGTACCACTATCAGGTAGATCAGATTGTTGGCAAAAGCTTTGGCACCAAAGAGACTCAACAAATAAATTTCATCACGCTGACCCTGTACTAAACAGCAACTTTATGTGGATAACCTCATGGGAATGGAAGTTGAGAAAGAGCTATTTCAAGGCCGCCAATAACTTAATCTCTGTTCGGTTCATAATGCAAAGCCATTTTTGTTTCCTTTGCTCACTGTGCTAAAGAGTTTTTGGGATACTGTAAACCTCATAAGGTGGAGAGGGCAGTGTGGGGGGTAGGGCTTTGCAGGAGGGAGAGGAGATCCCACTCAAATTATGCCCCGTTTAAAAAAATGAAAAATAAATAAAAAGCCAAGTTTTCATCTTGGAAATTCTCAGCCTCAGTTACGTGAGTGCAAAAAGTAACTTTTATTTGAAGAACTAACACTCACTTCTTTGTTAAGAAAACTTAGGGCACAACCCAGCAGACACGAAGGCTCCTATGTTATCAGCAAACTATTTCCTGGGTATATGTTCACCCTTTCCATGCAGCTTGCTTATTTTTTCAACTCACCCCCCTCCCCAAAAAAAAAAAAAAAAAAAAAAAAAAGAAAAAAAAAGAAAGAAAAAAGGCAGTGCAAACAAACTCTGTAACGCCACTGAATGATCTGTGTTTTGCTGCAACAACTACTATATTGATGTAATGGAAATTTCATAGGTGTCCAGCCTTGCAGAAACAGGATTGGAAAGGTGCCAAGGGGAACCCTAGTGCAGCACTGCTTGTTCTTTCCAAGGTAACAGGGCTCTGCACCGTGCTGCTCGCCATCATCAGAGAACGGGTTGTAAGAGGCAGAGGCAACGTGCACAGCCCAGCAAAATAAAGCGGGTAGAGGAACGCAAACCCCTCACTCCCCTATTAATGATTAACCTAACCCCTTACCCACAAACATGTCACCAGTTACTCTGCAAAGCTATCATTGCAAGCCTGAGCACTGTGGAGGAATGAGCTTGAACGATTATATTCTCTGCCCATTTGCCTCTCCTCCCAGTTTTGAGCCTAGATGCTGGTGTGAACTATGTGTGATGGGACTGGGAGAAGGCAGGACTCTCAGAGATACCGTGTTCCTCCAAAAGTCCAGAAAGCCAAGGATGGAGAGAGAGCAGCAGGAGAGCCTGGCAGCATGGCTCCGCTGCGGGGACACCCTCAGCAGCTTGCAGCGGCTCTTTCCCACCTGCCCTTCTGTACCTGGGTCATCAGGCAGAGCACCCTGCAGTGCCCTGAGCCTCTCACCCCTCTGGCAGGCACATGGGGATGCAGGAGAGATGGGAGGGAAAGAGGGAGGCACAAGGTCAGATGTGAAGGGTGTAAAAAGGGAACATGAGACACTGTGGGCTGGGGAGGGCTCAGGGGAAGGGAGCCAGGTTGCTGCTGTGGGCAGCTGGGGTAAAACTTAGTCATCAGTAATGCCATAGTTTATGGGTCAAATGGTTCTGCTACTGGGTTCCTCCTACTATTCCCCCTTAAAAAAAAAAAAAAACAAAAAACAAAAAACAAAAAACAAAAACAAAAAACAAACAACAACAACAACAAAAAACAGTTTTGAAAGTTTTGAATGAGCAGCAGCAGTGATGGGAAAGGAAGATTATACATGAGCCTAAATCAATAGCAGATACCACATACACAAAAGTATTCCTTCCTACAATTCTGTGAGTCTCCTCAAGCAATAAGCCAGGCAAGGATACGGCAAAAACATAAATCCTGAAGAACAGAGATGCTAGGCCCTGTAATATCACGTGCAGTAGAATGGAGCAGTCTTCACTGCCTAGGGCACTGAGGTGATGCTTGAAAGTAATGCTCTCCGCACCATCCCCCCAAAATTGTGGATCTCTGCCCCCACAGCACTGTCTGGCGGCATGACCCTCTAGCTTGCAATAAGCTCCCCTC
Source organism: Netta rufina (assembly GCF_964035555.1). Classification (NCBI taxonomy): domain Eukaryota; kingdom Metazoa; phylum Chordata; class Aves; order Anseriformes; family Anatidae; genus Netta; species Netta rufina. The sequence goes on from NC_140124.1 coordinate 58,845,382, forward strand.
TATGCTCCTGCATGAGAATCTCCTTGTATCCTGGGAAAAACAGACAGAAACACCGCATCTGCAAGACACTGAAGTCTCTTCTGCTGACCTGATTGAGCCTGGTGGTGTAACAGAGCTGAGCTTCTGCTGAGGGGCCAGTCTCAGGCGTCAGTGAGCTGCACAGACCTCTACAGCATAAAGAGTGATATTAATACAAAAAACAGGTGGTGCACAACTTTCTCAGTTGTGCTGTTTTGAATTTTTTTTTCTTTCTGAGAAAAATGACGATGACCTCTGTCCCTCTATTACTCTAACTAAATCTTTAGTACAAACTTTTGATTTCTTTTAAAATACAACGCACCTTTTCATGAAGTTGCCCTTGGAAATCAGCCGTACTGAATATTGCCGCATGTATCAAGATACAGTACAGTTTATAGGGTATGTTAGTTTCTAAAGAATTGGAAGGAGAGATGAAGTAGTCTTGTGAGAGGAAGCTTTTTTTTTTTTTTTTTTTTTTTTAAACTAGATAGTCTATGGATTTCACAGATTTTACTATCAGCAGTGGCTGCCAGCCATGGCATTTCTATCTCATCAAGCCAGAGCTTTAAGCACACCTTTGCATTTCACCAAGTTTTGTCCTTGAGAAAGTCAGGTGTCCATGGCTAGTTGTAGCCAGACATTTAACCAGGTACCCTATCCAAATGCACGAAAAACAAAGGGCTGTTGTGATGGGATAAATGCTTCCCTCTGCGGCCAGCATTTGCATTTTCACTCTCTTTGTCTCTCAGTTCATTGCCCTAGTAAGGTGTCTAGCAGCTGACAACAAACAGAACTCAAAATTTAAGAGAGCCTGCAAATGCCAAGTTAGCTTTACTTGCACATTTAGTGAAAGAAGAGCCTAGGCATCTTGCCATGGTAAAGTAAAGTAGCAGAACAAAACAAAAACAGAGTTTAAAAGTTTATCTGCTGGAAACCTTTTGCAACCTCGACAATGCCTTTGTATTTCAGGGCTTTTTAAGCTGTCCTTGTCAGGCTAGAAAGATCTCTGCACAGTCAAGAAAATACCCCCCTAAGTTTGGTCTCACAAGACCCAGAGATATGATAAGGCTACAAATCCCAGGTTTTAAAGAAACAATGACAACAAAAGACCAAACAAGCAAAAGAACAGAAGATTGGGATCAGGAGATGAGCTATGGGGTAATATTCCAGTAGTTTACATTTTTCAAATATCAGGAAAAACCTTCAATTGCAAGAATGATTTTCATGTTTGCTTTTTAGCCCCCCTACCTCTCTAAGAGAGCTTTTTTTTTTTTTTTTTTTTTTTTTTTTTTTTTCCCCACTTTGGCTTCTCTAGGCAAGGATTTTTCCTCTCTGCTGTTTATCCTTTCACTCAGTCCTCAGTAAAATGTCAGTAAACAATTGTCATTTGGTATCTGTAAAAGATAATGCAGGTGGAAAGGGGAATACTGAAATCCAATACCTCCCTGTAAGAAACCTACTGTATTATCAACACCAGATAAACTTCATCTTCTCTGTTAGAAACCTGACCTTGTAAATACACTTACTAGGGTAATGGTAAGGGAATACCTACCCAGCATGTTTGGGTAAGTTATCAGCAGGTTTTCCTAGCAGAAGGCTGAAGCTTTTTGGAAATTAGATAGCTGATCCAACTTTGCAGTGTCACCTTTAAGCTTTTCTCTGGATCTCAGTATGAAGCGGGTGAGTTTGCAAAGGAGTTATAATGGGTCCCGCTCTGAAGTGCTGGGTACAAAGCAGCAACAAGGTCAGTACAGTGCCTTCAGCTTGAACAAAGTAATTTGAAAAAAAAAAGTCACCTTTACGTAGCTTTCTCAGCACATCACATACTCAAGCATTCAGTTTGTCTCTTCAGCTGGAAACTGTCTTTTCTGTTTGGAAGTACATTACCATCAAAACTGCACTTCAGAGTCTAGAGCTTTGAGGTAAATATATTATTATGTGTGAATTTTGTCATGTGTGAATGTGATTTAAAGAACAAGTTAAAGAACCACTTCCACTGATTAAGACCTGGGTAAAATTCCACTAGACCACTAGAAAGCCATATACAACCATCCTGTATTTTTGTGGTGCGTGTTTGCTCATATTCTAGTAAACTTTTCAAGTAAGCTCACCACTTTTTTTTCTTTTTTTTTTCTTTTTTTTTTTTAAACCTGCAAATCCCTTGAAAAGAAAGGAAGTGCTCTTGGAGCAAACCTTGGCAATACATTCTAGCTCTTGCAGTTTCTGTTCTTGAATATATGTTACTCTCACAAATGCAGTATCAATAACACTTCACAAATATCTAATGAGTGAAGTGCTGGACTAAAATCTAGCCACTTATCTAAAAAACAAACAAAAAGCAAACACACTCTTGTAAACTTGTTGAGGAAAAATTATCTTCAAAAGACTATTTTTTTTTTAAATTTACCTCAATCACATGAAAAGTCACACTGAAGTCATGAGAACTACCTGCATTAGCATGAAGAGCAAGATTTGGTCCTGAATGACTCAAATAAACTCTCTGCTGTTGACCTAAATTCTACATATAATTCAAGTTGGGCACTAATGCTGTGCTGTTACAACAGAGGCTGTTTTACTTTGCAGAAATGTCTGGACCACAACAATGTAACTTCTAGACAACTTTTGCTTTTTACATGCTTTAGAACTTTTCAGGAAGACAACTGTTTAAAAACAAACAAACAAAAAAAATCTTTTTGTTCCAAGGTTTAAATTGCATTGGGGTTCAACTAATTTAAATATAGATCTTTGAGATACTTATCTTGAATACAATAAATGACCACCAGAAAATTACAGGTCTTCTGCTACAATACTACCAAGCCTGAACCGGTGTAAGATCATGATTCACAACATCCATATACAATCCCCAAAATAGCATCCTGAAATATTAAACAGCTTGAAAAAAGTTTTCATCTTATATAAATATATATATATATATGGGTCAGATTTTAAAGAGCAGGAGTCAGTCCATTCAAAGCCTGAAAGTAAAAGACCTGTTTCGCAAAGAAGTTTGAAATGTGCCTTGGAGTTCCTCCTGGCCTATTCTACTTGCATAGACATTCTCCCTTGTACCTCTTTTCTACTTCCTGGACATGTTCCTTACATAGTATGACCATACCTTCTTTGTTTTTCTGTAGAGGCTACCTTGAGTAAATGCAAAAGATGACACATCCCAATCAGCTTTAATTTCAATGGTGTGTAATAAAATCTTTGACAGAGGAAAAGTGATAATAAATATTTATCAACCCCTGGTTTTAGTCCCACACCTTTCCCGCACCACTCGTTAAGTGCCAGCTCTGCTGGGGAGCACCTGCAAAATCTAATGAGGGTGGTGGAGACATTACTGCAGTATTGACATTTCTCTCTCATCTGTCCCTAAGACCAGAGGGAAAGTTTGTCTCAAGGAAGACTTCACCTCATTGAAAGACAACAAGGTTAGGAAGTCCTTAAACTGGACATATGTAAGTCCTCAGGGCCTAGAAGGTTGCACCCTAGGTGCTGAGGGAACTGAGCATGCCATTGCAAGGCCACTCCCAATTATCTTTGAACAGTTTTGGAGACTGGGAGAGGTTTGTGAAGACTGGAAGAGAGGAAATGCCACTTCCATCACTGAGAAGGAAGACCCAGGGAACTACATGCCAGTCAGATTCACCTCAGTCCCTGGAAATTGATGAAGAAAATCCTCCTGGAAAGTATTTCCAAACACATGAAAGACACAAAGGTGATCAAGAGTAGTTAGTGTGGACTTCCAAAGGGGAAATCATGTTTGATCAACCTCATGGACTTTTATAATGAGGTAACCAGCTTCGTGGATAAGGGGAGACCAGCGTATGTTGTCTATGTGAACTTCAAGAAAAGCCTTTGACAGTCTCCCATAACAAAGCACACAAAGTTCATTTTAGATAAGTAGACTAAAAACTGGCTGAATGGCCAGGCCCAGAGGGTTGTGATCAGTGACATAAAGTCCACCTGGAAGCAAGTCACTAGTGGTATACTCCAGGGGTCGATTCTGGGGTCAGTACTGTTCAACATCTTCATTAATGACCTGGAGACTGGGACAGAGTGCACTCACAGCAAGTTCGTAGATGATATGAAATTGTGAAGAGTGACTGACACACCAGAGGGTTGTGCTGCCTTTCAAAGGAACCTTAACAGGCTGAATGAATGGGCTGAGACGAATCTTACGAAGTTCAACAGAAGGAAATATGAATTCTTGCATCTGGGAAGGAATAAACCCAGGCAACTGTATATGCTGGGGTATAAACACCTGGAAAGTAGATTTGCTGAGAGGGTCCTGGTGAGCAGGAAGCTGTCCATGCAGGCTGAGGCAACCTTGCAGCAAAGAAAGGCGAGGACATCCTGGGCTACGTGAGAAAAAGAATTGCCAGAATGTTGAGGGAGGTGATCTTTTCCTTATGATCGACACTGGTGAGGCCATATCTGGACTGCTGGACCCAATTCTGTGCTTCCCAGTATGAGAGTGATATATAGACACGGGAAAGTGTCCAGTAAGGGTCACTAGAGGGCTGAAGTATCTCTCAAATGAGGAAGGGCAGAGAGCTGTCACTGTGCAGGTTGGAGAAGAGAAGGCTCGGGGGGTATTTTATCAATGTATATACATACCTGAAGGGAAGATGCAAAGAGGATGGAGCCAGGCTCTTTTCAGAGCCCAGTGATTGGACAAGAGGCAATGGGCACAAACTGAAAAATCTGTCATATTAGTGTGTCAGGTACTAGCATTGTTAACTCATTGGACCCAGGGTTGCCTTTCCCTCCATCTTCCCTTCATCAAATCTTAACTTTTCCCCCTCTGTCAAAATCCCCATTAGCAATTTCACAAATTTGTGGTACAATACTATGGTTTCATATTTATTTGTAGTTACCCAGTACTCTGAACTGCTGAAGGCAACATTCAGAGTATGTGTGTGCATGTGTTCAAGCACTGCTATTTAAAAGAAACCAGCTTCCACTTCTCCATGAAAGGATAAGTTCCCACTGAATTCAAAATGACCCTGCAGGTGAGCAGCATTAAAAAACAACCAGTGAAACAAACGAAGAGGCTACTTTTATAGCTGGATTTCTTCAGACAGCTTTTTAAGAGATCCCAGAGGCAAAGCAACAGAATAAAATATATGCAGCCAGAGGCAGATAATGCATATCTGTTGATAAAACAGCATTGCAGGACAAAGATTTAAAACTTCCTTCAAAATCCCAAATAGTTAAAAGCCCTTAGTAAGAGCTAAAATAAATTAAAAAAAAAAAAAATCCTAATTATAAAGGCCTTAGGCAACACTTAGTATTTTTTGCTTTTCAGCAGTCTTCTTTATAAGGTATCAGTTCTGAGGTATCCTGTCCTCAAGAAGTAATATGTTAAATATTTGCGCCGTTTCCTGAATTTTTTACATACCAAGCAATCCACTACTTTTAGATGAAGATCACCATGTATTTTGCACATTGTGTCTTTTGATACACATTCGTCTGGAAGTCAGACAAAATTCTACTAAAAATATATATTAATATTATTATAACTATTCTCATGTACTTTGAAAATAAAAACAAAAGCAAGCACGCACATCCCCCCCCCCCCCCAAAAAAAAAAAAAGCAGTTATGGCATATTTCAGTGGTTACATATTTCAATGTCACAGTACAGATTATGAAGCAAAATCCAGTGCAAGCCATAGAAGCTAATAAGAACCATAACCAGTAACAAAAATGTAAATATATTTTAAGAGAACCTAGAGAAATGATGATGTGAATGATCTCATATTGCATTGGTCTTCTTCAGTAATAAAGTCAGGAAATAAATGTAGTTCAGTATTTCAACAGCGGGTGGTAAGCAGGATGCAAACAGAAGCATCTACAGTCAGCTGTGGGGTTACAATACTGAAGAAGTACAGTCATTAGTTTCAGTTTGATACATGTGTTTTTCCCTGATCTGTTGTAGAAACATCATGTAATGGTGAATATGTAAGGCTGAAAATCTGTTTTGATGAATTTGGCTATAACATTGGTGTTAGAATACATTCACAGAGACAAATCTATCTGCAGCAGCCCAACCAGACCCATGGCTTTGTTACTTCTTGTAAGGACAGTATTGCTAGTCATGACAAAGTTCAAATATTCCTTTTCCTCCTAATAATCCATGTAGACTTGCATACCTTAATACCCAGAAATACCACCTGATGAAAGAGACTACCACAAGAGAGACCTTTTGGTACTTTTAATCATAGAATCATAGAACATCCCGAGTTGAAAGGGACCTATAAGGATCATCAAGTCCAACTCCTGCCACTGCACAGGTCTACCCAAAAGTTTAGACCATGTGACTAAGCACACAGTCGATTGCTTTTTAAATTCAGACAGGCTTGGTGAAGTGACTACTTCACTGGGGAGCCTGTTCCAGTGTGCAACCACTCTCTTGGTGAAGAACCTCTTCCTGATGTCCAGCCTAAACTTCCCTGCCTCAGCTTAACCCCATTCCTGCGGGTCCTGTCACTGGTGTTTACAGAGAATAGGTCACCTGCCTCTCCACTCCCCCTCGCGAAGAAGTTGTAGACCGTGATGAGGTCCCCCTTCAGCCTCCTCTTCTCCAAGCTGAACAGGCCCACTGACCTCAGCCTCCCCTCATGTCTTCCCCTTTAGGCCCTTCACCATCTTCATCGCCCTCTTCTGGACACTCTCCAACAGTTTAATGTCCTTTTTGTACTGTGGTGCCCAGAACTGCACAGAGTACTAGGTGACTCTTGGTATTGCAGAACTTGTTTGTCTGAACAGGCAGAGTTTCTGGATTCAAAACAGTGCTATGTAGGTTGCTTTCAGTCTTAGAATACCCTTTTCCCATACTATTAGCATAAGACGTTACAGGTTGGCAATCTGGAAAAATGGAGCTGGTGACAAATATTTCAGCGTAGAACATACTAGTTATCATTAGATTTTCTTTGAAAAAACAGCCTTGGAGTCCCAGCGTGAATCTGCGATCCAAAGCGGTGCAAGGATCAAGGACAGACAATGGTTCGCAGGTGGTTACAATACTCACCAGGGATATGAGACCTGGCTTCAGAGCTCCTTTACAAATAGTTGCTCACATCTCACATAAGGCTCTTTAAATAGGACCATCATGGAGGCACTTGCTCTCACTGCAGCTGCCCCACTTTGCATAAAAAAATTAGGTGCTGTGGATGAGCTAACACTGGTGGATGAGCTCCCATAGCTGCAAAGAGGAGCCTGGGAGTGACCCACCCTGGAATAGCCCTCATGAGACTGCTGGAAGATAGCACAGAGCTGGATATGTGCCCTGAGCACAGGGGTGTTGGCTGGTCTGCGTGTTTGTGCTAGTGCACAAGTACACCCACACTCTCTCTGCAAGATGGAAAACTTTGGAAGTTGTTTTTCCCCCACCACTATACAATGGGAACATTTTTGATTACATGAAAGTTTTCCCAGAACAGAAAACATATTTTCTACCCAGTTCTCAAAGTTACCACTCCGATGGATAAAACCAGTAGAGCTAAAACTTTTTCCTCATAGCTAAAACAATTTTTGCTGAAATGTATTATTTGTACAAACAGCTCTTACTTCTATGACTAGCCTCAATACAATCTGTGGTACTACATTCCTAAGTAAGAAGTTTTTATGTGTGATGGCCAGAGGAATGGGGACCAATGTGTATATTTTGTATGCGCAGCCAGAACCTTGCAACAATCATGTCTTGCAAATAAAACTGATCAAGCATTATTACCTCAATGTTGGTAATTTGTGAATGAAGTTAATAGAAACTCACTTCCAGTTCACTGAATATTCCTTACTTTGTAAAGAATTGCCCTGAATTTCTTTCCAGCTTGTTTCTAATCACCCTCACTCACAAAAAATAGATTGTAAATGCTCATTGCTCACTGCTGCTGCTATTACATCAGAAAATGTATATGCTAACTGTTTATATGGTTCAGCAGTGAGGAATACTGAAAAAACTCCTTGCAAGGAGTGATCTTGTGTTGGCAGAAAAATTGACAAGATGACCTAATAGGTCTTTTCCATCTCTAATTTCCCTGAGTCTACTACTCCTGTGGGGAAAAATAACTTGTCAGCAAACTTTTCATAGAAAAAAATATCACAGTTAAAATAGTTACAGAAAATAGCCCACCAACAACTTGATCTAAGATATGTATATATTCTTGACAGTTTTTTAACCCTAACAGAGAAAAACATCTTCCCATATTTTGTACAGCAGTCAAAAATCTCAAATAGCAGTGGAAACCAAATGAGAAAGTTACTAAGCATTTATCAAATACACAGGAAATTTAAGAGATTCCATCAAGACTTTTTTCATTTACCCACACAATATAATTTTTATGCCTTCCTAGAAAATAGATATATATTGTAGAAATATGACAGTTAAAAAATAAAGAAAAAATGTTTGCTGTTTGCAATTCTCATATGCACCATCTTTTTTAGGCTAAGGATAACTTAGCATCACCAACAATAATTCTTACTTTTCCTCACTTCATACCAATTTTAAAAGGCAAAACAGCCAAACAGCCGCAGATATCTGAAATATTGTCTTCAATTCAGACAAATATTTAACCAGGAATTTGCATTCAAAAATGTAGAAGGCCCACAAAATGTCTTCCAAAGCTGGGACCTGCCACTAACATCGCTATCACCAACAGTTACATTCAATTTTTCACTTTGTTCCTGATGTGAGGTCAATGAAGATAAGAACAACAAATACACAGCTGAGAACCTACTAAGCATGCTTCATTTGTTATGCACAGAAATTAGAGAGGCAGGGCAGAGGAAATTTGATGATAATTAGGAAGATACATCGTTTCTGTTTTAACAAAGCATTTACTGTATTGAAAAAAAAAATCTTACATACTTTGACTCTACCAGTGAAAAAAAATGCTTCACAGCTTAATTCCTACAAAACACTAAAAACTAGTAAGTTTTTGATTTGGTTTAAAATAACACCGATATTCTCACATGCTTTGTTTTCAAATTTCCACGTACAATTGGCTGAAATAGAAGTCTTAAAACAGCTACAGTATGGTAGTACTCAAAATCTAAAAGACTTCTACTTCTAAAAGACTGGATACCTGATCAGAAGTATCCAGAGCTATCATGTATATAGAATATAAAAAGTAAATATGTAAATTATAACACTGAAAAAATTGGCACTGAGTTTTCTTGCATACTACCACACGTGGGAGATAATAGGACAAAACTCTCCACTGGTGAGGAAGAATAAAAAAAATAAAATAAAAAATGGAGCTTTGAGATACTGTAGTTTGAAACATAATCCCTGATTCTTCTTAGGAAAACCTGGATAGAGATCTACACTAAATTCTGGAACCACATCTGATTTATGGAACACAGAATTACATTCAACACTGCCCACAATGACAACAATCCTTGGACATCATTACTAGCGAAATGAAATTCCTTTAGGCTAAAGGTATCTTCAGGGAAGTACATGTTGACTGCTCTTACAGTTTTCCAGCTTGTTACCCTTCTACATTCTCACCTCCACCAGGCTTTTCCATCCCACTCTCCTGTCTCCACTACACCTAACTACCACTACAAGGAGGTAACGAGGCTGTGCAGGGACAAAATTAGGAAGGCCAAAGCTCATCTGGCTACTGCCATTAAAGATAACAAAAAATCTTTTTACAAATACATCAATGCAAAATGGAGGTCTAAGGAGAATCTCCATCCTTTACTGGATGCGGGGGGAAACCTTGTTACAAAAGATGAGGATAAGGCAGAGGTGCCTAATGCCTTCTTTGCCTCTGTCTTTAGCGGCAATACCGGTTGTTCTCTGGATACCCAGTACCCTGAGCTGGTGGAAGGGGATGGGGAGCAGAATGTGGCCCTCACTATCCATGAAGAAATGGTTGGTGGCCTGGTACGGCACTTGGATATGCGCAAGTTGATGGGGCCGGATGGGATCCACCCGAAGATACTGAGAGAACTGGCAGAGGAACTGGCCAAGCCACTTACCATCATTTATCATTTATCCATCATTTATCATTTATCAACAGTCCTGGCTATCGGGGGAGGTCCCAGTTGACTGGCAGCTAGCAAACGTGATGCCCATCTACAAGAAGGGCCAGAGGGCAGACCCGGGGAACTATAGGCCTGTCAGTTTGACCTCAGTGCCAGGGAAGCTCACGGAGCAGATAATCTTGAGAGTCATCACGCGACACTTGCAGGGCAAGCAGGCGATCAGGCCCAGTCAGCATGGGTTTATGAAAGGCAGGTCCTGCTTGACAAACCTGATCTCCTTCTATGACAAAGTGATGTGCTTGGTGGATGAGGGAAAGGCTATGGATGTGGTCTACCTTGACTTCAGCAAGGCTTTTGACACCATTTCCCACAGCATTCTCCTCAAGAAACTGTCTGCTCTTGGCTTGGACTGGTGCACGCTTCGTTGGGTTAGAAACTGGCTGGATAGCTGGGCCCAAAGAGTCGTGGTAAATGGAGTCAAATCCAGTTGGAGGCCAGTTACTAGTGGCGTTCCCCAGGGCTCGGTGCTGGGGCTGGTTCTTTAATATCTTCATCGACGATCTGGACGAGGGCATTGAGTGCACCCTCAGTAAGTCTGCAGATGACACCAAGCTAGGTGTGTGTGTCGATCTGCTCAAGGGTAGGAAGGGTCTGCAGGAGGATCTGGATAGGCTGCACTGATGGGCTGAGGTCAACTGCATGAAGTTCAATAAGGCCAAGTGCCGGGTCCTGCACCTGGGGCGCAATAACCCCAAGCAGAGCTACAGGCTGGGAGATGAGTGGTTGGAGAGCTGCCAGGCAGAGAAGGACCTGGGAGTGATGGTGGATAGTCGACTGAATATGAGCCAGCAGTGTGCTCAGGTGGCCAAGAAGGCCAACAGCATCCTGGCTTGCATAAGAAACAGTGTGGCCAGCAGGGCTAGGGAAGTGATTCTCCCCCTGTACTTGTCTCTGGTGAGGCCGCACCTCGAGTACTGTGTTCAGTTTTGGGCCCCTTGCTACAAGAAGGACATGGAGGTGCTTGAGCGAGTCCAGAGAAGGGTGACGAAGCTGGTGAGGGGCCTGGAGAACAAGTCCTACGAGGAGCGGCTGAGGGAGCTGGGCTTGTTCAGCCTGGAGAAGAGGAGGCTCAGGGGAGACCTTATCGCTCTCTGCAGGTACATTAAAGGAGGCTGTAGCGAGGTGGGGGTTGGTCTGTTCTCCCACGTGCCTGGTGACAGGACAAGGGGGAATGGGCTAAAGTTGCACCAGGGGAGGTTTAGGTTGGATGTTAGGAAGAACTTCTTTACCAAAAGGGTTGTTAGGCATTGGAACAGGCTGCCCAGGGAAGTGGTGGAGTCACCATCCCTGGAAGTCTTTAAAAGACGTTTAGATATAGAGCTTAGGGATATGGTTTAGTGGGGACTGTTAGCGTTAGGTCAGAGGTTGGACTCGATGATCTTGAGGTCTCTTCCAACCTAGAAATTCTGTGATTCTGTGATTCTGTGAAATCTCTTTTTCTGTATGGCAGCAAAAGCTATGGTGTCTGTCTTGGTCCAACCTAATTATGGCCTTAATTGTCTATTACACATGTAATCTCAACTCCATTCAAGTTAAATTCGCCAAGATCCCACATATGCAAGCTATCTCATCCTGTGAACTTGTGAAGTACTGTTATGTCAGTAATGGTCTGACAAGTGGATATTTCTCCTGCATTTAAGTGTTTTTTGTTTTGTTTTGTTTTGTTTTTTCCTGCTGTTTATTTTTTTTCTCGCTTGTTTTCTTTTGTTTTGTTGTTGTGTTTTACCATTTTATAGCTTCAATCTAGATTCTAACCAACTGAATACACACAGAAGATAATGAAATATGGTACTGTCTGCAAATGTGATTAATTTCCCACAAATGGTTATCAGAGAGCCATATTTCATGACTACGAGATCCTATCTGTGTTTATCCCATAACTGGGGAATTACCATTGCAGTATATCAAAGATAAAGTAGTCATGAACAGCTTATAAAAAAGTACGTTAGTTACAGGAATCTATTATAGAAACTAGTATATTCCATTATGTACCTGACAGGTAAGTTTCTTGGTTTTCAGTTGGGTATGATTACAATGACTAGCATGTCAAATTAAATTTGAGTTCACAGTAATATACGAGCATTTACAGTCACAATCACCAACATAGCTTCTAACTCTGAGATGATATGAGATGGACTCTCCGTAACTACCTCAGTAACATTCACTTGCATACATTCGGAAGTAAAATTTGGTCTGTGCTGTGTTCTGTAAGGTTTCAGAGGAGTCATTATGTGTAGAATATACTAAACTATCAGGCAGTTTGTTCTGTAAAAATCCCTTTTGTTTTTACACATGCAGTAATTTCTACAAAAGTATATCCCTTTGAAAGGGTAATCATCCTGGGTATTACACTATTATTTTTGGCATATTATTTTTGTTTTAATGTAAATTATAGCGAAAGCATTATGCATTTTTTCCTGCCTAAATCAGTCGTGTCTGCTACACTTACGTAGATCCAAAACTATTGACAGAGGGTGGGTGGAGGAGAGAGAGAGAAAGGGATGACTTGTTTAAAAAATAAAATTAAATTCCAGCATCATTATCATTTTCCTTTCCTTCCCTTGCCTCTCCCTCTCCCTCAACTTAAAACATCCCCTGCCCGCCCCTCAAAAAAAAAAAAAAAAAAAAAAAATTACATACATCTGCAGATGCAAACAGGTGTTGCATATTGTTTAAGAAAAAAAGATAAGCGTAAACTTCAGCCTAGACCTGGAACTGAATTAGCTTTAAATTATACTTCTGGAAACACACCATGTGGTTGGAAACACACCAGGTCTACATCTAAAGGGAGAGAGGCTGCCCCATCCAGGCCTGCATGTACATCCACAATTCCTGAAGGCAAAGGTAGGAACACAATGGCTGATCCTGTTTATGTCTTCAAAACAGCATCAAGTAAAGAGATGAAGGCCCAGTTGGAGGATAGGTGAAGGAGAGAATTCTCCAAAGAACTGCTGTAGTGTTTGGGATTCTCATGTAAGGTAGGGAATGCCCCACAGAGTGTCAAAGGTATGTAAAACTAGGCAATATTAAGACAAAATTGTTTTCCTCCTCCACATGCAACTCAGGGATTTTCTTAATTGGCAGACTTCCCTTTTCCAGTAGAAAGTTAAGTTCCTTAATGTGGATTGGATATCTTTGATCTCATATCTCCACAGAGGAAAAAATAAATGAGTAAATAACAACAGACAACAGCATTAGATGGCGGAATGGGGAAAACAGGTAGTCTTTCTTCTGTAAAACACACAAAAAGCCAAACCTCACATTACCTTCAATACTAGCCAAATATACAAAAGCATGTAGAAAAGAGTAAAAAATAATTCATATATTTAAAGCAGTAAGAGGTCCAAAAATATATGGGAGCTGTTAATAAAGTATATTATTGCTCAGATATGAGTAACAGGACTTTTGTGATTGTAGTACATTGGACTTCACTGGTTGTAGGCCTTATACCTCGTTATAGTTACAGACTTTTATACTTCCACTGTTGGGAATTAAATATTAAATTATTTTGCACCAGTTAGTATCCCAGAATTATAATATTTTTTTCCACCCTGTCAGAACCTCATGAGGAATTACTTAAATCAGGCCATGAAGACACCACCAGTTAAAAATGTTAAGAATAGATTTGCTGTTACACTGGAAGATTTATTTATTTTTCTTCTAGTGCCTTATTGGTCGTTTGGGGCAGAGTGGCTGGAAAGCTGTGCAAAGGAAAAGGATCTGGGGATGTTGGTTGATGCTCTCCTGAACATGAGCTGGCAGTCTGCCCAGGTGAACAAGGCCAATGGCATCCTGGCTTGTATCAGGAATAGTGTAGCCATCAGGGCCAGGGAGGTGATTGTTCCCCTCTACTCTGCTCTGGTGAGGCTGCACCTTGAGTACTGTGTTCAGCTGTGGACCCCTCAGTACAAGAAGGATGTGGAGGCCCTGCAGTGTATCCAGAGAAGGGCTAGGAAGCTGGTGAAGGGCCTGGAACAAAAGTGCTATGAGGAGCTGGGATTGTTCAGTCTGGAGAAGAGGAGGCTCATTATTGCTCTTGGCAACTACCTGAAAGGAAGGTGTGGGAAGATGACGGTTGGCCTCTTCTTACAGGTAACTAGAGATAAAACAAGAGGGAATGGTTGCAAGTTGCCCTAGGGGGGAGTTCAGGTCAGAAATTAGGAGACATTTCTTCTCAGAAAGAGTAGTCAGGCATTGGAACAGGTTTCCCGGGGAGGTGGTAACATCACTTTCAAGGAAAGGTTGGATGTAGTGCTTAGGGACATAGATTTATCACAAAAGTCAGTCACCAGATAGTGACATATAGAATCATTAAGGTTGGAAAAGACCTTCAAGATCATCTGGTCCAACCATCACCCTACTACAAATACCACCCAGTAAACTATGTCCCTAAGCACCACATCCAACCTTTCCTTGAAAGTGATGTTACCACCTCACAGAAGTGATGTATGGGAGTCCTAGACCAGGCATTGCAGGACATTGCATAGGAACATTGTCTGCTATGCACACAGGAGAAAATTCTTCTTGTCACACAATGTTCATACATCAATTTCTACACTATTCTAGAGATAGTCAGGGTACCATGTCTCCCCATATCCACCAGCAGTAAATTGGCTTATGAATTAGTGATGTCCAAAGCTATGTTCACCCATTTGTTGAATAACTTCATGTTACAGAAAGTCATTTTTAACAAGGCAGTCTCTGACATCATCTAGCTTCTTCAAATGTGGAAAATAAAACAAGCGTGCATTTTGCATTCTGGTGATTTCAAGATGGGACAATCTACAAAAACGTTGCAGCAGCCTGTGCACGCATGTGTTGGGAGTGGTAGGCCAACTCTTTATTTTCTTCTTGAAACACTACCTTTTGTCCATAGCCAGTATTGTTTCAGGAGTGATTTTAATATGTTAAAGATGGTCTTGCAACAAATGTTCTGCCACTTTTTAATTATTTGCACTGGGTTTCAAAGCAGTCATGATGCAATTTACAAGAAAAGAAAACTTCTATAACCATTTGAGAAAGTTTTATCTGTTGCATCATGGACATTTGGAAGTTCAGCTGTACAAGCTTGTATTTTTTGTTTGTTTGTTTTCCCAAGAAATAATATAATAAAGAAGAAAATTAAAAGGTAAATTTGATTTTGACATTCACAACAGAATGTCAAAATGAAAATCAACCAAAAACCCAAAGAAGAAAATAAAAGGTGAAAAAGCTATAAGGTATCAACCAGGTGAAAGTCTGCGCTATTTGCGGAAGAGTGACTTGTGCTGTGCTGATAGATGTAATCATTGCATAACACAGGTTGATTAATATCACAGCATGGCTGACTCAGGGCACATGTCTATCAGCTTATCAGAAACCTAATATGCAATGTTGCTTTTCCAATAAAGGAAAAAGAGCCAAATAAGCATGTGACTTAAGGCATGCAGAAGTTAAATACAATGTGATGTGGCACAGTTTAAAAAAAAAAATAATGCAAAGAAGCAACTTAGTAACTAAGAGGAAAAAGAATAAAATGAGCAGATGAGATAAAAGGGCCCTGTGAAGAGAAGGGAGGATATCATCTGTCCCCATGGGGAGAATGCAATGCACAAGCTACAGGCAGGGAGGCAGGTGTCTGCAATGAGGTGGCCATTGACAGGGAAGTCAGAGAGAGGGCTCCAACCTTCATGCTCAGTCCTGGCTCTTTTGCTCTTACCTGCTGTGGGATTTTCGGATTCACAAGCTAGCTGTAAATTCCCTGCTAGCTCCCATGCCTCTGTCCCTGAGAAAGTTCAACAACTTTTCCTCTCAGGTTAATTTTTGTGAACATTTCCACCTTCTTCAGCTCTGCTTCATCTTCTGGACTATTGGAGCAGCTAAAATTGCTTCGGAGCACATTTCTTATCTCTGAACCATTTATTTACTGTATTTGCAATCTCTACCCTCTAGATCACAGCACGTGGACTTTTTCCTAGTTCACAGGTCAGAGTCTCTTCCCTAACTGAGAAGATTTATTTTGCATGAACTGCAACGCTATTACAGAGAAATTCTAGGTGCCAATGGCGCCAATAGTTAGCACAATGACACTGTAGTACATTGAAACCAAAGGCTTGTAATTAAAACCCACAATCTAGCTGAAAGGAAAGTAAGTTTGGAAAAATAATCTGACTGTCTATTGAGAGGCAGGAGCAAGATCTCTTTTTAGCCAATTGGCATAGGTGGAACCATAATCTACATTTTCAAATTTATACTAAATACTAATATGACTACTTTAAGGTATATACAGGGCAGGACCACTATTCTGACAGTGGAGAGTTAAGAGAGATATCAAACAGTTGGACTTGATTATCTTAGATGTCTTTTCCAGCCTAAATGTTACTATGATTTTCAGAGCTCACTGGCTAATGGCCACTACTACCATTGTTTCTGGGAGGAGATGGAGGGAAGAAATAAAATCACACTATACAAGGTGCTAGCTAAGGAAGACAGACCACAACTAAAGCTGGGAAATCTAGAGAGGATACAAGAACAAGAGTTGAATAAGTTATTTACTGAGAAATGAAGTCAAATAAACATAATAGTTTCATCTGGAAGTCTGGAACTATTTATTTATTTATTTATTTATTTATTTATTGGTTGGTTGGGTGCAGTTCATAAAACCAAAGATTGAAAGCTGCCTTTTTATCCATTGGTCTACATTGGCCTGATAATCTGAAGATGCTTAAATCTTCAAAGCTTCCCCCTTCCTTAAAATGCAAGAATTTACAAATTGCAAGAAAAAAAAGCCTTATTAATGAAGTAAAATAGTTATTGAAATTGAAATGATTAGAATGAATGGGCAAATATTACACTGCAGAAGTTTCTGGTTATGATTAATAAATGATATATGTTTTGTTCATGACATACAAGCATGAAGTTTTTCATCAACAAATGTTAAAATTATTTAAAATTACTCAAAATACCCCTAAAATATCTTTGTTGACTTTGAGCCTTACACAAAACCTCAGAATTAAAAGTGAATGTAATATGTATTAAAGGAGCTGAAAGTGATTCAAATCAAGGGGGTTTTACAGTATTCAGAAAGAGTAGTTAGGGCAACACCCAAATCTTCTGGACTACAGTATAGAACTTTTAAATGGTTTTCTGTTTGTTTTACATTTGAGAGTTTATCGTATATCTTATAATACTGATTCAAAGAAATAAGTGATTCAGTATTTCTTCACAAACTTCACAAAACTTCAAGCATTAATGTTTGGCTTGCTGCTCCGTCTTCCACTTTTATGTGGCAGCTATGTTCCAGGTTGTTATGAACAAATACGTTATATTTGACTGAAAATCCTCATAATAAATAAATATACTGGAATAGGATATTGCCCTGTTTTCAAGCCAAGAGGCTAACTTTTATATATTCAGAATTGTGCCTATGATAGCTGTATTAAACAATAGCGATATTTTATTCTGAGTTGTGCTGTATTAAAAGGGCTTCTTAAAATATGTTTTGCCTTCTTTGATGATTGTTTTCTTGCAAAGATAATTCAAACCAGCAAAGGCCCACCCAGTCAGAGCAATGAAAGATCTAGTCCTTGATGAACAATATTTGTAAGCACTCACTACTAATATTAATTAATTTGATAATTTATCCTCTTTTTCTATTCATCAGTTGTCTCCATGTGGTTTAAATATTCATTCACTATTCAAAACTATTCACAGTGGATTCATTTCATTCCTCTGTGGAGGACCAGCATAAGGCATATGCATCACTTCAATCCTCTGAATAGGGTTCAAGTAAGTCTCAAAGCTCTATGTTGTCTTTCTGCTCATGAATAAATTTCACTGTTTGTCTGGATGTAGATTCTTCCTGAATCACTTGTTGCAAGTCACTCTCTGTGCTTCTGCTTTTGCTGTGATGTCTCAGATTGTAGCCCCAAGCCTTCAGTCCCCTAGGTTGGGAAGTTTATTTTTACACTTAGTGGTGCATTCACAACACCTCCTAAATGCTGGACCTACCAGTGATGTTCTGCATCAGTGATTTAAGCCCAGTTTACTGAATAAATACAGACCAGCAGTCTGTGCCTGAATGTGTTTTCCACATGCCCCATAGACTGATCAGACCCACTGCCTCTGGGATATTCAGACATCCTGGACAAATGTCCAAAGTCTTTTCATTTCAATAGGACTTCTGGTGAAAAAACACATACTCAGAGATGTCCAGACGCAGTGTAGGCTTAAGCGTAAACTTGTAGAGGAAGGGACCATCATTTTCTTACACACATAGGGTAACAAGCACAAGAGAGCACACATTTGTGGTTGAATTTCTTATGTCCTGCACTACAAACAGGCAAGCAAAAAAATAAGCAGAAAACTCCAATAAGATTAGATAGTTAAAACTTGAACTGAGCTAAATAATTTCAAGTCCAGACTTTGCTCTTTTTGCAAATATTCTGCCACTAAACTATTTTCCTATATTTTATGTACAAAGCAATCTCAAAGAATGAAGTCAATTGCAAGGTTTAAGTGAGTAATTGTAGAAATGCAGGAATATTTTTCCAGCTGTGGCACTGACCAAACATCATTTTCCATGACTTTTTTTTTTTTTTCTTTTACAGTTCTGTATCATAATTAAACCAGAGCTGAAGCAAACGCTTTACTCTCTCTAACAAACTTATCAGAATGTTACTTTGAGGGTAGAAGATAAGATAAAAAGGGAGCTTTCATTAAGAACCCAGACAGAGCTTCTTCATTCATCCTCCAAAATTCATTATGTAGATTGGCAAAGAATGAAAGGTAGCTGTGGGAGGAATGAAGAGACATCATTCTTATACAAGAAATATGCTGTAGTGATAAGTGATAGAAAATGGTGGTGTACATATTTAAAAGTTCAACTAAGGAAATCCTTTGCCATGCAAAACTGGCACAGGTTAGCCTCATCACCTATTAATATTACTGGAAAGTTTTAAAAGATACTGCTCTGAGAACCCTATGACAGATTAGGAACTGGAATTTAAACAAATGTGACCTGCATAAAAGACAAGGGCATTTCTAACTACCTTTGCCCTTTGCCACTGTGAGCTTCTACAGAGTTAAACAGACCCTACAATTCAACAAGGATGCTCAGGAAGCTGGCTTCCACTTGCATTTGAATTATGTATGTGCAGTTCCATGATACACACATGCTCAGAAAACAAATAGCAGAGTGCTTCAAACTGCCTGTCCTCAACACACATCTGGGCTGTTTCCCAGCAACATATAGCAGCTACACTGCTTTCTCTTAACGCATACTCTCTGAGCCAGAAAAATGAGAAACTAACATGAGAATGATATATCATGTTCAGAAAACACAGCTGGTATGTCCACACCTTACTTCTACCTGATCCTATGTTCTTTGGGCTCTCAAAAATGTTTCCCACAGGCAACAGGGGTTTTGTGTGCAAAAAAAAAAAAAGCACAGTACGAAAGCACAGTAAACACTAATGTATAGCAATGATGTTCAAAGAGCAGACCTTTGAGAAATGTCATTTCACCTATTTTGTTAAAGTAATTATCTCAGGTTGTTCTACAGAGATGAAAAGAGTCAGTATCTTTTATGTGTAACCGATTATCCTTATTGTCAACTTTGAAGTTTGTTCATATTTTGGTTGCTGGTTTTGAAAGTGAAACTTCCCTCACTGAAGCGGAGCTCCTAGCCCTGACTGGGATTTCACTCTGGGAGCATATTTTTTCCCCTGTAGCACAGTACTCATTAGTTTATGCTACATAGCCAGAGGAAAGACTCACACATCCTTTAAAATCCCTGTCTTCTCTCAAAAATGCAACAAAAAACTCTGTGGCACTTCAGGAAGCTAATTAAATTAACTGATGGAGAATAGCAGGCACAACTCCTCTGAAATTAACGAAGGTAGCCCTGTTTATCCTGAGATTTAGGTTGGCTCCCATTGTCAGCTATCAGTTGATAGTTAGAGCAATTGCAACGACAGCATGAATCATAATGCAAAAAACATGTTACATATTGAATGATAGATGAGTGAATTTCAGGCCAATTCCTACTGGATTGTTCTTTGTAATTCACTCAACGGATCAAAATATCTCCTGACTAGAACCACATGGCTTGCTTTTGAAATTTCAACTACTGAAGTGCGTGAGACATTGTCTCCATGGCCTGTGACAAGGAGGGGCTTCAGTCAGATGGCCACCTGTCATTTCAAACATCAAATACTGAGTATTTTCTATGTGCTCTCCCATCAGACTCCTTTCCCAGATGCATCAATGTCAGGTCTATTCAACAGGAGGTGTATACAAGAGACATGAGAAGTTATAAATTTGCCATGCCATCTCTGCAACTTGCTTTGGGATAAGACAGTAGGTTCCCTATGCTCTACAAGCTTAACAGTCTTCCTAGCTGCTGCCAAGAAAATGGAACTGCAACCTCAGCCAAAGGAGACAGGTCCTAAGGCAGCAAGCCTCTGGGACAAAGCTCTGTTAATACCTGCTTAGTAAAATAAATAAATAAATAAATGCTGATTTACTTATGACTGACCTCTGGAAAACTGTTAGAAGTAAAAATGGAACTGGCAGCCTCTGGAGATTCCACCACAAAGTAGTTCTTCCCACTTTTGATGAGCATAAGCACTGCTATGTAGTACAACAGACAGGAAACTTTTGTATTCCTTTGATCTTTTTCTTGCTTTACTGTTTCAAATTTATCTATTTTTTTGCTTGGATAAATATGCAAAAAGACACACAAAAAAGCCTGTTTTGGTGCCCTACCAGTTCCACAGATTTAATAAAGAATGTTTCCCCTGTTCATTCTGCTAGAGCATGCAAATTCTCTAAGCAATGCCAGAGGTGATATAACAAGATGATGGCACCACATTTCATTCAATGTTTCCCCTCATTATGCGCTTGAGGAGACATTAGGAATCCTGACTTCCATTC
This sequence comes from Netta rufina, assembly GCF_964035555.1. Lineage (NCBI taxonomy): Eukaryota > Metazoa > Chordata > Aves > Anseriformes > Anatidae > Netta > Netta rufina. The sequence continues at coordinate 58,866,374 of NC_140124.1, forward strand.
TACTTCTCTTAGGTGGTGCTGAATCACAGTCAGCAGCAGTGAAAAAAAAAGTTGTTTTGGCAATTAAGGCATTTACAGTCTTCTATTTCCTTGCATCAAAATCAAAGTTGCCAGCATACTGTTAGCATTGTTTAAACCACAGAAAGTCCTAATAGTCATTTAAATCATATTACATAGAGCACTAAATTCTTGCTCCTCCTTTTCCATGTCCCAGTTCAAGAGATTTTGATTTGTCTCGCTCTCAAAACTATTTGAAAAAGACTGGAAAGATGAGAAACGTAACAGAAATCTTTAGAAAGCTCCATCCATTACACAGAAGCACTCATAATATATTCTTTTCAGGAAGGGTTAGAGTACAGGATATATTTCATGCTTTAAAAAGTAACAGCCAAAAAAGGGGTGGGGGAATGGATCATGCACAGTAACTGTAAAATTATAGCTCTCTTGTTTTGGATCTGGTTGCTAATGTACTCAAAAAGATCTGTGCTTCATCATATTTTATAGGGAGGATATACAGTATGTGCTCTATGGGGAGCCTATATGAGTCCTAACATTGCTCAAAAGGACAGTTAAATAAATGTCTCCACCAGTCAAGTCACTGAAAAATTTGTATTCCTGCCAGCTTGCTTCCAGCCTCTTTGCATCGATGGATTGTGGTGACAGCAATTATGTCATCTATAAAGTTAAGAAGCTGGGAATCCTTACATCAGCTCTCAGCTTTGCTTTTTTGTCCCTCCTACAGTTATCACTTGTTATTCTCAGCACAACCATATTTTCTAAAAGAGAGACTATGTATTAAAATGTTTGAGTTTCAGCTGCTCTAAAAAGATTTTCATCTTCCTTAATCCCCCAGCATGCCTCATTCAGACTACCACAGGCTGCAAGAGGAGGTGTTGTTTTTTTTCTTCTTTTGTGTGACCACATACAATACCCCTTAAAACAATTCATCCCATTTGGTGCTTAACTCTTAATATTTTGTTCCCACCTTAGCAAAACACAGGTTGATGCTTGTAACTAGGGTGATTCAGCCAGACATCCAGCTCTATGAATCTATTGTTTTTCAGGCAGTAGAGGGGGCAACTACATATTTTTTTTGGGTTTATCAGAACATCTTCTATGAGGGATGTCAAGGTGAACAGTTTTCTAAAGCATAGCTTTCTTTTTTATGCTCTTTTCTGGTGCTCCCATTTCAGTGCAGACCTCTGGGAAACTTTGGAAACTCACTTGCCTCTGTTTCCTTCATTTCTCATAATGTCCACAAGGCATATTCAAGAAGGCTACTGGTCCACAGCAGAATCTCTGCAGCTGCTGAGGAGAGAGGAAAAAGAAACAATGCTTCAGTTATTTTTCAGTGAAAAGCTTTAGTTTTGTGATAAATAACAGCATATTCCACCTTAAAAAATCACTGGCAAAAATCTGTCTCCTATTGGCAGTGCTGTTGGTAGAAGTCTGTGTCTAATAGATGGGTGATACATTCATGGACAACAGTTTATGATTCTGGCACTGCTGCATTATATGGCTGTCTTGGAATGAGTCATGGTTCTCTCTCTCTCTCTCTCTCCCTCTCTTTTTTTTTTTTTTTCTTCCCCCAAAACATTCCAAATCCATTCAAATACTAAATTCAGCACAGCTCTGCTTTTACATCACAAGTCCTTCACAAGGAGTAGGCCCCTGAACTGACTTCTGAGGACACCAACAGCATGTACTATCATTGGGTGACCACTGACAGAGGCTGCTTTAACTAGCAACATGCTATAGCGAAATTCTCAGTAGCATGGGAAACCGTGTCTCGATAGCAAGGCTCTCATCACTATTCTCCCACTCACAGAAAGGGTAAATCAGGTAAACTGGCTGCATCAGCCCCGGTTAACTTACACTGCACATAACAGATGAGATGAACAACACACTGTGTTCAACAGCAGACCTTGAAGGATCAGGCCCGAATGGCTCCACAGTTGTCTACCACTTAAAATTGTTACTCCTACTGGCAAGTCTCTGAGTAGTGGCAGGAACACTCAAACTGTATCTCCTGATGTTGAACACACACTAGTTAGTTTACTGCTTGATACTAATAAAAGGTTTCCAGAGAAGACTGACTCCTGTGCAGCATGCAGACCTTCCTTGTACCACTTCCAAGAGGGCTTTGCACTCTCTTCACAACTAGCTCCAAGTAATACTTTCTTATTTACCTCATCAAGGAGAGATGTACAGCAAAGCCAGTATTCCTCCCATCATCTAAGTTGTCTATGATGAACACAACTTCTATATATAAACACAAAAATGAAGAAATATTTCCAAACCAAGTTCTGAGTCTATTTTTTCCTTCATTGAGATGTTATTTTTTGTCATGCTCTATCCTGAAGTTTAGATAGCATTACCCTCCACTTAAGCTACAACACTTGCCAGACTTAACAGACATTTCACAATAAACTTAAATAATGATGTTGATTAATTAAATCCTATCAAGGAAGAAAACCTGACTATGGGGGACTGATATAAAACTAGCAGTTTGTAATTCAGAGGTTGGATAAAGTTTTTAGCATTCTAAGTTTCACCGGGGGAAAATAAATAAATAAATAAAAACCAGCTTACATGGTACCTACACTTTTCATAGGGAAAAATGTTCAGATGGAAAATAACACTTACTGCAGCAATTTCAAACAAAAATGGTGTTGTTTATATAAATACTGCTTTGACATTTATGTTTAAAGAAAGCTAGATGAAATTATATTTGAATCAAAATGTTGATTTAAAACAAAACTAGTAAAAAAAATGTTTTCATTGAGTATTTTCAGAATTTTGAAAATTTTAAATCTCATGAAAGACATGCAAATTTTTGAGTAATTTTTTCCGAACAGTGAAGGATTAGGCCTTTAGATTTAAATACGCATCATATTTGAGAAAAATGAAGATTAAATCTTTTTTTTTTTTTTTTTTTTTTTTTTTTGGTGTGGTTTTAAGCTAATGTCTACATTTATTTAACAGAATTCTTCCCAATAATCCTTTGGGAAGTTTTTATGTCTTCCCCATCTATACAACGTATTGGAATACTTCACCTAACATAGCTGTCAACAGTTTGACACAACAACAACAAAAAAGGGAACAGCACATACACTGATTAAGTGTTAGTCAATCCAATCAGTCCAGTGCAATTGTCAATTATTTATTTTCTATATTGACTACAGTTTTATATGAATTAGCTAACATGATTTTTTTCCCACTAACAATTGATTAACTTTCTGTTTAAAGCATTTTTTTTTTACCTTACTCTAAATCTTTCATGCCAGCAAACAACTGATCATCTTCTCTCCCACAAGTGTGGAATTTTTACTTCTGCATGCTCCACTGAATTTCTCTCTAATATGTTTATGGGGGATATAGGAAAACAACATGAAATCTTCAGTTCCAAGATATTGTATGAGCATTCCTGGACTATGAGTTTAAGGGAGGGGTACCTCTGCTCTTCTGTAATAAAACATTGAACTGTTTTTGGTACCTGACCTAGGGATGCAATGTATAGCTGAGAGCCCATGTAGTCATTTTTCATGAACTTTATTCTGATGGAGAACACTTGGATGGTCCTATCAGTTATTTAATACCAAATCTCATGTGTTTTCTCCAGTTTGCTTGCTTTTTAAAATGGCCAGATCTTTTGAGATTTACATATATTTTAGCACACTTTCTAACAAGTATCACATGTTAAAAACACCATGTCCTTCTCTTCATCCTTCTGTTGGAAGTCAGGATACTCAGGATACTTAGTATAACTAAGGATACTCAATATATTAGAGGCATTTTCCTTCCTGGACAGGGCAGGAATGACTTTTGGGTGTCTCAGGCCCCATCATGAAGAGTGTCAGAAGTGAGTCTGGAAGCACTAGGCTAAAGCTTCTTGGTCACTAGAGCTCTGGGAACTTTTAGCCTACTTACTGTCCTTGTCCCCAGCTGCGCATTCCAGCAGCTGTCCCTGCTGATTTGCATGGAGTCAAACCTCCCACCTCACTGGACACCTAGCAGTAGCTCAAATTCCTGCAGAAGTTCACACCCTCCATGGAAGAAAACATTCCTACAGTTTCGCCTAGTGACTTTCTTGCCCTCTCTGTAGAGGATACACTTCTGATCTCATTAATTTGTACATTGGACAAAGACCTGCTATCAGCAGAGCTCTGGCAGGCTCTGCATCAATATGTGGTGTTCTAGGCCTGGAATTTTAAAGAGCAGTTGGCATTTCCCATTTCAACAGTGCAAGAGACAAGTGATTTTTTTCAGCAATTATCCATTTGGAAGAGTGGCTTGAATACTTTGGCTACATCCACATCATGTGTTACAACATTTAGCTTTTGGATGTCCTGAGAGCTACTAGAGTCTCCAGGGCTGCCTCAGGGCCTGTATGGCACCTATATGGTCCAGTGAGGATTGCCATCTGACAAGAGGAAAATGAGCACAACTTACAGATGCCTCATTCTTCAACAACAACAACAAAGAGTGCTTCTCTGTGCATGGGATTCTCAGCTGTAAATTCCCAGCCTGGACTCAGGTACCAAAACTAGCCCAGTATTTTCTCACAAAACACAAGATAAATGATATTCTCTTAGGAATAGCCTTTGTAGTATATGGTCTCACTGCTCACCTTGGAGGAGGGAGACATGTTTCCAAAAACTGCAAAGTTTGGAGCGGCCAAGTGAGGTCTGTAAATACATGTTATTAGACCTAATGTGCTAGTGCTCATTCTTGCCCATTTTATCTGTCATTAAACATTGGTTGGCTCAGGAACCTCACTCCAACCTTTCTCATCCGTCATTTAAGTATTTGTTACCTGCTGCTTGCACATCTAATTTCAAACCTTCCTCTCCTTTCTCATCCAGTGAGGAGTTAAATATTTTTACAATGTAGAGCTTTTCAAATTCAGTCTGATTCTGCTACTTTGACAAGGTATTCTCCTGGGGACAGGAAAGCCCAGAACAAAATCCCTATCCCAGCTAGGCCGAACAATCTAGAAATATCTCTGTCCCTTGCCCCACAGCAGTGTCATTAGGTCCAGACACTGCCCCAGGGAAATCAGAAACATCTCATCCTAGACACTGGCACATTGGAAACAACAATAAAAAAAAAACCCTTTTACCTTCCTCCAGTTCACATTATTTTGCCCTTCAGACTTTCAAGCATTTTTCCCATTTGGGCAGCCCCTCTTGAGGCCCAAAGCCTATAGCCCATATGAACCCCCCCCCTCAGCACATGGGCTTTGAAGTCGCTTGGCTTCCTGGTGTCAAGAAGAGTAACCCATACATGAATACTTTCAAAAAACAGGGCACTGGAGTCTGCTGCCAGGTTATGGTCAGCTGTTTCCCAAGGGCTTATCATCGCTGTGGCTAACTACAAACTAATGAGCAGAATTCACCTCTGACTCAAGTTGCTTAAAGCCTGTGGACTTAAGCCAGAAATAAACTGGAACATTTTTAAAACAGACACATAAATTCAGGAATAAAATGTATTCAGAAGGGCTGACTGAAAGGCAGGATTTATAGAGAGGCTTGAATAAAATCAGTGGTTTAAGGATCCAACCAAATGTAATTATCTCCTAATGAATACATGCTCTAAGACTAAATGTGTACTATGATACTGTAGCTTGAGAGAGGAAAAACTGTTTTCTTCTGAAGGAGCTTAGTTTCCAAACAACAACAACAAATAAAAGCACGCAAGCACCACAAACATTCCCCAAAAGAGGATGTGAAGGGTGAAACGTGACCTGCACCCCTTGGAGGCGAAACGCAGCACACACCACTGTGTCACCTGGACTTCTGACACTCTCTGCATTTATACTTAATCAGCATCAGTCCTGATAAATTATTTACCCTGGAGGAATGTAATGGGACGCCAGTTTGTCTGTGCATACGCTCTCATATTCTGCTAGACTAAATAAGCAGGGTTGGGGGCTGGGAATGAGCCCTGATTTCTGTCAGTGGGACCCTTTCTACACTCTGTTGGCTCCACTTCATACAGCACTGGCATCCCCCTGTGAAACAAGGCATGTTTGATACACCCTTGACATGAGTCTCCTTAAAAGGGAAGTTCAGGGTAGTGATCATGCATCAAAGTATGTTAGACACAACAGGTCTCAGAAACAATAAACTATCACATAGTGAGGTTGAATGAGGAATGAAATCTAAGGGGTAAAAGATAATGCTTAGCATCCAGAGGAAAACAACAGCATTGATATCCCAGATAACCTAATCTCGCCTAACCTTACTTTTAAGGACCTGGTTTAAGACTGTAAAGGTCAATTTTGATCGTAAAAGTACACATTCTCATGCAGTCCATTGTCCTCACATTGCAGTTGCATTTATACATGTATAGTTCATTTTAGACAACACAGATAACCTTGCATGCAAAAGATGTTAGTGAATGTTGGAGTGCCTGCAGGGAGCTTGGTTGTAAATTTTGTTTGCTTGCAAAATTGTTTAGTCATAGCTTTAATATAAAATTTAACTTAGATCTTAAAACAGATTTCACTTCTAGAGCCCTTCCAGGCAAAGAGTTGCCATGTAATGCACATGATTTTAGATAGATTTGATGGAAGATTAGACTGCGTATTAAGAGTGGTTTACATCTAAAAACAATAATAAAAAAAAAGACCCACGTACATGTAGACAAAAACAAGCACTAAATAAGAACACAAAGAACAGTCTCCACAGATAAAGCATAGATTAATGGTAGACTCCCTGTTTGCATTTCTTCCATTAGATATTCCATATATACTTTACAAAATAAAAAGCTATTAGGTTATGTGAAAACAATACCACCTCTCCCCATGACACTTCGGCATAAACAGGAGAAAACATCATGATAAAAGCTGGAAAATTTTTGTTAAAAGGTGGAAATAGACAAAAAGGCCACTTGAACACAGAACCATTTTCGAGTTCCTTGTGACCCATAAGAATAATCTGGAATCAAAGCAGTTAGGGTCAGAAACCTACCCAAACTTCAAAGGAATTTGGAAAAGCAACAGCAGCAATGCCTTTGAGAGCAGGTTCTTAAAAAGAAAATAATGTGAGCACAATGAAGGCAGAATATCTCTTCACAGTCAAGATAGTATTGTCATCGCTGGGCTACAAGATTACTCTAAGAAGCCATTCCCCTACCTCTTAAAATAGGTTGCAAACAAGCAATTTCTGCTTTTAAGACAAGCCTACTTTAATTCTCTTTGAATATGAGGGGAAAAAAGAAGAAAAATGCTCCACACCTCCTCCTAGCTTTGGACCAATGCTCATCCTTTATCACAATGCCTAGAGAAAACTTTTGGTAGCACCCTTTTGTTGAAATAAAGGCAGCATCTCCCTGAGGAGCCTGGGAAGAAGAGAAAAGAATTAGCCTGGCTAGAAGAAAGGAATGAGGGTGATGAGATGGAAAACAGAGATGTTGATCTGGACTCAGTACAGGATCAGAGATGGGAGGGAAATATGACTCTAAGTCACCCATCTGCTCTCCTAATTCTGGAACAGAATGAAACTGTACCCAGTCTGCCCAGACACAACTCCTACACGCCTGGGTGAGGAAAGTGTGCAGCATATAGATGACTCCATTGGATTTATTCCATTTCCACTAGGAGAATTTCTGGCTGCCTTGTTAGGGCAGGCCTTGGTTCCCTGAGCAGCATAAAGTCAGTATCTTCCATGGGGGACTGTGAAACCTTTTCTCCCTGCTGTCTTTGAATTCTCACCATGGACCTAAGAATTATGGCAGCACTGGCAAAAACAATCAGTAGAAATATCTGTAAGCTTTTCGTGCTCACTTCACTCAGCATACAGACAGGAGATGACTAGGTCTCTTGATTGAGAGAGAGAGGCTGTGTAGATTCCTGAGTACAGTTGCCAAAGTAAAACACTTCAACTATGAACAATTCAGATAAGCTAGAGTCATAGACTGTAATGACAACTGAACTACACATTTCATTTTGTAAATGTTTACTAGCAAAAGACCTTAAAATTTTTTGAATCCTGTGCAGTCTGAATATATTGCTTAGGATGTGGAAGTCACTCATTCAATGGTATTTCTGTTTGTATTTGTAGTACCACAACAGACAAATCCAGATCTGAATATACACGTCCATATTTATCCCCCACAAATTAAAGATAATTTGGATGAACTGCATATATATATCAGAAAACTGAAAAAAATTGTTTCAAAAAGCTTGTTCAAGTTGCTAAAGGATAACGGTCTACTTATCTACTACATCTTTATTTACAAAACCAAGTGCAGAAATTAAAAATTAAGGGTATCATAAATCTTAGACTACTCACAGTCAGAAACAAAACAAAACAAAAACACGACAACAACAAAACATTCTTCTCAAGAAAGTATTCTTCTCAATTAATGTTTTGGAGTTGATGGTAATATTTTTGTTATCTAGATTTCAATTAATAATTGATTTTAAATACACTACTAAGTGGGCTTTGTCAGTCAGAAGGCTTTTATGATTTGGGGTTTTGTTCCTGTCCTTTTTTTAATAACACACTTAGAAGGGTGGTTTCTTGGTTATGCTGTAATATATTCACTTCAACAGAATCACTTCCAAGGAAAACAACAGCAGAAGTTAAATGACAAAGCTTTACAAAGTGAAGCAGTAAGACCAAAACACTGCAACATAAAGTTGGAAAAAAACTATGAAACTATTCTGCCATGTGATAAATTAAATTATAAATGCACTTTTGTAGTCTGAAACAGAGAAACATTATACATCAAAATTCCAGCATAAAGTTTATACAGTCACTTCTTTGTGTGTGTGTGAAAATGTCATATTTTTATTTTCCATATTTTGGAAAAAAAAAAAAGAAAGGTGTTTTCCCCTTGTTATAATGTTATTGCCTTCATTGACTGCCTTTCAACTTTCTTCCTCATCAATCTCTTTAACATTTTTTACTTTCCATAATATTTTTCCCTCTTATTTTGCCATTGACCAAAAAATGGAAGCAGCAGACAGATGTGACTAGAAAAACTGCGTTCTTAATGCCAGTTGCCTTTACATAAAGGCTAAGCATTTTGTATGCAAATTGGGTTAAATCATCCCTTGACAAGGGAATGTAAGCACAGCAGAGGATCTCTGTGCATGTCCAGATCCTTCTCCTATGTGTAATAGGGATATGACTGCTGTACTCCGCAGGGACTTCAAAGCTTCAGCAGTGTGAGTGCAATTAGCATGCACCACTTAGCTGGAGAACTTGCATGTGAGAATGGACGCTGCTGCCAAAGACAAGATAAATGCAGCCCCAAGGCAAAGAGGCAAGAAAATCCAAATGGATTTTCTCCCAATCAGCAAGCCTGCCAAAACTAAATGGCTAGTAACTGAGCAAGATATTCCATCATGTCAGCATTTCCTCTTTACTTGCACATGCTGAGGGTCTAGGGCGAGTCACCACTTTACAGCTTGCCTCAGACTAAAAGATTAGGTCTCCACTGGCACTGAGTGGCTGGGTCTCCATCTGCTCCAGCACAACTTGATTTCAGAGGTAGGGCTCCCACCTCCTTCCCTCTACAAATGAGCTTGAGCCCTGCAGTTTTCCCTTAATCCTTTGGTGATCACATTCATATGAAAGATAACCACATTGCTCCAGGGGACAATTCAATTTCCCAATGTGCTTTTATAATAGAGAGTCTCTGTTTTTTAACAGAAACACAGTATGTGCATGCAATAGCACAAAAATACAAATAACCAATATGACAACACTATCTGATGCCACTCTGTTACTTAAGAATCCTTCTCCTAACCCTCCCCTCATTCTCTACATTAACAAAATTACAGTAATATCCAAGCCACTAAGTAAAAAGGTTGCATATGCATGTAGAAAGAATTCTGAGCAGAATCATTTACTCTTGTTAGAAACCATGCATTTTATAGGTTATGCTGCCTTTATTTTTCCACTTGGTTAGAAGTTTATTTTTTATTTTTTATATTCTAAGTGCAAATACACTGTCGTCTAGCAAAAGTAACTTTTCATTGCTTTTGAAGTTTATTTGTCCATATCCTGCCTCCTCATCTTCTGTTTTCTTTCTGGAACATATATCTCTATCAGCAGGAAACACTTCATGTGATGTGTATTTCAAATAGCTCACTCTATGAATCTGTTTTCACCATACTTAACTTCTGCAGAACTTCAAAGTAATGTCCCATGTTACTTTGAGGAACATTTTATGGTGTCCTTCAGAGCACTGACTTATGTTATATGGTTCAGGCCCTCTTTATTTTCAGCCATGAAAATCAAGAAGAAAGGAGAAGATGAAGTTAGGAATAAATCATTTGTTGCACTACATACAACTACAGCCATTGTATGCAGCCACTAAATAACCTGCTTGTATGAGTTTCCATGTAACAATTCCTACAGTTGTCACAGAGACCTTGTGGAAATAGAAGGGGTGATTTTATAATTGCAAATGGAAGGAAACTGGTCCATAGCACAGTATCTCTGTTAGAAACCGCTGATCTGAAGTCTGGGATGTTATAAGTTGGCACCAAAATAGAAACACTCAAGTGATAGAGGAATGGACAAACCACAGGCCACCAGATAGGAAAAAACATGATACCCTAATGTGAGGCCCCACAGGCAGGAGAGAAGATCTGGACTATGTTACCAAAGAGGGGGAAAGAGAGAGAGAAGCAGAGAGAGGAACTACAAATATAAATGTACAATAGGACCAAAAGCAGAGAGAAGGGAACCTATCACACTGTGTTACACTGTCATTTTATTCTTGTACCCAATATATACCAGTTAGCGTAATTACTTCTCCAATACTGAAAACTTACTAATATACCCATCTATTTGCCCATATATACACTGTAGTGCTTTATCAGTCTGATACAAACCCTATGGCAAAGACTGCTATTGACTGGAAGATGCTTCTGTTCAGACAGTGCATTGGTGGACCCAAACACATGCTGGTATCTCTATTTCCCGATTAACCTGTACTTTTCATTGACTTCTCTTTTAATCTCATTCTATTTAATGCCATATCATCAATTTTCTGGTAGCCAGATATTGTCATTATGTGGACCTGTTCTTCCATTAGGTTATAGTAAAACTTAAAGTTGCTGATAGCATATTATTATTATCAATTTTTCCTCTTCAGAGTGAAATTTTCATGACCACTACATAACATAAGGTTTTAAATTCATATTTATTCTAGTGTCATATTAACTACCTTCCGCCAAAATAGTTTATCTAGGTATTAGTATGGCACACACCACAACAGTATCTGGTGTCTTTCAAAATTCAAACATTATTAATATATGTACTTTTCCACACAAATCTTTGTGTCTGCAGTGGAGAAATACCACCCAAAATAGCTCCTTCCCTCATTCTGAACTGCAGCCCTCTAAACCTGGCTGTTAAGATATCACTGCTGAAATGCCTGATGATTCTCCTAAATGGAGATGGACAAAATCCCTGTGATGTTCTTCTTCACTTGTAAGCAAACCAGTGTCTTAATATATACAGCAAAATCAGGACAGGTACAGTGGCAATCAGGGGCCACTCAACTTCAGCAAAAACAGAAATTGGATCTTCATTACACTATACTGACTAACCTGAGAATGAATTCCTGGGAAGTTGGCTTACAGAAAGCTTTGCCAGGAAATCCAAATAATGCTGAATGAAAAACAGGTGGTGAAGTACCATGTGCTTTTGGTGATGAACCCCACCTGTGCTGGTTCTCTGCTCAGCTAAAGGTTGTTCTTGGACCATTGTAAGACAGGACAATGCTGCCTAAAAGCATAGACAGCAAAAATATTGATCAAAGACTGTGAAAGCACAAGTCAGCACTGGAACTAGTTCTTTCAAAATCTGCTGTGTCAGCACAGCTGTCAGCAGTATAAGGTATAAACATATACCTCAAGAAGCCTATCTTCACTTAGGATGATCTTCCAGTTACAGACAAAATCAGTGATGCTGTAGCATTCATGAAAGACAGCGGAGAAACTAATCTCACTTCATCAGACTGATAAAACTTGACAAGAAGGATTTTCCTGTAGTCATAGCTTCTACTGAACTGATTTTGTATTATGTAGAAAAGAAACTTCTGCAAAGACGTGAGAGACCTCCCCAGAAATCATAGATTGGTTTATGCAAAACTTCATCCAGGAAAAACAAACAAACAAACAAACAAACAGTCTTGCTTTTCCTCAGAGTGCTTACTTGTTTCTCAGAAGACTTTGATAAAGTGAATTAATCTGGGATTTGGAATCTCATGAAAATCCTTGTCTATCCAAAAAAAAGTGTTGGTGTTAAAACAGTCCGTAGCAGAATCCATAGCACATCATGTGAAAGAGCAAAGCCTTAAAGAATTGCATCTGTCTTTCATGGCAGCAAGTAGGGGTAAGCAACGTTGCATTATATGGTCCCTGCTACATGTTTTGTTTTATGTAACAGAAGAGGACAAGGCATCCGGCAAGCTTGGGATATGTATTTTGAGACTGCCTTTTCCAGACAAGGTGCCAAGGCAAAGGTAGTCAAATAGAATATAATTTTCTGTATTTGTGGCAGTACCCTTGTGGGCCATTCCAAATAAGATCACCTCTACTTTGCTAATAATTTTTTTGCTTCATACTTAAGGAACTTCAAGACAGATTTGAGGACAATGACAGGCCAATCAGCTTTAATTATGTTCTGACAAACCGCTGGTTTAAAGGAAAGCAAAGTACACAGTATATACCTTTGGAAGAGCATGTCTCAGAAAAGATTCTTTATAGGTAGACACTACTATCAATGACTGTAACAACACTGATGAAGATACAGGAATTTGCATCTAGATGAAGAGTCTATCCCTTGGCAGGCTTACGCCACTTGACCAGATTCAGCCCAGAAGAAAAATTTCCAAGGGGCTAAAAACATTAAGGCTGTCGTGTTAGTCATGCTTCTGTGCAGACAAGAGAGTGCACTGTTCTAAATGAAGAAGCATGACAAGGTGACCAAGGGCAGTCTTGCTCTGTGCCAACTTCAAAACCACCGTAACACACAATGAAATCCACTTACATCAGACTCACTACATAGTCCATGGAAGGGGTACACCGGTAACCAACTAATCTACTGGGTAGTACATGAGAAAAAGTGCATGTGGACACCTGCCCATCCACTTGTCCCCATTATTCCCCTATGGCATTTTCATTCTCAGCTTCCCTATTACCTAACTTCTGGTAGAAACCAAAACTTCACTCAATGTGTTCAGTTCACACATAACCTCAAAAATCTCTTTGGGGGGTGGAGAAAAAGGACTTTGATCTCTGAAAAGGTCATTATACTTTATAGCTTTAAGCATGACATGCAACCTAGAAATAAATCTTTGAACAGACTTTTTGTCCATGGTACCCACAGCTGTCATCTATTATTGTTAATAGAAGTTTAATAGCAATGTTTCACAATCATATCCTTGTAAACAAATAAAAAGGAACAAATGCAGGGTGTTTGGCTTGCTTTTGTTTTGTTTGTTTTTGCCTCAAAAATAAGGATTTTCCAATTACATTTTGAGATTCTATATTGTAGCATGTGTTTTAAAATCCTGCAATTCTTTCAGTAGCAGTCAGAACACGTGTAATGAAGAGGGCTAGAAAAACTTGGAGTTTCAGTACGTGCTACTGACGCAGACAAACAGGGAACAAACTCTGTAATGGATAAAGAACTTCAATTTCACAAACCTGGCCTCCATCTTCCAAGAGGCATTCCTTAGCAACCACACAGTAAGCCAAAAAAGCCACACAACAAACACATCTTTACTGATCAGCTGCTTGATTATTTTTTTTTTTCTATCGAGTATGCCACATTTTTCAGTTAAAATTCTGGTAGCATATCGAGAAAGACCAATGTCACTAATCTCTTGACAAAAAGAGCTTACTTTGCAAATAGAGATAGCTTCATAGCATGCATCCACAAAGCAGAACATGGTGAACACATGGTGTTGAAAATGCAGTGATTATGCATCTTTAGCCATGGAAAAATTTCTTCTTCTACAGTTCCAGAAGACAGTCATTTAATTTGTCTGTATTAAATTTCTGGAAAAAGCTTCCCCCATGATAACCATGGTGCCATATCAGTAAGTTACAGATGTTAGAGACGTTAAAGACACATGGGAGGAAAGTTTTGCAGTTGACAGCAGATAGAGTAAAAATTTAACTAACAAATTAGATACTAGGACACCAGGCTTGTTTGATGGAGAGACAGCTGTCTCAAAACTAATTTGGGCTTTTCTCAGGAAAATGGTGCTTGATTATGCGAGAAGGTATAGTAAACAAAGTGATAACATCACCTAGTTGAGGCACTTCACAAAAAGATGACTGGAAGCACAGAAAACTTTATCTATGACCTTTCATTGCATAGCAAGATTGCATGTGAGCTGTCAACCTCAGCATGTCAAAAATCAGGTTCTTTGCACATAGGCAAATCCCCACATAAGAAGGGCACAAAATAAAAAGTATAAATTATGAAAAAGGCATTTAAAATATATGTTATTTCTGCTAAAAATCTATGGGGAGAAAATGGGGGGAGGGGATGAGGAGGGTGTGTCTTTTTCTCAGTTCTCTCTCTTAACACCAGTAGGGATATCCCTATAATAGAAACACGGATAATTCGTTTCAAGCTGCTGATGTTATAGCAAAGGTATGCATTATTTTGCTGCAAATGGTTGTAGACTTCCTCTATTCATATGAAGAAAAGAAAGTGCTACAACACAACCTTTTCTAACTCTTTTCCAGACCATTCACATTACTCAGACTAGCTGGTAAAAACATGAGCTACTGACCTGCAAGGACAACAAAACTTCATGAGAATGACAGGACATTTTCAGAGTGTTTCCTCTTCCTACTATTTTAAGGAGGAAGCTGACAAGACTCCTACTCAATATGAACATTAAGGAGTACATGAAAAACACAAAGGCAAATGAAAAAAGATAAGTATAGGGAAAAGGGTAACACAAGACTGAAAAACATGAGTGCAGAAGAATGGATAGCAGCATTTATTTTTTTTTCTCTAAATACCTCCTTGGTCTCTCAAATCTTGCTTTCACTCATTATCTGTGCTCTCCCACTCTCCTGCTTCTCCAAAAGTCCCTCAGAGAATAGAGTGAGTATAAAGAAGCCCTTTTGCACTGAGCCATCAAAGTCTTTTCTGCCTTTCTTTTCCAAATCCATTCCAGGACCTCCAGCCCCCTGGATGTGACGATTCCTACTAAAATGAACACCAACACTCTTCTAAATCTCCCTTCTTATGAGATATCCCATATAGCTGCAACTTCAGCTTTTAAGACTGAAAAGAAATGGGGACATCCTAAGAAAATCCTCAAATATCTTACTAGTGCTCCTGTGTGATATGAGTTTAATAAAATCTAGCTACAATATTCTCTGCAAATGTACTAAGTTTGCAGCTAAATCTCAGCCTTTGCACTGATTCCCATATTCAATGGCTATTCTGGGAGGCCCTGATCTGCTTGGAATAACTCTGCATGTTATCATAGGATTGGATCCCAAGAAACATTGAAATGTATTCCGAGCTGTGGCACAGACACTAACTGGTATCCAAAGCAAATCACCAACTTCTTACTTGATGTGTCTAGGTATATTTTAAATCACTGATTGCCTCCAAAGAGAAGGATTTTTACTTTACATCAGCAAGGACTGTGGTTTTCCAAATTCAAAATAGAGATTTAGAGAAGTAAAATTTCTTTTTAATCAATGATTTATCTGAGGAATGTATTCCTTCTTTCTGTAGGAACAATGATCAGAAATAAGTTCAATTTCTCCAGTTCACTTAACAGAGGTGTTTGCAACTTATAGACAACAGATTAAGTGCAGATAGATCTTTTCCACTAGTTAAATGTACAATGTACGTTGTATTAGTTTACTTCTCCTTAGCTTCAAGTCAAAAGAATGTAGAAGAAACCACTTCCATTATAAGTTTTCTCATATGCAAATTCAACTACTTGTTCAAATATTTGTGAGAACCATGACCTTGCCAAAAAGTAGAAAGAGGCAAACTCAAAGACTGGCCAAAGAAAATTAATAGAAACTTTCAAACAAAAATGGCCCATCTCCCCCCATTCAATGTTCACACAGTTCCATCTGTTAACTAATGCTGGTAAAGTGATTGGAAGTTTAAAAGTCTCACATTAAGTTAGAGACGGGCACAAATCAAAGCTCTGGAAGGGAACAACCTAAAATTCTCTAATGGTTTGAATTCAAATCTACTTGGCAGCATGGACCCATCTTTGATTTAATGGCTAAGTAACAAATATTTGTCTGGGAGAACATGAACAAACTGCTTCCCGAACATAAAACAGAATCCCTTTGAGATTTTGGACCACACAGTCTTGTTCTTCCTTAATGGACTCCAGTAATTTGAGAAATTACTTTTTATCTCATCAGTAAAATAGAAAGAAGGATGCTTCCAACACACTGAAGTATGCTAAGACTTTTAAATTATTATTATTTTTTTTTTTACAACATAAAACTTTATCAACATATCCATAAATGTTTGGCAAATTAAACCATTTGGTAGAGGAAGACAGAACACTTCCAAGATACATTCAACTTCAGAATTAACCTTATGGGGCCTAATCTCACTTATCTTTTGATCACATCTGAGTTCTTTAAAAACTATTCCAGATACAGGTTATTAGCTTTTTGTCCTAATGAACTGTTCTTTCTAACCTCTTAAGAAAACTGGGCCTTGCAAATAATAATAGACACTTTTTTTTTTAAGGTACTTATGTTTTGTCAAATAAATGTCACCTCATGACACCACTTAGCAGTTTCACATAGCTTGCTCTTAACAAGTAGGCAAATGTCAGAAGAGCCTGAGTGAAAAGGAACCTGAACATCTAAGGAGACACAGATTGACAACCTCTCAAACAAAACACTGTATCTTCTGTGTTTTCAGATAGGAGATTGGATACTAATATCTAATGTTCTTCATTAACACCAGTATGTTAGACAAAAGTTGCTCTTATGAAATCAATATAACAATCTGATTTTAGTACAGTGGGTGAAATAGACTGCCTGTGTATGATTACACAAAGTCCACTGATAATATAGTAAAGAACATAAGTAACTCACAGAAAAAAAAAAGTTAACATTTATCTAGATAGAACTATTTACTTAGGTTTGCATTTTGCCTCGCTATGATATTGAAGTTTGTTGTCTATAAAGAATATGTATTTTCTGTCTTAGCTTTGAATTTTTTTCTTATTATTTCTGTGTTTAATATTTTATTTTTTTCCACTTCCTGTGTAGTTTTAGAGTTCAGCTGATTTACAGTTCTGTTTTTATTGTTTGTTTGTATAATTTGGTTGAGGTGTAGATAGCTGTCTTTTTTTATTGGTTCATTAAATTGGTTGTTCCCATGGTAACTTTTTAGTGCATTTTTTCCTGAGGTTTGAAGGATGCTTTGGGGCTTTTCTGTGGTGGTCTGGTAATCTTCATCAGACTACAACAACATGTCTTTATGTTTTTCCCCACGGTTTGAGTGTCTTTGTTTCTTAACTCTTTGCTGCTTACATAGATCTGGTGGCCTCCTGTACTGTTTTTATTATTATACTGGCATTTAAATGAAAGTAAGGGAACATAGGATGTAAAATCCATACAGTAAAAATAGCTATGTGATTTAAATATAGCCTATGCATAGGTCTTTATTCATTGCCAATTTAAATACAGTCTGCCAGGAGCTCCTGTCTTATGCATAGAAGTATGTGTAATGGTCCCAGTATGTGTTGGGCTTAATTCTGCGTTGAATGCCCCAGCCCTTTTACAACACATGAGCAGCAGAACAACAACTTCAGATGCAAATTGCCTGCCCCAAAAGAATTTATTTAAAATCTTCAAAAAAAAAAATTATAAGTAATAACAGGTACCTCAACATCTCTTCTACAAAGCTCCCTGTCCAGGACAAGAGACCAAATTCCCTGAATGCCATTGCATTCCATCCATGGCAGTGGCCAAGGAGGTCCCTGAGGCTGTTCTGCTTTCCTGTGAAAGCTGGGTACTTATGCAGACAGCCGCAAACTTCAAAGAGGTGCAAAACAAGCACGAAGCTACTTGCATCCCTTCCCTTCCCTGTCCAAGTACAGTTAGAACTTGTACAAGTATAGATATGCTTGTAAAAGTATAACTTGTACAAGAACAAGCACAGTTAGAACTTACAACTCAGAACAGGGCATCAGACTCACTGTGTAATGAAGAGATTTGAAACCATATTAAAAAACCCTCTGTCACAGAGCTCCCAGCAGAGATATGACAACAGTAATGATGTCTGTATTCTGAGGCTGTTTTTTGAAAACCAGTTTGTTAGTTTTGTTAAAACACAGATTGCCTAACCGTGCAAAAGGTGTGCACACACTTCATGTATAGTACATCAGACAGGGAAAAAAGAACAGACCCATACCCTGGTACAGCTCAGTGCCAGAGAGGTAGTTGTTCAGTTCATTCAGCTAAACAGAAAAAGGAAGCTACACTGAAACAAAGAAAAAAAAATAACTTTATCTTGCTGACTACTGGAAGTGTGTACATGCTCACATTTACTCAGAAAATCCAGACAATTTTTTTTTGCTTTATTTCCTATGAAATTCAGCTTGCTACTTGCTGGACTGAAGATATCAAGTGATATTTCATGTCAAGCTCCTCAGTTCCTTTTATAATGCTAACCGTTTACACAGCTTTGTAGACCAAGCAATCCTTGGTATGAAGGAAAAAAAAAAAAAAAAGAAAAGAATAAGCTATGAAATACTTTCAGGAAAGATTAGCTTTCTCCACTGAATTCTGTAAGACTTGATTCTAATTGTTCAAAGAAATAATGTTCAAATAGTACTGACTGAAAATTTGACATTTTATTTTATGAAGACAATTCTGCTATTATAATTCTTCATATCAATTTGTACCAAAGAAAATGTACAAAAGAAAGAGATCCAAATGCATAATGTGGATTTTTCCTTTAAGAATGTGCAGAAGTTGAGAGGCTGGACAAAGGGTATGTATGATCAGATAGGAGGGGGAAGGGAGATTTCTGTACTCGAAAGAGAGAGAATTTTAATCCCTGGGGGAAGCATGCAAATTGTCATTTTAGCCACAAGTTAAGTAAGTGATTAATAATGGGAGCAGTGCCATGCGCACCATCATTTTTCAGTGTCAGAAAGGAAGCAGCTTTGAGATCTGACTCAAGCTATCTGCAGACTCAGGCAGACCTCAATCAGTTAACGTTCTGTTCATATTTGGAAAGTAACATTTACAACCCAACGAACTACAGGTGGATTTAAGAGATTTCAGTTAGTAAAATCTTTCAGAATTCTGCAGCAGTTTTGGAATAAAGAGGAGAACAACACACAGAAACAACTCTGCCAAGGAATAAACCCATCTAATCCTAGGTTTTTGTGCATGTGGCTTGGTAGATGGAGCTGAGATTGCTTTAGATTAGTCCTGTTCTTTTTGCTTAATCTTTTACTTGGCAGAGATGGATTATGGTAGTGCAATTGCCCTTGTAAAACCTAAAACTTGCAGCCTGTACTAATTTTGAATACTGTATTTGGATAGTTTTAGAGAAATACTATAGAATTTAATGGTGAATGATATCCTCTCCTTAAAAAATATTTGTAGTGTTTCTCAGTCATCCCATAGTAAGTGCAATTCTGTGTTAGTCTACAAAGTATTTTAAAATGTAAGCATTATGATTACAGCCAGTAAATTATATAGACTTCTCAGATGAGAGAATCCCATCAGATTTCCATAGTAAAGCATTGATTTCATTCTTACTACCATTCTGTGGGATGTTTCCACAGGGAAAACTTGAGCTAAAGCAGAATCTCTACTATCTTCCTCTTGGCCTCCAGCTACTACAGAGCATAACAATTATAAACTGATAAATCACTTGAATGGTTATGACATCTTCCATTGACTAGGAGGGCAGTGGTACATACACACATGCTGCTGCCAACATTAAATAATGTCAACTGAATTAAGTAAATGATGATTTAACCTCAGCTAAGCTTTTAGGGGCAAACTTCTTTTTCTCTCAAATAGGGGTGATGGTTGTACTTCCTACTTTCAGATCTTTTTACATTTTAGAAATCCAGTTTATGTATTTTCTGATTTCAGTGAGCATTTTTCCATGCTGAGAGAGAAGAATATTGGAGCTGAGTCCTGTCATTTAGATTTAGGGGGAGAAAAGGCTCTAGTGAGTTTGAAAAATTCCTGAACTCACGCTGATCTGTAAACAAGAACAAGTTTCATATGGAACAGATACACAAGTGTGCTTTATTCCAGAATTATTTGCATCCTACAAAGTTTTAAATATTTTACAATATTAAGAGCTATTAGTCTTATCCTTCCCTGCTCCTCCCCAACCCCTTCCCCCAAATAAATTTTCAGTGCTCCAGTAACTGATAGGCACTTCCAGTGGCATAACTGTATTTGTTTAACTATCAGCCTTTGACCCAAAAAGCAGTTCTCACCTCTGCCAACACAGTTGCAATAATATTTGTAGTGGCTCACTAGGATATATGGAGTTTGGTCATCCTTTTTCCTCTTTGAGGAGGGAGAAAAAAGAACAGCAGTGTGGGCTGGGAACACAGAGATCATCAGGATGAACTCAAGTTCTTGCTAGACTCTGACTAAGTGTAAACAATCATTTGCTTCCCAACAAAGATGGTGCCACTTCTATTTGCCAGCATGAACCACAGCTATATGCAACCATTTCAAAACATATATAAACACCCTCTACCCCATTATTCAAGATCTGATATTCTTTGCAACAGGTACGATAGTAGCTTTGTATCATAACTCCACTTAGTCCACCTTTTTGACACATCATTTGTTTTTTGCCTTTTTTTAAAAAAAATTTGTCCCTGTCTGATTCTATAGGAACCCTAATATATTTATTACAGTTTTTCTACTGTCACTTATCAGCTAAGAAAGATTAAACATGTGGAAGGAGTAAGAAAGTATAGTTCATACTTCACTCATGAAGAGAGCTAAATTAAGCAAAGAATTTGATTTTCAAAGTACATTTTTTTAATAACATCATTATAATGCATGTCTGCTCAAGAATTATAACTTCATAATGAAAAGAATGCAGAATGGATTTTGAAGCATCTGATTTTCTATGCTGGTGATGAGAAGCAAGCCTGTTTTTTACTGTATATTCTTTGAGTGGTGAAATTCATAGTAGCCTCAGTCTCTCCCTTCCCTGTACTGTTTGCAGTACAGGGAAGGCAGTATAAGCCACAGTATACAGGGAAGACACAGTATACAGGGAAGACAGTATAAGCCACAACTAACTACTTAATGGGGTTATCACTAGCTGGGCCCAGTTTTGCTTTCCACTTAGAACTGGGAAGACCATTTGATTTTAACATAAGAAGCAAACAAGAAAGAGACAGTCACTATATGTTTGAGAATATCAGCATATCTTATTCTTTAGAAAACAAAATATAAACCTTTGCTTGGCAATACAGTCATGCAGCCAAATATCTTTTGTCTTGACAATAAAATATGCTCTGGCTTGAAGGCCAAGAGACCTCTTTATTTCCAAATCATTTAAAACAGTGCTTAGAGAATTTATTTTTTTTTCTTTGTAACACACTCTGGAAGCATCTCCTGTCCCAAAGTTACCTTTGTTTGTTTTTAAATGTTAAAACTGCATACAGAATGAAATATATTTTTCCTTCAAATTATGCTGACATCCATCTGATTTCTGGGTGGGGCGAAGGGTTGCTGAGATGTCTGAAGAAGCTGAAGAGAGCAGTATTTTGATTCTAAAATGTTTCTAGATAATCTAAAACTTCTCATAACAATTGTATCTTTATTCTTTACTATTTGGTTTGTTACTCTTCACTGAATTCTGAAAACAAATCTTTAGCTAAAAGAGTTAATACAAACAAACAATTTTCAGTAACATTTATCAGGAAAAGTTATATTCAGCTTCACCTTAAGCAGAGAATAACTTACTACACTTTCACTGAAGTACAACAGATTAACCCCTCACCAAACCAGTGCCCATCTTTCTTTCCATTCCTGTACATAGTTCTCTCTCACACACAGTTTAGTTTCTTGCTCTCATAGGAAAGGAACTAAAACACATACCAAACAGAACAGAATAAACAAAAGGCAAGTCCACAAGACAAAGCCACTAGGACACTGGTTAAAATATTTTCCCATGAATCTAAAAAAGATAACAGTCACTTGCTTATATGTCTCCTTTCATCCCTGAAAGCTTTAAAGTTAATTCATGGTTTCATAACTACAATAAAGTAACCATGCAGAGATTAAAATCAGGGCCTCTTTTTATTTGGATATCAACAGTATGAATCCCACCCAGGTCTTTCTAAAAGCAGCCTTGGCTGACACTCCAAAATGCTTCCTCGAGTTCATCTTCAGCCAAATAAGAAGTGGTCTGGAAAGGATTCATCCTTTTAGTGTACACAGAAGATCCTCGTCTTGGATCTATAAACCGAGTCTTTAAATTCCATTGTAATTACTTTGCAGTCATAAATAGAACAGGCACTATTTGTGGCAACCCAGCTGGCTTTTTAGACAAGGTGCACACATCTTCAAACTTAGCCTTCAAGAAATGAGCTGGGGACAATGACAGAGACCTGAATATGACAACATCTAAATTATCAAAAAGGAAGACAGACAAAAACAAAAAGCCAAACAAACAACCACCCCCAAAACAAACAAACAAACAAACAAAACACAATCAAAACACCAAACCAAAGAAGAACAGCATTTCTTAAGATGCAGTAATAGCAAAAAGAATTCTTCTGTATTGAGGAACATTTGCTTAGAAGCTGGATTCCCAGCTGGATTGTTTTTGTTTTCAAGGAAGACAGGGTTGGTGCAAATAAAAAGTTCTGCTACAGTAAAGTGCTTTAAATCATTTAACTCTTAAGACATGATGACTTAATAACAGTCTTTCACAAATAACTGAACTCTTCACTCCAAATTTAAGAATAAAAAACAAAACACTATTTTCCCCAAGAGACATATTTTTGGACAGACAGTCATGGAAATTTAAGACTACTGCTAGGATGAATGCTTGTTAAAGATTTTACCAAAATTACAAGTCGTTCACAGTCCCTCTGATATCTACAAATGCTTAGCTTCCATGGATGCATATGCAATGGCCACAAGTCCCTCCATTTTTAGCTGGGATACAATTATTTCCATATAGGGTGTCTGCCAGGGTTTCTCCTGACCGACAGCATTAGCTGGCTCTACCACTGAATGGAAAATGATATTTGACCATCAACAGTGCAGATGTCTGTTTATAAATTTAGTATGAAAGGAATATTCTGTAGGTCTTCCAATGTTCCCAATGTGCCTTGCTGTGCTTTGAAAACTTTAGGAAAAAATATATACTAGAATTTTCATATAGTCCACAGGAAAATATCACTGAAAAATACAGATGATTTTTGGTCACGTTGTTTAGTTCAGCATCTGATCCCAAGACTGGACTTAAGTAAATATTGATGAAAAATACTTGTCACTGCCTCCAGTGGTGTCTCTTAACAAAAAAAGACACTGTTGTCTTTATCCATCCAAGTGTGAATGGGAGTTTTAGAAGAACTGATTTTCTAGGAGAGAAAAATGCATTCAAACTGATCGTTAGAAAAAATTCTGACCAAATAGAAAGGTGTGTGTGTGGGGGGAGAGGGAAGGAAGGGGAACTCAAGAATTGCCTAAAAAGTGTTTACAGTTCTATGTGATAACAATATGAATGATCTGTAGAAAACATTAACTACAAGGGAAGACTGAAAGAACTGGAACTTTATCTAGACAAAATACGACAGAAGAGACATTATATGATTTTTAAGTTTAAAAAAAAAAAAAAAAAAGACTACTGCAAAGGGCAAGCTAGCAATCTGCTTCTCATATCCATAGTGACAAGAAGTGATGGGATTAATGGCAGAAATTTTTTAAATGTTAGTGAAAAATACCCAGGAGTAAGGGCAGTGAAGCTCTGTAATATATTGCCTAGGGGCCTTAAAGAATTATTCTAAGTTTTGGAACAGGTTAGACAAACATCTGTCAGGATTAGCTCATTCTGTCTTGGAGCAGGGAGATAGACTAGGTGATCTCTTCTCCCTTTTAACCCCAAAATTCTGTAATTATTAGCCAAAAAAACAAACAAACAAAAAAAACAACAAACACAATCCCACAGTAAGAACCAGAAAATATCTTGGTCTGCTAGCAAACCGAAGACAGTGATTAAAAAAAGCAGTAGTCTACCACTGGACAAAAATGCCAATTTTCTAACAATCTTGCAAAATTTACTTATAATCCTGTGAATCTTTCAACATGGGTCTTCAATCTGAAAGGAGTGAGATCTGCTTTTATTACAATTTCTTTTTGAAACAAAATCATAATTTTTCTCAGGAAGAAAAAGAGTCGTCCTCTAAAATTCCTTTTCTTGAGAATGAAGGCTAAAAACTAGAAAGCAATAAAGAGGCATTCCCACAAGGTGTAGAAGACCTATAAGGATACTGCATATGATGAGACTCGGTTCTTTTGGTGCAGATCTGCACTGCGTAATGTCTCATTTGCAGAGCCTGCTGAGTTGCCAGAAACCAAGCTAGAAATACAATCACAGGCTGTAGAATTATGATGTTATGGGCTGAGAAGAAAGGATTTTCACTGCAGAAAGCGTAACCCCACTAGCTAACTGGTGGGAAGAATTAGGATGGCGTTTGTAAGTGGCATCATGCTGCATCTAGTGTGCATACCGTCCTAGGTCAGTTGTGGCTCATGTCTACTGAGGTATGAAAAAGAGTGATGAAGAGTACATCAGATTTGCTATTTTAAGGTAAATATTTTTTCAACTTTGTTATACATTTGTTCAATTTCAGATCATTAAATACTAGTGGAGTTAGGGAATGACTTGAAAAAGTCCTGTGCAAGATCCAGGTATAGCTTTCCAACAAAATGTATTTTGCCTGTGAAGCAGAATAGCTCCACCCAAGAAAAGAAAAGAAAAGAAAAAAAAAAAAAAAAAGAGTACAATGGTGTGAGGACTTACCCGACACCTCACAGATGGGAGATGTGAACCTTCCATGTTCTGAACAGATACCTCTCCTCTTGCACCAGCTACATCTGCTGTTGCACTAGCTACATCATTTCTCAGATTAAAACCCAAGATACTCTTACTGAGGAGGAACATGTTCCAGCTCTGCATTCTTTGAAATATATGCTTCCATTAACAGCAGCTTTGACAAATCATAATTTTAAAGTCAGCTACATATGCAAATATTTTGGTCACATTTCTAAAAATCTGTGGTTTGCTTCCCTTTCTGCACAAAATAAAGATAACCTCTGTGAGAAGGTGCACTCCGGAGTCTCTCACAAGTGCCGGACTAGACCTGTACCCACGCTGGCCCTCTTCCTCACAGTGTCCCCATGAAAGTGCCCCTGCCAGAGTTCAAAGGCATTCCAGAGTGGGCGCTAATGAAAAGCAGCAAAGCCTATGCTGGCTCCTCATCCTCCAGGAAGAAGAGTGGTTACAATGAGTGAGAGAGACAGAGGACTTGTGCCAACCCAAAGGAACGGCAGGGAGCTCAAGAAAAAACACAGAAATGTGGTTTGCAGTTTTTTTGCTTTGTCTTCCTTTCCTTCTCCAGTCGCTCAGCTCAGCCCCCAAGTTTATTGCTTGTAAAACGGCATGAAGAGAATGTAGCTGAACATTTCAGGCCAATTAGTGTCCATTCAGATTAATCCAGAACCCCTGACCCGATGGAGTCCCTTAATGGTTTCTTTTCCTCCTTATTCCTAGAGGGAATTCCTGCACCACTGCTTCCCAGGAGAAATATGGGAAGTGGTTAATTCAGGATGAACACTCACAAGATCTTTGCCATTCCAGAATAAGCTGAATTAAACCATATTGGACACAGGGTATATTTCATACCTATAAACCAAAACTCTTAATGTTTACAAAATGCTACTTATGCATTAATAATACCACTTAGAGAACACAGTTGTTGTTGTTTTTTTAAAAAAAATTATGATACTTTTGTAAAATATTTCAAAACAGCTAATTATGTGAAACACACAGCACCTGTCTCAGATTTGTTGGAGGAATAAAAGCCTATCATCACCTTAGGGAGGCCACGTGAAATGCAGGTAGCCCTTCCAAAATGTCATCACAGTAACCCTCCACCAACCTTCTGGAGCTATGATGCGAACACAAACAGGATAGGAGGCTCACGTTTGTGTTTCATGCCTGTGCAAAGGCCTCCCTGAATTAAAAAACACAGCTGGTTACAGCATGCAGCTTTCACCAACTGACAGTGCTGGCATCCCTGGATATAACAGAGAAATTTAATGAGGTTTCAATATGTCACACTAATAGAGCTAAATCAGATCTCCTATGACTGTCAGTGACGTTATCCTACTAACTTCTCACCCTGGACATATAAATGGTTCCTGAAGAACATGACTTATCTGAGCATTAAATTGAACAGGGCTTAAATAACATAATTAAAGATAATATGAATCTACTCATGTTAAATATGCTGAAAGACTTCAGACACTAGAATAAATACAGTCTAATCCCTGGGGAAGGATTAGTGTGATAAAGATGACTACAGTTCCACTGTTTAATTTTTTGTCA
Organism: Netta rufina; assembly: GCF_964035555.1. Classification (NCBI taxonomy): domain Eukaryota; kingdom Metazoa; phylum Chordata; class Aves; order Anseriformes; family Anatidae; genus Netta; species Netta rufina. The sequence continues at coordinate 58,892,995 of NC_140124.1, forward strand.
TGTAGATGCTCCCTGTAGACACTGCAGAGAGATTTTTCTAAAATAGAAAATTAGGTTCTCTTTCTGAAGGCATGCAAATCCAAAGCTTAAGAAAACAAAATGTTATTCAACCTTGTAAAAACAGAAGGCTAAAACTGCCAAATGTGAAATGGTATTGAATAGCATTCACACTCATCCAACTTAATGAGGTTTTGGACTCTAGGTGCCAACTCTAGTGCCTGGGGTGGAAATACACAACCTATGCACTGATTTAATAAATCATAAGTTATAACTTCTGTAATGTGCTTAATATAGTCAAAAGGCTGTAGCTTTTTGAATTAGGTACATAAAAACAGAGAAACACAAAGGCATCTTCACACAAGTAAGCAAAGTCATGTGTGCTAAAGATTGGATCAAATGTCATCAGAATACAGGATTTGATGATATATTAAGATTTCAGAAATTCACTCAGATCAGATTATTTGCTTAATGGTTCTGAGAAAATGAGGCTTCTTATGTCAAATACTTAGTATTACCAACTACTAATTGAATAAACTAAATAACTGCTGAGACTACCACGAGAAAAATGACCAGATGGTGGTAAACTGACAAGCTTTCTGAAGAAAATTAATATAAATATACACCAGTCTTACTAATCTGTATTGGTTTTGCCGTAAAATAAAAATACTGTCTACCTACATTGAAATTAGCAAAGAGAAAAACTTATCTTATAGACCACCGAAAAGCTTCCGGGCAGGGATGCATATATGCAATACATAATGGTCTGTAATAGGATTTATACTGTCAAAATTACAAGTCAATCCTACATACAATGTTTCACTTATGCAATTGGGGAAGTAAGAAATTTGAATTTATATAAATATATGACAAAAAATATTTACAATGCTACTAAAAACACCCTATGCCTAGGTTATTAATTATCCCTGTCTGACCCTGAACTTATGTAGTCAATGAAATAAGATCTGAGGCTTCACAGTAATGTAGAAATATCAAGATTCATAGAGGAACATCTATATTTGTTTATTTTTAACAAGCACTCTATGTTGATGATGTCAAAACATCCAAACCCAAACTCAATCACCCTAAAAACTGAAGAAAAAATTGAAAGTGGACAAAGACCAAGTTGTAAAATTTTAGTTAAGCAGTCTGTTTCTGAAAACTCAATGAACTTGTGAGGTTGTGATAAAACTTTAACTTCAGACAGCCACTGTCATAATATTGTAGCTACATTATGCTAAATTTTAAACACACTGTTCTGTGTGAAGAAAAAAAAAAAAAAAAAAAAAAAAAGAATGCTTTACATCTCATTAAGCTAAGGTTATTTTTTTCTTCAAGCCACAAAACTGATTGGAGACAAAAGCAAACAAGCCCAAATAGTGGGACAGGCATAGAATATATGCTCATTACATAAATGGCATTGAGAATACCCTTCCTATTCTGCTCTCCTAAAGAATCACTAAAATTTAATTACCTAGACCTATTTCACCATACCTTGCTTCAAGAAATAAAAAAAATATTAATAGATATCAGTGACATAAGATATTGCTGCTGTGTTTATATATAAAATATGCATGTCAAACTCAAACATCAAGTCTTACTTGTGTCTTCATTATTAATTACATAAATGACATTAATTACATAAATGACATTTTTTTATATTATATTGAACTTCCATGGCATTTAATCTAAAGTGTACATTCTATGCAGAGTATAATCTATGGTAAACATTCTATAGAGCATATACAAGAAAGCAAAACATTCCCCTGCATTTTTTTTTTCTAAGAACAATATGTTTTTATAAGTGAAAATTGGGTGGGGGGGGGGGGGGGGGGTGGAACTACCAGAAATTCTATCCTTTTTCCAGCATGAGAGAATGGGAAAGTTTTTGGCATTGTCATGAGGTCACCGGAAATACAGCAGTGGTGAATATGAATAAGTCTTCATTAGGTGACTGCTGCTTTGTGGTCATTACTTGGGAATAGCTCTGCATTATCAAATTATTTTTATTGGCTCTAACTTAAAGATACCTTCTTCAGTTGGTGAAAAAATAATGTTCCTTCTTCAGTTCTAAGAACAGCAGCCTAAGGCTGGAATGCTCTAAAGAAACCCAAGCTTTTGTAAAATGATGTCATATGCCAACTGTGCCAGGCAAATGTGTAGTAATAGCTAAAGCATTCTATAATTAAAACAAGTCTCTTGTTAAATGAGACTGAAAGTGATCAAAGCTCTTTTGTCTGCTCAGACACTTGATAGATGTGAAAGGAGTTTTGCTTATGGTGAAGATGGCGCTGTGGTTTCTGTCTCCATCTTAAGTGGTGATAGAGTGCATCCTGAACTATGCCTATTGCTATTAAAAGTAATATCACAAAATGAATGCAACAAATGGGGACTTCAGCACAAAATTAGACAGGTATTGTTTGCCCTTGTAAGACACAGAGTGGAGCTTTAAACGTCTGAAACTATTATTTAAGAGTGGCAAGGCAATAAAGCACAAAGATATGTCGATAGTACTGCCAACAAAAATCTGTCCAGTCAGGTTAGAGGGACCTGTCGGTACCCAGTAGTCACTTGGTTATAGTAGGTGGTACACAAGTACTCATTTAAATTGTCGTATTTCTAGAACATTTAGTATTTACCAAGAAACATTACATGTGAGGAAATACTTTTAAAACAAATTCTTTCATTGAATCACACTCCTCAGCTAAGGATATTATACTTTAAACTTCATCTTTAAACTTTATACTTCACCTTAATTGACAAAAAAGTTGACATGGCTATCAAGCCCATCATTGTTAAGAAAGTATAATTTCTCATCTAAGTACACTTCCACACAGTTTTTATATGCCAGATTTGTTCTTCCTTCTTGGACTTGCGGAAGTACAAACAGGAGGCAGACTGTCCTAACAATAGCACCAGTCATGTTTGCAAGAGAGACATATCTGGAAATTTTAAATTAATACTTCCTCTCCTAACATTTCCTTTGTACTCGAAAGCAAAACAAAAAAAACAAACAAAAAAAAACAAAACAAAAAAAAAAAACAAAAAAAACAAAACAAAACAAAAAAAAAACAACAACAAAAAAAGAAACAAAACAAAACAAAGCATTACTTAACTCACATAGCTCAGCACCCTTTTTTAAAAAAAAAAATCAGTTACCTAAACCCAAAGCATCAGGGAACAAGGTTGCATAATCCTAGTAGCAGTATAAGGCTGAAGAGGCAGACAATACAGAAGAAACAGATTCCAACTCAGCATAATGGTTTAAAAGCAGCTGTTTAGTGCTAAGCTCCGTCCTAAGCATTTGCTACCCCTGAATTGAAGATGAGCATAGGAAAGATACGAACAGAACCCTACACTGCGTATAAATATATTGAGCAAGTGCGGAGATGGCAAGCCCACACCCAGCAATTCTTACATGCAACCACATAATTCCTTGCAAAAGTTGGGACCCTCTTTCAAAGCTAAATTTAGACACCAGGAAGTCCAACTAGTTCTTGGATGGATTACAAATTTTGCTGCAACAGTCAAACTCTTGCCACCTTTCTCATCCAATACCCAATGAAAATGCAAGAGCAAGCCAATATAAACACTGTTTTTCTAGTATACAACTTTACCTATTGCAAATTAATTTCATAAATAAAGTGATTTTCATTACACAGCATAACAAAGGTTATTTCAGGTGCAGAGCTTCTAGCTCTGATACTCTAATACAAGAACAACATAAAGCATGAAACATTGTGTAAAATAACATATGTAAGTTCCACTCTTTCTGACCCAAAGAGCACTGTATTTTGAGCTGACTTCTGTAGTAAAGCTAAATGGAGTACTCCACTGCAGCCTCTTTCTGCCTAAGGAAAACAAAATAACTGATTCACAAAACGCACAAGAATTACTCAGATTAACAAAAAATAACCAACCAACCAAAAAAAACCCTTACAATATTGACCTACTTATAGCTCATCTGCTAACAGTAAATCATTCAAGGTAGAAACCACAATGTAGATTTTCAGAAATCTTTTTGTTTGACCCGTCTACACTAGAAATCCTTTCCCATTACAAATGACCCTTAATCAGATATGACATCATTTCTCCATTCAAAGCCATCCTTTTTCTCTGACAGTATCAGTGCTATATAAAAATGGACCATACTGTCAAATACCTTTTTACACCTCCTGCCCAAGTCCAGATACTGCTTTGAAAAAAAAAACAAAGACAAACAGAATATGTGTTTGTGTATAGGAAAATACCAAACCATGCTATACAGACAGACCTTCTGAAAAGAGGCTGTTCAGGGTGTTCCTAGATATACTGTGTTTTTTCCAGATGTTTTGTGACCACTAATGCAATTAATTCTAGGAGGAATTTGACCTGTCTCTAAAATGCTTCATCACTATAGGCAAGCATAATGATACCTGGCTTCCTGGATCTTTTCCAGAAAGTTTTCATATTCATCTTTTCCTTATCCCTGTTTTAAAGCATTTCTAGCCAAGAAATATTAAACATCCCACAGTAATGGATTAGTGAACTTCTATTTCTTTTTTTCTTTTTTTTTTTTCTTTGCATATCCTAGTGTAATGTCATTTGATTGAGCTAGTGTGTCTATCATCTCTCCTTAGATTCAACATGGGGACAAAATGGGACTGCAATGCAGCTGCACACTTGTTTTCTTGTCACATGATCTATTGTACTGTGAAGTTTTAAGTTCATGAGGGCCTGGCAGCATTGTCTTCAACTAGCTAGATTTGAGAAGGAGCAAAATAGGTCTTCATCTGGGGGTCTCTGTTCCAACTCTACCATCTATAATAATTGTATTTACCCAATGATGTTTTATCAAAAACAAACAAACAAAAACTTAATTCTAATAAGATCACTGTGAAATCAGTATTTCTCATTGTGTAATCTGTAATGCTTTACTAATGGCACCCTCAGAAAGCCAAAGAAAAAGATGTATGTAGCCAGATATATATTAAAATGAGTGACAAAATGGAAACATTAAATCAAAATGCTTTGCAAGGAAGGAAGAGAAATAGTTTCAACCCTCCATTGGTGTTGTCACAAGGAAGTAAAAAAAAAAAAAAAAAAAAAAAAAAAAAAAAAAAAGGTGGGGGGGGAATTCTTGTTCTGGGCAGCACAGAACAAAACAAAGATGGAGAATAGTTCTAACAAAAGTCAGTGGGAAAGTCATCTAAAACTGAGAGATCCCCAATGGGTTGTGAGACCAGGCTGCTACAGCTCTGTAAACCTCTCCCAGCACAGAACTTCTAATTGTCACTTCTACAGAGGTCATCTGGATATCTCAGTTGCTGTGCCTCTCTCAAGACACCTAGTAAAGGCTCTCCTCTCTTTTGTCTTAACTTGCTATGAAACAATTGGGAATGAAATAAAAGCAGTTTGTCAATTACAATGGGCACCAAGAAATATTAACATGTAAGGAATACTGGTAATGTGCAAAAATGAAAAATTAGAGTTCATCAGCCAGACTCAAGTTCACACTTCTTTCTCTTTTTGTGACATGTCACCTCCCTAACCAAAAATATTATGATGATACAATGGAAAGTTGATAAAATAACAACAAAGTGTTCAAAAATATCTTCAGGAAATGACTTCAGTACATAAATAAATGTTAACCCCACTACTCAACATGGTGAATTCCCAGCAAAGCTCCGCTTGGTGTTGAAGCAGAAACAATCAAAGCATTATCAAGAACTAACATAATTCAGCATAAGTAAAGATGCTCCAGGCCAGTATTTTATACTGTACTAACTTCATTCAGCATGCAATTCTAGTTTGCTACCAGATAAGTTTTTAGACAAAATTTTACTTCAGTATGTCCACCAGTTATTGGCATATTATAGTTATTAGAACCTCATCTATTTCTACAAACACAGGAAATGAAGTGCCTTTTTTTCTTAAAGGAATAAACTACAGAGGTAAAAACATGTTTATTCTGGTACAAGTGTCTGTATTAATAGGGCAATTACAGAACTTCTGAAACAAGGCTGCATTTGAGTAATGTTCTGGAATATCTTTTTCTGGTTAAAAATAATCATAGAGAAACTTGAACAGGTTTTAAAGCTACAGCTTGATCTCCAATCAGTCAAAACATGCTGATTTCTCTCAAAATAGACAATTATGTGCTACTGAAAACTTAATGATAAATATGGTTCCAAATATTTCCTTACCTTTTATGTGTCTACTGAATCTAGTCACCTCTAGTCACCTAAGGGTGAAGTTGCCCTGCCAAATTATAGAATAGGGAAATGTGTATAGTGATATATTTGTATAATAGAAATTTTTACAAAACTATAAAAACTACTTGCAAGTTATTTTCTCGTGCTCTCCAGTAACCTGCATGCAGACACATAAAGAACAAGTTATTGCTGCATATGCTGTTAGGAAACAAAAGCAACATACTACATTAAGCCTTGCATTATGAGTGTTCACTGTTTCTACCCCTAACATATTATATATACACACATTTTAACACACTTCTGAAGTACTTCTTTTGTAGTGGAGAGTAGGATCAAACAACAAAAACTGACTTATTCTTACAGTGGAAAAGAAGGAAAACCTTGCTCTGGAAGCTGTTGTAAACACAAGAGCTAGTAGTTTAATATTCTGGGAGTCGTATCAATTGCCTCTGTGTTTCTATTAACTAAAGAGACATTTTCAGATTGATTGCTCACCTGACTTTTAACTATCACATTTTAATCAGTGTGGTAGGAGCAGCCTTATTCTCCAGAACAGGCCTAGTGCCTAGCAATGGGATACTAATCCATGGCTCTGGCTCCTGGAAGCTGTAACACACAAGAAATAAATAGTTATAAATAACAATGGATGATCTGAAACACCAGCTCACATCAGTGCCCTGTGTCTACTAGCACTTCTAAATTTTCTACCACCAGCAGAGCTGAAATTGAGCCAGTAATTGTGGGAAATTTTAGAAAAATATGTCAAACGTAGACAAGATAATAGTGTCTGTCGCCTTTTTTTTCTTTTTTTTTTTTTTTAATAGCATTGTGGGGTTCCATTTTTATTGTCTATCAATGACTTCCAGATTGTTTACTCAGTTCACAAATAAAAATTAAAAGGATTTTGAAAGAGAGTGGTTAGGAAAAGTCACGGAAAACTGGAAAAATACCAGAGGATTTCTTAAAAATGTAAGTTGTATCAAGCTTCAAAACACAAAACTGGAGTAATCCTGACAATAAATATTCAATAAATTTATGAAAATAATCCAAAACACTACGACAATTCCTATTGTCTTGTAAAACAATAAGCATCCACCCTAGAAGCAAGCCAAAATAGTTTGTTTTATAGCAGTAGGACCTTTTGTGCTATCATTTAAACTGATGGAATGTTCACAGCCAAGTTATTTAATAAGAGGGTTTATAAGATTACTTCAGAAATTTCAAACACTAATTTATGATATTTACACTTGTGGGTTTACTGAAGCCCAGATGGTATAGTATCAGAGTCATACTTAGGGCAGATTTTATGCTAAGCTTTGCATTAATTCTTATTCAAAGCTTTTAAGAGTTCACCTTTATCTTGTATCAAAACTGGAATTGTGGCACAGTTAGAAAAATACAATTTTCTTCTCGATTGTACTGAACTGATTGTGTGCTTCATTGAAATTAACTTGGTCTTCTAGTTGAGAATCACCAGGGAGAAAAAAGGTAATGAAAATATGTACAATTTATTTCAACTGCATCATGTCCAGAATTCATGACTTGGAACAATGAACGTAGAGCATGGAATTTGGAACACAAAATGCAGAATGTACAACATGGCATTACTCACCCCCTGGCAAGGACTGCTCACAGAAACTAAATACAGTTGGCATTCTTTTTCATTCAAAGTGACACAACATTCTTGCAGAGTTCTGGATTCTGGAAATGTGCCTGAATCAATAGGGTGTTTTCTTTCGTGATCCTTAACCAAAACCTCTGACAGGTGTTTAAGTGACATAGTGGGAACAGTGGGAACTGAGAATGTCATAGGCTGATGACAATTTGTCCTAAAGGTTCATTAATACAGTTGGTATCCCATTTACATAATTAAAAATGTTTTAAAGGGTCAATATATATCATAAACAAATCACTGTTTATTAGGAACTGGTACTAATCATTATGTTATCAGGACATAAAACGATGAATAAAAAAAAAAAAACAAAAACACGTATTTCTTTTAATTTAAAGTTCATTCTAAGTTACTTCAACATAAGCAAAACTATTATTCAAACTAGTATAATATTGTGAAAAAATCTGACACGTTCTTTTCTTCCTCTTCTGGGGCCAGTTTCTTCTTCCCTTGCACTTTGTGCAGAATTTTACAGCTTTGGAGGAGACACTACCAGAGCTGAATAGCAAAACCACACTGGGAAGTACAAGATGACCAGATGACTTAACCTAGATTATCTGGTGAATATCGCACACTTGCATTTGTAAATGTTAGCTAGCACATGCTCTTCCATGTCTCTGCTTATCCAGAAAATAACATAGCTGGTAATGTTTCTCTCACCAGCTTCTAAAGCTAAATTAAAGTCCATAAGCCAATAGAAAATCTTTAAAATAGTTATGCTATAAATACAAGCGTTATTTTTTCATCCACCTTCATTCAGAATGGGTTTGTTTCATACTTTATTATTTTAGGAGAAAAGATAGAAACATTGCAAAACCATCTTTGAACTGTGAAATGCACGGTGAAAAACTAATCTTTAGATTATACAAAGGCTGTTAAGCTCCATAAATTGATTAATCTTACAATTATTTAATATTTTACCATTATTTTTACAAGAAGAAATCAGTTTAGAGGACAGTCAACATGAACTGACCCTACATAGTATGGGAAACAGACACTGTTGCCCCAAAAGGCGTGGGAAATGGAGAAGAATAGGAAATTTTCTTCTGGTTTTAAAACATCTTACAGAAGACTATGGCATGTAAGTTCAGGGAAAAGCTGACATAAAACCCGCTCCTGCATCTGAAATTTCATACTATGCCTCACTTTCATTGCAGTGAAAATATAACATTTGGAATGAAAGGTTTACAAGGAAAAAAAATATCACACCAAATTAGGAAATGAAGTGTACAGCGCAAAAGAATTCAGTAGCTTGTGAGACAGATTACTACTACAAGCAGAGCAAAGTCATGCTCCCATCAGACTTTGATTTCTGTGTAGTTTGACTCACCCATTTCTATTCTCGGAGAAGAAACTTGACCACACAGAAATCAATTTGCTTTTCTCATAACAGATACTCTTCAAGATTAAGAAATTCTCTGTTTGCAAGAGGAAGACAGCATGTAACTGAATCTGCCAAATAAACCAAATTTTATTCAGGAAGTAGATACCTTTTCACAGGAAGGCAACAAAATGTCAGACACTTACTTGGGAAAAGATAAAGATGTGCTTAAGTGTTTTACTGTACTGAGGCCAGGAATAGGACAAGATGACCTTGCAAAAGATATTACGTAACAGACAAGTGACACAGAACAAATACATAAATTAAACCCCACCTTTTCAAAGATGCAAGACATTAAAAAAATAAAAATACTCTGGGCCTATGTTGCAGCTGGAGACAAGAAGGCCTCTGACGGAGTAGTTTGACGGAGTTGAGGTAGTTTGTTGAAAAAAGATCACTTACGTTAATTCTTTGACTAATTGTTACAAAAAAAAAAAAAAAAAGATTAAATGACAGAAATAGATATATATCTCCCAAGGAGCAGGAGCAGATGGAGAGGAGAAATTACAATCAGAACACGAACTTTGGGTGTCATAGCTTGTAATCAACAAGACTCCAGAATGCATGAGAGATTCCTGATCTCAAACCTCCAGAGGCAGACATCAAGGGATGCAAAGAAGAATGTATAGACCAAAAAGTTTCTTAAATCAGTGGAAATACTGATGATGAAAAGTAAAGAAAATGCAATTCCTACATCACTTATTTAGACAAAAGTAAGACAAGTAGAAAAAAAAAAAAGAAAAAAAAAACTAGTAGAAAGCTAATAGAAACACTTTCTTAGTGTACTTAGGGACACAATGTCAGAATACAGTATTTCATGTAAACAAGGTAATTAGTGGCAAACAAGATGACAAGAATGACTGGATTTAAGAAACAGCTGTATCTAATTTACATGACAAGTGACTTTGTCAAGTCCTTATACCGAATGCATATTGAAGTTCTATAGTGGGCATAGAAAATTACTAATAAAAAGTTTCAGAGGTGTGGGGAGTGTGGAATATATGCAGCAGTGATATAACTTGTAAGTAAGCAAAAAACCAACCAACCAACCAACCAACAACAACAACAACAACAACAAAAAAAAAACAGCAAACCTTAGCAGATGTTTTCTGTCCAGAAGCTAATGCAAAACCTGGGCGTCCAGGTAGATGATAGGACCAGTAGTGTGCCCTCATGGCCAAGAGGGACAATGGGATCCTGGTGTGCATTAAAAGGAGTGTGGTCAGCAGGTCAAGGGAGGTGATCCTCCCCCTCTACTCTGCCCTGGTCAGGCCTCACCTGGAGTACTGTGTCCAGTTCTGGGCTCCCTAGTACAAAAAAGACAGGGATCTCCTGGAAGGAGTCCAGTGGAGGGCCACAAAGATGATACGGGGCATGGAGCATCTTCCCTGTGAGGAAAGGCTGAGAGACCTAGGTCTGTTCAGCCTGGAGAAAAGACTGAGAGGGGATCTCATCAATGTGTATAAATACCTGAGGTATGGGAGACAGAGAGATTTGGCCAACCTCTTTTCAGTTGTTTGCGGGGACAGGACAAGGAGTAATGGTCACAAGATAGAGCACAGGAAGTTCCGCACCAACATGCAAAAGAACTTCATGGTGAGGGTGATGGAGCACTGGAACAGGCTGCCCAGGGAGGTTGTGGAGTCTCCTTCTCTGGAGACATTTAAGGCCCGTCTGGATGCCTACCTGGGCAGCCTGCTCTAAGGACTTGCTTTGGCAGGGGGGTTGGACCTGATGATCTTTTGAGGTCCCTTCCAACCCCTTCAATTATGTGACTCTGTGAAAAATCTCTGCAGTGCCAGTCCTTGTCTGCATCTCACCTGAAACTCCCCAAAGCCTACTTCTTTCAGTTACCCTGTTTTGCTCATTACAGAAAAGACCTTTCATGCTAGAGGAGAGCTTATCCACATACAATGATATTTTGTCTTCTACAGTGAGCAGTCCCACCTGATCCAGAAAGAGATTTTGCAAAACTTTGTCAATAAATCATCACAGGATGAGCTGTCTCATCCTGGAGAAGTTTCCTCATGATCCCATACATTGCAGGCTAACCTCAGACAGCCCAGTCTAAACCTCTAAGCACAAGAAGTGATCTAGTGGTAGAGTGACCACTTTCAAAGCATTTTTTTTAACTTCTTATTGTAAGTCTGAATACTCTTGTAGGACATATAAATGTCTGATGATTTTTGGATTCCCATCTTTAAATTCTACAAAAAGTGGAGTGTTCTGTTCTGAGGCTCAGATACTTTTGTATTCCAAGTCACCATGTCCTCAAGACCCCGTAAGTCTTTTTTTTTTTTTTAAACATAATTTTCATTGCAATATGGACACATTCCAACTGCATTCAAAGGACCAAGCGATGCTACCAGGAGCAGTTCACCTACTTCTACAAAGGTCTTGAAACTGGTTAACCTACTCTGCGAGAAGCCCGTAACCAGCTACTTTCCCTGTTTGTTTCAGATCGAAGAATATAGGAGTAAAAGTCTCCACTGTTGATAAACAGCCAGCTTATCATGGCTAAAGAGTTCCAGTGTGGCTTTTAAGCTAAATCAGGTACTTGAACATTCAGATTCATAGCATCTGCAAAACACTCTTTAACCTTTTTATTTACATTGTATGTAAATAAAAGGTGGAAAAGCTTTTTTTTTTTTTTTTAAAGTCCAAATGGAGTTTGTTTACAAGTTTTTGTTATCCCCCCACCACTCCCCCAATCCACTTTTTTATCTCCTGCTCTTAAATATGTAGCATAGTAGGTATCTTAAGGAGAAAAATACTTCAAAACATCATTCTGCTATTGCCTTGGATGAATTTCAAGTCAAGATCAATGCATATCATTCACCAAGCCTTAGATACCTATAAAATCCATGTTTAGCCATGTTAGTTTTGGCAAAAATCAATTATAATACTTTGCATTTCATGCTAGCAACCTAGAGAACTGGAAACAGCTGTATTCCTCTGTCTTGCAACAGTACACAGAAATCTGCACAGGAGTTATGTGGCTCTTGATTTAGAAAACCACACTGAAGCAATGATATGAGAGAGACTGCCAGACCATGGAGGATCCATGACAGAAACCAAGATACTTCTGCCCAGCAGATGAGCCCATTTCCCAGGGTATGCTCAAAATCCACTGAGAAAATACTCATGGAAGACAACAGTCCACAGTAGAATAAAATCACTAAAAATAAAATATTACAAAAGCAATAGAGATTAGAAAATCCACTGTTAGTTTAGTCATTTCAGGAAAAGCTATGTGTACTATAAACTGCTGTTGGAAACCACATTAAAAGCCGAGGAAAGGAAAGGAAGAGCTCATGAGATAGGACTAAACAAAAGTTTTCAAATGCTGTATGGAAAGACAGTACTGTTAGTCTGACAGACTCTGATCAGTGAGGGAACGGTAAGGGGACAGAAAGAGGGTGACGTGTAGGAAACTACACAAGTAAAATGGCTTTCAGCTACAGCATCACACGTGTTTCTTTACAAGTTCCTAGGCAGTGGCAGGGCCCTTCCAGGCTGCCCTGTGAGGTGCAGCTGGAGATACCCCACACCGGAAAGGGTAAGACACTGCCCAGCAGTAAGGAAAAAAAGAGTGAGAGAAATCATTTTGCCCATGGCAGTAATTTCAGTAAGCGCTCTCCCTGTCTGTATCAAGACCCATGAAAGCTTTTTTCCATCTTATTTTCTCCCACCCATCCTACAGAGTAGGTAAGAGAGAGGCTGGGTGGGTGGCTGGCAGATGGCCAAGGTCAACCCACACCAGTGAGAAGCCATATGCTCTTGTATTGCCTAACATGGTCTTAAAACCATTTTTATGCTTATGCACTGTTACACAAACTACTTGATATCTCTATTTCAAAAGGTGTGCTAAATGATAGAGAATTCAAGCCAAAGTGTTCAGGCAGCATGCACCTTAGGTAGCATTCCTGGAGCAATTTATTTTTTATTGCAATTGTGTGCAAGACAGCACAACCTGGTCTTTCAAGACTCATTAGTCACTAACTACAGATAAGAAATTAATAAGAAATTAATACACAAACAGGAAATCTGTGAGCACACATCCCACAGTCAGAGAGGCATATGAAGATTAGATTGAGGTAGATGCAAGACAGGGGTTTGTTTCACTAGAACTTAAAATACTCCTTTTCACATGCTTTAGAATTAAAATTTAGTCAGTAAATGTAAACAGTTTCCTTCAGCAGGCAATGGATTTAATTTCTGCTGAGGCAGAATATAAAGTGGCACTCCAGCTACCAACTTCATTTTAACTTGTGCCAGTGTTGTTTTTCATTTAATTGAAGAACTTCCATCAGTTTAAATGAGCCAGGTTCAAGCCCTTGAAAACTGTACTTTATGAAGCACTACAAGCAATGAAACTTTTCACAGTACTCAACAATTTATTATGACTTTTTTTTTTTAATCATCTCCACCACAAACAGTGAACTCTGTTAATTGTTTCTCAATCTTTTCATGAGTGAAAACAACAAAAGTTAAAAATGTTTTTTTTTTGTTTGTTTTCATTTTTAAATGGAGGGCAATAATTTAAATTGATCAAACTTTTGAAGACTGATATAAGCAAGCCTTTGCTGAGGGATTGTAAATTAACCTTATTTAAAATTACCACAAGGAAGATGCACAGAATTCAATTTTATTTTATTTTAAAGAGATTTCTAAAAAGAAAAAATAAGTTAATTAAATTATGGTTGTGAATTTTTGACACCTATATATAGCTGCCAGTTAACAGGATTTGCATCCCCTGAATAAATGCCAAGAAAGTGATTCAGTAAACCCACTTATATACAGATTTCCTAAAGTGCCATGCAAAAAGCTTTTATTAAAAAAGATTTAAATTGCTCATATCTTAAAATAACTTTAGCACATGATGTAAAATATACTGTAGTCAGTCTAATTTTTTTTTTGGAATTTCAGAAGGTAATTAAGCCCTCATTCCTGGAACAAGAGCTCTGCTATTATGATTACCAGTGAACTATAAAATTTTCTCATCACAAATTTATACTTTGTCAGAGATCATCCAGGAAATTACCATGAGAGAACAACTGCACATAGGAGAACATTTTTAGTAGGCTGATTAGGCCACCTATATAAAAAGACAATTCTCTACATATGTGCAGGATGATGACTGAATGAGTAACATTAGGGTCTGCTTTGATCTGAACAAAGATGAGGGCTAAGTAAAACTTAAACACAAAACGTAAAATTGCCATGAAATGGAGTTTCAGCACGAAACTTTCACAAATTCAGCTCAGACTAGTCAAAGACCTTTGTTCAGAAATCAATCGATTTTGATTTTTCTAGGTTTTTCTGGTGAATAACTCATTCTCATCCATCACTACCCCACAAAGATATAGATGCTAACATTTTTTAACCCTATAGTTGGTAGCTGGGGGAAAGTGAATTTGGCCAGTCAGCTACAATGAAACACAGGTAGTTGTTCTTTACTGAAGGACACATGAATCCACAGCCAGGGCAGCTATTCAGGTGAACTGATGATTACATGATGGTGATTTCAAACTTTGATATTCATTCTTATGCATACTTACGCATATCTATTATGTACAGAAGTACAAATCAGACAATAACTCATGTGATGTGACTTGCTGTATGAAGCGTCCCAGTCACTATTGTAGAGTCTTTTTTTAATAAGAAATGATTTTGAATAATTTACAGATATTAAAAGTTACAAGACCACAAAAAAAAAAAAAAAAAAAAAAAAAAAGCATAAAGGTGGGAGTTGGGGCTTGCCTGCTGCCCCGCTCCCCCCCATGGAAGTAAGAGTAAGTTTGTAACCCCTCAGAGAAGGGGGAATTGTCCTTGTCCAAGACTGCTATAATCACAAGCAAACGACCCCACAAGCTGTTGCATAAAAAGGAAACTGTGGTGCTTCAGCCTTGTTTTTCACTTTTCTTACTGAGAACCAGAAGAAAGATTTTTCTTTCATTCTACAAACAACATATTTTTTGTTACAGTGACTGAATATCTTTTACTTTCCTGACTCATTTAGACAAATACGTCCCACACATCCAAATTCAAACCTTTGAAATATTTTTTCCAACTATTTTGATGAAGTAGTTTATCACATAAGGTTTAACAATTAACTTATTTGAGAATCTCATTGCTGAATTCTATCATGCCTTAGTATACAATAATAGAGAAATAAATATTAAAAATCTTAATAATGAAATGTGGTTTAGTTCTCCAATTGAGCAAAGCTAAACTACGAAGTTTAAAAACTGTTAATAGTTTCTACTCTTTCTTCTCTCTGTGTATTGCCTTGACCCTTGAGTTTCATCCAACCTCAAATAAAGCTCTGATGGTAGTATTAAGCAAAGTTTTTAAGGGGAAATTCTCAGTTTTTTTTTTTTTTTATTTATTTTATTATTATTTTTTTTTTAAGAAAGTGGCAAAAAGCAGATAAAACTTTTACAGACTCGATGCTCTCCCTGTATTTAATTCAGCTCCCTTAGTCTAAACACACACAAAAAATAACTGCTAACTGACATGTCAGAGCAGAGGGAGGGAAAATTGAAAGCTAAAAATGTTGTAAGCAAGGGCAGTTGTACGTACTAAAACCACTCCAGAGAGCAATGGACTTTGTATGCTACGCTGGAAGGCATGAGATAGATTTTTAACGTTTATATTGGAGCCTGTAGCATTAGGGTCAAGGCAGATGTGCAACCCAACCCTTGGCTAATATTATATTCACTGCACACACTTTAAACAGAAACAAGTGTGCAGCTGCCAGTAAACCTTTAGCTCTGTCTTTTTCTTAGTGATTTTTTTTTTTACCTCAGCTTCAGCACAACTTGTACAATTTTTTGGTACGGTTTGTTCATTATTTATCTTCCTCATGACCATCTAGACAAATGTAGATATTGTTTCCATAGCTACCATCTGTACATTGCTTAAACTTTCCCCTGACCCAGGCATAAATTCCTACAAAAGCTTTTTTCAACAGCTTTGCACTGTCCAGAGTGGCAAATTTTCATTAGACCTCCTAAATTCAGATAACCTAGCTTTCAACATACATTCATGGATTTTTACAGGTCACTGCTTATATAAAATGATGCAATGCTATTAGAGATAGCAAAGCAGGAAAAAAAATATCTTGTGCAATTTAATCAAGCTTTGTCTACAGCAGACCTCAGAATACGAATGGTTACACATCAGAAACTGATATAAAACAGTGCAGCTGAGTCCAGAGAAATACAAATGTCTGACTCAAGAATAAAGGACTGTTGGGTAGTGCATGGAATACTGTATACTTTACTTCTTGAAGGTAAAAAGCAAATCCTATGTTAAATGATGTGGTGTACCAGAAAAATCCTTGTCTGAAACAAACAGGTACAGAAAGGTCACATCTCCAAACATTTCAAGGTGAGAAGCACAGGAAGCCAGTCTTTGTTTGGAAACACGGTAGCATTTATGACACCTAGACTAACTGTTTAATTTCACCTGAGGCAGAAATCCAAATCTACTAAACTATGACCACAAACCACACAGGATTACAACACATCTAAGAGGTTGTGTCATAACAAGATTCTATTTTTGAATAAAGTACAAGAAGTATTGAAAGGAACATAAGGGTCCTTTGTATTTTGTTAATATATGTCCTTCAATAGCTTATTATTTATATCCAGAAACATCATACAAGAATGTAGCAATGCAGGGCACATCATACAGTCAAGACTCAATTTTATTTGTTGCCAGAAACAAACTCCAAACAATAATGTATTCTTTTTAGTAAAATTTTCATTCATGTAATTATTATATCAATCTCCAAATATCATATTCCAAATAAAATAATTTAAGTTCTCCATTTTCAAACTTTTGCCTTAAAAAAAGAAAAAAAAATTATCCAAAACAGACCTCTGTTAATACAAGTTGATTATATAACCCCATTCAGAAAGTCATCAGATTTTACCTCTGAATTGAATTTGGCCCTTTTTTATTTTTTTTTTTTGCAGCCACTGAAGGCAATTCCACCTCATAAAAATAATATTCTTACCATCAGAGGAGCATTTTCCAGCCTAAATTTAGTCAGTTAATATCCTTTTCTTTCTGGGCCAGCAGCACTCCTTAGCTTAAGTACCCCTTCTCTGACCCTAGCATTCGTATCTGCTATGCATTTATATAGATATATTATATATTTCCCTCCAGCCTTCAGTTTATGAGGCTAAACAACAAGCTCTCTAGTTTCTCTCCTAAGGCTGCTTTTTGATCCCAACTTCCATCCTAATCAAAACAATGGAGTTCTTGACTACAACAATCTAATAATATTGTAAATTAAGACCAAGATATTAATAAACAGGAGCTTAAATGTAGGCTCCTAAAGCTCCATTTGGGCAGCCAGGAGATTCAGAACTGAAAAATACATAAATAGATCCCAAATTCAATTAAACTTGCTGGGAGGGTCACACTGAATTTTAAAAGGAAACAGCCTTAATATTGCATCCTCATTTTACACCATCTTTATCATAAAAAATAAAAATTGTAGTTTATCTTTTTTTAATATATATTACCTTTAATATTGAAATCGTCTTTATTTTTCAAGGATGTGGTGTTATCATAATTTACACAGACAGACTTTCTACAAACTAGGAAAAGAGACAGGAAATGAGGGATGTAATTCCTGCAGTTTATGAACTCTTTACTGCCATGTTTCCAGGGTTTGAGTTAAATCATTGTACCAAAGAGAGGAAAATAAACCAAAACAAACACCCACCACAACAGTGGAAAAACCTTCTATTTAAACTCTCTTGCTTTAGCTCTGCATTACACCTCTTCTTCACACCATACTTGAATTCCAACTATTTTCTTGTAACCTTCTTATACATATCGAACCTCACACAGTCAAGAATATCACAGGAACTCTCTGCTAGAGTCACACCTAACCAGCATGAAGAGAGCATTGAAGTCCTGAGTCATAGTGTAGTGCAGTCCAACAGAAAACAGGAGAGTATAAGGGGTTCTCTCTTTGAACCATGGTTAGATTTGGGTTTTCCCAAAGTAGCAGATATGTAGCATAGCACAGAAATATTTACAGAGAGCAGAAATGCGTACCTCCAGCCTCTTCAGCTTATGAAGGGAAAAGATTCAAGACAGCTCTGTGTTGCTTGTCAGGATGTAAACTTGGTATGATGGGAAAGGACAATGGGATATTGTACAGAAGACAAAGACACTAGTAGTATGCTGAATACAATGGAAACAACGCGATTGAGGTGATTTCAAGAAAGATATTACTTGCTCACTAACTTGTTCCTTTGGTTTACCCTGCAAATGACCTTCCAGGAGTCCTTTCTGAGTCACTATATTCTCACTGCAACTCACAGAGTGCTTGAGGTGAAGGAGGAACCTAACACAGAGCTGTATCTGTTATAGCCCTGCTGAATTTTCTGTGGTTGCTTTAATACCTTCATTGATTTTATTTGAGAACTTGCATTTACAAGAAGCAACATGGAAAAAAGTAGAGCTCAAAGACAAAAGAAAGGTGAAAGGGAGAAAAAGAAAGGGCAAGGAAACTTTTTAAAACAGTGAGATTAGAAAAAGAAAAACAACAACGACAAAGAGGTGTTGTCTGCCAGGCATTGAAACTAAAACCAAACAGAAGTAAAGCAGATTTTGAGTGCTCTATTATGTTTTGCTAAAAAAAAAAAAAAAAAAAAAAAAAGTTAAAAAGGTTTTATTATTAGACAAGTTTTATTATGATTGTAGGAAATTTATTATATTTCAGAAAAGCTTAAACTTTTTTTTGAAATGAACTCATCTGTTTTCATTTCACAGTGACATCTTTGTTTAGAAAATTGTCAGTGTTCAATTAAAAAGATTTTAAAGGCTTGAGCAAACAAAATATTTTGCTTCTTTCTCTCCCCCAACTCCCCTCTGTTCTCCCCCTGTTTAGCAAAAAAAACACCCATGTTAATTTGAATAAAAACACTTCTTAAATTCATCCAAAAAAAAAAACAACAAAAAAAAAAGAAAAATCAACATTGATTCAAATACAAGGTATAAACTAAAATAAAGGTCCTCCTAGTAATGAGAAGAGAAGGCTTGTTTTCTTCTTACAGAATTCTGTAAGTGTTTGGGGAAGGGAACAACTGAAACACTGCATTTTCACAATAGCTTAAATTCAAAGCCACCAAGATGTTTTTGTGTCTAGAAGTCTCTAGAAGCAATCACTTTGATGGCCAAATATTTCCATGTAATGCACACACCCTTTCCTCCTTTCTTTGTTAGGGTTAAGAAAAGTAAGAGACTAGGCAAAACAGTTGCATACACATTTATTTTTTCTTGCACCTCTAACATTTTTACCCATGGTAGTTGCTTTGCATGAGTAACTAGTTCCATCTCACACTATCTTCCAACTGCCTGAAAGCTAAAGCGTTACTTGTATTTGTCACCACAAATTATCCCATCAAGTATTACATAATTGATCATGTACTCAAAAATCATGACTGCACTTTTGCCCTTGTCCCACTTGCTTTGTGTCATTCACTGATCATAAATTTCTCAAAGGGTGGGCATAATTTTGTTTTGTAACCCAGAGAATAAGATGGAATGGAAAGCAAATTAAAGTAGTCAACACATTTTATAACATTATATTCTTTTACTACTTTTCTATTTAACGACTAATTTTGTCCATGTACACACCTACATGCTTGAGTTGTGAAATTCAGCAGGAGACTTACATTGCTTGTACTTCTCCATCATCTTTAAGACACACCTGCCAACTGCAAGTTAATAATTTCTTATCATTGTGTCCACCTACTTAATTTATAAAATACAGAGTTATTTAGTACTCACATAAAGCAAGTGTAGGAGACCTTAGCTTAAAAGTCTGACACACATGGAAACATCTTTGCTTCTCTCCTCTCTTTCTAAGCTTGAAGACGAATTCAAAGATGAATTTAGTTGTTACTTCCTGATAGGAACAAAGTTTTCTTCCCCTCTCTCATTTTGTGATAGAAAGTGGTCTTTTTGAGTACTTGATATCAACTGCTTACCTTGTTAAAACCAAAGACATACACCTTAATCACAGAATTTCTAGGTTGGAAGAGACCTCAAGATCATCAAGTCCAACCTCTAACACTAACAGTCCCCACTAAACCATATCCCTAAGCTCTACATCTAAACATCTTTTAAAGACTTCCAGGGATGGTGACTCCACCACTTCCCTGGGCAGCCTGTTCCAATGTCTAACAACCCTTTCGGTAAAGAAGTTCTTCCTAACATCCAACCTAAATCATTGATAACTATCAAACCTAACATCCAACCTAATCATTGATAACTTTGCTATATCGTTATGTGAACCTTTAGGGATTTATCTTTTATGTGTATATATGAATATATATGTATATAGTATAACCCTAGATATTCTGATGATGATGCACCTTATTTTAGCCAAAAGGACATACTGACCTCTTTCTACATCCGATAAAGGTCCCTTTGCATGCCTTGGCTATAGTTAGTAGCAAGGCAAACAAGGAGACAGGATATCCCTTGGGTTACTCTCCATGTTGAAAAGAGAATTTGAGATCCATTCCGATGATGCTCATATTCTCTGGAGCTCTGTTTTATGAGTGATTTTTGCAGCAGTTGTGAAGGATACAGACAGAAGGAATTTGATGGCTTTTTGCTAAATATGGTCAATAGTTCTTGTAACTCTTGCTGCTGTCTGCTGTAGCACGAGAAGCAAACTACTTTGGAAATGTTACAAGCAGGAGTTTCCCCCACCTCCTTGAAACAAGGAGATACCACACATAAAAGCTTGATTTTGGCTAGGTAATACATATTAACCCCTGGTCCTAAGAGCAAGTGATCTCACTACAAAACACAACAATAACTCATCTCAGTGAATTATCTCTTAACATACAGCCAAAACTGCACATGTTCTCACTAAATGTTCTTTGGAACAGGAGGAAAATATATAAATGTGAAATTACTGTGGCCTTTCACTGTTATAAATTAAGGAAAGATATATTTTTGATACACCTAATATTTTTCCCTCTTTCTGAATGATAGTTGAAATGTCTTTCCTTGTCACATTTGAACTAGAAGGTCAGAAATGTGATCCTTTTCCAAGAGGCTCCATGAAAGCAGAAAGCCTTGCCATTGAATTTAGAGTGGCCTGGGTAGCATCCTATATCTAGTCCTGCATGCTATAGTAGCATGCTATATCTAGTCCTATATCTATGCAAATAACTGCTTCTGTTTCACACCTTCTCTTAGCTAGTTACCTTAACACCTCAGTAAAATAAAAAATAAAAGTAGATTAAAAAACAAACTAAATTTCAGTACATAAAATTTTGCTACATAATTCAACCTTTTAAATCACAAACATACCCATTAACTGAAAGTCCACTAATGTAGAAATACATAATTTTATCTATGTTTTGAAGGAGATGACAAAGATGCAAATAATCAGTGTTTATTTTTCATATTGCATTAACACCTAGAGGCATCAGTCTTCATCAGAATCTCTTTGTGCAGGTTCTACATATTCACACTGAAAGAAAAGATTATGGCCCAGAATGGGTTACTAAAAAAAATTAAAAAAAAAAATAATTCAATGAAGATAAATGCATGGAAATAAGACAATGCTATCTCTGTTGTTGAAATGGAGATATCAGGCTCAGAATGATGCACTGACCTGTACAAAGCTACCCACTTATACAGTGGAAGAAGTAAAATAATTTTATTTTTTATTTTTTTATAGAAAACGCATTCAAATCTAGTCAATTCTAAAAGCACTTTCTTAATTCTTCCCTCACTTTAAATCAGCTCACTTGCTTTAAATACTTTAAAAAATATTGATATCAACAAACACACGAGAATACAACAACATCCATTACAACAGTTTTTACAGTTTTTCTTCACTTTTGCTATTACCTTTGTGACTTAGTTTAAAACAACAACATCAAGAAAGTTTGATTTGCTTCTGTCTTTCCTGTAGCTGGTAGATATACATTAAGGGTTAAAGTTTTCTCTTATTTGAGATTATTGAGATTACATGCAAGAATAAGAAACTAGGTATTTATGTATCGTCTGTGCATAAAGGAGATTTACCAGTAAATATGCAGCATAACAATTGATAACTCTCTCTTCCCTTTAAATTCAAAGGGTTTAGACAAACTTGGCAGAAAATTTAAAAAAAACGGTTATACATGTACTGCCCCTACTCACAGCAAGAGGTAGTCACATTAAACTGCACATGATGAGTTCTGCACACCTGGGCAGTTACACATACATGGTAATATAACATATCCTGCAGCGTCTTAATTAAAAAGATCTCTTCCCATGCAAGGTCTCTTCTGCTAGGTTGGACTGCCAAATCAGCCAACAACAATCATCTCGGAAAAAGGTATTCAGAAAGGGTCCATACATGGTGGCATACATACCAGTATTCAAACAGAGTACACAAAGGCATTTTTAGTTTACTGGATATGTTATTTTCTGACACTTCCATTTTTCATTTCAACCGCTATTCCCAACAGGATTTGCTGCCACTAACAGCATAAATCAAACACTTTATTTCTTCTTCAGTCAAATTTCAATATCACCATCTTACAATAATCTTAAATATGTTTCTGCTACTTCATCAAGGAATAGCAGTAAAATAGCAACACACTGCAGGCATCTCCCAACATAGGAGGTTCAGCTAAGTTTGTTATATCAAAATTACTTTTTCAGCAACAGCATTGCTTATTAAGCCCTTACAACAACAAATGATGTTTGTCAAATTCAGCCAGTATTTCTCCATTTTGAAAGAGAAACACTTATAAAATCAAGCATCTGCTTAGAAGCAGTAACAAAAATTCTTAAAAAGAGAGTCATAGGAAATAAGTACACTTAAATAGAAACTATAAATCATTCAGACACATATACAAAGAAAAAAAGTGCAACAAATAAAAAGTGCAACTAATTATTCTTCAAATTCATCAGTTGAAACCCTTTGACCAAATCTTATTTTATTGTCCCTTTGATCAGACCAAGTGCCTGAGAAGTCCAAGCCTGTAGGAGCTAGATCCATGACATATGGCAAAGGCTACACATTTCAAAACCAATTAGCTTCATACCTAACATATCCTCTGCCCCAAACAAGATAGAATTCTTCAAAGGATAATTATTAGACCTCACAACATCTCTATGAGATAAACATTAATATTTTTGATTGTCAAGCAGTAATCAGGCAGACTCTTCATGGTCTTTCTGAATGCCCATTGGCATTCAGAGAATAGGCCCCGCAAACTCTATCTGGAAGACTGTGATTCCACCCCCAGAAACATTTTTAAGTGTCCCAAATTGTTTAGAATTTAGCTAAACGTTTATATGTGACTTAGTATCAGGGTTTTCTTGTCATAATACTCAATTCAGAAGAAAATTGTTTTGAGTTTTATTGTGAAATGCTGCACAAGTCATTTATTCTTTGTGCCTTATTCCCTACTACATCCAAAGAGAGCTAAGATGGGGGGATAATGGTTTTAACTTGAAAACTTTCAGTGATCCATTTGCAGGTTAATCCCACAAACATTTGTTTGTGCAACTGAGCAGGCAGAGTGTTTCCAGGAAGAGGATTAAATAAGCCACAAGACGTAAAAGCTTCTCAAGCACTGGTTGCTCCAACATCTCTATAACCATACAACCATATCTAGACTAACTTTCTGGGTTCAGAATCAACTTTATCCCAGTTGCTTGTCACATATGTACATATGGACACAAGAATGATTCACCTCACGGTATGCTATAGCTAAATTTCCATCCAATACTAGAAAGTTCAGTTTCTGGCAATGCCTTAGCCTCTCTAATAATTTATATTGCATAAACATTTGAATTTGAAGACAGTTTAGATTCTCACTACAATTAGAAACACATTTCCACTTGTCATGATTTTTTTTTTTTGTCTCCATCAGATACAAATTGGTTATCTATTACAGAGGCATCAATAAAAGCTAATGTTACAAAAGAAACACTTACTGAACTAAATGCTAAGATTATTTTAGTTCGCCATGTACTGAAATTCCCATTACTAAAACAACAACAACAACAAACAGCAGGTACCATGAAGCAAATTACCATATCTCTCTAATGGTTTTAAGGTATTGGAGCATTTCAGCAAAGTGGCTGGGAAATTTTGTCATATATTAAAGTTGTGTAGCGCTTCCTGACTGCAATAGTTTATAAAGCGTTCTATACATTAGAATTAATTGCTATTGTTAAAAATGCTATAAACTATTTTTAAAGTATAAAATATATAATCTCAACCTTAGTGGACTGCAACAAGGATGCTCATGCTAAATTTTGTATCTAGGAAAGAAAAAAAACCACAACATTCTCTAGAGAAAGGAAATGGCACTCGAGATAGGACATTTGAAATGTTTGGAGTACTCTAAGAGTAAAGAGCCTAACCCAAATTTTCCAACCCAGACTAAACTGAGAGTCCTAAAATATAAGCACAGAGAAGCACAAACTGTACGAACCCCTCATTAGCAAGTCCAGAATCAAGCCAGTTTAAGTGATACTCCTACATTTCTCTGCAGGTTAAACTTCTCTTTCCCTCCTTTCTCTGAATATAGTAGGAAGAAGAATTGTATGAATTCCTGTAGAGAGGTGCTAAGATACATGACATGGAGACATCCTACGCCCTGTCCAACTTTGTCTCTCCAAAAATGCTCACACAGAAGAGACCAAAAGTAGGTTCTACACAGAGAGACTGGTTTGCACAAGCTTTTCTGAGAGGTCTTTTTGAAGCTTGTGAGATTCTTTACAGGCCCAAGAGCAGATTTATTTATTTTGAATTGCTGTGCATTCCCATGGCTTACAAATTGTAAAGGGAAAGCTTCTGTAAAACTGCTATTGCTACGAACAGGGGGAAAACGTAGAAGAGAAGACATACCAGGCTAAACCAAAGGTTTGACTATCCCAATGTCTTTCCTCCAACTGCCCTTAAATTGATGTGAAAATAATAATATTTTTTCTTCACACTGAACATAACTTTATTTCTACCTACTCTGAATTTAATCTTATATTTTATTCTTCTGTCACTCAGTCTTGTCAGATCCTTCTTCAATTTGGTCTTGTCCCGAATACCTGGAATTACTAAGCACTGCCAGCAAACTGTCACCTCCCTGCTTGCCCCCTTTTCCAGGTCAGTTATTTTTTCCCTGCCAGTCTGTCCATGCAAGGCAACTTTCATGAAAAACAGCAAGAGGTGCAACCTATCCAACTCACCCGCCACTGTTGACCTGTCCTTTCACAGACCTAACCTTTCTGTCAGACACTGATTAGCAAGTAGCAGGGCTGTAGCAATAGCAACAGAGTTTCAAAAGGTTCAAAATAAAACACTCAAACTTTTATCCAGCAGTCTGACAATCAAATTATATTGCTGTGGTACTCAATGAGCCATACTTCCCCACTTAAAAGCAGTATGTTAAAAAAAATGGTTTTCAATATAGAGTATAATGGACGCGAACAAAAACATTTTGGAAATGGATTAGGAAAACCTAAACAATCCAATAGGCAATACTATCTTTTCCCCAGAGCATGCTAGAAACAGCCTCTGTCCTAAAACTTTTGAAATACATGTATCTCCTTGTCCAGCTGCGGTGTTCACTGTTTCACATCCAAGATTTCAACAAAGGGGCAAATTCGTCTGATCACCCCTAACAGCGCATCATCTTTTTCTCAGGTGCAATGCCCTATCATGTATTTATAGAGAGTGTCTTGCTTCTGATGCTCTTCCAGCATAATCCCTTAAACCAGCACTCCACAGTGATGAGTTTTTACCGTGCTGTTTGTCAAACAGTCCCAGGAGTTGCTCTGGAGTACACTCCCCACCAGCACCCACTAGCCAGGCTGCCGATTAGCTTGCTGCCAGTAACAGTGCTGGCCCCTAGTCATTCATACTGGTTGGATTCATTAATTACTCTATCTAATTTCTGCTTTTCTTTCCTACTTACTGTGCTTCTTAGCCCTACTAGTCTACAAGTTTGCAAGCTGCAAGTTTTCACTTCCCCACCTGCAGTGTTGTCAGCACTTTCTGAGAGGCTATAATGACATACAGCTTCTGTACACTGATCCGGCAACAACAGATTTCTTAAACACAACCTTTCTCTTCCGGAAAGATCTCTCAACTATCTTTCTTTGCCAAAGGATCCTCTGTCCCAGGCTGTAGTGAACAGCTTGACTGACCCTCGTCCATTAGGGACAGATGGGTTGCTCACACATTTTCCTAAGAGAGGATAACTATATTTACAACAATTAAAGGTTAACTGACTCAGTAGAAGCACCCTAAAAAAGAGCATGTGTGTAAATGATATTTATTTAGACCTGGTCAGCTCCCTCTGCCTCTCCAGGAGATGCTGGCAGAGAACTCCTACCAGTAGACCTACAGGGTCACGAGGGACCACAGGGGCCCACCAGCCCACAGCATATCATGGTCTCAGGGAGACCTTGGGAAGGTCTCTCCTATTCTTATGTTTCATGCATGTAGTCATAAAAATCTTTTCTGGTATAGAAAAGACACTCATAAATAAAAGTGAATTCCTGAAAAAGCTCCCTTTTCATTTCTTCGTTAGAGAAGTAATGTCAAAAGGTCAAATCCATTTTGGATAACTATGGTTACACACATAGCAATCATATTTATTAGAAATTACACCAAACCATTGTTTGATAAACATGAGGATGCAGTAAATCCATTCAGTTTTGCTTGGTTATAGAAAGCACCAGCCTAGGCCTAAAAAAAGAAATCAGCATAGCTGTCAAGAATGACAAAAGCTAGTTCTACAGACAGTGCTGTTGCCTTCTTCTTAGTCCTTAGTTTTTTTAAATGAAGATAGATGTATCTAGACAGACATTACAAAAAAAAAAAAAAAGTATGCCCTGGCATGGAGGCAGGTCCATGAGTACATATTTATGGAAGCAGAGAAGTAGTCAAGAGCATCAGCTACCACTAAACACAACTTAATACAGCTTTTGTGTGCCAAACCACAGGATGTAAACCTGCAATCCCTTTTGTTCTGCAAGCACATCTTGTCATGGCAGATATCTTTTTCAGTTATGGACCTTGATATAGCAGTTTGTGCTTTCACCAGTCCTAATTTGCCTAACATCCAGCAATCTGAGCATCACTGGGAAGTACACTAAGAAAAAAAATCAGCATTAAAATTCAAGTAAAAAGTAAATGGAGAAGGCATGTCAGTGACAGCTGACCAGACTGATTCACATTCCATTTTTAAGTCAATCTTGCAGTTTTAACACACAGACATAAAAATTAACAGTGTCTTGTACTATCCTAACCCATCTGTTTCCTCTGCTCTGCTATAGCATGTAAGTATGGTGGGGAAGCTATATGTGAATATAGGCAGGCTGGATATTCTCAAAAGAGGGCCCTGACCTGCAGAGTCCACTCCATCTGGGAATCAGACTGACACAGCTTTAAAACATGACAGAAGTTACGTGTTTTTGGGCATGCCCTCTTCATCCAAATAAATGAATGGTTCTTTAGCTAGGTTGTCCCAAAAGCCCAGTGGGGATTTTATCCTTCTTAGGAGAACAGCTGTCAAATGAGAAAGGAAGAAAATATTTATCCTTTTTAATTAAGAAAGATAACTATTTCCATTATGTTATGTGGACCTCCCACATGACACAGTGATGGGTGCACTTTTAATAATCTTGGTTAGATAATAGCCAAAAAACAGCAGCAGTGTATACTAGAAGATCAAAACATAAAGAGTAAACTATCTTCTTTTGCAACATTAGCCTTTGAATATGAGAGAGAACAAATCTTAGCAATTAATGACTCAGTATTTAAAATTAAAAGGAAAGAAAAGGAATCATTGCCCAATTTGTTGGCAAACAGCAAAGACTAAGTGAATACCATTTGCTACTGTTTACCGCAATAGGTGGAGTTAGCGTGTTTAAGTTTTTCGTCTTTTTTTCAACTTAATTCTGTCAAATTTTTATAATGTTACTTTGTGAAAGTAGCATTTCTTGGTTTAATTCTTATTCAAGTTCATCATTTGAACAGAGGTTGGAGATTGTTGTAGTTTGTTGAATGGTTCCAATTAAAAGACATACTATGGAGGTTTCAAAATTACAGGCAAACGTCAGTTGGAAAATTCTTCTTTTTTCCCCCCCTCTGCAATTTAGAATTCAATATTATTTCAAGAGCTGGAAAACCTCTTTTCTGGTTTTCCATTAAAAAAATAACCTAAAAGTCAATTAATGGAATCAGAACTGAGAAGGGTAAAGAAAAAGAGAATTATATTTGCCAGGATCACTAGAAGTCTGTTTTAAAGCTAAGTTGCAACAGGAAGGAAGCTTTGATTTCAAACACTGCTTTAAAGTGAAGGATCCTTTCCAAATGCTATTACCAAGCAGATCCTATTGTGATGGTAATGACATGTTGCGTGGGAAGTAGTGGTTTTACTTGGATGCAAAGGGAAAGAACATTGCCATGATTGATGTACCATATGAGGGTCAAACCACATAATCACTAACTCTCACACTGCCCAATTCAGTGGAATTGGGTTGCTGAAGAATCTGAGATTTCTAGAGTTTATTATTATTTAGTTATAAAAGGTGAAAATATTTCAGAAATTAAATCTATTGTCTCTTAAGACGATGTTACTAATATTTGATTTAGTTTTTATTGATGTGCAACAAGCTCCACTAATTTTTTTTTTTCAGCTACCATATCACAGCCATGCTTTGGGTTAATAAGACCACCCACAAGCTATTTGCTAGTTCAGAATGTTCTCAAAAAGTTGCGCTAAAAGAAAGTGCAAAGCATCTAATGGTGAAATTCAATTTCATCAACCCTTAATACTCATATTTCAATGTTCATATGTTGATGGTTAACCACTGTTTTAAGCTCATGTATAAAAAGTCCAACATCTACTTGGAAAAACACGTTGCAGAAGTAGCAAAAAAAACAAACCAAACCAAAACAAAAAAATGAAACAAAACAGAAACAAAACCTTTTTTTTTTTTTTTTTTTTAAATGAAGGCCATAAATGAACTCATAGCCTTGTCAATATATGTTTTAGAACTAGTTCCTGCACTAGTGAAGTCAGAAGGAGACCTTTCGATTTCAATGAATGAAGGATCAAATCCTTCAGCTCTGCTTCAAGCAATCTGCTTCTACTTGGCAAAACACCCAGTTGCATATATGAAGTCAGTACCAATTGAATACATATTTAAAATGCTTTTCTGAATGGACAGGGCTAGGATTGTGATAAGATAGTTAAACTGTAGAAATGGAAGCCTTGTGTATAACAGTGTGCCCGAGAAGGTAGGCCATATCTCTCTGTTCACTTTCTCCTTAGGTTAAGGAACTTCCAGGACTAACAGCTTTTTATTTAAGACTGCATCAGTTTTCAACAGCATCAAGAGTAATTCAAAATCTATCATGAAACTACACAAAAACCAGGTGCAGCACAAACACTTAAAAAGCTAGAAAATGTTCCACTCTTTTCATTTGATAAGGAGATGTTAAATCTGCATGGATATAATTGTAATTTTGACTTTAATGATGCAAAAGCTTTTTTTTTTTTTTTTTTTTTTTTTTGATCATCCACCATTTTATTTGGATTTGACAGAATAGAAGTGTTCCTACTGGTTTATTTCACTTCTCCCATGTCAATCCCTATTTAAAATGAAACATGCTGTAATAATCAATGGCAGGCTTATTACCATTAACATGTTCAGAGTTGCTTTTTTTCCTAATGCAATTCCATTTACATTTGGTAGAAAATTTCTCCCACAACTAGATCATATGGTGCCTAAAATCCATTCAACTTTTACAGCTGCTAGTGTTTTCCCACAATCAATACATCATACATACACCAGTCTCATGAATAAATCCTCTTTACCCTGAAAGAACTCACATGGAACCTTAAAAGTGAGTAAATCAGATTTGAAAGCCCATATATGAAATTAACTGCCTTTTACATTTCACTTCATGAGACTCCATTGGCAACAACTTCTGTAGTTTGCCAACATCATTGATCGAATGAATCCAGACCAAATTCATGCCAGACTCTTTGCTAGACAGCACAAAAATCATGCCCTAGCCCTCCTCAAATAATAATACCACACAAGGGTATTTTTTCAGTAGGAATAATGGTTTGTTGGTCTCCAATACTTGGTTCTCTGCCATTGTGGAACTGAATTAAATCAGTCCCAGGTCACAAATAATTGAGTTAGACAGTGTCCGCTCTCAAAGGTTGTTAAAGGACAGCAGGCCAAAGAAGAAAACGTTGGCTCTACTCACTCCCAGCAGTCTTCACTCACTTCACTCATGGGAAGCCTAGTTTTGACCAAGCTAGGGCAAGATATTTCAGAGCAACTGGAAATTGGTGCTGTCTTGGAAGAGGTCTGAATTCAGCAAATTCAGCCTCTGTTATTAATCATGATTAACAGAGCTTTCCAGTGAGCATCTGAACAGTTCCTATTCCACAGGGGCTGTTTTTTCATTACCTATCCCAGAAAATCAGTTACAGTTCATTTCATCAGTACTCTATGGCTTTGACTGTATTACAAAAAGTAGTTGCAAACCAGCTGCATGTACAGTATCAAGTTGAAATAATGTTTTCACTCACTTTTTCAAAACACTGGAAGGTCTCCTGCTAATAATACCCCATTCTTTTCTCTGAAAATTAATTCCATGGGTCATTTAATTCAGATCAATGAAAAATTTCTTTCTGAATCAGACAGAATTTCTGTGCATCTTAAACCACTGATCACTAAAGCCAAGAAATCCAGATTTAATGCTGAATTGATTTTACTTAATCATAACCTTCTGTTGTTGATAATATTGTTGAGATTTCCAGTAAAAAGAGACATTACATCCCAGCTCTGCTATGAATGATGAACTTTAAAGAAACAGATGTTAAATTCAGGTAGGCACCCAAATATTTGGATGAGAATAGGAATATCATTCAGTTTTTAAAGATCTTTTGACTCTAAAATTAGTACAAAATAAAGTTTTCTCTGAAACCTCTAGAATAGTATTGTTTGGAACAGAGTTAGCAATCTTTGAACTAGTCTCCACTTTCAGATCTACAAATCTGAATCCTGTCATAGAGAATAGTTACTAGAAAATGAAGAACTGAAGTTAACAGCAGTCCTAGTACATTTCCTTACTATTTTCTGACACAAAAAGCTCATGTATGGAGATACTTACATAGAAAGTACTTATGAAAAAGATTCTTCTCAGATTTCTGCTATTTCTAGCCTTCTGTTAAAGTGCCAGGAAAACAGACCACATAAGATGACTTTCATTACTTCTGGTTTAGAAGATAGTTGGAAAAAAAAAATTAAAATAAAACAGATTTGATTCTAATTTGTAAGCAAGGTTCACAGACAGCCTTATGACAAAAAGTTATATCAGGGTGATTCCAAGAAAGAAAGAGGTGACATTTCTAAATGAACATAAGTTGTCAAGCCAAGAAAACAAGAAAAAAAGTGAGCTAAGCTCCCACCTCTAAGGTACCAGCTGTATTTCATTTGATACTGGGATAGCCAATAGCTGTGTAAGAGGTTATTTACACTGCAACTCTACTGCTCATTTCCTCTTTGCCTTTCTTCTCCTTACTCTCACCCTACACATATGGATCTGCCATACAAACAGTTAATTCACAGGGGCATGGATGTGTTCTAGACAGTGTCTCTGTGTAATCCCATGTCCTTGTGTGACCTTAGAAGCATCAGAAGAGTATAGAGGTTAGTCTCACACTTGAATATACCCTTCATTTCAGGGCAGAGAGGTGGAACAAAATGAAGGAGTCCTAAATCACTTCTTCAAGGCAGACCACATTATCCTGGCAATGGCTAAAATCAGAGCCAGCCCTGAGACTGACAACTCAGAGATCTGCCTGAAAGAGTCCCATGGGATAAGGCCTTAGAGGGAAGAGTGGTTTAAGAGAGTTTATTGATATTCTAGGTTCACCTCCTCCAACCTCAACAACATGCCATCCTGATGAAAAGGAAGTCTATCAAAAATGCCAGGAGGCCTGCATGGATGAACAAATACACAAAAGATATACATGAAAAGTACAAAAATGTGTCCAAGCATGCAGATATGGGATTAGAAAAAGCAAAAGTCCACCTGAAGTTGAATCTGGGATATCAAAGTACATACAATTAGCAAAAGGAAGACCAGGGAAAGTGTGGGCCTACCGCTGAATGGGGAAGGGGCCCTGCTGACACAGGACTTGGAAAATGCTGAGGTGCTGAATGATTTCTTCAACTCAATCTTCAGTAAAGACAGTATTTACAGTCAGAAATGCCAACTCCCAGAGACCAGGGAGAAATTCAGGAGCAAAGAAGACTAAGTGTTAGTGGAAGAGGACCAGGTCAGGGAGTATTCAAGCAAGTTGTGTGTACACAAGTCCATAGACCCTGATGAATTACATACACAAGTGCTGAGGGATCCGTAGATGTCATTCTAAGGACAATCTTGGTTATAGTTGAGCAATCAAGAACACTGAGGCAACTGCTGGTGGAAAGCTAGTGTCATTTCTGCCTTCAAAAAGGGCAAGTAGGACCGAGAGAACTACAAACCAGTTGGCCTCACCTTGATCCCTAGGAAAGCGATGGAACAATTATTGCTGGAAATTAGGTCCAGGCACATGAAGGACATGAAGGTGATGAGGAGTAGTCATCATGGATTCATCAAGGTGAAGTCATGTTTGACCAACATAGGATTCTACAATGAAATGACTGATAGTTGAGGGGAAAGCAGTGGATTGTGTCTACCTTTACTCGATTAAATCTTTTGACACAAGATCCTCCCTTGACATAAGATCCTCATAGGAAAAATGGTGGGCTGAAAATTGGCTGAAAATTAATGCAGAGGGTGGGGATCAGTGGTATGAATACTAGTTACTGTAGTCAGTAACTAGTAGTGTACCCCAGGAGATGACAGAACTAGGCTCCTTTCAGTGGTGGCCAGTGACAGGGGCAATGGACACCATCTGAAACATAGGAGATTCCCTGTGAACTTCAGGGAACTCTTTTCTACAGTGTAGGTGACCAAGCACTAAAACACAGGTTGCCTGGAGAGGTTGTGAAGTCACCTCCCTGGAGACCTTCAAAAGTCCTTCGAAAGCTGCCTGAACATGGTCCTGGGCAACTGTCTCTAAGGTAGCAGTGCTTGAGCAGGGCTGTTGGACCAGATGACCTCCAGAGTTACCTTCCAACCCCAAACATTCTGTGAACAAATTACGTCAAGCATAGGTCTGCTGTGGATAAAGCAGCCCCTGAGAAGCCTTCTGCCCCAGAGGATTGTGTCCAAAAACTGCTGTAATGCTTAGAGGATCAATTTGGATATGATCTGCTTCATTTTATGTATTTCACAGCTAGGTAGCTGCTTAGTATAGAAATGAAAAAAAAAAAAATGTTAAAGGCTAATAGAGACAGGGCTCACCTGAATCTTTTGGGCAGAGAATAGCACAAAGTGTCTCAGAAATGTTAGACTAAAATGAATAATACCTGATGTGAATCTAAATTGCTGTTGGTTATATTACTTCAGGCCCTAAAACACGTGAAAATTGGAAGATGTTAAGGGTAGCATAGGACAAACTTACCTCAAGAAGGCTGAGGAAGTGGGAGTTATCATTAGATCTGTCTATAAACTCTGCTTGTTAAGAAAGGACTACTGCCATAAAGCAGACACGTCGGAAAATACACCAAGCAAGGACAGTATAACCCCACCCCCATACTTTCCTACAACTATCAACTATGATAGGATTCAGACAGGTTTAGAAGAAATGCTTGAGTCAACAAATACTATTTCTTTCAGTATATGTTCCAGAAAAAATAATAATACTAAAAAAAAAAAAAAAAAAAAAAAAAAAAAGGTAACTCATTTCCTAAATCTTTTCTAGCATAATCTTTATTCTCTTGATCAGTAAAAGAGCAAGCAAGTCCAAGAGAATTTTGGAAAGTGGGAGATGTTTGTTTCAGCCTTTGCCATCTGAGAAGTTCATATAAGCACACCTGTTAATGTAACAAAAACATTTCTGGAATCTTCACCAATTTGCTTTCAAATTTAGTGTCTTCATTTCCTAAGGAATAGGGCTTAACATTATCCAAAGACTTGGTTTAACAGAGCTGATATTTACACAGTGCAAAATATGAATTTTGGCTAGCTCACCAGCCATTTCTACACTCCCCAGTACAATTCAAATTATATTCTCCAGTAGCTTTGTCCCAGTATCACAATATCTGCATAAGATATTACTCATTTCTGCAAAGACAGATACAGATGGACAGCCATGATAGTATTGTCTGCCTATCATCTTGCTTTTCCTCATATATACACACTCAGGACTCAAAAAACTATTTGCATTGCCTGCTGTGTTACAAAGACAAACTTTTAAATGGCCTAGCTTTGTGTTTGCGTCTAGAGCATCTGAAACAGTGGCAAACTGATACGTGAATGTCAAAACTGGAACTTGACAGTGACAAAATAAAACATACAACTCCCCTTGCCATCTCTCCCCCATTAAAAAAAAGTCACGCTTTCATAATACTTGCAAATGCTTAACGGCAAGAGTGATAAGAAGGGGATGACATGAATTTGTGGGCTGTATGAGAAAGATTCCTTCTTTCCAAGTTGTGTTGTATAATATGGGTTTCTAGAGAAGAAACAGTTATATGCATGAGAAAAAGCAGTGAGATGTATGCTCATTGTCATAGGCATCCTGATAAGAGTAAAAGCTGAGGAGGAAGAGCATTGAGCTAGGAATAAAAGGAATATGAAATAAGAACAAAGGAAATGTTTTCATTATAGTTTAACAGAAGTTAACATATTTCCTTTTTAGTTCAAAAGAAATCAACAATTTTAAGTCCTGAGGTCATTTACATATGCAAAAGCAAGTAGAGACATATAATACATTGAGTCATTGACCACAGTCTCAGAAAGAAAACAGGAGACTTGATCTGTAAGTCAAATCCTATAGTACAACTTGAGGTACTGTGGAAAGAAGCAAAGTGAGAAAAAGATTCTCTACTCCCTGCATGAAGAAAGCAAGGACTGAACAAGAATTTCTCATGCACTTCACTAGAAAAGTGCTTTCAATTAGAAAGTAGAGAAACAAATATATATAACTATATACTAAATTTGAGAGAACGAACAGAGACAGAAGGGACTGCACCTTAGTTCTGTGCTGTGGCATCAGTCCATCAGCACACAAAGCTCAGGAAAAGAAACTTGCTTTCACTCTCCAGAAGATACCAGGCTGTTCAGCAGAGAGGACAGTGGACTGTGCACAGAGTCCTGTTGCGACAGAGGGGACACTGGGAATAAGCGTGGGGAGAAAGGCCACAAATAAAGAAACATGACTTCAAAAACTGAGCAACACAGAAATAATAGGAGATCCAGAAGTTGGGTAGAGAAAGTCAGATAGGGTAAAGAGATAGGAATGCAAGACGAAGGATTACTGCAGAGCAAGGAGAGTGTTCATGCATCACAGAAAGTTTGGATTAATAGAGTTGCCCTCCAGCTGCGTTGGGGAACTGACTGAATGTGTTCATGCTCTGCCAACTCCCTGCACCTCACTGCCAGAATGAGCTATTTTTCTTTTTCTCTAGAAACGCAGGAATTAAATTATGGCTTCTTCCAATCTGAATAGTTCTATCTTCCAGCTCCACAAAGCTGTCAGATGGGCAAGAGACAACGGGCAGAACAATACAACCGAAGTTCCAGAAGAAAAGAACACAACTGGATAAGGCTGAAAACAAACCCAGAAATATAACTTGCTTGTTTGGAACTGGTTACTGTTAATGCACAGCGAATCCCTCCTACTTGTCAGGATATAGAAGACTACTGAACAGATGAGTTCAGCTGGTGACAGCCTCCCTCAACTTTCTACAATAACCATGAGAGTAAAAGGCAGGGTCTTATCCATGTATTGAATATAGACAGCAGGGTTTTCCCTTCGGCTACTGTCCAGTCTGTACCAGCAGTCTGCGAAAGCAGGGGAAAAGGGACTACCTCCTTACAAAGCAGAAACAGCAATGTATCTTCAATGGGAACAAATTGCCATGAAACATATGTCACCAGTTCTGATGGTGGTTGGTACAGACAACCATGGCTGGGAAACATCAGGGGAACAAAAGTAAGCTCCCTGACTCGGACCACAGTTGAATAGAAGTGAAAGCTGCAAGAAATCAGACAGTTGCACTGAAGTTTCCCTTTCTGTGGGAAACAAATGTGCACGAACATTTCCAAGTCCATACCTATCTGTCCAGTTTCCCTCCAGTAACTGTGGGAAAAGAATGTGAAGATTCCTGACTCTGAAGACCATCTTGGGTGAGCCTCATCCTTTTTAGAAAGGATGTAAACCCCAGAAAAGTAGGAGAATGTCCAGAATGTCTATCTTTGGACAAGCAAGATGAGCAAGAAAGGTGTATATAGGCACTGCATTTTGTTGTTGTTGTTTGTTTGTTTGTTTTTTCCCTGAAACAGGAACCATTTGTCTATTAGCACATGTTCCAAGCCTTCAAAGACCAAAAATATGTTATTTTTGAAGCCACCTCATTAGGAATACTAATAGATGAAGAAAGACACTTTCTCAAGAGAGATCAGGAAGAAGTAAAAGTCTTCTCAGGGCACATATGATACGGAATGTCAATAATCTAAATACTTCTCTGATTTCTAAAAGAACAATAAATTAGTATCCAGAAACCAGAAGATATTTTTGCTTCCAGAATTGCATTATGTTATCCTGCTCTTTAAAGAGCAAGCCCCACAATGAGAAAAAGATGAAGCTGACAGCATTAACTTGCTGAGACATATGAAAAGGCGGCTGAAGGAGCTGGCAGTGCTCTCCTTTTTTCAGGGGCGTGTTGTAAGCCACAACATTTATGGGGGCATACTCCACACTGGGAGGAGTTCACACACAATGCTGATGGAACTAGAGTAAACCACAGTGTCAAACAGGAGCTAGGATGACAACTTGCCAATGACTTAGAGGCAGGGGGATGAGGAGGAAACCGTTCTTAGTTTCCCCCAGGTAAATCCATGCTTGTCTTTATTATATAAAGGTCAAAGAAAACCCAGTCTTCATACTGTCACACATCTATGAAGCTAACCTAAAGGAATGCTGGAAAGGAGGTGAGAGACTATTTTTAACTTTGGTTTCATAGAGAAATGCCTTGAGGCCTTACTCATCAGGACAGTGTCAGTTACAATGCTGTAATTAAAACATAATTCCTTTTTCTGTTTAAAAGAAGGTTCCTCATTCTTTGTTTGAAAGTTAGAGAGTACACAGCACAATTCATCCTGTGATCAAAGATTATCAGTAAAAACAGGAATCTGGTTACTTATGTCAGACTTTTCCTTATCCCCATATCGTTTAACAGCAAAATCGTATAGAAACTTGACACCTTAGAGCGTGAATATCACCAGATGAGAAGCTTAATAGTGGTATCAATGACAAGATCTAGGGCATGAGAAAATTGACATACAGACTCAACTTACTGCTTTCATTGGGTATTAAAAAGACATAGCTTACCTCCTTTTTCAGGAGTAGAAAGGACCCCACAAAATCTTACCTGTCGTAATCAATGTTTTCTCCAGCTACAAAAATAATTTTAAGAATTTAATTTGGACCTCTGTCCAGAAGGTTAGTTTTCTTTGGACTTTTCTGGATTTCTCATAAGTATTCCTTTATCTATGTTACCATGTTATATATATAGAAAGTAAACAAACAAACAAACCCACCCCAACACCTTACTTATCTAATTTTATGGATGCCTTTATCCTTAATATCATTCTAGAGCACCCTTCAAAACAGTGACATAAATAATGAAAAATCTTCTGGGCACTGCAGAACTTCCCAGAGCACTTTTTTCATTTCCCTACAGGCTAATTTCTTGAAGTCTTTTTCATCAGGAGGGGGCTCCCTGGCAACTGCAAGAACTTTTGAGCCCCCACTTGTGACCCATAATTCACAACTTAATATGGCAAACTGAGAACCATCAAGGCTCAATTTTCATCTCTTTTATCCTCACTCCAATCACTAGCACAATTACCTTGAAGAGAATGGATTTGGGGCTATCATAAAAGTTATAAAGAAAAATTAAAAAAAAAAAAAAGAGGACTGAACAAAAATATGAAGTCCAATGTAGAAAAGGGAAGGGCACAGCAGGAATGTAGCCATAATTAGCCTGTGATGAGAGGCAGCACCTGCATAGATACTGCCAGACAGCTCTAAATTGCTCCATGATTATGGACGGGTAAAGCGGAGCTTGGCCACTCCCTGACCTTCACCCTCTGCCACAGATTCTCTCTCTCCCCTCCCCCCCCCACGTGGTAGGAAAAGGGGAAAAGGTGGTAGGAGCCAACATGCTTGTGCCAGCAGGGAGCTTTCCTGTGATGGGATTAGACATTTGCAGCTGCTCTCCAGACCCTCGCTTCTTCCAGGTGCAGAAAGAGACCTGGATGGATGCTGGACCTTTAGCCTCATGAATCTAAGTGATTTCTAAATTACCACAACTACACATTCTTCAGATCAAGAGCAACCTGCTCCTATACTCCTCAGCCTCATCCAAGAGGAATAACCCACCAAGGAGACAACTTTTTTCAGTGTCTCTGCCAGGCTCCAATATCTGGGGTGCGGGGAAGAGAGGAAATCATTTTCTCTCTTTATAGTCTACACTTTTATGCTTACCGCCCTAAGGCATTTTGTCCATTTTACTGACATGTTAATGGTTCAAAAATGTCGATATCCAAAAAAGTTTTTAGCCAATTAATAACCCAAGGTAAAACAATTACAACAGAAAACAAAAACAAATAAACCCAGCTTTGCTTCACTGTGGACTTAACAGGTTGTACAGAATAACCTTCAAAGTCATTTTCACTTATTTTGGGTTAGGAGAAAAATAAATAAGAAGGGATGGGCTCAGCCAGCATCTCTGTTGTCCTACCTGGGCACCTTCTGGGTGTTCCCCAGAGACCTAGTGACTACCCTGAATCAGCCTCCCTGTGGACACCAGGTTACCACTCACATGTCTGATGTTTTTCTCCATGGCCCTGTGAATGATGATTATTCTGCTTTGGCACATAACCAATATGTTGCATAACTGGGAAGAAATCTAGCATGAATCCCCACACCACGATGATCATTTTCAAGCAGTGTGGGCTGCCCTCCAGAACAGCAATGTCAATCAAGAAGGAGAAAGATGCTTCCATAAGGAGAAAAGGGGGGGGGGGGGGGGGGGGGGGGGGGAGAGATAGAAAAAGTAATAAAAAGTTCCTTTATTAAAAGCTTTGATTTTTTTTTTTTTTTTTATGCTGTAGGCTCAAAATCAGAATTTTCACTGATATCTCAAACAACAAAGAATGTGAAGAATGTTACCATTGTGATTGCAAGAATAGGTACAAATGACTTGGCACAAGATCCACTTTGTCCAAAGCCAGGATTAATTATCAGAATTGACCTGGAGAGAAAAAAAAAAAAAGGAGCCTGAACAGCCTTGAACTGAGCTTAATGAAAATGTTGTGACATCCTTCTGACAAACCTGCCCTTCAAAAAAAAAAAAACAAAAAACACAAAATCCTACAAATTTAGATGCCATAAAAAATCTCATCATGGGAAGCCCAGGCCCCAAAATTCTCTAACATACTAACAGCATGGATGGAACCAGTATTTCATCTTAACTGGAATCCAGAGCAGAGCACTTACAGGTATATTTCCTTTACACAGAAAACTGCCCACCAGCCTCTTCTACAGTGCATCTTCAGTTTCTCCATTTCAGAGCATAAGAGAGTTTTTCAGACAGAATTTTCAGGGGTAGATGAGCCAAAGTTTGCACAATGCTCCATTGATCACAACTCAATTCTTCTGTTTTGTAACATTGATTTTTACACTTCCTGGACTCATATGATCAGGTGTCCAAGGCTGCGGTTAGCTTGCTTGAATTGTACTCGACTTCCCTTCATGGAGCAAGTAACTGTGGTTTGCTGACTAAGCCGTTCACTGTTTTTAATCTGCTTTTGTAAAGGAAAGTTCAGTTCCATAGCTCAGCCTTAAATTGTCACGAATATCAATAGCACAGAAGGAAAAGTCCTTTACTAAATATCCTTCTTTGAATGCCAACTGAATGTACAAACTGCAGCCTTGTCAGTAGGAGAAAACACGATAAAAACAGAATTGAATGTAAAGGGCTGCTGCTTCACAAAATTCTCTCATCTAGTTCCTCCCCTCCCCCTTTTCGTTAATTATTGGATTCACTACTTAGCTAACAAAGACAGTAAAGAGACTGGAGGCAGCTGCCCTCTGCACAACCCATGTGCCAAGTGCAGCACAGACATGAGCAATGCTGGCTCACCAAGCTGCTCTGCTGTTGCACATGAGGCCTGGCCAGTAGACACAGCATCTCATGATTGGAAAGCAACCATGACACCTACCCATGACAGGTATAAGCAGTGTCAGAACAACACCCAAAATGTAGGCTGATTATGCTAGTGGATCCTAGAGTGCCTTCTTCTCAGGGTGAGACATTATTCCCTGATAATTGTAAAGCTGCACAGATGTAGTATTTTTATAGTACTTTTCAGCCTAATTTCAGAACTCAGAATTTTAAGTATGGAATATGTACACTTGTTAGCAAAGGAAAATATAGACTTCTAAGTAAATGACCCAACCCTGTGAACAAAGGATGACAATCATACTGAAAACATCGCTTCGTGACAGCAACTTAGGGACTAACCTCAGGGAGTTGAGCCCAGAATTCTTGACCCTGAAACTTGAACAAGATTTTAAGTTCTCAAAAATCACTTGCATTTGTGAAAACATTCAGTAGTGATGATGGACCCCAAACTTAAGTGAGCCCTTGTAGCTTGTCCAATGGTGGTAATGGTCAGCTTAGGGTCCTGATGTAGGGTAAACTTGACATAAATCACCATATAATCAGCAGCTCTTTCTTTCAGGAGTTGGATTTATTGCTCATTTTTCTACTCTCTCTCACTATTGACAATGGAAGATTAGTAGCTGAAGCCACACAGATGCCCACGTAATTCCTTCAGTCATGTTTTAATTCATGAAGCTACAGAAAAAGCCAGTAAAGTGCAACATCTTAACCATATGCTCTGCCCATTTCTCTCGTCCTTTTCTGCCTCTCAAACTCCTGATATTTCTTTCAGCTTTATAGCACCAGAGCTCTGCAGCTGCTTTAAACCTGAAACTTGTTCCTCCTGTATATACATAATAACCTTATGTATATAATACATAACCTTACCTTGCCACTTCTAAAGAAAAGAAAGAAGCGTTCAGCATTAACAATCTGTTAATGTATTTATCTCTTGCCCTCCTTCAGAAGTTGTCTTGAGCTTGCACAACAGAGGACAAATTGTAGCCACAACAAATGGGAAGATATTCTTTCACTAGTCTCAACAGCACGGAACTGATGTCAAAGACCTTTACATGCACCGATTCATGAACCCTCCCAGTATGCCTATGCAATGCTATACTGACTATAACGAAGTTGTTTTATCTAACTATAGTTACAATTCAGTGACTTTTATAAATTGACATTCCTTTTTCTCTACTCCAAATATGCACCCTTCATCACTTTAGACATGGGACACATTAGAGGGGCGCAGCATTTTTACTGTTATTATTAATTTGCATAAAGAAAAATAAGTTTAATCTGCTCTGGAAAACTGACATCCGTTTGCTTATAAGTAGTAACTTAATTTTGGGTATATAACATTACTTTGGGTATATGCCTAGAACAGCTTAACTTTTGCTGGAGGAAATGCTTTCTTTTTCTTTAATACATGAAAAAAAAGAAAAGTTTTCTTTCCTAGTGTTGATGTGGTCCTAGAAAATATTTCAGTAAATAGGTTAGCTTACTGCCAATTAACACCATCTTTTACAACTTTATTTTAAAGATAGACTAGATATTTGTCTGAGATACTCAACTTTTTTTTTTTTTTTTTTTTTTTTAAACCCTTGGACCTCAACTTACTTGGAGCAAAGGAGCACAAGAATTCTTACCATGACATAAATCTAGCTTGTAGAAATGTTAACTGCCTTGAATAAATTGGCACTCAGGTAATTGAAACCTGAATAAAAGAAAAAATAGTCCAGTGTAGACAAACAATAGTCATCCAGACAAGTAAAAAACATAATAATTTGGTATGATTTTGTCTGCTGAGACTTTTCACTGCTACAATTTATATGGCCTTTCACTCATCATGCATTTGGTTTACCTGAATGTAAAAGGCAAGCCCACAGGTAGGTAAGTCCCTTACAAGAATAAAAAATTTGGTTTGGAATCAAAGACATTTAAATGTGAGAAATTTGAATTGTGATTTAATCTCTAAAGGAATGAGAATGACTAGTTAAAGATCATAAGGTAGTGTTTAAGTTGTAAATAGAGATGAATTATGAAAGGAAGAATAAATCTCATTTGAACCTAGGACTTATTATAAAGTCAAGCTGACGAATCCCTCACTTAGCAGTAACATT
Organism: Netta rufina; assembly: GCF_964035555.1. Taxonomy (NCBI): domain Eukaryota; kingdom Metazoa; phylum Chordata; class Aves; order Anseriformes; family Anatidae; genus Netta; species Netta rufina. The sequence goes on from NC_140124.1 coordinate 58,935,739, forward strand.
TTCCTAAAGCAAACATTGGAAAGTCTAACAATATAGACTGACATAGCTGGCAAATCAAGGAATGAGTATAGGTTGTGATGAAACTTGCTAATTCTTAAATACTCAGAACCATCAAAATATACTGGCTAACAAGTGTCAAACACCTGGCAGATAGTTTCTGTTGAGTGTGCTGAAATGCTCCAGCTAGACCTTTAAGCAAACTGCTGAAACAGTGCCAATGATGCCTGTACTAGCAAGAAGCAGGTAGATCATTCAAACCAAGTTGGGACTAGTTTCAGTGATTCATGGGATTAAAATTATGAATGAGAAATTTATACCCCAGCAGAAATAGATGTTCAACCTAAGAAAAATTAAACTCGTGAAATATCAAGATGGCTTTTTAGCAATACTACCTCGATATTTTAACCCAGTTAATCAGGACTCACAGTTCAAAATGCAAATCCTCCCTAAAATGTTAACAATAACCCATTCAGCAATGCTGGAAAAATCTTGTTACTGCGTCAGTGGAGCATTACGTAAGAGTTAGCAATCTGCACTTGGCCAGAAGAATTATTTTTAAAAACCTTAAACTATGAGTTATGATAGAAGGTGAATGGAAACTGAATAATATCTTGCAGAGACCTAAAGCGTGAATGGTGAAACAGTCTAGGAATGAGTGAAAGAGACTGTGCATTGTTTTTTGCAAATCCTGAATTAAGAGCAGCTGAATACAGGGTCTCACTAACTGAAACATCAAAAGTTAGAAAGAAAAGTTATGAACCACAGGAATTGATTTTTTCCTCATCCCTGTCATGAAGAGCTATTTCCTAGGTCTTGATACAGCCCTTCACTAACACAACAATCTTTCATTTATGAGTCTAATGAAAGAACCTGAGCCATTTTTGCCAGTTTTTGTGCTCATGATTAATCAGTTCCATCCCAAAATAGCAGGCAACAACCTGAAACACCTTGGCAGATTTGGGGGTTGGAACTAAATGATCTTTAAACCCTCTTCCAACCCAAGCCATTCTGTGAAATCTGTGCCCTTTTTCCAGGGAGAGCTTCTGGAGTGTCAATTTAAAAGAACAACCTCCAGTTCCAAAAGTAAAAAGACAAAACAAAACAAAACCTTCCACGAACAAAAGAGTTTTTTTTTGTTGTTGTTTTTTTTTTTTTTTTTTTTTTTTTTTTTCTCTCCCCCTCCTTTATATGACTCCCTTATATAAAGCAGTTCACCACAGGTTCAGCATTTGGTTTTCGAACACTGTGCATTCAGTCTCTCAAGTTCAGTGAACTGCAAGGAGGTAATTTGATTTCCAGGTGGTAACACAGTTCATCTGCCACCAGGGCAGATGGAACTCCTGGCTCTTCTTTCCTTCTCTAACCACATATATTCCTTCACTCCTTGATATGAGATGACCACATGAGAACTGGAGATGAGTGAGTTACACTATGATCCCCACCACACAGTGAATCACAGCATGACCCTGCTTTACAAGAAATCTTGTTTAGGGATGGATTTAGGGGTGAAAGGGAATTTCAGCCCTGGCAGAGGCAGGGACTGACCAATGACTTGCTGATATTGTTCTGGCAGCGACTCCCCAAGCACAGTAGGTCTGTGAGGAAAATAATATCAAGCTGATCAGTACTGTAAATTGGTGTCCTGTCAGCTTCATTAGGTTTGCTTGCATCACGTTAGCAGGAGAAGGCCTGCAGATGCTGGCAATTGTGATATTGTATAAGAAGTAAATTGAATATAATTAATGAAGATCTTTAATAGACAGGCAAGCATTTGGATAGCTTCCAGAATTAATGTTGACTATGCATTTTAAACCTAGGCTTTTGTGTTAATGCCTTCAACTAAAGCTCACATTCTGCGGGGTTTTCCCCCTATATTTGACTTCCTATGTTGTATTCCACAATTGACAAGAGTTTTCACAAAGTCTCCAGCAGCTAGCCATCCTTTCCTAAAAGCATTAAACGCAAGTTACTTAACTACACACCTCTGTTTTTATTTGTAAAACTTTAATCATGACCATAAGTAACTAAACACCTGCCAAAAATCCATGGAAAACATGTACGGTCAGGCATTTAGAGTTGCAGATTTTACAAATGGAGTAGAATAAAGAGGGCTTCGGGCTTTATTTGTTTGTTTATTCTTACATTCCTTAATAATTATATTTAATGGCTAGAACTTTGGAATTATATTAATTCTTGTGAAAAGCTGCTCATTAATCATAGATTGTTGCATTTGTACTATATGAAGAAAATATACATTTAATTTTGAAAAAATGTTATCTTGGGATCTATTCCAAATTAAGACATTCAGAAGTCAGACACTCACAAAACATACATTGCACACCTTCATAAGATAGATGAACTTCAAACATGCCTAAGGTATGAGTTACTCAAACTCTGGAAAAATGTAAGGTCTCTATCAAAACCAAGATCCATCCCCCTACTCTCACATTTTAGAGGAGGTAAAAGCAATACCAGTCTAATTTGAGATGGAGTATGTTAGCTGCTGTCGATAAGCTCCAGAGAGACACCACAGTCTCAGGAGACTGTAGGCCTAGAAATATCAAAGGATGACCCATTGCATTTGAATAGTAAACTGATATGTAGCACCACAAAGCCAAACTGCTGATGGTAACGCTGGGTGTGAGGGATCCACCTCAGCTATATACTGCTATACACTATAGCTATATAGCAGCTATATAGAGCTATGTACTGTAGAAACTATGCCCTCAAGTAGATTCTTTAGTAACACAATTTTCAGCTGTGCTGTTTGGGTAGTCATTGTATAACAATATGGTGCTATTTGTATGAACTACCTGTAACAAATAGGCCATCTGTATTGCCTTTCTTCAATAATTTGAACAGGACATGGTTACATTAAACATATATTTTAAGTTTAGGGAACTGAGGAATTTAAGGAACCCCAAGAATTCTGATAACATCATGGCATTTCTTGAGCTTTCACAAAAGATAAATCTTTTTGTACTTCCTAAAAAATCATAAACCATTAGAGTTCATGAAAATTTCAAAAATAAAATAAGAGCACATGATATATACACACAAACATTTTAAACAAGACTTGCTTTGTTTTATATTCTATCCTGCTGAGTTTAGCTTGATTTCTAAGGTGTATATAAAACTTTGACATTACATGCCTGACATTCTTCATATTGTTAAATGTTTTCAGGTTCAGGACTCCAGACAATAGGAATAAATCTAGACTTAAGCTAATTGTTTTAGGTGATTTTTTTTTTTCCCCCCGGATATCTCCCCAGCAAACAATGACTTTGTTTTCTTTACATAGCTTTTTTTTTTTTTTTTTTTTAAATCACTTTTTCTCCCATTGGATTAGAAGTATAAATTAGTTTGTTGTTACAGCCTTTTCTAAAGATGCTGCTGTTCTCAAATCCCAGACTTAAAAACCCATCATTTTCCACTCAAAAAAAAAAAAAAAGTCTATAAAAAAAAAAAAGCATATTGTCTTCCAAAATTGACTTTCCTTTAGAAATTCATCATTACACAGTAAAGCACTGTTGACAGTGAGATTTCACTTAAGTTTACAATAGACTAGACATGGAGAGCATTGCTGAAGCAGACAAAGTTCTGCTCTTGCTTGGCTGAATGGCTGCCAGGGTACATGTGTGTGAGGGGAGGGAAACAGGCAAGTTAAATTAGTTGATGACCCCAATGGAACATGAGGAAGAGGAATACTCATCCATCCTCCTACAGTTTACCATTACTCTCAATGAAGTAACTTAAAACCAAGAATGAAATTAGCACCATATTCAACAGGCCCCCTTCACAGACAAGCTTTGGTCTGCAGATGAGAGGCAAGCCTAAATTTACACTGCTTTTGCCTCCCTGAAGTTCTAAGCAGGGAGGAGAGGATACACTGGATTTGAGCCTTCCTGCCCACAAGTGACTTTTCTTCCAGCTTTGCAATGGCTTGCATTTATGCACCCTCTTGAGTGTGGCTTCTGTGCAAACAAGTCAACCCTGAGAACTCCTGTCCAACCAAGTCAATAGGAAGAAGAAAGAAGCCAGCTTTTTTTTTCTTTTTTCTTTTTTCTTTTTCTTCTTATTTGCTGAATCCATCAGCTCAATGCAAATAAATAAATAAATAAATAAAACAATTCAGCACAATTGTATTTGGGAATCAAGATTATCTGACATAAAATTAACAAGGAACAAATAAATGTGGTATTTTCCAGTGTTATTTTTCCTTCTAGGAAACCTCCCAGACCTGAAGCAAACTTTGTTTTCCTTTAAGGAATCAACTTGCTGACCTGCCATCCCCAAATGGCCCTGCACATTATGCTATAATCCCTGTGAGCAGATCAATTATCAACTGGCAGAGAAGTTTTGCAGGCCTATGCAAAGACACGGGAGCTGGCTCAGTTGCTGGTTGACTCCTTCCTGCTTGAACACAGGGAACATCCCTTCTGATTGAGTGCAGCAGCATCCCTTCTCTTTCTTCATACTTGTAGTATAAACCATTAGTCTTTTTATGCTCATTATTGCTGTTGAGATCAGTCTATCTCAGAAGCTGACTATTTAACATAAAGTTATCACAATCAGAGCCCCTCCTATTATCATTTACTCAGTGCAATCTCTTATATAGGACTATTTTCCTTTGCTTCTGACCTTCAAAAACTGCAAACAATTTAAATATTTACTATGTTCCTTTATGGGCTGAATTATATATTATAGTTCATTTCAATAAGAAGAGGTTGGCTATCTCCAAGATTGCAATTTTTAGAGACAAGTAGAAAAATTGTTTACATCACTTTTGACAAAACAGAAGTTTAATAAGACTTCTTCCTATAGCTCCACTCAAACTGTAGGCCTTTGAAATATAGTTAGCCATGTAACTATCCCCAAGAAGCTACATGATACAAGTTTTGTTTAACTAATTTTCTGGATGCCTAACTTGAATGATGATTTTTGAATTATGTTAAGTGCTGATCACTTATGGCCACACCTATCCTGCATTGCATAGATCAAGCTAATTTGGAAAAAGAAAACTTGGAAAAGAAATCAGGTCCTGGGCATCTCAAGTTTCCTTAAAATGAATGGATACATTTAATTTAATCTCTCTTGCACATCAGTTTCCGGAATGCAATCCTGAGATAACACTTCCTTCGTTTTACTCATATGAACACAAAGTTCTTGAAGCAATTTGAAAATGCAGTGGTAAGAATTAAAAACAAATTAACAAACCAAACCCCACATATCTGAGGAAATTAAAAATTCAGTATTTGAAGTATAGTGTGAATGCAGTAAATGAATCAGGTCCACACTGAACAGCAATAAAAATTGTGATTAACTGGTAAACAGTTACTTTATCCATCCCATTACCTGAATAATGCAATGATTCTGCAGAAAAAAGGAAGCATATGACTGTGTGATTGAATAAAACTTTATCAATACAAATATATAAGGGACTGACCTAAATTCATGCTGAGAGCCTCACATGATGGTACTTCCTACTGTCTGAGTACTCGACCATACAAGGTTATTAACAGTCTTCGGAAGCAAAAGGAAAAGTTTCTGTACATAATTTACATTGCTGAAATTGGAAGACTCCATGCAAATTTGAATCATCATGCTAAGCAGTGTAAATAACCAAAATCTCTATGCTAATATGACTGTGTACTAGTGTCATTACAAGCAAAAAGTGATACTCAGACTACAAACAGATAAAGATTTCTCTGCATTTCACCTCCTGTGATTTTTTTAATGTTAAGTTTTAAAGAAATGATGATTCTCACCACTTTTTGAGAAGGAACAGACATCCAACTTTTTCTAGCATTTAGAGTTAAAAAAGAAATTATTTTTTTCAATAGTGATACACATCATCTCAAAATCTTGATAAAAATAATGCAAGCATTTTTCCCAAGGCCAGGGAAGCGTCCAGTACACATAGACACACGCATCTATATAAAAGTGGACAGTTAGTATTGCTCTGTGTCTGAATGAAAGACCCATCAGCCCATTTTTTACTTCCCTATTGTTACAATCGTGTTGTCCCTAGGCTCATTCATACACCCTATTTCCTGTAGACAAGGCCCCAAAAGTGTTTCTCTATTATGTTTTATATCCATAGCTATCATACAAAAGTTACACCAATACATTAATGGAAATTCCTATGGTCTTCACTACAGTGACTTTTGTCTTCACAATGTTTAGACTGTTACTAAAACATGGAATAGAAAGACTAATATTTTTCTAACTATCTATCTGGGTTGATTCATGGCTTTTACATGCAATAAAACTATCGATTAATGAACTGAGCTCAATTTTAAACACACTTTTTACATACACAGAATCAAAATACTAAGTGCAACTGAAATCCAACTTGCCAGAAACTTAATTCAGACTACGTTTCTTATCATCCTTACTGTCACCAGAACTACCAAATTCAAGAGAAATAGTTCAAGATAACTCCAACTTCTACATGAATGCATTCGGATATTTTGAAGATAGATATATATATATAAAAAAAAAAAAAAAAAAAAAAAAAAGCTCTGTGCACTTCTTAATGTAGAGCAGAAAACATTGTTAATGTGTGGTAAGAAGCAGATAGTGTAGTGAAAAGTACAGGTGACAAAGTCTACTAATGTTTATTCCTCAGAGTAACATTTGTGGAACATAAGTGTCAGATTAAAAGAGAAGAGGGAAAAATAAAATGAACAGATGACAAGACAAATAGAGTAATAGAATTCCCGAGTAAAACCCTACCTGACATTCTTAAACAGATGAGAATAAGAAGGGAAACTGTCAAAATACAATCAGGAATGAAAAGTAGGAGGGAAAGGGGATTTGGAAGTCTGGAACACTTGGTAAAAGTTAGAGATGGACTGTAACCAAAAATCTTGATCCAAATACCTCTAAAGTTTGGAGGACATTTGAGAGCTTGAACAGGATTTAAGTTCTACACAGTTGCCTTCCCTCCCCTACACCTTCCCCCCCCCCCCCCCCCCCCCCCCCCCCAAATACATTTCTAGCCAAACTCTGCTTCCAAGATCTGCAACAGTTTGAGAAAATCTTTGGATTCATGTCCTGAATCTTCCACCCACATCAGCTGAAAAATCTTACATTAATGCAATTGTTGAGAAATAGCGCTGCTAGCCAGGCCTCTATTTTCAGCAGCTCAACCTCTCAGAGCTGTTCTAGGCCACCTTTGTCTAATGGAAATAGTGCATAAGGCTTGACCTGGGCAGCTCAAATGCCTCTGTGCAGTGCACAGAGGGAGGTTTTATTGTAAGCCTCTTTCTACCACTTCAGTCCCTCCTACGCAGCTCAGTAAACAGTTAATTTATATGGTCTGCCAGAAGCACTCCCTCTGGCTTCGTGACACAACATCTAAAATGTTGGAAGTGTACGAAAGAGTAGATACAGCTGTTCCAAAGTCAAGTCCTTAGCATTGCACTGCCTGCTGGCATGAGGACCCTCATTGCCAGCCCTGCATCCCATGGCAGGCTGGGATATCCCTAGCTATGTACTGTGCTGATACCTTCCCTCCACACAGGCACCTTGCTCCACCACAGTGTTTCCACTACATTCCCTGTACAGCATCTCTGCTCCTGCCAGGTGCCTCTGGAAAAAATTTTTACTTTGGAAACTGTTTTTGTGCAAAGAGGCTTACAGAAGAGACTAAGGGACATGAAAGGAGGAGGAAAAAAATAAAGGAAGTGTTGAAACAACTAGTTTATGAACACAGAAAGATTCACTAGCACTATTCCTTGTGCTATATATTCCACATATTTCTTGTGGGGAAAAAAAAAATCAAATAGTTACTTAGAAAAATGTAAATGCCAAATCATTTTTCCCTCCCCCAGTTGTGGTGTTTTTGATGGTCTCTGTGTCCTGTGCTTCTGGTGCGTGCTATGGGAAAACTCATACCACTATCTTTCCCTTTTGAGGATGCTGGCAGGGACCCAGAAACACAGATCCTCTGTCAAATCTGCCAGAATCAAGCAAGTGGATCCAAAAGTTACTTGTGAGAATACAATAGAAAATATCTTCACAGACAATGCAACCAAACTAAAAAAGATGAGAAGCAATCTGCTGACTGCCCACCCTCTTTGCAAAAAGCAAGGGGAATCAAAAGGACCTTTGTGCACCCTCCGGAACTTTCTGATGTCCTCTATATGTAGCACCCCTATAGAAAGGTGATCCACAGGAATTGCCATATAAAGTTGACAACCCAACGTGTTTGCTATCAGGACAGTAGCTTTATATTATCCCTGGCTGTGGGACATTTGCTAAACAGTAATCACTTTGCCTCATTTCAGATACTTATTTGTACTTAATAGGTAAAATAATACCTTATTAGCATAGTGCCTAGTTCCAATAAATGTCTAATATGGCTATAGGTTTGTGCCTCTGCACATAAGAGAAGAAAACAGATTTCTTTCAAATCTGAAGATATCTCTTTCTCCAAGAGAAATAAAAACAAACTTCATTCCAATCTAATGACATGAAAATGTTAAAGAAGTCAATTCTGAGAGGTTTTTTAATATTAATTTGTCCAAAGTTGCCAAATAGATAATTACAGCAGTAATTTTTTATTTTACAATAAATTTTAAATTAGATGCATGTTACATCATGTTGAAAAGGGCAATTCTTTTTCCCCAAAAAATGGCCAAGTTCCTTTTCGGCTTTCCTCAGTTTCAACAAGAGTCCCATCAGAGACTTGCAAATGCTCTTCTGCAATATATTCCTGGTAACACAGGTGAGACTCACTGTCCCTGTGAATCCTTTACTATCCTTACGAGAATAGTGTAGGGTTTCCCAAAAAAGATGACTGAAAGATGAAAACAGACTGTTAGTTTCAGCCCAGGAACACTAATTAAAAACTGATAGTTGAAGCCTATGATATCCACAATAAACATAAAGGACCTGGGAATTTGAACAACTTTAGCTTTCTTGACTTTAAAAATCAGTACAAAAAGAGCAAATGACTTGATTCCACTAGCGTTTTATACCAAGAATTCCATTCATATCCATATATGGATAAAGGAGACAGACAGTATGGGGGGGGGTATTTTTTTTTTAGGGGGTTGGGGGAAGGCATGTCTTTAAGTTGTAAAAGAAAAGGACTTTGGAATCTATGTCAGACGAAAGGTAAACAGATTTCATCTACCCCTGCCCCTCTTCTGTATAATATATTGTTCCTTGCAACAGAATTTAAATTAATGTAATGCAAAAGCAAGTTGCAGCTTTGGGATTTAGTTTCCTTTTGGTTTCTTTTATTATTTTTTTATTATTACCTTCTGAGTAATTCCTTTTTAGAAAAAAATATTTTATGAAAACACTGTGGCAGGAACACCAGAATATTTTTTAGATCACTAATGAGATTTTGTCTCATGATTCACGCTGCACAATCCAATTCCAAATTATTGCTTTTTATGTTCAAATATTTTCTTATGTAAGCAGGAATTCATATACTTGTGGCATGGGAAAAGTGTGGTAAATCCTATTCCAATGCAATTCTTTTCACGTACAACCTGTCATGTTTAGCTTCCAAGGATTTTAAAATAGCCCAAAGAAAAACAAATGAAATGAAAATAAAGTAAATTCTAAAAGTAGAAAGAAAAATACAGTTTACCACATTCCAAATTAATGTTTATTGGGTACATAATACTTAGGTACAGGTTTTCACAGTTTAATTGATAACAATGTCCAGTACTTAATTTTAAAACTCTAAAGGCAATTCACCAATCTTCAAAATCCTTCAAAGTAAATACATATTATTTTAGAAAGATTAAAAAAAAAAAAAAAAAAAAAAAAAAAAGGAAGCTAACAGGACTTTTTCAAGGCTGCACTTTGGTTTCAGACTTGATTCTTGTTGATTCAAAGGCTTCTCAGGTTTACCTCAATGCTAAAGCCATTGGCTTCATTAACTGTGTGGGAAAACAGCTGCATTAACCTTAATCAGTGCACACCTAAGCCTCATTCTCTAAATAAACAGCACATTCAGGGAGAACATGCACCACACAGGTGCATCTCAGCAACTCACTGACCAATATGGCTTTGCAGCAAGGGTGGGACTATTCCTCAGCAAGCACAGAAAGGAATTATAACCCCACCCATTACTCCTGTTTCTGTAGTGGAAATGGTTTTCCACAGGAACTCATCCAGCTACTGAACCTAACCCACCAATCCAGCCTCTCTAAAATTCCCTGAAATTCCCCTAAACATTTAATAAGTTTAGAATATGTTTAGCTCAAAATAACAAGCTATTTAATTTGGATTTCATCCCACTTTAAGGCTTGCTTCTTCCACAAGGCCTACCAGACTCTGACAGCCAGTAACACGCAGCCAAGAAGAGATTAATTGGGTGATAACTAATGGTAAATGAGCTCATCCTCCCACTATCCATTTCTACCAATTTGCTTCATCCACATGTTGTTGCTTGTTATTCATTTAGATTTTAAGCTTTTGGAGGCACAATCACGGTATAGTCTCTGAGTCCAAACTCCAGAATGGGGCTTAAGTGTGGTCCTGCAACATAAACCCTTTGCCCTCCCCATGTTATCATTTGATTATATCATTATGCAACAACTAAAGCTATTAAAACTGTTTAAGAAAACAAACAAACAACAAAAAGAAACATTTCAAGTCCAATGAAGAAATAGTTCTTATCCCAGCTGACTTGACTCAGCAAGGTGTTACTACAAAGAATAACCACAGGGCTGAAGGGGACAACAAGAGCTCCCTCAGTCTCTTGATCTAGTCAACACTACACCAATGAATCTACAACAGCTCAAAAGATATATACTTATGCCTTTCTTGACAGATGTTTGTTCAACATTACCACTGAAAATTCATCCACAGTGCCTACAGACATGAAGGTTTCACCAGTATATAGTAACTAATCAATATCGTTACTGTCAGTATTTTCTACCTTCTCACTTCCATATTTCTCCATGCATTATAAACTCATTTCTCCTTATGCAGACATATTAACAAAAGATTTTTTTGCAGTTTGCCATCTTTCAAAGCACATCCTTCCTTAATCTTCTCTGCTTTAGACTAAGCAAACCCTAAAGGAACATAACAGTCCATTACTGGGAGTGTCTTTAGTCATTTGTTTCCCACTGGATCCTCTCCAGTGGGTCCCATCATTTTGGGAGGGCAAGCTCCAAAACTCCAAAAGTACAGTCCTCCAACTTGTTCCTTGCTATGGCATGCCTAGGGCAGTACAAGACTCTGGTCATATCTCTTCCACAAGACATTTTGCCCAAGTACCTCCCCCCCTCTCCCCCCTCCCACCCCCGTATATTTTTGGCTCATGTTCAATGTTCAGTTTGTAAGCTACAACAGATACAGCAGTCTTATAAAACTGCTGCTGAGCCAGTTCTTGTCCATCATGTTTCTGTAGATGATCAGATATGTTTTCTCTTTGGAGACAGGAGCTAAACTTGCCCTAACTGACTTGTGCCATTTTAAAGAGATATCACCAGTCCATCAAGATAATTTTGAAATCTAATCCAATTCTCCAGCCAAGGATCCCTGTTCTTTCCATCTTACTATCACCTACAAATTTGGTGAGGCGCATTCTCTGTTCTCCCAATCCCTGGGGAAAAACACAAGGTTTGACAGAAATTTAGTAATCTCTTTTGAAATATGGTTTTCCAGTCAGTCCTTCCTGTAGAGTCTAATACAACCAGATAATTCCATCTACTGCCATGCCTCTTCATGCTTAAAGCGTCACTGAATTAGGTTGGCCTGATTTTCACAAACAACATAGGGAAATACTGTTGTTGCTGCTGCTGCTTCTTTGTTGCTGCAGTTATTATGATGCATGACTCACATTCTTCAAAAGCAACTATTGTTTTTCAGCACTCATTTAAGCAAATACAGCTTAATGGAGATGAATGCATAGTCCTTTAACAGAAAAATCTTCTTTGAGATTTATTCTCAGCATATCTTGTTCCCTGTGGTTTACATTTTCTTTAAGGTATGCCTAATCTGGGGAAGCTTTTGTAAGTAAATAACACTTCTTTCCTCACATGCACCTTAAATTGAAGGCCAAAATGAAAAACGGTTGAGATTCATCAAAACTATATTCAAGGTCCTGAAATGCAATCTTCTCTCTAATACCCAAATGCCTTCTGGAAGTGCAGTAGGTAAACCAATAATGATTCAGGGCATAAAGATACATATATATAAATTGCTTTCACTTTTTAGAAATCTAAGTAAAGGGAAGTAAAAAGGGGGATTACATCTAATTAAAAATCCATGACTGATATTCTCAAATTAAAATCTGGTTAAGAAAACCTATCATCTTGGATACGCAGCACAACTTTTTGGGCATTTACTCTCATTTGACTAATATGCTAGCAAAGTTTACTTCTTCAATGATTCTGGTTTGCAATAATCAAAGTTAATTTGAAAAGTTATTATAATCCAGATACAGACATATGTCTAAGTAAGCTCAGCATTCCCGTAGTATTATGGGATCTTAAAATTAGGACTGAAAACAGTAGGCCATCTAATTTTACCCCTTCTCACAAAACTGAGAATGTAAAACTCAATAAATGTCATATATTTAGATAGAGATTTTAAAGTGGAAAAAAAAAACTTGACAGAGAAAAAGAGGTATGGTCATTATTAATCAAATGGGAAACTGACCTCCTCAGTTCAGCATAAGAAAAGCAAATAAATTAGCAGAATACAAGCCCTTTTTAAAATTAGAAATCACTTTTTTTTTTTTTTATATATCCCTATAAAACCTGTAGAATATGAAAGCCTACTCCTAACTCTTCAGAATCAGTTTTCTCTGTGATTATATCCTTTTCCACATATTTTCTGAGAATAAGAAACTGCGAAAAACACAGGTAGTGTATGCTTCTAGAATACAAGAAGACAGAAATTTTCTGTGAACTCCCTGAAAATTACTGTCATCTTTCCTTGGTGAAATACTTTTCCACCCTTAAATCTAACCAGCATAACCTCTATCCAAGTGCCCTGGGGCCCAAGATATGTATTCCAATTTCAGCCCAATTACACCTGGGGAGTAAATGGCAACAAACATTGCTGGCTGTAACGTCACCATGCATATCTGTCATTATTCCATTTATTGCATGAGCAAGTGAAGACAGACAAGAAATAAGTAGATGGCTACCATTCATTTCAATCTTCACAAATGAAATCACATTCTTATGACTATTTCTAGTAAGCTTTCTTTCCTGTCAAATACAAGAGGTGTTACCAAGAAAACATCTTACTCCAGTATCGCATTACTGGTCATTTCTAGACAAGCTTCTGTGGCTTCGCAAACTAACAGTATCAGACAGTAAGTAGTCCTAAGGTCCTTTTCATTCACTTGCTTTCCCTCGTTAGGGGGAAGACGACAAGGATCTTTCATAGAGGTGCTTTCTTCTAAACTTGTCCTCTTGAATTTAGGCAGTTTAAGGAAACAATGACTGCTGACAACTTCCTTATTACCAGCAATTAATGGCCAGTTTGTTAATTAGTGTCCTGAGGCAAAGTTAATGTAGCATTTCCAGCTAAAACAAAAACAAAAACATAGTCCACATCCAAAAATATTCTGACAGCTCTGTATTATTCACTATTTTTCTTAACAAGGACAGATTTCCCTGTCCAAATCAGTGGACTGCAAAGTTCATATTCTGGGAAAAGAGATCAGCTTCATTAAAATGAAAAAATAATCAATTGGTTGTGATCTTTTTCCTGACCCAAAACATAGAAAGTTCCCAGTGAACTCAGGGGAGAGAGGGGAAAAAAACATTGAAAACTTTTCTCTGCATTGTCAATAAAATCTCCAATCAATACTGGGGGCTTTCCTCACAGGCTGTTTCTTTATGTCAATTAATCAAACAAGAATAATCTATCAGCTACTGAAAGTGTCTTAAAGGAGCTAACACCATAAAAAGTAAGAAAAGTAATAGCACAGGACTTGTTTCTAAGAAGTGTTTCTTATTTTGACGCTCCTTACTTACTCATTAGAAAATGATCAACTCACTTAATCTTTAAGAAGGCAAATTAGAAAACCATCGCATACTCTTTTCACCACCTATCTGCCTCTAGAAGAGTGGTAAAATCTCCATATTTTCCTCACTGAACCAGCAGAGAGAGACAAGATACCTTCTCTCTAGATAATGGTGCTCCTGGAGTAAATGTCTATATTGGGCATCAGTATTGTTCTTCAGGATTTCTCAGAGATGTCCCAATAGGGTGTTGCTCTTGGGACCTCCAGAACAGGAACAAAAATAAATCAAGGCAGCCTTAAAAATCACTGCCAGCTGCAAAGGCAACAAAAATCCTCCAGTTACCACATTTGGATTACAAGTCTTTTTAGAAGTGACCTCCATTACCACAATTTCTATATCCTCTATACTGCTCCTAACATGTCACCATAGTGGTTAACTCAGGGGAAAAAAACAAACAAACAACTAACACTAGCCTCTGCACTTCATGACAGACACCTTAAAGACCATAGATTTCTCTTCAGCTTTCCATAAGGAAAATATCCAAAACTGAAAACCTGCCCATGTGGCTCTTCTACAAGCCAGATAATGCCAAGGCAGATGTGCCAGCGACAGTGACACTGAACAGCTCATAGGGAGGCTTCTGCAGCAGAGGCTGAACTTTCATGCTGCAACAGCTCATTTCATGACTCTCCAGGAAGAAGTGGGCTACAGCCTGCAGCTCTAGTCACTGAAGACATTGCTAAGAACTTATTCTCTATCAATGTGTGATAAAGCTTTACACGGAGTATTATAAATATGAAGTTTTATTTCTTAATAAAGCATAACCAGGCTGATTTAGTTTCAGACCTCACATCAGCCAAACACAACTTTCAGCTGTGAAACATTTATAAATGTCTGCATTTAATAAAATGTTAAAACTTCTTAAAATAATTCTCTCAAACATGTTAAACCACATGAAATGCAATCAAAGCTGCACCATGTTTTAGAAATTTTACAAGGCTTTTATTGTATAAACGACATTAAGTTTTAATACCAGCAGTGATGTACCTACAACAAAAACAAAGCAAAGTGCACAGAAAAAGAAAAAGAAAAAGAAAAAAGAAAAAGCTACTTGAGCAGTATCTCCATAAATAGCTGAATCTAGCCATTGGCTAGTGGTTGAGCAGCCACTTCCCCCACAAAAGTATTCAGGAAGTATGCTGTCAGAATACTTCAGAGAGTAATCAAGGTTTCATTTGTTTGGTTAATATATTCATTATTGCTGGAAACTGTACTATATGTAAAAGTAGAATAATCAAGAACCATCTTTTACATGTTTTTCTCCCCATTTTTACCTCCTAATGGATTACAAATCACTCTGAAGATATGAATAATGACTTCATAATAAGTTTAAGATAACTTATTTAAGGGCTACAAGAAATTAAAAAAAATCATCGTTTTAGGACAACTTTGATACTCTGCCTTTGGGGATTGTTACACATTTGGAAGGAAATCATTGTATTCCAATAATATGTCAAGATTTGGCATTGGTGACATTGTTTCAACACAGTAATTCTACAAACCACTAACCGATAACGGATTTATATAAAAGCAAACAGGGATAACTTGACAGGTTATACATAACATTTATTGGCAAGGCTGTAATCTTAAGAAATCTGGGGCTTTAACAGCACCCCATTCATTGTTGAATGAAAAGTTGTATGAACTTCAGACAGTTATGGCTTATACACAGAGTCTGTGTTAACATCTTATATGTAAACTTGCTGCACTTGCATCAGACAGGCTTATTGCTAGCATCTTATACGCAAAATTCAACCTCAACACAAGTCTGAAGCTAGAAAAGTCATCTTAAGACATAATCAAGTCTTAAACCAATGCTGACTGTACATTATAAATACTTAGACCATCTGAAAAAATCCTGTTTTAAGCAAACAAATCCAGAAGCATTCTGCACACCCACTATAACAAGCAGCATCCAAGAAGCATTTAAGTACTGCTTTAATCAGGCATATAGTAAATAGTTTTCATTTTAAATGATGTGCATCTTACTCAAAAGGACCCCAAAAGTCTTCACAAAAACAAATTGGAAAATGAAGACATTTTCTATGTAAGAACTTCTGGGGGAGGTTGGAAGAGAGGACAGTCTAGTTCTGCCAAAACCTGCATGAAAATTTCCTAGAAACACACACTAACAGTAAATGAGCTTCTTCCCCTGCCCTGTCACCACTTGAGGAGTAAATATTAGACTGATCAACCAATCTTTATAGTCCTGACATCTAAAAGGACGTTTGAAGCCAGAGCACAAACCCAAGATTATGATTTTTTTTTAAAAAAAAAAAAAAAAGGCTGAACCGACACCATCTGAAATCTCCTAAAACACAGCTTGAATAGCTACTTAAACAAAAGTTTAATAGACTTTTATCTTAATCAGCATTACAAAAGAGAAACATAGCACAAAGCCACATAAAAACAGAAGAGGCATGAAAACAATGAAAAGGGTTTAAGTATAGAAGAGAATCTGACTAAAACAGCCCACACTGAAGGACTGAGTTTGTTGAAAATAACTTTGCTATAGAACAGCAATTAGAGGAAGAGACAGACATAATGTGAAAAAGTATTAACAACAGGTCAAGACTTTAGTAGTGTTCCATGAGAAGTAAACATGGATTTGCTGTCTGGGTTCCTTCTTGTTCAGAGATGATATGTTTTCTACTTTGACACTTCACACCTCTGAACCACAGTATGTCTTTACTGCTATTTGCTAAAAAACAAAACAAAACATGGTTCTGTTTTGTCCTTTGGAGTGCAGAAAAGAAAATACTTTTTCACTTTCAAATGCTTTTATCTTAATATGCGTGGTGTGAACAATACAGCATAGTCATGCAGGCCTATGCCCAGCTGAGTCATCCATCTGAAAGGTGTACTACTCCATGTGAAACAAACAGTCTGCTTTATTGGGATTATATTTTGAGTCATGTGGTGAATGTCTGGATAACGATTCCACCCCAGGCTGTGTGTGGTAGATCTATTCAGGGATTAGAAGGAAAACTCTAGTCAGCTAAGAGGATACACTGAAAAATATAGCCATATCTACTAACTGAGGACTAACTGACCTCCACCTATCCACCCATGCAGCTACCTGCATCAGGAAAGAAAGTGAGTAATATATGCTCACTTCCATAATTTTTATTTATTTTTTTTAATGTTACTGAATGATTCATAGAAAGAGAAACATGGAACAACAACATATAAGGACAAATGAAAAAAAAAAATCATTTCAAAAGATTTACATTCTTTGGTATGAAATACACCTGGGCTGTCAGCCACATTCTCCTGGTTTCTTTAAATACACCTTTCACTCCCAGAGACCTTGATACAACTTCTGGAGTCTGCCTGAGACCTCCACAGCACCATTTTTAAAATGGCTCTCATTCAGGTGAAGCATAAATTCTCTTCTCCATTCCTGATGGAGAGCTCTCCATAATCACATTACGAACATACCAAAGGAACCTTTTTCCTCCTGTCATGCTCTAATGGAAATGGATCATGTGTAGTTTTGATAAAGCTGAGCCAAGGCAAAGTTTCTTGGCAATGCTGTTCCCCACACACCCCAAGCAGAAAATGTAAGAAAAATAAATAAATGAGTTTCCCCCACACCCCCCCAAAAAAATATTTCAATAAGAAGAAACCAGTGTTAAAGAACACCTTTGCTGCTCTGTGTGGAGGACTGGAGAACAGATGGGAGACAGCATTATTCTCCTAGTCTTTACTAGTCTTTATAAGAGTCAAAAAAGGAAGCTTAAGAAATTCTAAAATAATTTTAATGAGCAACAGGTGAAAGAGGCAGATAACATGACTGAATTTGTGCACATGAGATAACATACCTAAATAAACCATCATGGTGATTGCAATGAAGCCACTTTGCCACTAACACTAAGATGCTGATGTGTTTTCTACCATAGAATTGTTTAGATTGGAAAACACCTCCATTTCTACACGTCTTTTAAATACATTCAGGTATGGTAACTCTACTTCTCTGTGCAGCCTTTTCCAATAACTCACAACCCTCTGAGCAAGTAAGTGTTTTTAATACCCAACCCTTACCTCCCCTGGTATAACTTGAGGACATTTCCTATCTCATGTTGCTTGGGAGAAGAGACAGACTGCCACCTCACTACAACCTCCTTTGAAATAGTTGTAGAGAGTACTAAGATCTCCCCTCAGCCTCATTTTTTCTAAATTAAATAATCCCAGTTCCTTCAACCAATCCTCATAAAACTTGTTCTCTAGACCCTTCACAAGCTTGGTTGCACTTCTTTGGGTGTGCTCCAGCACTTTGACATCTATCTTGTAGTGAGGGGCTCAAAACTGAACACAGTATTTGAGGTGGGGCCTCACCAGAGCTGAGTACAGAGGGACAATCACTTTCCTAGTCCCACTGTCTGGCCACACTGTTTCCAATACAAGCCAGGATACTGTTGGTAACCTTTTCAGCCAACTGACCATGCTGCAGGCACACATTCAGCCAACTACCAATCAATACCCCAGCTCCTTTTCCACCAGGCAGTTTTCCAGCTGCTCTTTCCTCAGCTTGTAGCACTGTGTGAGGTTGTTGAGCCCCAGGTGCAGGACCCAGCACTTAACCTTGTTGAGCAAAGGCCAACTGCATGTGGTTCATCGATCCAGCCTATCCAGATCTGTCTGTTGAGCCTTCCTACACTAAAGCAGATTAACACTCATGCCCAAATTGGTGTTGTCTGCAAACTTACTGGGTACCCTCGATCCTCTTGTCCAGATCATTGTCAAAGATATTAAAGAGAACTGACCCCAGTACCGAGGTCTGTGGGACACCACTTGTGACCAACTGGATTTAACTGCATTCACCACAACTCTTCGGGCCTAGTAACCCATCCAGTTCTTTACCCAGCAAAGTGTGCACCCACCCAAACCATGAGCAGAAGATTTCTCCAGAAAAATGCTGTGGGAAACAGTGTCAAAAGCTTTACTAAAGTCTAAGTAGACAGCCACAGCCTTTCCCTCATCCACTAATCAGGTCACCTTGCTATAGGTCAGGATAGTCAAGCAGGACCTGGTTTTAATAAAGGCATGCTGACTGGCCCTGATCAGCTTGTTGCCCTGTATGTACTGCATGATAGCAATCAAGAGGATCAGCTCCATAGCTTCTCCTAGCTCAAAGGTCAGGCTGATAAGGCCTGTAGTATCCCAGGCCCTTCAGGCCGTTCTTATAGATGGATGTCACATTTGCTAGCCACCAATCAAACTGGGGAATCCCCAGGTAGCCAGAACTGCTGATAAATGATGGAAAGTGGCTGAGCATTTCTGCCAACTCCTTCAGCATCATTGGATGGATCCCATCCGGCCCCATAGGTTTGTGTACACCTAAGTATTGTAGCATGTCACTAACCATTTCCTTTTATTATAGGCATTGGAAGCAGAATGAAGACCCCAGTCTTCTAGCTCAGAGGGCTAGGTACCCAGAGAACAACTGGTCTTAGTACTAAAGCCTGAAGCAAGGAAGGCATTAAGTACGTCAGACTTTTCCTCATCCTTTGCCACTGTTCCCCCCCAAATCCAGTAATGGATGGGGATTCTACTTTGTCTTCCTTACGTTGCTAATATATTTATAGAAGTATTTTTTAATTGTCTTTAGTAGCAGTAGCAAGATTAATTTCCAGATGGACATTGGCCTTTCTAACTTTCTGCCTTCATAGACTCAAAACATTGTTGTCCTCCTGAGTGGCCTGCCCTTCTTCCAAAGGTCATAAACTCTTTTTCTTCCTGAGCTCTAGCCAAAATTCTCTGTTCAGGCAGGCTGGTCTTCTTCCCCACTACCTCATCTTTTGGCACATGGGGATAGCCTGCTCCTAATATATTTTTGTAGATCTGAGTTCAGGATAGCATACCTCCCAGGGAAATGTGCTCATATTACTATTTGCTTATTGGTAGGCATGTACATCCCTGAATTAAAATACTGTTAAAACTGAGATCCTATGTTATATTCTTCACTTCCATAAATGTGCTGAACTTGCCAGAACAAAAGCTATGTAAGTAAATGAAATTTTTAAAACATCTCCTAGTGTTTTGTTCATATCTGTCAGACCAACATCTACTTTCAGGCACTTTAAAATAGGCCTCTTGTAATAAGATAAGAACATGCAGCTTCCACAAACATCCACACTCATCACTGGGTAGCTTAGATTACCTTAAAAAAATGCAAAGATTTAACATCCATAAACTTAGATTCAGAAGCCTAAATTTAAAGTTTGAGAAGCTGCCTCTGAGCTTTAAAAAGAACAGGAATCTGACATCATGTTCTAAATCATTTCCTCTTAAATAATACCATAAATTAATACTGACTCTCCTCAGATATAAAATTAGGTGATCAGCAAAACAGCCTTTTCATCAAAAGGTGCTCTGCACAACTGGAAAATCCAGCTCTTTTAAATAGCCTATAAACATCCTTTTTTACTTTGTTCCTTTTTTCCTTTCAAAAGCAGTGCAATAATTTCAAAGATAGTAAAAAAAAAAAAAAAGATAGTAAAAAGTAAGTTACACAGTTACTCTTATCTTTTATAAGAAAAAAATCCTTCTGTGGGTTATTTTACATATATGAATGCAGAAGTTTCATCAAATAAGCTTGTGGGTATGCTCAGATGTGTTTTATGTCTGGGAAGTTGTAACATCTATTTATAACAAACACCAAAAAAAAAAAAAAAGGCAACTTGTGGAATTCACTTCCTTCAGGAATGTAAAATTACATAGCAGGAAAGTACATTCTTGCATCTCATTCTGTCTCCTGGAACACAGCACATCCACCTATTTCACTTGACCATAGAAAGACCTAAGTAGATGTAGTCATAATTTCTTCAAACTGAACTTTAGCTTAATTGCTCTGTAATTAAAAATAAGGACCAATTTTCATTGGTCCTCACTATCAGCTTGAGCCCACACTGATACAAATCCATAGCATCATAATATTTGAAGAAACCATTTTTTGGTTCAACAGTTTTGGCTTGTAAGACTAATTGTGCTGCTCTGCTCAGTTCTGGTGAGACCTCAAAGGTTAAATTGAGTCGAGCTTTCAGAACTATTCTGTATGAGCCATCAATACACGTTATGAGACCAGAAGAATGACTAGCATGAGAAAAGGATGAAGAAACTGGTCTTATTTATTCTGGAGGAGACTAAGGAGAGGAAAGAGGAGCAGAAGCATGATGACAGGCTTCAAATATGTACAAAACAGTTATACAGAGACAATGGTGATCAATGTTTTCCATATGTACTTAGAGTAGCTGAGGGAGAATTTTGCTAAATTTGCAGGGAAGGTCTCTAAATATCTGTTTATAATGGTTGCAAAGCACTGGAAAGGCTACCTAGAGAGGATGTAGAAAATTATTTATTGTGAATTTTTATGAGCTGTATGACAAATTCCTGAGGAAGTGACCTAGATATGTCAATATTGATTTCAAGTAAGGGATAGAGTGTGGATTTTTATTTTTTTTTTTTATTTTTTTTTAAGTAGTCAGCCTGACACATCATGAGCTGTGGTGTCTACCTCAGACCTGGTTACTGCATTTCCAATTCAAAGGGGGGGAGGAAGGGAGGGGGGGAAAGCAAGAAGTTCTGAAGATGTATTAATTTTTTTTTATTTTATTTTTTTTTTAAATGAATACTCTGTCACCCAAATACTTCTGCTCCAGTGAGCTCCTTTTGAAGAGAGAAAAGTCAGGTAGGATAAGACTAGCAAAAACTATGTCAGGCATATCCACCAGACAAAGTCATTACACAACAAAAGGAGAAGAGAGCTATAGACAAGGTTAGTTTCCCAAGAGCAACATCTCCTAAGGTCTTTGGGGTAGATCACCAGGGAAACACAGAACACTTGTATAGAGGGCCCCCAAATCCTGAGGTCATTGGCCTACATAGAGATTACAATTATATCAACTGATGATTGATCAAATAAAGTGAAATTACAAATATTACCCAAAGGACACTAATGAGCCCCAAACGAACATAAAAGTTTCATATCTTTATCTCAGCAGCACCATGCTCAGGCTGAAGCCTTGCCTTTAAAGCAATTTTAATTCCACCTACTACTATCAGTATCATAATATTCACAAGTATCACAAGATAATGTAGTCACTCTGGACTTGAAAAACAAACTGCAATATATGTAGAAAGTAAGTTTCAATTAAATTCACCACATAAATACTGCCAGATTAATGAGATACAGTTGTAGGAAGAAAAAATACTGCAGTACCAAAGCACTTCTATGTTCCTGTTAGTTGGGTGCCCTCTCTCAGCAATTGGCTTTGTTTAAAAGAAGCTTGCAGTTCTTCAGAGGAAGAAATAAAATTCTGGTAATATACGTAACTATGATGAACTCTCCTGTAAGGAGAGAGTTCTTCCTGACTGCAGTTGGGAGAACAGGGGAAACACTGAGACCGCTTGTTATCACTTTATCTTAGTAGTAATAAACCATGGGCCAACTCCTTCCCTTTCATAAGTTTACTTTACATTTGATCACTATATAGTATCGTTATAGCAAATACTATAATTACCATATATTGAGAGCAGAAGCAAGTAGCTGTAAGTAGCTCTGTAAAGCCAACTTTTAATGAAATTCAATATGTGAAGAAAAGGGTATATGTATAAAGGAATAAACTATCTTTCTGTAGACTTCCAGAAAAACTGTTCCACAGACTGTCCTGTCAGACATCCCCCTCCTCTCCCCAGGAAATCAAGTTTCACTCTTCTTAAATAACTTTACAAAGTAAGTACTATTCACTATAGGAGAATTTACCACCAAAAATGCCAGGACTACATTATTTGGCAAGGAGCCTCATGAAATGTGATAGAGAGTGGCTCAATTTGACCCCAAAATTTCTCACTAACCTGTAGAACTTGTTGCCTAATCATGCTAATTACATGTGCAGTAAAAAAATAAATATTTGAATGAGTTGTTCCTGTGACACTGAGAAATTAAATGTAGGGCGAACCATTTATGTTTCTTCTTTATTTGTTATTCTAATGTCAGTCTGTTACTTGGGGAAACAGTCAAAAAACTGAAGTGGATACCACCCACCATTTGATAAAAGTAGATGTTCCAATTCCCGAGCACAACTGTAATATGGAAAATAAAGCAGAACTGAAGTAACTATTACTTTCATAGCACCTTTTATGAAGCTGTCAAAGCAATTAAAAAGCATTATTGGTTTCACAACAGCCTGATGAGACACTTAAGTTACAATATTATTTTATCGGAAAGACTTCTAAAGCACAGCAACTAGTGAAATATGCAAATTTTTGTATTGCATTAAAATCATATTTTTACAGGTAGCCTACTTTCAGTCTCCTCTTTTTCACTGCCTTTTTCCCCCCCGTTCTTTTTTTTTGAATAAAGAATCAACTACAGAGAACTCATGTACTTCTGTATTGAGTTCTTACAGCTAACCCTAAGCCATACAAATGGCTATGGGTATGAATCAAAGACTACAGAATACATTGAATCAACTACTGCATGAAGTAGTAACCCCTCTAATTCCCCTGGAACACAGCAAGTGATAAATGCCACATTCCAGTGGAATTAGCACGTCTCCCTCCTTCCTGCTCAGACACAGCAAAAAGGCACAGGGGGGTCATCTGAGGTTACAGGAAAGGTATGCAATCAAGAAACCCAGCACCAGCAGAGGATTCCTTTGGTTCTGGAATATAAAGGGAACTTGAGCCATACTCAAATGACCCCTCTAATTCACCTCAATGACATCAGCGTAGGCCTTCTCACGGCTGGTTAAGGTCTTCTCTACACAGCTAGTTAAGGAATTAAACTTGTTCTTAGAATAACCTGAAAAAGCTACAAAGAAGGCTCCCTGTCATGTGTCAGGCAAGTTTCTTCAACTCCTGCATAAGAGGACATATAGCTGTAAGCAAGTCCAAAGCAATGTTACACAGGCCCATCTTATGAACTGCGTATATTTGAAACTTGCCCCTAGAGCCAAACACACTAACTGTAATGAACATAGAATCACAGAACAGTTTAGGTTGGGAGGAACCTTAAAGTTCATCTAGTTCCAACCCCTCTGCCATGGGCAGGGATGCCACCCACTAGACCAGGTGGCCCAAAGCCCTATCAAGCCTGGCCCTGAACACCTCCAGGAGTGGGGCTTCCATAGCTCCTCTCACAACCTCTTCCAGCACCTCACCACCCTCATAATAAGATTTTCTTCCTTCTAATCTAAATCTACCTTTCTTCCCCACACACACACCTTTTTTAATATTAAAGCCATTACCCTTTGTCCTATCACTACATCACTACACTCCCTGATAAACGTATTCATGTTTTCACAGCAACAAAACTTAACACCACAAAAGCAAACAGTAAATCTTATTTGTCCTTAATTTGATCTCAGGTGACATAGTTTCCAAGATTCTGGTGGAGAAAGAAAAATTGTTATTGTTTATATAGTGTTCCTTATGATAAGTCACTACAGGTTGTCCTCATATGTCAGATATTCATTCTACAGATACCATATAGGCAAGTTTTCATCCACAGCTGACATGTCATTTGTAGCAGTACACATATTTAATATGCTGACAGTTCCTAGCCACGTTACTTATATTACAATGGGCTTTTCTGAAGAGTCCTGCAAGAGCTTTAGTTTCCCACTAAAGGTCTAGAGCTAGCAGACAAGTAGGCAAAAACATCACCTCCAAGGTTAGGCCAGAGGTCTTATAGACCCTTTCTGGCACCATCAGTTGTCAGCCTCTTTGTTTCTTCATTGGGAAATAAGAACCCGATACTGACCATGTTGTTCTCACTCATCCATAAGGGCACTACACTTCCTAGATTTGCATGATGTACCACAGCAAAGTCCTTGTAAATCCAGGATTTCCCATGACAGCTCTCATAGGCCTCACAGATCTACAGCTAATTCTTGTCACCAGTTTCCCTAGTGACAGGTCCTGCTGAACAACACATGACAGCCACCATCCACACCAAGTGGGTCTTTATTGCCATATTATCACCATTGGAGAAAGGCCAGAGCAACTCGTATCCTTCTAGCTCCATTTAATTTCTCCAACTTTCCTCTCACCTTAAATATCAGGCAACAGGCATAGCAGCCATGACACTGCTCTATCTATATATACAGTATTAGGAGCTCTCCATTTCAAATGCTGATCTGGATGGATGCCATACACCCCCTGGAAGCATCTGCATTTGAATTTAAAGGGGTGGGTGAGTGACAGCAAAACTAGCTTCTTCTTCTGACAAGGCTTTGGCAGATCATTGGTTGTCATCAAACCTATTGCATTTCTTGGTTTCTGCCAAGAATTCCACCTACATGCCTGATGGCAATTAATCCTTTGTAGGTGCTAATGAATAAAAGCAGCACGCACACTTTACAGACCTAAAAAGAATATCCCAATCCATATATTAATTCCATAAATAAACTCACATGCACACACAGTTCCCCTCCTTCCCCTATCCACATGCCACTGTGCACCCACACCCAAACTCGTGCTTAGAAAAAAAACAAGCAGCAGTAAGATGATCATCCAACTGTGTGCAAGTAGGATTTTTTCATGAATCATTATCTGTTTTTCCATAACTCATCTACTGCAAAAAGCATTGCTTTATGAATGCAG
Organism: Netta rufina; assembly: GCF_964035555.1. Taxonomy (NCBI): domain Eukaryota; kingdom Metazoa; phylum Chordata; class Aves; order Anseriformes; family Anatidae; genus Netta; species Netta rufina. The sequence goes on from NC_140124.1 coordinate 58,961,367, forward strand.
AAGGCAGCCTACATTTGGGATAATGAAGCAGATTCATCTCATGCCTGAACCTTTCAAAGGTTCAGACATTTCACACACTCTCTCTAACCATGACTTTTCTGTGGTATCCAAAATCATCTGGGATATGACAGTATAACATAACCACACTTCATGCAAATACACCAACAATTTCTGTAGAAGGGTAAATGAATGAAATAGGGGCACCATGAGGCTTCAGCACCACAGTACTTCTGAATCAACAAACTGAACATTGCTTTCATGCTTGTGTAATTCTGGGTTTTCTGTTTTCTGTCAATTTTAGAAGACAAGGCATCAAAACAATATGAGGAGACACACTGTGTAAAGCTGGTTGAACAGTCCTTATTAGCACTTCTTATCAGAAAAAATCAGTTTTGTCAAAATATGTTATGGGAGTATATTAACTCAAAACCAAATTTTTACATGCAAACGTTGTTTCTTTTTGTTGTTGTTTGTTTTTACAGTAATGGTACATACACAAACAATTTAGGTTGTAGAGTAAAAAACAAGTAAATTGAATTCTACAAGAACATTTGATTCATCCTGAAAGCAATAATGTATTTTTTCCCCAAACCTCAGACTACAGTTATATAAGAAGTTTTAGCTCTCAATTTGAGCATAAAATGTTTTTGAAATATGGGAATTTCCCAACCACTTTTACACTATTTATGAATCAATCAGAAGTAAAGTGCTCTGTATCTTAACATTTCCAGACCAGGTTTCATAGACTCCAAAAGACTTCAGGAACTTGTTTTTTTAAATCATCACTCTGTAGATAATACTTTTCTTGGTCTCAATTACAATGGGATTCACTTTTTTCTACTAGCTGAACTGCAGGTCAGAACAGTAAAAACAAAACAAAACAAACTGTGTTACATGCAGTAGCATCATGCACTGTACTTACATGGTATTTTTGATAGTGTTCCACTGTACCAGCCACTAGAAAGTCATCTTGTTTGTGAGGTCATTTTGCCTTTTGTACTACTTCTGTAAAGGCAGTAAAGTCAGGGAAGAACTCTCAAGTATTCCCAGTGCAGATGAGTCCAGTATTCACAAGCAGCTGCAGTATAAAGGACCTTTCCACATTGTCTCCATTGTTTCCATCTGTGAACTCTCCATCACTGTAGCACCTGGGAATCTCTTGCTTTATAATGTGGTTTTATCTGTGTAAGCAGCAGAGATGAGGGGGACAACTGTTAGACCTCACCCCTGTGATTCCTTAGCTGTGGCATACTCTCATTTTAGTTTCCAGAAGAGGTCTTTAAGTTTTATGCCAAAACAACACATTTTATAGTTCATCTGACTGAGCTAGGCAGGGAACCTTTTTTCCATTTTAATTTATTTTCTTCTAGCCTGCAACAGGATCACCGTCCCAGCCCATTCTGAACCATAATACATCCACAAATAGAGCAGGGATCAACAGCAGACATGTTTTTTCTTTTCATTTTCCTGTTTACAAATTTCTCCTCCAATTTTCACTAGCCGCTGAGTAATTCAGGTCTGAAATTATGGCCATTCTTGTCTCCTCTATCATATTAATATTCATAGTACTAGCTACTTTACAAAACACAGGTGCACACACTTAACATCATCAGCATAACATTGATGCTAAGCATCTGAATGCTCTGAAATGCCCCAACACTTCACCTTGTGCAGCTCATATTTCACTGGCAGGACTTTGTTACCAGAGGAGGCAGCAGTGTAATTTCAGGAGTATTGTAACTATAGTCACTAAATCATTTTGCAAAGGCCTGTTTCTATCATGGGTATTGAAGTACACTTTATCCAAAGGAGGTTTCACTAGAGAAAAACCCAAACTCAGAGGGATGGTTGTTCCTGCAGGTGGATCCCACCTGTGGGACTTGGGTGCTTTGAGAATAGGCTATGGTTTCAGGTGCTCATGAAGGGCCTGTTCCAGGAAGGGCCTGGCCTAGATGCTGCTTTTTCTCAGCCTGAAAGGGCTAAAACCTATGTCTTTCTCTGCTCCAACCTTCTAATTATAGCATGCTGCCCCTATGAAGGGCTTTTTTCCACAAATATGCTCAAAGTTGGTTGAAAGGTGGACTATGATATGGGCAAGAAGGCAGCACTCTTCTGGCAGAAGGCAGGATGTGGGATCTGTAGGCTGATGGGCAGAACATGCCACTGGGAGGAAGAAAACTGCTTCCTGAAATTAGCCCGGGATAATTTTCTTTCTGTTCAATGACTCTTTAATGTTAAATACATTAAAAGCTTAGGAGCAAAATGTGAAAACATATGGAGTGAAGAAGTTTAGGCAAATTTACAAAAATAGCCCTACCTCCCTGGAAAGTCTTACAATGTCTTAGAAACTCCTTGGATTTAAATATCCCTTTGGCTTTCATTGTCCCCTATTTTGTTCTAGGCAACTTTTGGGAATATCACTACTCAGAGTACTCTGTTTTATAAGGTTTTGAATATCCCCTGAGTTCCACTTATCTTAAGAATTGCCAAATTATCAAGGTCATCAAAGTAATCCTAGTGTTTACAGGAAAACTAAACTTTTAACTGGCATGTCTTACCACTCTGACGGGAGTTCAGTTACTGCTGGTGTTTCATCTGTAGTCTCCATTCAGAATCCCACAACTATATGACTACATTTTTAATCTCCTGATCTTTCTGAGTTGTAAAAGTTTTCTATTTTCTTCTTCACTGAGTGGTTACTAAAGTGGAAAGATAAAAATAAAACAAAGGCAAAGAAAAACACTGAAGTAATATTTCAGGAAAGTGATTTCTTTCAGAGTATTTTTAATTTTTTACATGATTCAAAATAACTTCACATACAGTAACCACTCAAACCAACTGACTCATCTTCATGTCCACATGCTTTCTTTAAAAACTGAAAATTCTCTCTCTTTCTCTTTCTCTTTTCTCTTTTTTTTTTTTTTTAATGTTCAAAACATAACATTTTGCTGGAACAGATGCCTTATTTGAGCAAAGTGTCACATTCTGCAATATTTAAAATGATGTTTTAATTTAACCAAGATGTGACTAATAGTCAATGACTAGGAAAATGCACCATGCCTGGCTTTTTGTCCAGCACCAGTGACACTATCATGAACCATTCTGATAAGCGGTAAGGACTCATGGCTGAACAGTATTTCTTGTTTTCTTAGTTATTGGTTTGGTTATTAGCTTTGCTCAAAGGAACCGACCAATACAAAAAATAATGAGGTGAGGCTTGCATCCTTGGGCTAATATTGACTTTTTAATGATTCATTTTTTGTCTTCCTCTTCCATCTTATTTTTATAATCTCCATCTTATCCCTTCTGCTGTTAAATCTTGTGAAAAGCCACCTACTCTAGTAGCTGGAAGAATCCAGACCCCATTGAAGAACTCACTGCTTCTAAGTCCTTTTTTTTTTTTTTTTTTTTTTTTTTTTTCCCAGCAGCAGCACATCTGTCTCTGAAAGGTTTTAAGTGTCTTTGTAACTAATACAAGAACTTCAAAAAGTTTTATTTGTTTTGGCTCAGCTAAAGGCTTTGGTTTCTAGCTGCTTGTTCAATCCTCCTGGAACAGTAAAAATAGATGGGGAATCTCAGGATGTTTCACTATGTTTTTGTCACCTCCCTGTATCCAGTATGAAATTTCACAAGAGCCTTCTTTATAGTAAACTGACATTTCTGTTAATGGATCTACATCTTAGTCGTAGACTTAGCTGTAGACTTATACTGGCCAACTTAGCTGTAATACTCACAAGACATAGGAGAAGGCAAGGAGGAATAACAGACCATACTTATCCCACTTCTGCCATTTTGGCAGAGAGAATTTGGTTACTGTTTTGAGTCTAATCCAAGTACTCAGGATTTCCATAGAGATGATGACAGTTTTTTTTTGTTGTTGTTTTTGTTTGCCCCCTCCCCCCCCCCTTCTTGAGCTTTATGACCACAATATGGGGTAGGGAATTGGGTCTCTAGTGTCTGCTATCCAGAAGCTCTCTAGAGATGTAAAGGTACAATTTAGAAATGGTGGAGGGATTTTGGTAGCCCTTTTTCCTGCCCAAGTGACAAGACCATAACAGGTTATACAGTGAGAGACCCTTCAGGTCTCACATGTTGAAGAAGCTGTAAGGAAAAGAGTCAGCACAGCAGTGTCATGAGGTTGCACCACTATTTTGTTTTTTCAGCTTCTATATGAGAAACGTGAAAGTATGACATCTGTTTACAAGAATATAATGTGTAAGCAGCAAGACCCTCAATGCTGACTGAGGACATAGCTAGACATGTAGGCAAGGGATATAAATAGCAGGGTCTATGGATTACAAGGACAGAGTGAGCACTGTGGGATGACAACGGTCTTTTGCTGCATCCTAGCACATGCAGTCTGCTCCACTGCCAGCTGATGCCGACTCCTGTCTGTACAGCCTTCCAGAAACCCTGCAATTGCAGAAATGCTCAGTCTGTTACCTCAGAGTGGACACATAAGTGATACTCAATGAATTCTCACTGTTCCCATAATTTTGATAATCTAATAACAACTCAGGTTGTTATGGGATTTGGAAACAGATGATTTCATCTTGAAAAGGCATGTGAAATCCATACAGATGTTTAATATCTCAGAGCTGAGCGTCAAATCCAATAAATCCTTAGTCCTGAGCAATGTAATTCTGTTAGTCCCTAAGAAATGGAGAAAGCAAGAGCTCCTTTACATGCCTCTTTAGTTTCCTAATCCTAATATGTATGCAAATGCTGTACGTCGCTGTACTTATCTTCTGTCAGTATGTTAAAGGAGTCAGTAGCTGATCAAGAGTATCAACAGATTTTCTAAAGGTAGATAGACATTGACCAGTGCTGGAAAAAACTGATGGATTTACCCCAGTTTAGACCAGCTAGGAAACTGATTTTTTTTAAAATAATACATTTAGGAGTGCTGATGTTGATTCTCACCATAAACCTCTAAGTTGTTGTCGTGGTTTAACCCGACCGGCAGCTAAACACCACGCAGCCGTTCGCTCACCCTCCCCCCTCCCTCTCTGGGACGGGGGAGAGAAATGGAAAGTGAAGCCCGTGAGTTGAGATAAAGACAGTTTAATAAGACAGGAAAAGAAAAAAAAAAAATAACAAAAATAATAATAACAATAATAATAATGATGATACAATGGGGATAATACGAAAGTAATAATAGTATGTACAAACAAGTGATGCACAATGCAATTGCTCACCACCCGCTGACCGATGCCCAGCCTAACCCCGAGCAGTCCGGCCCCCTCCCCCCGGCTAGCCACCCCTATATATTGTTTAGCATGACGTCAGATGGTATGGAATACCCCTTTGGCTAGTTTGGGTCACCTGTCCTGGGTCTGTCCCCTCCCAGCTCTTACTGCACCCCCCAGCCTGCCCGTTGGCAGGACAGAGCAAAGGCTGAGATGTCCTTGGCTTAGTATAAGCACTGCTCTGCAACAATTAAAGCATCGGGGTGTTATCAGCACTCTTCTCATTCTAAGCCAAAACACAGCATTCCACCAGCTACTAGGAAGAAAATTAATTCTGTGCTAACTGAAACCAGGACATCTATCCACCCCTTCTTCCATACCATTTATGTCATGCTCAGGTTACACTCTTTTCCATACATTCTAATTAGTCACCTATAGTAATCATGGTAGTGATAACATACAGTATAATATACTATTTAACATGGTGCAATTCAGTTCATGGGCTATTCTCACCCAGTATTAAATCTCCTTGAGGTACACACCGGACCTCTCCGTTCTTTTGCATCACCCACCAAGTATATCCAGGTCCCTGAGCGAAAACAATTCCACGAATAGGTTTGCCTTTTCCTGAGGCAGGAGTAGCCCAGACTGTTTTACCCAGCATATTTTTTACATGCACTACAGGAACTTTATCCCCATCTACAGTACGTAACAGGTTTGATTGGGCAGGTCCAGCTCGGTTGGTAGATCCCCTAGTATTGACTAACCAGGTGGCCTTTGCCAAATGCGTATCCCAGTTTTTGAACGTCCCAGCGCCCATTGCTTTCAAGGTAGTCTTTAACAGGCCATTGTATCGTTCAACTTTCCCGGAGGCTGGTGCATGATAGGGGATGTGATACACCCATTCAATACCATGTTCTTTGGCCCAAGTGTCTATAAGGTTGTTTCGGAAGTGAGTCCCATTGTCTGATTCTATTCTTTCTGGGGTGCCATGTCGCCATAGGACTTGCTTTTCAAGGCCCAGGATGGTGTTCCGGGCGGTAGCATGAGGCACAGGATATGTTTCCAGCCATCCGGTGGTTGCTTCCACCATTGTAAGTACGTGGCGCTTGCCATTGCGAGTTTGAGGGAGTGTGATGTAATCAATCTGCCAGGCCTCTCCATATTTATATTTCAGCCATCGTCCTCCATACCAAAGAGGCTTTGACCGTTTGGCTTGCTTGATTGCAGCACATGTTTCACAGTCATGAATAACCTGTGCTATAGCGTCCATGGTCAAGTCCACCCCTCGATCACGAGCCCATCTGTATGTTGCATCTCTACCTTGATGGCCTGAGGTGTCATGGGCCCATCGGGCTATAAATAATTCACCTTTATGCTGCCAATCCAGGTCCACCTGAGCTACTTCAATCTTAGCAGCCTGATCCACCTGCTGGTTGTTTTGATGTTCTTCAGTAGCCCGATTCTTGGGCACATGAGCATCTACGTGGCGTACTTTCACAGCCAGGTTCTCTACCCGAGCAGCAATATTTTGCCACAATGCAGCAGCCCAGATAGGTTTGCCCCTACGCTGCCAGTTGTTTTGCTTCCATTGCTGTAACCATCCCCACAGGGCATTTGCTACCATCCATGAATCGGTGTAGAGATAGAGAACTGGCCATTTTTCTCGTTCAGCAATGTCTAAAGCCAGCTGAATGGCTTTCACTTCTGCAAACTGACTCGATTCACCTTCTCCCTCAGCAGCTTCTGCAACTCGTCGCGTAGGACTCCATACAGCAGCCTTCCATCTCCGATGCTTCCCCACAATACGACAGGACCCATCAGTGAACAGGGCATATTTCTTTTCATTCTCTGGCAACTGGTTGTACAGTGGGGCTTCTTCAGCACGACCCACCTCCTCCTCTGATGATATCCCAAAGTATTTGCCTTCTGGCCAGTCCATGATCACTTCCAATATTCCTGGGCGACTGGGGTTTCCTATTCGAGCCCGCTGAGTAATCAGTGCAACCCACTTGCTCCATGTAGCATCAGTTGCATGATGCGTAGAGGGGACCCTTCCCTTGAACATCCAGCCTAGTACCGGTAATCGGGGTGCTAGGAGGAGCTGCGCTTCAGTACCGACCACCTCCGAAGCAGATCGAACTCCTTCATATGCTGCCAATATCTCCTTTTCAGTTGGAGTATAGCGGGCCTCAGATCCTCTGTATCCCCGACTCCAAAACCCCAGAGGCCGACCTCGAGTTTCCCCAGGTTCTTTCTGCCAGAGGCTCCAGGTGGGGCCGTTCTCCCCGGCTGCAGTGTAGAGCACATTCTTTACATCTGGTCCTGTTCGAACTGGCCCAAGGGCTACTGCATGGACTATTTCCTGCTTGATTTGTTCAAAGGCTTGTCGTTGTTCAGGGCCCCATTCAAACTCATTCTTCTTGCGAGTTACTTGGTAGAGTGGGTTTACAATCAGACTGTAATTTGGGATGTGCATTCTCCAAAACCCCACAACACCTAGGAAAGTCTGTGTTTCTTTTTTGTTAGTTGGTGGAGACATAGCTGTTATTTTGTTGATCACATCCATTGGGATTTGACGACGTCCATCTTGCCATTTTATTCCTAAAAACTGGATCTCCCGTGCAGGTCCTTTGACTTTATTTTGTTTTATGGCAAAACCGGCTTTCAGAAGGATTTGGACTATTTTCTTCCCTTTCTCGAAAACTTCCTCTGCTGTGTCACCCCACACAATAATGTCATCGATGTACTGCAGGTGTTCAGGAGCTTCCCCCTGCTCTAGTGCAGACTGGATCAGCCCATGGCAAATGGTAGGGCTGTGTTTCCACCCCTGGGGCAGCCTATTCCAAGTATATTGGACTCCCCTCCAAGTGAAGGCAAATTGTGGCCTGCACTCTGCTGCTAGAGGGATGGAGAAAAATGCATTAGCGATATCAATTGTGGCGTACCACTTGGCTGCCTTCGATTCAAGTTCATACTGAAGTTCCAGCATGTCCGGCACTGCAGCACTCAGTGGTGGCGTGACTTCGTTCAGGCCGCGATAGTCCACTGTTAGTCTCCACTCGCCATTAGACTTTCGCACTGGCCATATGGGACTATTGAAAGGTGAATGAGTCTTGCTGATCACTCCTTGGCTCTCCAATTGACGAATTAGCTTATGGATGGGAATCAGGGAGTCTCGGTTGGTGCGATATTGCCGCCGGTGCACAGTTGTGGTAGCAATTGGCACTTGCTGTTCTTCGACCCTCAGCAACCCCACAACAGAGGGGTCCTCTGAGAGACCAGGCAAGGTAGATAATTGTTTAATGCCCTCTGTCTCTAAGGCAGCAATACCAAAAGCCCACCGGAACCCTTTTGGGTCCTTGCAGTATCCTCTTCTAAGATAGTCTATGCCAAGGATACATGGAGCATCCGGACCAGTTACAATGCGGTGCTTTTCCCACTCATTCCCAGTCAGACTCACTTCAGCCTCCAATACAGTCAACTGCTGAGATCCCCCTGTCACTCCACAAATATAGATGGGCTCTGGTCCTTTATAGCTCGATGGCATTATAGTACATTGTGCACCGGTGTCTACTAAAGCCTTATACTTCTGTGCGCGTGATGTGCCAGGCCATCGAATCCACACAGTCCAATAAACTCGATTGTCCCTTTCCTCCCCCTGGCTGGAGGCAGGGCCCCCCTAATCCTGGTCAGAATCTTCCTCGTTTCTGTGTTTGAAGGACTGTCTGCTGGAAGTTGGAGCAGCAAACTTTTCGGAGAATCCCTTTTTCCTGATTGTTTTCTTTTGCAACTCACGTACCCGTGCCTCTAGGGTCGCGGTAGATTTTCCATCCCACTTTCTCATGTCCTCTCCATGGTCTCGTAAGTAAAACCACAGGGTGGCACGGGGTGAGTACCCACCATATCGTCTTCCTTGTGTGGGTGAACGCCTACCCCTGACAGCTGAGACACTGCTTTGTACAGGTGCGAAGGAGAATAATCTCTCTTCAAGTTGGTGAACCTTTTCAGAAAGTTTCTCCCAAGTGTTCTCCTTTGGTCGGTGGGCACTGGTTGGTTCAGGTGGGGAGGACAATAGATTCTCTTCAAGTTGGTGAACCTTTTCAGAAAGTTTCTCCACAGCTGAGACGCAGGCCTGTAAGGAAGAGGAGAGACTTTCTTCGTACTGCCGGAGTTGTTTAGCCGCTTCACCCACTGTGGGTTCCTCATCCTCTTTCCAGGCCATTATTGCCAATGAGCTGGCATATGATGATGGTGCACTCCGTACAAACCTCCGCCACATGGGTCGTGTACACTTGACTTCATCTGGATCTGTGGATGTTTGATTGAGGTCTGGATCCTCATAAATCACTTCCCGTACGGCTAATTCCCTCAGATACTGGATTCCCTTCTCCATAGTGGTCCACTTGCCTGGTAGACATAAAAGTTCTTCCTTGAAGGGATACCTTTCCCTCACAGCTGAGAGGAGACGCCTCCAGAGGCTGTGAGATTGTGCTCCATCTGCAATTGCTTTGTCAATGCCTGCATCTCTAGCAAGGGATCCCAGCCGCTTGGCTTCCCTGCCGTCTAATTCCACACAATTGGCTCCAGTGTCCCAGCACCGGAGCAGCCAGGTGACAAGCTGCTCACCTATACAGCGACCAAAATCTTTTCGCACATCTCGTAGCTCGCGCTCGTTTAGGCTTCGGGTAGTTACTGTTGCTCTTTCGGCATCCTCATCTTCCTCCTCCTGAATCCTTGACGGCCCAGCGTCGTCATCATCTTCGTCATCTCTATACTTAGTTTTGGCAGAAGCCTTACCTGGATTGGCAGAAGACTCTCTGCGTTCTAAACGACTTGAATTTCTGTACCATATTTTCACCTTCTCTACAGGGGCAGCTTGCACTGCTACTGCTCGTTTCTCTGACTTTGTTACAGGGTCTGCCACAGGGGTTGGAATGCCCTCTGCAGGGTCAACTTGCACTGCTACAGCTCGTTTCTCTGACACGGCCACAGGAGCTGGAGCGGCTACAGGAGCTGGAGCAGTTGCAGGAACCGGAGCTGTAGCGGCTACAGGAGCTGGAGCTGGAGCTGGAGCAGTTGCAGGAGCTGGGACTGGAGCAGCAGTAGGAGCTGGAGCTGGAGCGGCTTCAGGAGCTGGAGCTGGAGCGGCTTCAGGAGCTGGAGCTGGAGCGGCTTCAGGAGCTGGGACTGGAGCAGTTGCAGGAACTGGGACTGGAGTAGCGGCCGGAGCTGGAACTGGAGCGACTGCAGGAACTGGGACTGGAGCAGCTGCAGGAGCTGGGACTGGAGCGGCTGCAGGAGCTGGGACTGGAGCGGCTGCAGGAGCTGGGACTGGAGCGGCTGCAGAATCCACCGTAGGGGTCACAGTGGCCGTTGGATCTGTCACAGGGTTTGGAGTGGCCGCAGGGTCTGTCACTAAGTTGACAGCAGTATCAATGGCAGCTCGATAGGCATGAGCCAGGCCCCAGCACGTTACAATGATTTGTGTTACTTTGGAACTGCCAGAATCATTACACCTTTTTTTCAAGCATTCTGCCAGTTTTTGAGGATTTTGCCATTGTTCAGGGGTGAATTTCCAACACACTGGGGGTGCCAACTGCTCTAGATGCCTGCCCATATCCACCCATACTCCCTGCCACCCACAACTATACTGCCTCCGGGCAGATCTCCGGATGAGCTTCATAAGTAGTTGTTTAACTTTAAGCAGAATCTGAAGTGCATTCATGAGGCAGAACAACAAGACTATGGTATTCTGAGTATTCCAGAAATATTCAATATCTTGGAGAGCTATTGTGACAAGCTCAGGGGATAAGAGGGTGGTGAAGGAGGAAGGCAGAGTGACCCAGGAGGATACAGGGGTGGTGAAGGAGAAAGGGAGAGTAAGCAAGTAAGGAAAAATATCCCCCCCTTTCCCCTCCACAGATTGACTCTCTAATGGAGAAAAACAATAGGTATAATTGCTAATAGTTCCCAAGATGCTGTTTCCAAAGTACAGAGTCCACGATGTTACTGAGTATAAATACCAAGTTAGAGTCATGACCAGATATCTTATCGTCTCATAAGCCATTGCTATAACACTTAGTACCATAATGGTCTGAAACCAGGGCCCGGAGAGGAGAAACAATACTACAGAGAGCAAATACGGAAAATAATGTACTATAATACTCAATTTGGAAAACAGGCGCAGCAGAGTTGTGATTAAAGCAATCAGCATCATGACAAGTGACTATTAAGCAGGTCTAATCCTTACACCAATTTTAGTTTAACACACTCTGATCAGATCTGCCGTTATCTCAACCTTTCGGGCCCCACGTTGGGCGCCAAAAAGACTGTCGTGGTTTAACCCGACCGGCAGCTAAACACCACGCAGCCGTTCGCTCACCCTCCCCCCTCCCTCTCTGGGACGGGGGAGAGAAATGGAAAGTGAAGCCCGTGAGTTGAGATAAAGACAGTTTAATAAGACAGGAAAAGAAAAAAAAAAAATAACAAAAATAATAATAACAATAATAATAATGATGATACAATGGGGATAATACGAAAGTAATAATAGTATGTACAAACAAGTGATGCACAATGCAATTGCTCACCACCCGCTGACCGATGCCCAGCCTAACCCCGAGCAGTCCGGCCCCCTCCCCCCGGCTAGCCACCCCTATATATTGTTTAGCATGACGTCAGATGGTATGGAATACCCCTTTGGCTAGTTTGGGTCACCTGTCCTGGGTCTGTCCCCTCCCAGCTCTTACTGCACCCCCCAGCCTGCCCGTTGGCAGGACAGAGCAAAGGCTGAGATGTCCTTGGCTTAGTATAAGCACTGCTCTGCAACAATTAAAGCATCGGGGTGTTATCAGCACTCTTCTCATTCTAAGCCAAAACACAGCATTCCACCAGCTACTAGGAAGAAAATTAATTCTGTGCTAACTGAAACCAGGACAGTTGTACATGTATACTCTGGTTTTACCTGTAGCTAAATCTATCCTATGAATGCTCTTGTCTAGCACTTGTACTGGCCAGTTCCACACTCATGAATATATCTTGTGGTTTTAATGAGATTGAAATTATCCAGGAAGGAGAAGGTGACCTAGATGATCTGGATACGTGGGGTGATGCACTGTGGTGAGGAATATGTGGTGAGGAGAACAACAGAAAAAAAGGAAAGACAAAGAAAAACGATCATGTGATTACCTAAATTTAAAGTTACTAAAATCTACCAGTTTTAGACTAACACTGTTATGTGCCTTCCCGTTTATCTGGTCTGGTCTTCATAAGCTCCAAATGCTTATGCCTCCACTGTGTCTTCTGTTAAACGGGACCATAAGTACTGCCAGCTGTTTTACCTTCACTAGTGTCTGTTTTATTGGAGCTTTAAAAGACATAATTACTTAGGCTTATCTCCATCCTCATTTACATCAGTCTTGGATATAATGGCACAGATACTCTAGGAGGATGTAGGAAAGAACAGAACAGAACAGAACAGAACAGTTCAGCTAGAAGGGACCATCAAAGACCATCTAGTCCAACAGCCCGTCTTCTTCAGGGCTAACCAGTGTTTAAAACACATTATGCTGGGCACTGTCTAAATATCTCTTAAACACTGACAGGCACAGGGCATCAACTACGTCTCTAGGAAGCCTGTTCCAGTGCTTGACCACCCTCAGATAAATAAATTGTTCCCAGTGCCCAGCCTGAATATCCCCAGTGCATTTCTGTGCCACTCCCATGCATCCTGCCATGGGTGACCAGGAGCAGAGACCGGCCCCTCACTCTGTGCTTCCCCTCCCCAGGGCGCTGCAGAGAGCAGTAAGGTTGCCTCTTGGCCTCCTTTTCTCCAGACTGGAGGACCCAAGTATCCTCAGCCTCTCCTCATAGGACAGGCCTTGCAGCCCCTTTGTCAGCTTTGACACCCTCCTCTGGAAGCTTTCAAGAACCTTAAGATCCTTTTTATATTGTGGAAGCCAGAACTGTGCCCAGCATTCAAGGTTAGGCTGCACAAATGCTAAATATATCAGGAGGATCACCTCTTTTAACTGGCTGGCTGTGCTGCCTTCAGTGCAACCCAATATGCAGTTTGCCATCCTGGCTGCCAGAGCACACTGCTCATGTTGAGCCTGCTGTCACAAGCATCCCCAGATCTCTTTCTGCAGGGCCGTTCTCCAGACACTCATCTCCCAGTCTGTATTTGTGTCCAGCATTACTCTGTCCCACATATATAACCCAGCATTTTCCTTTGTTCAGTGTCATCAGTTCAGTGTCACCAGCAAACTTGCTGAGGATGTACTCCACTCCAGCATCCACTTCAGCCTCCAGATCACTGATAAAAACTGTCAATCCATTTCATCACCCAGCACAAACAAAATCAAACAAATAAATCAGGGTTTTGACTACATCTGCTTGTGATAAGAATTTTCTTTTTACCCTTTTCCAAGGAAGATCTGGATTGTTATGTCAAACGTATTCCTCAACCTGCTGAGAGTTTGAAATGGATGCAGAACAGAACTTAAACATGCTGGATCACATCTAGCTCAGTTCAAAATCTTTAATATTGATACAGTCTACAGGTGAAATTAAATCTATCTCCACAGTGTAGGTGACCTCTAATACTAGTATATTATTTCCTAACACTAAATAGCTGGAGACTGTGAAAGAGCTCAGCATACAAATTACATGTATCCAATCGAGTAATTTTCTTACCACATGTTTATTTTTGTCATTAATAGAATTATCAACAGAAAGTATTAAATCACCAGGTGAGTCACCAGCAGGGAGGTGTGTCAGCATAGGAACTGTAAGGTATCTCCTTGTTCAGTCTCGTTACCTAGTCACTTTTCCTAAGAGGAATTGAAGAAAATTCTTCCCAGAGGGCAGGAAAACCCCATAATGTCCCAGGATGATGAAGAAAGGAAAGTACATCTTGTGTCATCAGAGCAAGGCAGTCACTGAAGTGCATTCTGTGAAATGACACAAAAGGGTTTCTCCATAATAAAACACACAGTGCTGGCTACACAGTGATTAACTCTGTCTCATAGACAGGAAGCAAGAATCACACCCCCTTTTAAAGTATGTTGATAATTTTAAGTGTATCAGATCCTCCTTCCTGTTTACCTCCAGAGCCATGAGAGTAGTCACAGAAGACAGATACAACCCTTATTATGCTGCATTTTTCCCTTCCTTCAAGGAGTAAGAAACTTCCTGGAATTTGCTAAAGGCTTTGTATTAGTGTTATAAATGACAGTACATGGAAAGAGAAGTATTTCCATGCTTTTTACCATATTTGGACACCACTTTGAAATCTGTGGGATTTAATTTCAGTTGTGTAATTGCAAAGATTGTTGCTCAGGGAGACACATGTGCCTGTCCTGGCTTTACTGAGGTCAGCATGGTTCCTCTGAACAGACCTCATTTCAGGACTTAAAAGTGTAATTCAAGACCTGTGGTCCAATTTCCATTTGGCACTGGCAAAATGACATGCCAAGACTAGTCTATGGTTTCAGATCTTATTTCCCTTGTTATCCTAAAACTGGGAAAAGGATTTATTCTCAAAGAAGTCTCTTCATAGTTTGTATAACAGCAGACTTCATTTTAGAAATTTTCAATTCTGAAGGGAGCAGGAGGAGGTGTGCAATCCAAAATTTGAAGCTGGAGTTAAACAAATTTAGGCTGGAAATATGTACAAACATTTACCAAGAAAAGCATATGACCACTGAAGCAATGGATCCTTCAGCATTTTCTGTCTTGAACTGTGGTTCAGATATCTTTCTACAAGATGCAATTGTTCCCAAGCCTCCAAACTGACACATTTTACATCAGCATGAAAGTCACTCCGAAGTGAAGAAAACACACACAGGATACATACACATAGTGTGTGTATCCTCAGGAGACAGTGTTACTCCCTGGGTGGGTCAAGGTGATACACACATCTCAAAAAAGTTTTATCAAGGAGCAAATTTAAAATGTAAATTCTAAAATTCCTTGAGAAAGTCCATCAGCAGGGAATTCAGCAGGTCTTACTCAGTACCAAGTCAGAAGTGACTCCCATTGAAGTGGATGTTGAATTTGCTCAATAAGAAATGACTAAGATGTAGAATAAAATGTCAGGTCTCTCTCTGGCTTCCACTACCATTAATGGCAAACTGCATACCATGGAATTCAAATTCCTCTTCTTTCTGTGGTTGATGAGGTGACTCTGGAGTGGAGGCTGAGACTTCACCCCCTGCTACAGAGCCTGGCAGTGAGGCTTCTCCAATCTACTAATCTACCTAAGCTTTCTTTAGACCTTCATAGTTCGACAGGGAATGGGCAATGAGATTGTGCCACCACTTCTATTATCCCCAGTTGACCCCAGAAAAAATAATTTTTGTATTTCTAACTTTCATCTTGACCAGAGATCATGATGGAAAAAGGCTAAAAATTTCATTAACTGTTCTAATTAAAAAAATCTGAACACAGAGTAAGATCTGTGTTTCAGCATCAGGCCTTTACCTTTGCACTGACTGCCATGACCTTGATGTTATCAGGATCAAAAGCCCCTAAATTCTTAAAATATTCTAAAAGTAGATGATAGAAGGTCAGTTTTTCAGAATGGAATAAGCCCTCAGAATACGACTTTTTTTTTTTTTTTTTTTTTTTTTTTAAGGAAAGCATACATTTATTTTTGTTAGTTGTTTATATATTTAACATAAATGTTAACCTGAGTTTACATCAGCAGGATGTTCAGAAAAGTCTCCTATACAAGTATTTGAGCAACATTTCATTCAGTTTTCTCAGGAGACAGTATTCAGAAACAAAGAAAGAAGGACAACCTAAAGTTTTCTTTTCTCTATTTAGGGAGATACAGCTATATGCTAACCTCAAAAAGTGGTAACTAATACTCTGAATTTCCTAGTTTTCATATAATTATATTTACAAATATATTTTAATATGTTTAATTCCCAACATTTCTAATGTCAATAAAAGAATAAATAAAATTTCCGTGTATTTTCTCCAAACAGAAAAGAAACTAACCTTTGGCCTGAGATCAAGCAGAGGAACATTTTGAGCCCCAATGAATATTTTTTTTTGTTCAAATTTCAAAATCGGAAATATAGTGTTATGTAGAGATAATTTTGCTTTCAGAAGAAAAAGTACTGTAACTTTTCTTTCTAATAATACATAGCTGGAAAAAAAAAAAACAAAAAAAAAACAAAACACATGTATTTCTCACTAGCAACTAAGTAATCACCACATTTTTTATTTTTTTTTTTTTTTCACCAAAATGCAGTCTATCTTCATTTTTTTGACAATGATAGACAAAGTGCTGTCATACTGATAAGAGAACCAGATGAAACATCCAGAAACAAGGAGCACAAAGGGATAAATACTGCAATACAGAAAGGTTTTTGTTTGGTTGGTTGTTTTTTTTGTTTTTGTTTTTTTTTTTTTTTTTTGTTTGTTTTTTTGTTTTGTTGTGTGTGTTGTTTTTTTTTTTTTCTTCTTTCTTTTCATAGTTTTGCTGCTGGAAAAAGATCAATCTATATTCACACATTGCCTCAGACATGGACCTTAGCTTCTCTCAAAAAATAGAAAACATTTCCAAAACCTTGGTCTAGGTTCCCAAGGAATGCTAAATAAGAATTGTTCCCACTAAGTGAGCACACTCTGAAAATGTATGTATCAATATGGACCAAATGCACTCATGATCTTTGCTAAGTAGATGCTAGTTGCTAACACAGGAGAAGATCAAACACTCCCATGTAGGGGAATTTTATTCTACAGACTGCAGGAAAAACAGCTGTCCTAACAAAACGGTGTGGTTCTACCAGGGGGCTGGGATGCCTGGAGAGCCACGTGTGGGTGACAGCACACAGCCACCACTGGAAGCCACTGCCACACAGGAAGACCCATCTTGGAGGAGGGCTTGGGGGACACACAGACTTCAGTCCTGGCCTTTTGTTGAAGAAACACTCTCACACGTGTTTGAATACTGCATCGTTTCAGCAGAGAAGGAAAGGCTTCCAAGCTGCACAATTATGCTATTATAGTCACATGGCACAGGCCAAATTAGACAGAGTAGCTCTGTTTTCCCGAATCCGGTTTTTATAAGCTACATTCTAGCAGTGCTCCATTACGCTGCTATGCAGAAGTGTCTGACATTGTTTCCATCACAAACAAATCTTTATGCCCTAAATTCATGTTGGACGGAAACTTGGCTTCCAAGGCTTAAACCTAAGAATTACATTTGTTTGTTTAAACAAATTTGAGGGAAAACATACTTGGCCATCTTTGAGTTATATGATGACAAGATGATTTAGATTTCCCATAAAAGATATAATTCTTTTTCCCTCCTCATGCCAAACAATGATGCTTTCTTATAGCTGGACAGTTGTTGGCTAAAAGAACAAACCTATCAAGAAAAGCCAACTCACAGTTATATTGATTAGGGCAGCAGATGCTGAGCACCTCACAGGATGTGGTTCTTTCTTTGGAAGGGTGAAGACAAAGGTTTATCTCCTACATTTATGAGACTGCACTTTCATTTTTCTGATGCTGCTCTGTGTAAAGCTAAATTGAAATTGATTTATTCTGACTGTATTGTGTAATATTGGAATGATTTTATCTTTCTGTGTAAAGCTAAATTGAAATTGATGTATTGTGTACTACTGGAACAATTTTATCTTCTCAAGACAGCACATATTTACAAATGGCTACTGTAATAAGCCATCCTTGAAAGTAAACATCCCAAGGAAGATACAATTGAAACATACAAGAAATGCAACCAAAACTCAGTTTTCCACTTTCTCACAACAAATTATCCCTTATCCTTAACCATAGTACTACCAAAAGAAAATGATGGTAACATTCTGTACCCAACACACACACACATACACACAAAATCAGATCTTTGTGTTAATTCCTTGAAATTATACATATAGTTTTATTCTTATATCTTTGTAGAATAATTGGAAAAGCACTTCATATATTGCTCCAGAAAGTAATTTATCCTGTGGAGAAAATATCATAGTCTAAATATATTCATCTTTTTCACTCTATATTGCAGAAGTAGCATCATTTTGGGTTGTTAATGTGTTTATGTATATAAAACTAATCCCACTAAACTCTGGCACTGAAGTATCACAAAGGAATAGAAAAGTTTGGCAAAAATAGAAATCATTAGGAAAGCTTTCTCTAAAACAAAAGGTTTAACTATCCCTAGCAAACAGTAAATTATCAATCAACTTTTATTACATATTTTATTTCCTATCATATTTCATTCAGTTATGATCTATACTCTACTAGGCTGTACCAAAAAGGAGAATAAACAGGTACCTCATAGAAAAACTACATGCATATTCTTAGAAAAGCATACTGGATAATGTTGTATAGCTCCCTTTGAAGATATTTTAGACATTGCCTTTTTGATTGTCTAAAACCCATTTGTACCTTTGTCCTAACTGCTGGGTTAGGAGACAGCAAAAGTATACGTGAACGTTTAAAATTTGAAATATGTTTTATAAATTCTATATATGACCAAAGCCAAGCCAAAGCTCTTCTGCTTTATTCAAATCAAACCTACAGTGTACAGGCACAAGACTCCAGACTTCTTGGTAGTCTTGGGTCTTGACTGAGCATTTTCTTGTTTGAGAAGATATTCATAAGACATTCTTTACAACCCCACCAGTCCTACCAGCTAATTGCCTTTTCTAAATTGTCTCTTAAGATTTAATTTCCAGGACTGAATATTTGTTCTTGGCAGCCTCAGAACAACCCAGAAATACACATTAAACAAACCATTACATGCTTAGACACCTGCTACTATATGGTATACAATTAACAGAGAGTCAAGTCTCAACAAAAGATTTCATTTGTTCATTGTTATGTTTAAGCAAGTGCTTGCCATTTAAAATAAAGCAATTCCGAGCAGTTTCCATTATGGAGTTATCTGTTCTTAATGTCATCATTCATTAGAGCAGTAGTCAGAAGAGGATTTTCCATCTTAACTAGATCATAGTTTACTTTGACATAGTAATTATCTATTATTCCCATGTATACTGTTTGTTTATAGGTTCAGTACCACATTCTTCTTTCTAAACAGTGCTTCAGAAGTAGTGGTAGTTGCTCAAGGCAAACAAAGCAACGAGTTAACATGAAGAAATAGACTGGTAGACACTTAAATCCTCATAATTTAAAGACCTACAAGCCAGGCATGAAATTGCTTTTGGACAGAGGAAGGAAATAAAGAAGCTATGTGGTGAGCTAAGAAGCTGACACTAGCCAAGAAAGGACGTCACAAGATGATTGTAAAAGTTTATCCAATTTTTCCAAGGTATCAAACCACTAAGGGTCACTTGGACCTCCAACTAAGATTACAAATATCTCTCACAATTGACCGAGCTTTCCATCCTTCTTCTTGACTTTGGGATTCATGCTCACCCTCTTCCCCTTACAGAAGAGATGCCTTTGCATTTACCATATTACAGTGACAAAGCAACCCTGAACTCAATTTTGATTGCTTCCCAGTGTTACAGCCTTGTAAAGAGCCAGGGAACATGCTCTACTCATCAGCCCAAAACACCGACTCTCATTCTTCCTTGGGACTTTTTCATATTCCACTAATTTATCCGATTGGCTTCCACTATGAAATGACACAACACTTCTCCTCAGAATCAGTCTTCAGTTGTTTTCTCTGATCCTCCACCAATAACAACATCCACTTTCAGAAACTGCTTTTCCCCACTACTGCCCACACTTCTTTTCCCTTTTCTCAAAACATTTTGTACAGTGACTAACTGATCTTTATCATCTTCCCATACTTTTTATCCATCACAATATCTGATTCCTTACTGCATGCACCAGTTATTGCTTCTTCCTAAGATGTGAAGTCAAAACTGCTGACATCTAGATCTCTTAAAAAATCTATTTCCCTTTGTCAGTTGAAGTAAAAATGCACATTACATCTTTCAGCACTAGTTAAAGTAATTCATTACAATTTCCTTCTGAAGGGAAATGAGGAGGGTAATCTCTATGTACAAGCATGACAAAGTAACACTTGGAGATGTGACATAATCAGCCCCTAATATTTGCAAGGAAAGGAGGGGCAGAAAGTAAGGCTGTTCCTAGTCAGAAAAAATGCACACTGAAACAAGTTCAGAAGTAGTTCACATTGGTCCACCCTCATGCTTCTGTCAGTACCACCTTGATCTAGCCGTCATATAAAAGAAAAGGTTTTAAGTTGAAACTGAAACAGTGAAAAGACATCTTAATAAGAAGCATGTGTAAGCACACATGTGCAGAGGCATGCACACACACACACTCACACACACACACAAAGCTTCTTGACAGCAACTGGCACCTGGAGATTCATTTCAGTATTCAGCATCTCAGTTCTCCACAAACATTTATAGGGAAACAGAATGGGAAACATGAAGTCCCAGGCTCCAGTAAAATCCATGGCAAAACTCCCACTGATTTCAGCTATCCTCATTCTTCCACTCAACCTCAAGTCAATGCACCTTTTTGTTTATTTTCTTGTTCAAATACTTTCCTCTAACAATATTAACACAGGAAAAATAACTGCTTGTCAGCAGAGCTCTACAGAAATTGGCAGTTTTTGTTTGAAGGCGTTTATGCAAGCTTTGAATTTAGTTTGATTAGAGTAGATTCTAGCCACAGCATTTGGACACAGATCAAGACAGAAATTTCAAATTCTGCCCACAGAACACTCATGTACAGCATATGAATTGGGCTGAGGTCATTCTGCCTTCATTTTCATGCCTTGAGGTTTATTACTAGCTTTAGAACCAGAAACTTGCAGCAGAATCCAGCTGAAGCCACCTCCTTTCACCTAGTTTCATGACACAATTATCTAACATCAGGAACTACTTGCATGAGTGAGTGTATACCAAAAGTTATCACACAATGGTATGTGGGATGGAGCATTTATTTCCTGTTTTAACCCTAAGGAAATGTTATGATAACAAAGTGTCATTACCCCTGAAAGTGTTGTCTTTTACATGATGACCACAGGGTCCATTTTTGGACCAGTTCGACTGAAATTCATCACATCAACAAAAGACTGGTGGGTTGGGTTCTTTCTTCCTTACTCTGTCTGTCTGGGTCATATTCTAAGAAACTATAGAATCATAAAAATTTAATGCCATGTGAAACTGGGTAACAGAAGCTTTGCATAGTTTGTGAGTGCATCTTAACTCTGCAGCTGCAGACAGAATCAAGAGACAGTAGATTTCACAGCAATGTTCATTAGTAGATCTCTGAAAATCAATGGTCTTTTAATTTCCATCACTTCAGAGGAGTCTGCTGGAAAAGAGTCTGTGTGTCCTTCAAGACAATATTTCAAGCTGCAGCCAGTGAAATTCTGAACCCTACTACGAAAGCACAGAACTCAAGCTGGCATGACCAAAATTGGTCTGTGCTGGATATATTCAAAATATATATACATATTCTGAAGATTGACCTCAAAGTCCTCTCATATGCACCAAAATAACTGCCAATACTGTTTCTGCTGGTTTCTTAATGTTCTTGTTTCCTTGTCAGTCTCAGTATCTACTTATTTCTATTGTCCCTGCTAGCCTGCTAGTGTTTCTCTCTGATCTGCATTCCTCCTTGTGTCGCAGTGCTAATCAAGTACCACACAGTCCTACTAATGATACTATTCATCAATTCATATAACATGAAAATTATACTAAAATGCCGTTATGTTACAATATCATCTTAGATATTTCATATTAGAGCTCATGTAGCAGCACTTCTGCTTTTTTTTTTTTTTTTTTTTTTTTTTTTTTTTTTTTTTTTTTGTGACCATGCAGAGGTCATCCCCATCTATTTGAATGGAAAATATGCAGCATTGGTTCATTTGTGCATTCACGTATTTTTGAAGGACAGAGCAGTCTGGCAACCTGGTGAAGACCATTGCCTGCTTGCGTACACAGTATCTGGCCAGTGAGTGTTCCTGTAGAACCGTGACTCCACACATAACCACATTCTGTTTGACTTCCCCCCCTCCCTGGTTCTATTTTCCAAATCAAATTTTAAAGGGTTGGATCTGACCTTCTCACCCTGAGAAACAGAGAAAGTGCTCAAGCAGGAATACCTGGCCAGTCACACTATTAAAACAAAAACAATTACTGCCTTATTTAACAAAACAAGCCACAATCTCAAAATGGTAGAGGCCGCCTATTTTGTTAAGGTCTTAATAGCATATTTTGTGGTTCCCTGAGGAATAATTCTCCTTATTCAGAGAAACACTTATTAACCTTCATAATTTATTCGTGGCTTCACTGAACACGCGCATACTGTACCGCATGGCCATTAATCCTGGGAATGAACTTATTAGTGATGGGTTAACCTTAAAAGGTTCAGTTTAGCTCAGATAACCACCCAGATTTCTGGATGCCTTTTCAAAATGTATCGTATTTTTAAGACGTACTACTGCACTTTTTCCAAAGTCCTTGTTACACAGCTCAGTGTTTCTAGTCAACCCTCCTAGAAGGTCTTCAGTTCCCTCCCACCACATTAGGTGAAGGGTTACCTCAGACATTTGTTAAGAGACACCACAAATAGCTTATTTGACATTCTGGAATAAAACCTTAGCTGTTAGCTAAAAGGTCCTAGGGTAAAGCAGAGTGTATTTTTTTCCTTATCTTTGCCAACAACTGCATCAAACATACATGGTGCCTCTCCCCTATAACACTTGATTCAATGATCTTCCTCTGACTGAGTGAGAAGAGCAGTGGGACTACAGAAATTACCCCATCTGACTCCTATAAATTTTGTGTATGACCAGTCTATGCTAAAACCTCATCTAGTTTTAGTGACTTCATCTTCTCATTTTCTGTAACCTGCTTATTCATTTATTTTCCCTGTTCCACCTTGCCTTTTCTGATGCCTTGCATTTTGATGTGAAGTCTCATGTTTGTTTCTGCTGTCCCTGTTACAACAGAATTCTGAACCTGCTCAGGACTGTAAACACAGCCACTATTAAAAATAACAATATCAACAATTTTATTTTAAATATCAGAGAAATTAATTCTTAATACTAAACATTTCAAACACCCATGTACTGTGAAGCCAGAGAGTTAATGATGAGAACAACTGCTCCACAGGACCTTATCCACATCACTGTAATGAAACACATCCATTACTGGAACACCTCCTGGGAGGGACTGGGAAAGGAGGAGAAGGATGTCTTGTTGCTGACATCTTTGTCTGGTTGGCCAGATAAAAGCAAAAATGATATTTTTGCTTGATGAGCAAAAAGATATTTCTGACTGCCCTCAGGAAGAGAAGGAAGGTGCTACTTTGGCCAGTTTGGGAACGGAAGGCTACTGGCTTCTCCTGACAACTTGACTTTGATGTGCACTTGGGCATAGGGCTCACCTACACATACAAGACGAAAGACCCAAAAGGGACCAAACAAGAATGTGCTGCTGTTGGAAGTGAAGCACCTGATTCTATCTAAGGGTCTGAAAGACGTTGTGCTTCCTTGTAGGTTACCCCGGTCAGCATCAACTCAGTGTGAAAGAACAAGTCAAGATAAGCACATGCTGTGTAACATTCATATGCCTCGGTTAGCTTTCATGTGCATAGTTAAATACAAGTCCTGTAAAACACTTCAATAGCTCACTCACTGAAACAGTAAGACAGACAATTGCTATCCGTGGTGGGGAAGGCATAACATTCTTCACTTGCTAAAGAATCAGCCCATCTTGCTGAGCAGTTCAAAGTACATTATGGAATGGATTTGGAAAATTAGAGGCTACCTAACTTGTGGAAACTGCAGGAAGATTTCCTGATATGTGTGTGATGAGTCCCCTCTGCCTGAGAGAGTTGCAGGGAACACTACTCTGTGTCCCACTGATCTCCAAAACCAGGTGCCTCCAACTCTTTCAGAAGCTGCTGAGAAAGTTGGCTGGAAGACCTATGGCTTGAAACCAGATTAAAGACCTAAAAAATCCTGTTGCTTGCCAGAGGCACAAGAAAAGAGCTGCAATACAGTTGGCCCAATTGTATCCATTGTCCCTGACAGGGTGTATTAGGACCTTTTGGAACAGCATCAGAGAGCTTACAGTATGCTACTGCTTGTAATAGATTACACCATCCAATGCCTAGAAATAAGCTTTCTATCTGCATTAATTGTATAATAGAGCATCTATAAAATACTCCTGTGTTGCCTAAGTTATGCACCTATAAGGAATACAAGCCTTGTTGTTAGGTAAAAGCTCCAAGAATAAAATAAACAGATGGGCTGGCTTGTTCTTTTTCCTGTATGTTCATTAACATAGACAGCTACAAAAGTGAAAGTAGGAAAACAAACATTTTCCTAGAGAAGTTCATTTTTAACTGAAAATATATTTTTAATTATATATTTTTAGTCATCTCTTCAACCATTTAAAAAACATGTGTTTTTTATGTGCTTGGAGATTGGGGGGCATCATTTTCAATAACAATTCTCATTATTTTCCATTGAAAATATAGACAAAATTTTTCTGACAAGCTGTACTACATAAAATGTGTAAAGCCTGCAAATACTCATTTTATTTATATCATGTTAATCACCACTGCATTTCTGGAACACCTAAATATAAATGGAACCCTATATTATAATTCCACTAGTTCCTGTCTGTTATTATGTATTCTAATTGGAGAAGAGTGTTTTCTGACTGAAAACACTGCGCACCACTGTAATGTAAACATTAAATACAATAAAATAGTAATGGGCTATTGTTGTAGTTTACAGAACTAAAAATACACAAAGTATCTGCAAAGAACATGTAACAAGATAGGGTCAGGAGTTTGTAATGGTTTTTCACGTGCTGACTGCAACTCAAAGTTTTGTTAATAATTGCATTAAGTCTCATTTATCACAACTTGCATCCTATGGTAAATGTGAGGAAAGAAATGGTCTTCCACTGACTCGCCCTGCCAGCTGCTGGTACAACAGGGTCATGAGCAAGGCAGGCTAAGCAAACCAAAACTGATGTTTCTATTTATTTACAAAGGATATCTTCCTTCCTCTGGTCTGCCTCCCTCCCTTTTTCACCCCCGCAGTCTAACCCTGCCCTGTCTGGTACGTGGGCATGGTATTTGTCTTCAAAACATAACAAATAGAAGTTAACATTCACCAACTGTGACTTATCTGACAGCTCAGCACTCTGTTTCAAGTAGTTCACCATTGAAACTTGATTTCCACAAAGCCCTGCGTCATGCAATGGCATGCTGCCAGGTCATAGGCTGCTCAGTCTCTTGAAAATGTAAATTTGTAAAGTTCACTTAGCATTTTCCTCCTTCTCTTACTGTACTTCATATATTAAGTGAAGAACATGCCAAACAGTATTACTGCAGGGAACAGGGATTCACAGATCAGCAAAACTGACCCTCCTTTTTCAGCATGAAATTTTACTGATCTGTTTTGACTAGGGATTCACCAAATTCCTCTTCTATGAAGATTTTGTCTTTCTAATATTCTTCTCTGGAGTAGAACAAAAATTCTCCTATATGGTTCAGGTGTCAATTACTCCAGTCAAGAGGTAACATCCTCTCCCTCTCTCTAACCAGATTTGTTTCAGACATATTAGGGCATTGGTCCAGATTCCTGCTATGATCAACTACTTCCTGACGTCAGCTGCACCATAGGAACTTATTTTAAACATGGTTTTTTGTTTGTTTGTTCGTTTTGTTTTTTGTTTGTTTGTTTGTTTGTTTTGTTTTGTTTTGCTTTCGGTTGTCTTTTGTTTGTTTGTTTTTTAAAGATCCAATATGTTTTGTATGTTTATTATTACTATTATTATTATTGTTTGTTTGTTTGTTTTCTTTCCCCCTTTTAGAATTTGGAATAGATCAAGGACTATTTGAAAGTCAAAATGGAGCAATCCATAACAAGTACAACAACAAAAAATAATGAAGAAACATCTTATGTTCCAAAATATGGATTTTCCATTATGGCAAATTTGTCTGCAAGTGTTTCTTAAGAGAGCTAGTAACAGTTTATTTTGTCAAACGTCCACTCATATTTGTAACTATTTCAGGAAGAATAGAAACTTCTTAATCCCTTGGTATAAGGGCTGAGTCATCACAAGCCAAATCCCATACTCTGGGGGCCTTCAAGATCTGCATGGCAACAGTAACTTCCTTTCTTTGTTATTTTGCTCCACATCCAATCTTCCTGCCCCATTACCTCACACTGAAGCGATGCCGGAACCTGTAACTTGCAGGTGCACCCCCAGATGCCCAAGTCCAAAAGCAAGAGTATCACATTGAATCTGTGAGGTTGGATTAGTGGGCTAGAGCCCTTTCTTGCTTTCATTGTCTCTGCACCACTCCAGAAACTCAGATTAACTTGAAAAACCCTGGATACAAGCATATGATTTGCTCCACTGCCTGTGCTAACTGCTCTAATGGGGGGTATGGATGGCATTTGAAGAGCCCAAACTACAACACATCTCTTCATAGTCTCCAGAGGATATCACAAGACAGAAACATCACCAAAGAACTTGCAGGGTGATACTCTAAGACATGTCTTGTTAGTCTGTTCTTGGGAAACTGAGTTTTACAAGATGGACTTACTTGAGGATCACAGAAAATTCTAATAATGTCCTAGCTCACTACTCTGGTCATCTACAAGTTAAGACCAACCATTTCCTAATTGTATTTTGCTGTTTTCTGCTGTATGGCGCTGTGTTCATTAATTCTTGTTAGCCTAAGTGGTGAATCCTTGTTGGTTACTTCTGTCTTTGTGCCCTACCTACCTACCAGAGGAGATTTCCTCAGCTGAAGTGGAGTATTTCCCAGCCTTTGGTTCACACACCAACTGTGTGTGGTTTGGAGTTCTGTCCCATGAAAAAGCAGTCACAAGTTTGGACTCTCCTCCTGCATAACACAAAAATCTTCCCCCGTTGCTGTTAGTCTTTATCTTTGGTAATGGAAGCAAATGTAGGAATCTGCTTTTATCCAAAATTTAATTTCACTGATACCTTTTTCAAAGTACCACATCCTCTCTAATGGAGTGATCATTACTCAGAAGCGAGCAACAAAGCACCCAGCCCTGACTCACTTTCTTAGCTAAACCTTCTTTAGACAGAGAGGGATTAAATAAAACCTCAGTGAAGAACTACAGACATGGCCTACAGTGATTAATTCTCTCCCACATGTACAAGACACAGAGGGTGGTGCCTGACCATAGGTACCAAACCCTTCCTGTCTCTCTCTAGGGCAGGAAATCCTCACCCACATCCTGAAGGAGCAGGGCACCCCCTGCTGACCCTGTACCCAGAAGACAGGAACCTTTCCATATCCTTAAACCCAATAAAAAATTACTATTATTATTATTATTATTATTAATGATAATAAAGATAATAATAATAATAAAGATAATAATATTATCTTTATTATTATAAAAATTATAATAATTAATAATAATTAATTATAATAATTAATAATA
Organism: Netta rufina; assembly: GCF_964035555.1. Taxonomy (NCBI): domain Eukaryota; kingdom Metazoa; phylum Chordata; class Aves; order Anseriformes; family Anatidae; genus Netta; species Netta rufina. Next base: position 58,988,988 of record NC_140124.1, read on the forward strand.
ATCATTATAATTAATTAAAATATTATTATCTTTATTATCAATAATAATAATAATAATAATAATAATAATAATAATAATAATAATAATAATAATAATAATAATAATAAACAAACAGGGGAAATCATGTTTTGTTTTGTTTTGTTTTGTAGAGTCCCAATTTCATTCTTTAAAGAGAATATGTTTCATTTCTCTTCACTCTTCAGAGGGAGTTGCTTCTCTCAGCTCAGGAGTTGCCTAAATTGCAAAGAAATAAGATTGTTCTTCTCTATTCTGAGCTTTCCTTCTTACTCATGGCATCTTTGGAGAATTTGTCTGAAGTAACAACAGTTGTGGAGAGGAAAACTGGCTTTTATACAATGTTGTTATGCCTTTCCACTGTTCTTACCATAGCTGAAGAATAGGTCTGATTTCTTGTATCTTTTGCCCCTGTGGGACACTGCTGGAGGGAAGAATTACTATTGTTCAGTTCTGATACAGCCATGTCCTCAGCTCCAACACCTGCACTGGTTTCTCTCATCAACTAAAGGTAGCTTTGGAAAAAGTGTACAGAAAGGCCATTAATACTTTGGTATTTCTACAGGAACCACAAAAGTGTGAGGGCTTGCCTCTGTCTTTTATTTGTCTGGGGACAATTTAGCTTGAGGACAATAAATGTGGTTCCAAAATCTGAAAGGCTTCACAGATGCCAGGTCTCAAATTATTTCAAAGTCTCAAAAACTTTGGAAATCAAGATTCATATTTTAAATCAAACACTTTCAGCTTTCTACCTGACACATTGAAGACACATGAAGAATCCTAAATCCTATCTTCTACCATTCAAACTCCAGATTTCTCCTCTTTAGGAAATGTCTGAGTAGCAAGCAGAATAGGTGAGGGATGATTACACCCCACAGAAAAAATGTGCACATGAAAAAATATCATAAATCTCTAATCCAATCTGGACAATCTTGATTATAACATCACATTCTCTCTTTTAATATAATGCAATGTAATTCATTTAAATTCATCACATATGCCTAAAATTGAAGGAAAACAGATTCTTCTTTTCTTGGGGGAGGATGTAATTCCAAGTCTTCTACCTTTTTGTGTGTTTTCAGCATCTCTCACAAGGCATTTAAAATTGCCGTTTTATTTCACAAGATACTTCACAAGGGGTATTTTCCCCCATGCTACATTGCAAAAAAATACAAATGTATGGAAGCTTTTACTATCAAACCTGTTTTGATAATTCCTTGTTAAGTTCTTTTTTATTATTATTCGAGAGCTGAAGGTTTTAAAGTAGTAGAAACTTCCAGTCTTTTCAATTAAAAATTTCTGTTTAAAAAACTTAAGTAAACTTGGAAAAAAAAATGAAAAAAAAACAAACAATCCTCAGTGCAGAACAAATATAAACTGAAGCACTGTTAGTTGTTAAGGAATAAAACACTGTTTGAACCATGAGTATGACAGATGGAAAAAGAGATGGCCTCTTTCCTGAAGATCAGTCAGACTAAGGGTTTGTCTGATCTTCTCTGCAAGACAATTTCACATTCTCTGATTAAGAAAGTCTTGTATCCGGTTCTCACATACTTTCTTCTGGGCAATGCATTCTGCTTCAGTCAGTAGGAATACTATTGTCATGATGGTTCATACATAAAAATTTGGATTTGATTAGCTGCTGTTGATTCACTAACCACTTTCAGTACTGAAAGTGACATCAGAAGCTCACCAAGCACCCTGAGAAGACTTGAACTGCTATGTTCAAGGTAGCTTACACCACAGAAAAATAAGGTAGCAACATCTACAGACATTTAACACACCACTGAGCAGCTGCATTAACCTGATCCTGAACATGAGCATCATTTTTACACTCAGATGAATCACATTCAGACCAAATGAGTTCCAATAACCAAGAGTGGAAGCAGCAAAGCTGTGTGCTCCTGCTCACAGGTTATCATGGTCTGGGAGGAAAGAGAGGACATTTCCTAGCTAGCTAGCTGTGAAATTTTTAGAAAGCAGTGTTACCTGGCCATTGAAGCCAGGCAGGACCCAGGGGCTTTGCACAACTTTGATAAATGGAGGCCATATGTCTTCAATGAGTGGAAGGTGGAGACAGTCCCTTGGCCCACTCTTCAAAGCATTCCCCCTTTCTGACTAGCGCTGCTTTGGTCTTGCCTGCGTTCAACTTGAGCCAGCTGCTCTTTATCCAAGACTTTATTTCCTGAAGGCATTCCAAAATCCTATGGCCAGTGTGAATATAGTGTCAGATTAGACCATCTAATAGCCCTGTCTGCCCTCAAAAACCTCAGAATTGCTGAAGTATTAGCACCTACAAGGCTCAGCTGAGATTACAGCCTGCTGAGATTATGCACAGGAAGGCAGCCCTTGCCTGGAATAGTTTCCATCTGAAATTAATAAAGCAAAAGCAAAGGCAATGGGGTTATCCAATGGCTGCAGGATTCCCCGTAGGAGTGGTGAAGGCACACCAGGTATGGCCAACTTCTATTCCAGTACTTACCTGCTCCACAAGCTCCCTGCTAGAGCTTTGACAGGAGATGAAGGAAGAGAACTTTGCAAAAGGAGAAAAATATTAACCCCAATTTCCAGTTTCTGAATCCAGAAAGTACCACAGTCTTAGAACTCTTTTTGCCCTGTAGAAGTTTATAGTTTTTCAGACTAGACTATTTTAACAACTTAAAGTATTTGCACAAAAATATGTACTGACGCCTTGTTTTGTCCAAGACAAAATGAAAATAATGAAGTTTTTATGAAAATAATGCATTTTATGAATGCATTATGAATTTTATGACTTTTTTATGAAAATAATGCAAGTATATCTATATAGAATCAACCATAAACGTTCTTTTAATCAGATTTATTGTCTTCTTCTCTAAGAACCTATTTGTTGGAGATTTATTAATTTATTTATTGCAGGTCTGCAATATAGCAGAAGCTACCAGTACAATCAGCTGGTCTGTTTTCCTAACAGACCTTAAAATCATCTTCAGAAATTTCTCTACTAAGCTCAGTATTCCTGCTCAAGTTAGAGCGTTTCCCCCAGATCTTTGGCAAATCAAAATACATTTTTGTGATCTGTATTAAGTCAATAAGCCACTGGAGACAAAACAAATATTATAATAATAATGAAAAAATAGTCCCTATATTTTAGTTCTCATACATTCATTCTACTTGACATAGAATTAAATATCAACCAGTTAGTTAAAACCATAATCATTTAATGTTCACAATGTGCACAGAGTAATATTGATCATTACTGTGTGCAACTTTCTTCTGAATTTTGTTTTAACTCATCAAAACTGAGAATGAGGGAAGTGCTAATGTCAACCTCATGATCATAATCATGAAATCTTTCTAATATATACCTGCTGCTGCAACATCTTTTCATGAGAACTTCTTATTTTGGCCAGTAGAGACCAAGAGTAGCTGTTATACTTCAGTGCAGAGGAAAATCTTCCTGACACAGGAAATACAATAAAGGGTGGTGAATGAGACTTTAAGGTTTTTTGTGCTTGAAAACAGGTCCAGCCATGCTGGCTTTGCCCAATTTGGCATTTTCGTGGCTAAAATCCAAGCTGATTCCTTCAGGACCACAGATGCATTGATCCTTGCTAGCACTACCTTTATTTTCTCAAGCTGTGGAGAGCACAGTGCAGATATATCCAGGTGGCTCTGAAGCTTAGACTGCAGTCCTGCGGCAGGCATGCAGATAGGCAAGATGGGGAAGGTACTGTCCCTCCCCAGTACCACCCTTTTATTCCTGTTTATAAACACAAGTTCCACATTGTGGAAGAAATATATATATATATATATATATATATATATATAGCTACTTTGGGATTTTGTTTATCCTTGAAAATAATGTGGCTGCACACAAAAAGCAGTGAAATTTTTGGCATCTGCACCTGCAGAAAAATATTGCTAACCTCTACCAAAAATTCAATTGGCACTTTTCACCTTTTGCCCCCTTAATGATGAAGTTTTAGGTTTTCAAGCTCTTCTTCCCTTTTACAAGTGATATATATATCATTTTTTCAGATTTTTTTTTTTTTTTTCTAATCCCATGAGTCTAAAAATTAGCACTTCAAAAACTGGAAGAACTGGTAACAGTGCTGATTGGTAACCAAAGAATTAAGTCAACATGGCAACAAATGTACAGCAGGAACATTACACATGCCAACAATTTCCACTAGTATATTTACCACAGTGGGAGAGGTTGGGAGCAGAGTCAGCCTGTCTTTGAGAATAAACAGTTTTCAACAGTTTATAATTAGGTACTGCACAAGATAACACATAATGACTGCATATCTTCTATTCCCTTATATTTGGATGAAAATAAATAATAAATTAATTTGGAAATTGTTTTCTAAACAGATAGATTTCCTGTATTACCCCATCCAGTTTGAGAGCCACTATGACTTTTGTTATGTCTAATAATGGCTTTTGGATGGAATTCTGGCTCTCATTTATTTCCTATATATTTGGCATAGATCATAACTCAATATCTTGAGAAAAGTCATTAACTTTATAGAGCAAAATAAATTCATTATGGTGGGTTGATGGTATTAGCCCTCCCTCAGCTGACATTGCTTCGAAGTCACTGTTATGGTAATAGGTGAGACTTCTTGGCTGAAGCTCAGAATGAGAGAAAAGGATGGAACTTGACAAAGTCACAACTGCCATGACTATAAGATACTGTCTGGGGACTTCATGAGATTTATTATGTAATAAACAATTGAGTAATATACATAATTATTCCAAGAAAGGACACAAATCAGCAACAAAAACACATTGTCAGTGAACCCCCTGAAGCATAATCCTTTGTGAAGGCCATAACCATCAGGAATAAATGTACTTTTCTTTTCTTTTTCTTCTCCTGCTCTGTCACTCCCATCCCCGACAAACATTTTATCACATCTTTTAAGAAGGGTATGAGAATTCTTAATCCCTTATGAACATTAAATTTATATGTAAGACAACAGACTGAACAACAACAACAAAACCTACTTCCAAAGCACCTCAAACTTTGTGAGAAATGTGCACTTAGCTCCTGACTGGTATGACCCGATCCAAATGTTGTAACACAGCAAAGTTCAGAAAGGGACAAAAATGATGGTGATTGGGTAAAGGAAACATTTGGTTATGAACAACAAAAAGGAGATTTCTGTTCCAGGAGTACAACACAAGACTGGTGTCATCTTGTGTAGGGATAAACCAAGGCTACACAGCACAGAAACAGAGTTTATAACAGGAGATTGGCAACAATTACCCATATCTCAAAACATTTTTCCACCAGGTCCCACATAGGAACAGTTATACATGATGCTTTCCCCTCATTTAATAAAATTTTCAACATATGATTTTTTCATATGATTTTTTCTCTTTATCTCTCCTTCCTCCCCCCATCCAAGTGCTATGATCACTGGAAATGATATTAAAAGTTCAAGACCTGAAAAAACTTAAAGCCATGACTAATTTTTACAGTTTAAGGAAATCCAAGATGACATATAATAATTTTATGTATTCATGCAAATGACGCTAAGTATTTTTAGGCCAGCAAAAAAGAATTGTGAGCTTGTATTCTCAAAAGCATGGGGCATTCAGGTCCCAGGTTTTGCTAAAGATCAGGAGGGAGTCTCTGAATCCCAATCCAGTTTAATCTATGATTGCTTCTTTTTGGAATGTATCAGAAATTTCCTTTTTGCTTTGCTATTAATCAATGTGTGAATCCATGTCCTAAATTTCTAGTGCAAAATTTGCTCCACAACTTAGAGCAACTTAGAGAGCTGCTGAAAGGGACGGACTGCTCTCACAGTCAGAGCTAGGCAATACTTTTCAAATAAAGTATTTTTCAAAAAAAAAGGTAGATTTGCCCTCTAAAATATTTCACTCATTAAAATGCTTTAATTGACCTCTTAACAGCATGTTAAGCTCTTGCACACTGAATGTTTGTTTCATTGTTTTCCTGGCATTTTTTTTTAACTGAAAATCAATTGTCTTTTAAGTTATTCAAATGCATATTTTTTGGTATTCCATTTTGTATCTTTTCCTCCCACCCCCCCAACCCCTCCCCACCCCCCACACACAGTTTGTTTCATTTGAAATATCTGAGAGTCAAGGTGTCAAGACTGCTAGTACACTGGAAAATAAGTTATTCAAAGTGGTCTAGCTGTGCCAGTTGAAGATTTTGCAAATATTCTGAAGTAAGGACTTTGAGAATTTTGGAAGAGCACAGAAGTGATTCAGCATGCCTGTTTGAAACACATGCTTAGCAGGAGGATTTTCAGTTTGCAGGATCAGATTGCGTACCGGCAGAGCCCCAGTGAATCAATGGAACAACTTTGGTAACTGCACACCAATGTAAATGAAAGTCTCCTCAGTGTGACTCTACATTTTAAGTTTACTTCTAACCAAAGCTAATTTGGGAAACAATAATTAGCCACTTTTCTCTCAAATGTCAAGCCACAACGTTTGCTCTTGTTGCCACCAAAAAAACAAAACAAAACAAAACAAAACACACACAAAACCCCTCCTAACTATTTGATGCATCTTAAGCAAAAAGCTAGAGATAAAAAAAGAAAAAGCTTCAAAACCACTGTAGGAGGCTGCAGAATGACCTCAAGACCTGGTTTGGTAAATTTATTCCTACCTTTCCTCATGAGAGTCATCCTGTTAACTTCAACAGGACTGTTGGCACAGGCAGACTCATGCTGAAGTGCTCAGAAGATGGAGGGGATGAACTATTATGAAGTAACTGAAATTTGGGATTTAAAACCCTCACAAAAATGGCTAATGCTTCAAAAAATACCTGCTGCAGCCTCTGAGGGCTGTACTGGCATCCTCAATACTCTATTCTCATCAGAGAGTATCTCTCCTAGCAGTAATCACTCCTGGCAGCAGTAGCATTTCCCACCTAGCTCCCCATTACCACCTGTGTGTTTGTGCTCGAACAGGACCCTGGGCATGCAGTAACAAGCACAGTCTTGTAAAGGCAGAGAGAAAGGTTGGCTCTACCTCCCCCACTCACATAGCTGGCAGAAGAGCAGGGGGCCATGACACTTTGCAAATTTTGAACCCCATCCCCTCTCTCCATCCTGGGGGAAGCAGGAGGAGAAATGCAACTCCTGAAGGTGAATCCCATCCCACTTCTCATACAGAACTGAGGTGACAGCAAAGGTTTAGACCTCAAAGCATGGGCAGGCCTGTCTCTAGGCAGCCTCTTGGACAGGATGCTCCATGGTCTGTAACACAGAAGCTTTCTCTTTACAGAGGACCAACCAGCAGCTTTGTTATTATTTGCAGAAGTATACTAAAATGACAGGATTGGAGGTTGATAGATTCTGCTTATTGCTGGCCAGGGACCTCAGAGTATTTGTACCAAGTGCTACCTCCCTTTAAAAAACACATATAACATTTACCATCAGTTTCCTATTTGTTTATCCACAGTACAAGTCACACAGGGGCAGTAATTCATCTCCCATTTAGAGATGTTACATCCAGGCGCTGAGAGCGTACAGGTCATTTATGAGCATACAGCTCATTTGCAGACCATTTATTACGCCCATTCATCTCACAGCCTCTTGCTGGCGTTGCCAATATAAGATAGCTGCTTTTCCAGTTCTACCAAGTTCCTCATTCCCAACATATCTGAGCATCTCCGTGATATTAATGAACATCTCTTCACAACGCTCCCATGAGGCACATGGATATTATCACCATTTACAGAGGACTTGCCTATGGCTATACAATCTGTGGCAGAGCTGGGAACAAGACCAAGAAATCCGGTGCTCCAGCCCAGTGTGTTAACCACAGTGCTCTTCCTCTGCTCCTTTTTATGAGCTGGACACCTGTTCACTGGTGGAGGACCACCAAACAGCTATCAGATGGTAATAAACTTTTACAGTAACTACAGACCTGAGCTGGATTTGAACCAGCATTTTAGAGGTGCAAAAGCTTTATATATAGCCTGTTATTAGTCCCTTGAGCTAGGTATTCCTCTGGTAGATGGTTTGTTACCCACTGTAAATGTGAGCTTAGGATGCCAGCAGTCTCCAAAAGGAGGTATCATCATGCACTCAACATTATTTAGGTTTGACGGAGAATTCATACGGTGAGAATATGTGCGTGCCTGGATGTGTGTGTGTGAGAGTGTTTTTTTCTCCCATGGAAACATTAAAAATCAACCTTAAGGATGTGAGTTTAGTTTAAATGTCAGCTGAAAAACAGCTGCTAAAAAGAGATATAATCTGCAAGCCAAAAAAGCAGGGCTGGGAGGAAGTTGAAATGAGAGATGTTTGGTTCGCTAATGCTCCTGTGTGAGGATAAAAGGGTGAGATGTGGGGAATCTTCTTTGGCACAAGGTCCTGCAAATTGTTCTGGAAGATTCGGGTTAGCAGAATATGATCTCCCCATATGGCAGTTTTGAAAAAGTGGTGAAAGAAGTCCAAGCATATGCAGCAGTGATGTAACAGGGCCAGAGAGGTCAGGCACCTGTGACTTTCTAGCCACATTAAGTTCTTCAGAAGCTGCTTTTTGACTTAGCAGAGCAGAGTTTTCCATCACATATGTGTAAAACATTTCATCCATTACAGGTTTCTTGGCTCTTCAGGATTGATTTTGTTCATGTGTGGGGAAATTTAAGGAAACAAAACAACAACAAAAAAGCTTCTGAAACACATTTATTCTCCTATTTCAAAATTTATCACTCATCCCCTTGAAGCACGAGTCTCCTCTCTTGCATTTGAAATGTCAGCTTTTCAGTATTGTATTTTGTTGTGTTTGCATGCTACTTAGCACAATTAACAAGCAGAGGTGCACGAACTTTCACCTACCAGTAGGTATTTCAGGCAGTGCTACAATACAAGAACAGTAATAAATCACTGCCTACTATCCACTCTAAAACATCACAAAAACAATGTGTGAGCTCTAGCCACAGGCAGAAAAGAGACTGCCTATCCCTCCTCATATAAAAAATGACTTAGAGCAGAGTTTTCTCCAGATAGCCATAATCCTCAAATAATCCTCACTTGCCACAACAAAAAATAACAGAAAAAAAAAACTCACTGTTGCTGCGCAGCCGTCTCCTCTACCTTTCATTGTGTCTGTAAGTGAGGAAAGGATAGAGTATGGGGGTTCCAAGCAGCTATGTGGGGCTCAGAGGTTATCACAGACCTCAGCTCCTATGCAGGTTCAAGCCATCACCATGAAGAGAGCAGGAATGCAGCCTGTGGAGGAGTCCCAGCAGATCCAGGATTATACCTGAGTCCACAAAGGATGATGCTGCAGTCTCTGGAGCAGGTTCCCAGCAAAAGTCCCTAATCTTCCACCAGCTGGGTTTGCTGTTCAGGGCAACAGCTGGGTAGACACAAACAGTAATACTAAAATACCTTTAAAAAAAAAATAATAATAGGATTTCAGCCTTTACATCATGTATACTGTTCCCATGATAGGTGCAGAAAGAAAGAACCTGACTCCAGTTATCCTGAAGCCTAACCTGAAATTCAACCCTTTGTAAAAGCAAAGATAACACTGATTCCTACTTTTCTGCAACTAGGGATGAAATCATCTTGTGCTGCCTAAACATTGAGCTTGCACATGATATTTCAGTCATCCAGAATGAGCTAGGGTCATCATGGTTCTTCAGTGTGTTATCTCTTTCCCTCATTATGTTCGTTACTTTGTAATAATACACTTGGGGCACCATTCAAGACAGAAAATTTTACAAATTAAAGCAACAATTAGTTCATTGTGCAGCACTTCAGAAAGTTGTCAGGCTTTCCACAGCCAAAGCTGTAAAGGCTGGGCTAGCACTTAGCCCATCCTCAAGTTCTCACCCTCCTGCTAGAAGAAGAGCAGGAAAGATGTGCCAGACTTCATTTGTGCTCCTTCTAGCTTTTGAGCCATCCTGAATTCACCAATCCCTTGGTTTCAGGAACACATTAGAAAAAATATAGTTCTATTAAATGCAGCATATTACTGTCTTGTTGAATTCCTCATGCAATTCAATATTTTACCTTGAACTGTATTGCAACATGTTGGAGTAGGTTCCTTAAACCTGTCTAGGCAACATCACTGGTGTTTGGAGAGCTACATTAATCTGCAAGTTTTCACCAACCATAACAACACCCCTTGATGCACTGGCTGCACCCACAGATCAAGGTGTTGGCAGGAAGTTCCCTCCATGGAGGCCAGAGACTGAGCTGCTTACCCTTGTTGTATGCGTATATGTAGATATGGAGGTGGGAGGTGGAGGGGCTGACAGGTTGAAAGATTTTCTGCCATAACCACTCTGGGGAGAATGAGCACCAAACAGGAGCCCTATCTCAGCAGTAGCACCTCACCACTCATGGACCCGTGCAGTCTTCCCCTGCAGCAAACCCAAAAGAAAACCCACATGAGGGTGAGCTGCAACTAACTAGGTGCCTGGCAATGGTATGGGGAGCCACCATGCAGCCAAGAGACGAGAGTGAATCCCCCAGACTCCCCCACCCAGTGCTGAACCCCACCAGCCACCCCAGCTGGGCAGCACCACAAGGTCTGTGGCAGCGGCCAGAATTAGGGCCGTTCTCTGGCATTTGACGTTGTTTGTGACAGCACCCGCGAAGCATCACAAGTGGATACTATCAAGGATTACTATTTGTGTATCAGTGAGTCACAATACGCTAGATTCATAAGAGCCAGATGTCACAGCTGACCCAGACAAGGCACTCAGACAGATCCCACGCGTTTCATGTGTCAGCCTTATATCCATTCATAAAACAGCTCCTTCCCAAAATATAAGTCTTGGGAAAATTTAAGATCATGGTGCAATTCTAAGTCAAGCTTCAATCAAATTCTTAGGTTTATTTTTCCCTTTCTCCTTCTTTTTTTTTTTTTTTTTTTTTTTTTTTTTTTTTTTTTTTTTTTTTCCCTTTCTTGGTCAACAGTGGTTAAAAGAAAGGAGGGGCAGGAAATGATGTCCATCACAGTGGAGGATATAAAAAATGAAAAATATGGGTAGACAGGCTTGGAAAAATAACTTTTTTTTTTTTCTTTCTCAAAATGTTACAGCTATAGAAACAATCTCCTGGACAAAGTCAGACAGATGTTTTTTTCTTCCACTCCCCCCCCTCCTCCTTCCTTTGGATGGAGTGACTTTCTCAAGAGCACAGCTGAAAAACCTTTGGAAAAAAAAACACACGCAGTCTCAGGCGTTGGAGGTGTCTAGGGCTGAGGATTACAGAAGTTCAAATTGGCTCCCCCTGTCAAAATTACAGCTGCACAAAAGATGGTACAGTGTATCAGCCCAGGGCTCAAAAGGACTTTTTCCGGTTCTCAAGAACGATGCAGGTCTTGAGAAAACGCAGCTGTGCGGCGACCAGACAGGCGGTGCTGGCGGAGCCAGTGCTGCCGCCCGCCCTGAAACCAGTTAGTGAGGATGCCAACCTGCTACGGGGTGCAATTAAAGGTTACCTTCCTCCACGCATTTGTCATTTAGGGAAGATTTACTACCAGGGCATACCCTTCATGACTCCTTATAATATGTTATGTTTGTTTTCACACTTCCCTCTTGAGACTTGAAATTTAATATCTATTCCAGCAAGCAGACTTCTTGCTTCCTTGCCCTCTCTGTCTCACTCTCCATCTCCTTCCAGTATATTACCTTTGTCCACTGCCCAGATGAAGTGAGATGATTAAAATTTATGTGCATTGTCACTGAGGTGCTGTTTTAAGCATACAGATGCTTTCTGAGGCTCTTCTGTTCAAATCCACCCCACACTGCTGACCCTGTTAATCTCAAACTGCAGCACTTGTCAGGTGATGATGACTGAGGGGTCCCTGTACAGGCAGTGCTGCACCGTGGTTTCACGGTTGTGTGGGTGTTGGTGTAAGATTCCTGCATGCTACACCTGGCTTCTGCAGCATCCACCAGTTGCTTGCAGGTGGAGCAGTTCAGTGGCCTACACACAGCGTGGATGTTCTCAGTATGATCTGCCAAATATTTTTGCCTATGTGTTCTAAATGCCGCATTTCCCCTTCTCCCTCCTTCCTTCGAAGTGAAGACAAATTGACTGGTTGTGGAAAGCCAGCTACATAACTGGATTTGCAGCTCCTGATCAGATTTTATGCATAATATCACCTGACTCCTGCACACACTGCTGTTCAATGCATGAGAGTAACACAATCTCCTTCTTGCAAAGGCTTAATACTTCAGCTACAAATCATGCTGTGATCCTCAGAAACTCTTAAGCAAAGGCAAATGATGTACTTCTATAGGAAAGACAGCCTATTCATTTGACTTTCCCATTTTGATCACAAGACTAATGAAAACCATAACCTAAGAACACAAAGATCCTGTTAGATCACCCACAATCTGATCAAAACTTTTAGTCTGGTTCACCCCTACAACTGCTATTTTTGTGTAATAAGCTGTAGATAAATTCTAGATAAATCTCTGTGATTTACAGATACAAGAACACCTGTAAATTTTGGGTTCTTCCCTTGAAGACTGCTTAGGTCTAAAAAAACTCGCACTGTGTAAAAATTATCTTGCAAAACTGTCACTATTCTGTGTGTTATATTCTGCCAGCTCTAGAATTGATTAACAACCATTGCCTGCCTTCCTTCCTTCTCACTCAATAGTACCAATTATGCTGCTAAAAAAAATCACCCTCCTCCCCCACTCATCTAATCACATTCTTCTCTTCAAATCCTTCAGTAGGCTTTTCTATACTCGGAGGAAATTTCTCATGCTTCCATGGTAATCTCTGCTTATGCCTATATCCCTGTTCTCCCTTATTTGAGTTCCATGCCCTGTTGCCTAAACTTATTCCCCAGGATCCTTCTGATGTCTTTCACACATTGTTCCTCCCCTTCCAGCTCCTCCTCACAACATAGGGCTACTTCCCATCTCACTGTTCACCAAATGGTTATCACTTTCTCACTCTTTATTCTGGGAGGTATATCAGCCTGAAGACAGCCTGTATAAGTTGTGCATATGCAGAGATGTATCTGTGTATAATATTAGACTGCTCTCAGGCTAGATCATTGTCCAGATAACAGATGCATTATCTGAACATCACTTGCTCTGAAATTTAAAACGTTGCCTTAGATTACCTGTAACTTGTTGAAAATAAATAAATAAATAAATAAAAATCGCTATGTGCTCAAATTTGTCATCTTCTGTCAAAATTTCTCATTCAATGTATGGGTAGTGGCAAAGCATAACCCTACCACTAGAAATACAGTGTAACCTTTGACAAGTCATTTAATTTATCACTCTGGTTTGGTTGCCTCTGTAAAGTAGGCAAAAGTAGTTGTTCTCCAAGGTAGTGGTGATGAAGCTTCTTATCATGACTTTAATTTTGTTCAGTCCATTTATAAATCCCTCTGAGTCTGAACTAGGTCTCGGTATATCAATGTACATTGCCACACACACTGAAACCTCTGATCTTGGTCTATACTAGTGTAACACAAACATATCAACAGAGTCATGAAAATTAGTTAATATTTTTCCAGTGCTCTGAGCATGGAAAACACTGCATAAGTGCCAACAAGGTGTTTTGTTTGCTTTCAGTCAGGGACATTTTGTGGCAGGAGTAACAGTAAAATGTGTTAAACAGATCATTCCACAGGAATTGTTCAGTCAGATCCCAATATTATTATTGGAGTCAAGTACATGCAATTAAATATATTAAAACATTTACAGTCTTTATTTCAAATTATATATTCTGGATTACTCCCATAACATTCTCAAATTCATACCATTGGGTTTTACAGTAGCTATATTGTGTAAAATGTACATTAAGTAGACTCCATTATATGATGACAATATTTTTGATCAGTGATCTTGAGAGCATATTGTATGTGGCATATGTTTTTCTTTTTTTCCCCAAAACGATTATCCTCAATAACAAAACTCTTGGAAACACTTGGAGATGAGAGGGATTTTCTACTGCTGCTAACTCATTTCAAAGCCAACTGGAAATGTAGTTTGAAAATTTTCCATTGCATTTTTCCTTTTTGCTTTCTGAAGTGATAGAAAATTAAATCTGATGCTTATTGAACTTATTGATTAGTAACACCCTTTATACCCAGGGACAATGTTTCCAAATTCCCCTACCTCTTTTCTTTCAGGCTTTGTGTGTAAATTCAGTCCTCATGGAAGGGGGAGGGGAAAAATATCATATCAGTGACCTAAGTCAATATAGTAGAAGCATATGTTGTGCTAGCTCCTACTCAAAGCTTTGCCATTACTTTTGATTCCAGTTTGTTATATCGTCTCCCATACTGAGTCTTACCTCTTTTCTGACTAGATCAGCAATTGTCCCTCAGTAAAAATTAAATAGGAGAGCTATGAAGTTTACCATGTGTCATCTACAAATTAGAAGGATCCCAAACAAAACGTAGTCATGCTTGATCATGCTTGAGATCAAATTTGAAGAGGGCCAAACACTTTGCTCTTCTCCAGAACGTGCTAATGGGGTCTTAAAGCTCAAAAGGCATTTGAGCAGTATTCAAGCGTGGTCAGTCACCTTGCATAGACCTATACCATGAGTACACACAGAGAAGACTTTTCATAAGCCTACAGGACGAAGCTGGGATAGAAGCACAAATGTCAGATTTCCCATCAATATTTCACATCAGAACAAACCATGCTACCAGCATATTACTACTTCAAACACATAGGAAAGTGCTACCAGATCAAAAGGATCACATTATGCTTTGTTGTAAAGTCACAGATGGTGACTCACAAGCTCGGCACCTCTTTCCTTTATTTCAGCCATTCTAGAGGCAGAAATGTTTTTTTGTGCATTGTAACTCAAACTTCTACACTGGCATTACACATACTGAATGGTGCCCTCTTGCACAGCCCTACAAGCTTTACACTGCCTTCTATCTTGTTTTCAATTTCATATAATTTGCCAAACTAAGTGCTTGTGCTGAATAAGGCAGAGATGTAGGAGGAAACAAGCAGCATGAGATCACATAGTTAGAGCCTACATTAATGTGTATATTCACAGTGCACAAGGGGCCAAACTAGGGCAGGAGTGGCTGATTTAATATTCTGTTTTCTACAGTTATCCAGATAGAAATGGCACTGAATCTATGACAGTTGTTTTAATTCTCAGGATTTGTTTAGGGAAAAGACAGCATATGCTCAGTGTCAAATACTGAGGAGACTGGCACTGTACATGCTTTTCCCAGTATTACAATGACAGGGACTATGGACACAAGAACAAATTATCTCAAGTCGGCTTCTCCCTAGTAACCACCCCCGTGAATGCTATCAACACATTATAGATGTGAGATAGCTTATTATTCCTTCACTTAAGAGTAAACAGCCTTGA
This sequence comes from Netta rufina, assembly GCF_964035555.1. Classification (NCBI taxonomy): domain Eukaryota; kingdom Metazoa; phylum Chordata; class Aves; order Anseriformes; family Anatidae; genus Netta; species Netta rufina. The sequence goes on from NC_140124.1 coordinate 59,004,314, forward strand.
ATCACCTCGCAACGACATAACCAGGGATAGCTATACTTTGTATGCACGGTAGTCTGTTATCCTATGGAAATTTATTTTAATTGAGGATCACAAATAACAGGTTTAAAATCAATTACAGTAAATAAAACTTCATCTTTGATTCAAGAAGAAAGAATTCAGTAACAGTATTTGTGTATGTGTGTGTGTGTAACTAAGTAGCCCCTCTTGTTGGCCATTCCACCCAGATGTATTATCTTCTTAACCACTTCAGTTAGAGTTAAAAGAAAAATGCTACAATCCTTGTTGACTACCTATGGCTTTATATACATTGTTTCTTCCATCTTCTTGTAAAAGATACGTCTCCTGTTAAAAAAGACATGGGGCTTTGTGTTTTAATGCTGTATATCAATTCCAGTGTTCTTAAAAATGTTAAAATCCAAACTGGTTGAAGACTTCAGAATAGATAAAAATTTTCATGGTAACAGAAGTTTTAGATACTCTGCTTGTAGAGCCTTCACAGAACTAACAAGTTCCATAAATCTCATCTTAACCAGAATACCCAACCTATCACAAAGCCTAACTTTTTAAAGAGAGATCACATCAATAAAAAAAACTTTTTATGTTGAACGTGCCTCTGTGTTTTATCTTCCAGCACTACTGCAAAGAGACACTGTTAAAGCATTAAAGATAAGTCAGAAGATAGAATCTTCAGGAATCCACTTATTGAAAGATTAGCAAAGAGGTAAGTTTAATTCTCATCAGCTCCTATTTCTGTAGACTGTTCTAATACAGTTCCTACCCTGCTGCTTACCACGGTTAAGACTGCATCAATATGCCTGTTATAAATGTAATGTTTCCAGTACTTACAGCTCAGCTGTTGGTATTTTCCTTTGGACTAAGCATGGAAATTCAAGCCTATAACCTAAAAAGCATGTATAAATGCTCCATTTATTCACACAAAACCTTTACTGCTTTTCTTTACAGAAAGCTTTAGGAACAACAGCTAAAAATGACAGCCTACAACATCAGCTTTAACCACCTGCTACTGCAGGCAGTATAATCCTAAACATGTCAATATATTAGGCTACAATATAGTCCATAAGAAGTGACTGGATATATTTTTAAACTTTCCAATCTCACTCTTTAACAGTAGTGTTTTAAGATATCTATAATCACTGAAATCACACGATGGCCCGCAACAGTTCCAAGGGAGGGTGGTAAAAAAACAGTCTTTGACTCAAGAGCTCTCAGACTAATTTCTGCTGTGGTTGCACTTGTAGCCACAACAAATTCACAGTGGTCAGAGTTGCCAGGCACACAAAAGAGCAATAAAAAGTGATTTTTTGCACAGTGGTTGCACAGAAAGTCCCTGGTGGCCACATTTGGGAATTGCTGGTTTAGCAAATACAACTCTTAAATGAGACTGGGATCCTCAGTTCCGTTCTTGGTTCAGACCTTTTTGTTTGCTATACTCATTTAACTTGCCAGTTCCTTCTTAGATGTAGCACCTCCCTCTATGCAGGCCTGTGGGGTAAGCACTTTCCAATAACAACTGGATTTGATGGCAAACCTAGACACTACGCAAGCAACTGTAGAAAAAGTGCTGCCACCTTCAGAGTCAAATATTTACTAAACTCTGTACAAGGTTTTCCCTCTTCATTTGAAGTCAGCATTTGTATGAAAAGCAGAGCTCTTAGCTGAGTCCAAAATCTGTTTAACTCCAGAACAAGTATGAGCTTTCTACCAGGACTTCACATACGTGTTTCAGCACTAACCTACACATCCCTCACTGTGGGATGGAAAAATAAAGAAATAAACCACAGCAGTGTGTCAGCTGGCATCATGTTGGCATCCATCTCAAGAATTTTATGAGGCACAGAACTGATGCCTAAGAGGCTTCTCTAATCCATTAAATGCATGTTCTGAAGTGACCTTTTGCTTCAAGAGAAAACTCACCAATTAAAAAAGTGATCCCCGCCTGCACAGTCCTGGACCTTGTCACTGTGACTCTCACTGTAATGCCATTTAATGCCATTTAATACCAAAT